>NC_073695.1:248288088-249010588 GCF_029784165.1 Wyeomyia smithii | reverse complement strand
TGGGACAGCCTATGTGCATGTGCAGGTAAACCCATGAAAAATCGGTATTTTGATCCATTTTTCAATGCAGAAGTCAGGCATACTTTTCACCCACGATATTCGGTGGTATTTAATCACATCGCCTACCTCGGTGAATCCTGATCGGTTGGGGTCGTCCGTTCGGTTTAAGTGATTTTCCTGGCTTTCAGACAAATATTGCTACAACTAACCATTTTTTTATCAATCATTTTGACATCTTGTAATACGATGTGACACGAGTCCAGCTATATTAAGATTACAATGGTTTGGCGCTTTGTAAGTAAACTTAGAACTTTGTTTGATTATATGTCCATATATGTGCAAACTTTTAGGCTTCGAATTTGTCATGGCTATGAAATATTTTCAACGTTCTTCGTCAGTGAAAACACCCAAAAACTCTACGAAATTTAACTGATTCCAATAATTCGAATCATCGGCGCAAACATTGTATTCATTTTGTATGCCGCCTTCTACAGCAGATAAATGGTAAAGATTTTATCAATGAAATGTTGTGGTGTACTGAGTAAAAATACCATCATGCTGTCTATAAAACCGCACAACAAATATGCATTTTTTTTTGTGTCGCTGTTTCAACCTGTAGTGGAATTTTTCCCGCAACTTTTTTTCTTTCGCTTGCCGTTCATGTTTTGAACTCGAAAACACCATTTTCGTGTGGGTGGACAATCCGCAAAAAGTTCGGTCACCCGAACCAAGGTAGCAATCGATGGGAAAATCTTGCATGCACGCCCTCGTTATTCACTGCATGCACCACTCTGCCCACACTCACACACAATTTGGGGTGCGATCTGCTGCCACCAGCGAAGGGCGGCGTTCGGCGACGACGGGATTTGATGTCGTTAGCTTGTGATATACTTTTTGCACCAAACTTTCTCCGACTTTGTGCGAGTGACACACCGTGATTCAAGCGCGGCAACATAAAAATCAACGGCACACCGTGAAGGGAGGAGGGTTGGGAGTTGACTTGTTTTTACGATTCCGACGGTCGGCCGGGGGTCGTTTATATTTTATTAAGGCTGCCGACTGCCACGGGATGATGGGAATGTGCTTTCAGCGACCGCAAAATTGGCGAAAGATTCAATTCTGATAGCCTCCCGGCGGAAGATAGATGGGTTCCGATATAAACGGTGGGACTACAAAATTGTTTTGCCTGTCGGTGAGTGTGGATCCCGAACTGATGGATGGCCCATCGAAAAGTTCTGTCTGCAGTTAAATTTGCTATTCTGTCGGCGTCGTACCGATTACCTCGGTAGGATTTTTCTTCATTCAGAATTGAATTTTCCTGTCGTTCAATTTTTAACTAGATTTTTACATATTTTATTACTCATTGTCGGTTGTCCTTCAACAGTTTAGTTTAAACAGTCCAAATAATCGTCAACCAAACCATTTTTCGATTATGTGTGGTACATGTTTTAATGCCATAGGCACTTCACAATTTGTCAGTCAACGAAATTGGAACACAGGTGTGGGCTTCACTGGCGGTTGTGTAAATCTGTCATGCACGAAAAAAGTTCCTCGTATCGAAGAGCTTCTGATTCTAGTCTTTTAAACCAGTAGTTTCTTAGAATTGTAAGACTGAAACATTTTCTCACACAAGTTGAATCCGGTCCGGGCCATAGCAGGGCTAATCGGGAAAATTAAATTCCAGTTTGTTGAGAAACAAAATTTATTATCAAAGTGAATTCAACAAAATGCTTCAAACGATTGAAGCATAATTTGTTGATCTAACCTTTCATTTGGAATATCATTTAACGCTATTTGAACCTTTTAGTATTCTTAATGAATCATGATTTTTATTCCGAAAGAGTAGCGACGCAGACTGCAAATTTTAAATAAAATTCATGAATTACACGAAGCCTGTGAATTACTGTGAATCACGTAGTGCACAATTGCATGAAAGCATCCGTTTTCGGAACAATTATAAATCAGTTTTATCATCTTATTCGTGAATTTTCATCAACATGAACTCATTTCCAGTCGTTTGAATCAGAAATACATCATAATGTAATACGACACTCAATACACTCCTATCGATAAACACAAGCACACGTACCGATGTTCGACGGAACGACGGACACAGCGGAAATAGGCTTGGTTTCTGCAAAACTGCCCTTGTTTTATTGGATGTGGTTGGAACACATCGCCACTGGGACCCGGTGGATGTCATCATTATTGGCCTCATTCCACACGGTCGCCATCTTTTTTCCCTCAAAAAGTACGATCGTTACCAATATCCGCCCAAATCTGAGGCCTTGGTCCATTCGGTTCGGCAACATTTGTAATCGGATATTATGTGGCATAGAAAATTGAAAATAATTGAAACTAATGGTTAATACAATGTGTGAATAATTCAGAAAAATGAGACCGGAAAGTCTACCGGCCTCCGGGTGCGACTAAAGGACCGAGATTTTAATGGCAACTTCCGGCGAACAGATGGATGGGCTCGAACATTCGAACATTTTCGAACAAAAAGCCCCGGAGGCCGCTTCGGTTCCACCACAGACAGCCGGTAAAGAATGAATTTCCGGCAATTGATCCATCAATGATATTGCAACCACCTGAATAATGAATGAATGAGGTGAAAAACGGCAGAACGACTGTTGGTGATAATTATTCGTACACTTTTTTTTCTGTTCGCTTCGTGATTAAATGAGTTTCTTTCGGGAGCTTATTATGATTAAATGAAAGAAATTATTGCCGAGTGGGAGGGGAATAATGAAATTCATTACAACCAATCTGACAGCGGAATAGCAATGAGTGTGGAAGGATTGTGAAAACCTGTAATGAAACTCTGTCGAAAACATGGCAGAATTTTGTTTCAAAGGTTTCTCGGAAAATGAAATGATACAGAAGTTTGGACACACTGACATCAATCTGTTCGTTCAGAAAGTTGACTAGTAGTATGACTTAACATAATATTATATGAAGCAGGTTTCAGAAACACACTCCCCACTTTCATGAGTAACGTGCTTTGATCTATAAAGCCCTCCTATCAAAGCGATAGTTTTCACTCCCATGCAGTAATTGTATTTCACGGTTAACATTCGCAACCAAACCATTATCCGAGACTTTCGGGTGGATAATTTCCAGCAAGAGAGGAATGTAATGCATCGATAAGAAAGCTCAAAAACGGTTACAAAGTTTTTCTCTTTTGTCGAAAACTTTGTCCTTTGGGTTTGCTTTTGGTGCCTCCAATAAAATGCATTCGCCCTGGCCTAGCGACTGCAGAAGGAAAGGACGATGTTTGGTCGGTTGATAGTAAAATGTGCGACAGTAGCGGGATTTTCTTGATCCCCGCACAATGAGTTGCTGTCAAAAACCGCAAAGAATGGAATTTGTGGTTGGTTGGCAACAAACTTCCAGCGGCGGTTCTGAAAAGCACAAGTCCTCAGGAGATACTGGGACGAGACCTTTCAATTCATCTACACTGCAGTCTGTTGCTTTTGACAGTGAAGAAAACATGACAATAAGCACGAAAAGTTCCTTGAAATAAACCTCAGCAAATAAAAGCAGTGTTGAAATTTTGTATCGGTGTCCCTTTTAAAGATATCATTCGACAATTTGTGTGAATTTCCCGACGTTTCGGCCGTTTTGGCCAACTTTTTCAAGGGAACATTTTTTTACTAATAAATACCTTTGGAAAAGTTCGCAGAAAATGGCCGAAACGTCGGGCAATTTACACAGATTGTCGTATTGGATTTTTAAAGGGAGATTCAACTCTTAAATGTCGAAAATAATGAATATTCGTGTTTTTTTCGGATGTTTAGAGTTTAGAGTAAAGTGAAGTGTTCTGGTATTTTGGCAATTGATTAAAATATGTTTGAAGATGTATTAGGCTTGTCGTGGATACAAATATAGGGAGTAGGGGTAAACAGGGTAAGAACGCCCAGCGCATTTCACCTTCATCCTAGCTTAATAAAGCTCCCAATCCACCTAATCTTTATTCTATACGTTGTTAAAGTTATCGAAAAAATAAGCCAAAACTCGCTATAAGTTTGTAAGTAAAAGTCCTTGAGATGTGTGGCCTTCAACAAAACCGTGTGGTTTGTATGCCCAAACGCTTCGTTTTTCTTGTAAAATGTCGCTAACACAAGTTAAGTGCAAAAAAATAATGTTTAAGTAACTTTTACAGAAAATACTCTGTTACACTGTACCTAATGAAGATAGGAATTTTGTTTGTTCGGCAAAGATTCATATTTTTGCACATTCTAAAACTTTGCCGAATGACCCATTCCTCTATCTCTTAACACAATAAAGTTAGTATTTTGGATATATGAAAACCGACTGTAACATATGCTCGCCGTACTCTAATATGGTTGGATTGGGACAAATGGAGGCATAAGGAGTTTATAGTACTTCAGCTCAGCTTCAAGAAAAAGTATTGACATCATGATTTAACTTGCCCCTTTTCAATCTATACGTTTTTGAAATTATCGAAAAAATAAGCTAAAATATTACATAAGTTTGTGAGGAAACGTCCTGGAGATGTATGGATTCGGCAAAAATGTGTGTTTTGTGTGCCCTAACAATTCCTCTGAATAATACTTTCGTGTGAAATGCAACTAACAAAAGTTAAGTACAAAAAACTAACTTTTAAGTAAGTGCCTGTTATATACTTTATAACTTTATACCAAAAACAGATAGGGTTTTCATTTGTTCAACAAAGTTTCATATTTTTGAATCTTCTACAACTTTGCTGAATATCTCTTAACACGAAAAAGTCAATTTTTTTAGTATAGTATAGAGCCAGTCCTTGATAACTTTTCATTATCGTACGTCAATGTGAAAGTTTTAGATAACTAAGTGATCTATCTAAACTACCTAATTTCAAACACCTGAAATAACCGTTTTTGTAACTAACTTATTATTTTTAAAATAGTTTTTTCTCCAGAATTAGATTTAAATTTATTTTGAAAAATTTCGAATAATTTATAACAAACTACAGCTTCAAATGTTAGTCTACATGAATTTAAGAAAAATGAAGTTGCTCCGTTAATAAGGCCACCCCCACCCACAATGTTTCATTGGTTGCAGAGAATATAAATTTTATAGTTACCTGAATTTGCGTAGATTCGTTCTTCTTTTCGTGTTAAACACAGGACACAATACACCTTGGCCTTACAGTGCTAAGTACAAAACTATAAATATTATAGAAACTAGTCGTGTTAACGATATCGAGTAATTATTTTACCTCCGGGGCGGCGAAGTAACCACATCTCCTGCCATTTTCGAAAAATTTACATTCTTACTGCAACATTGAAATATTGCTTTCTGGCCGATATAGGAAACCTGACTCAGGAAGGCTCCAAAAAATTTAAAGTTCACATAACTGGGATTTGGTAAACTTCGCACAAAAAGTTTTTCCGTTTTAGAAAGTCTATGTCAAATGATCTGCAAATACAGTAAGGTCTTTTTACAACGTGGTTGCCTTTCTCCATTACTCAAAAACGGTACAAGATATGATAAATTCCACAAAAAAACGGGCAACCATTCTAATCAACCTTTTGTAATTTGGTTGGAACTTTGCATATATGGTTCTATGGGCAAAAGATGCCATTTTGTGCTAATGATTTTGAGGAGCTATGTAAAAATGTTGAAAAAGTATTGATGATAATATACATTTTTAGAGTTGAGCAGTTCCACAAAAAATGTCTTCTTTTAATTATCATGTTTTATTTGGCTGAAACTTTGCATAGACGTTCCTATGGGCAAAAGATGCCATTTTATGCTATTGGTTAAATTTTTTGGAACAGGACTCAGTTTTGAGAAGCAACCGCTAGCTACAGTAAACAGAAGTATGATTAATGTATACCAATTCGGTTATGGGAATTTCCTCCACCCAGTGATGTATGCTTCTTAACTGTAGGACCACTTCCAAGGAACCAGCAGGCGTTGAAAAAAGTTGAAGAGGTAGTTTATAAGATACGACCGCAAGCTTAACGTAGAATTACGACAGCTTGTTTCACGTCAATTTTTTTTGCAATAGCTTTGGAAATACACTTGATTAGGGTTAATCAATTTAATGGTGTTAAGCAGTATATTTTTCCGTATACTTTTCGTATATTATTGCATGAGTATGAAGATCGAAATTCTGCTGTATGTCAAACTATAACCGTTTTGTTTCAAGACGCAATAGCGTAAGTGCTGCATTTCTGTTATCTGCTGCCATCCAGCACGAGAACAAGTGTAAATTACAACTGGACCTTCTCAGGGCCACCAACTTTGAGGCAATGTTGAATTTTTCTTGGCTTGCAAATGCTGGAATTTGCGGTTTTCCGTCTGTTACACATGATGAAAAATCTTAACTACTCGAATCACATGATTTTAGAGCACCAAAATGTGTTATTATATTTCACAACAGTAACTACACAGGCAGGTTTGTTCAATTATCATCATTTCGGATAACCATTCGCCGATAGTTCTAGTTCTCCTGTTTTCACTAGTACGCGCAAAAGTTGGAGTGTGCGTAACCAGATCATTTATGAGCGAAATTAGCGCATTTACTGATTGAAATTGAAACCAGTACAACGCATGTGCGTGGGGCATAACGCATTTGATGCTCTAGCGTATTTTGAATGTATTGCGCAGCTCCAAACCACTACACTTATAAAGCATCAGCCGATGTTCAGAAGGTTGGCATCATTAAAACAGTGCAACCAGCAATCAATACTGATAAGTTGGGTACTGACTCCATTGAATAAATTATTGTCTGATCGATTCACTTTCATGAATCAGGTCATTTGAAAACATCATTCAATCATTAACAATAAACAAAAACATGAGATTAGTTCAAAACATTTGGCATTTAATTATGACTCTGGTTTCATTCACATGCATTCGGTTCTGCGTTACTGGCACCAGCGTCAATAACTTCCGCGGCAACAAGGCTCGCCATTGGCTGTTTCGGTTGCTGACGATTTTTAGGGATGCACGAGCCGTTGATACGCACCGGCTCGCGAAAGTAAAGAACGGTTTTTTGAGCGCCTCGAAATTGATCGTTCGCCCGAAGCCGAAGTTTACCGAGACATTACGATTTTTGTGTATATGATACATATTCTGATTTTGATCTCTGTCAATGTATTCCTTGTACAACATTTGCGTTATGCGTATCACGCTTTGGTTGTGTGAAGTCAGAGCAAATTCTGTGCGAATTGAAAGGACACATTGGATGATTAAAGCTTGAACTTTTGCGTGTAGAATTGTCTGCCATTTCCAATTATTCTGTAGCTACCGCAAAACTCCATAACAGCCGCCAGATAGACAGGTGCTTAATTATCAACGGGCCCAGCGCGATCAGCCAGAAATTGAAACCCGGCTTTTCTTTCTTCGTCGCAATCAGCATTCAACGTTCGTTTGATCTCGGTACGGTCATGGAATGAATTATACATAAAACACAAAGCGCGCATTCCTAGTCAACTAGGTATATTCTGTCGACCTAGCTAGGGAAAGAAGCATTGAGTGACCAATCAGAGGTCGACATTTGCGTTTCGACAAGGCTTGACAAATTTCAATAATGCAATAGTTCGAACAATCAGATTACAACTTTCTGCATTTGGACGGGTGCTTAAATGATTTTCCAATCGATTGCTGCAAAAATGACGGAAATCGGTTGGCAACTGACTGAGGTTAAAACGTTTGAAATTGGACAATTTTCGTGACGCTCTCGATGTTTTTGGTTTTCGAAATTGGATCCCTATATTAAAATCTGTCCCCTGTATATGTTGCCGTAAGACGTAATTCTACGTCAAAAGTGACAGTAAGTGTTGAGACGGTTTGCCCATCTTTTTCTTAATGATTACATTGAAGTGTTCGGAATTTGAATCAAAGCCGAGTTCTGAATACTCGTTAATTTCATAAACAAAACATGTTAAAATCTATATAAATAGCACCAAATTGCAACAACAATAAAATAACCACTGATTTTTTAGTGCAAGTTACATCATAGCTTAAGTGTTCGAAATTTGATGCAGTACGGTGTTGAAAAATGCTATTTTGGGAATGTATTGATGATTACAAATATTTTCAGAGCCAAAACGGTTTGTGTGATCGGTGGGACGTCTTCGACAAAGTTATAGATAGTATTTTTTTATTAGAAAAAAAAGTTTAGCTTTTTAAAAATTAAAAATGATAGAGAGAGTTGAAGTGCTCTATTGGAAATTTAAAATATTTTGATAATATATTGATTGGCATAGTGTCTTCGACAAATTTGTAGATTTTTAAACAATTTTGTCCCTCCAAAAAAAATATCCTCCCGAGAAAAAAATTTAAAAAACTTTTTTTTTCAAAAAATTATAACTTTTTTTTCACTGAATTCTCCATGATCAGACCAGTTTCATTGTTTAGGTTATCTTTCGTAGCTTTTAATAAAAAAAATCAAATGTTTACAAAATGAGCTTTATTTAAATAATTAGTTTTAATTTTTCTTTTAACTATTTTTCAAATAAAAAAATTTGTGTATTTTTTTTTGAAAAAACAAAATTGTTATCTACAACTTTGCCAAAGACATCATACCGATCAAACAAACCGTTTTTGATCTATAAATCTTTGTAATCATCAATAACTTTTCAAAATAGCATTTTTCAATAGCTTCCTAGAGATGAATTGTGTTCCAAAAAATTGAACCAATGGCATAAAATGGCAGCTTTTGCTTATACAAACATGGTCGACAAAATGAAAAACACCAAAATTTTTAACCACTGATTTTTTTTTTGGTTTAAAAAAAAGGTAACAAAAAGAAATAATTATTGAACAAAGGTCATTTTTCTAAATCTGGCTTTTTCCATAAAAAATGCGAAAATATAGCTAAACATTGATGACTGTTCGATCATGAAGAAATAAGAAACAAAAAAGTCAAAATTTTCCAGAAAAAAAATTAAAGCCAGGACGTTTCAGTTGATTTGTAGAACTTCTTCAACAAAGTTGTTGACAGTAGTTTTGTCCTTTCAGAAAAAATATACATCAGGAGACAAAAAGATTTTCTTGTTGAAAACAACCCAATAATATAATTGTAATATTAATAACTCAAAAAAACTTATTTTTCAGTATTCTGATATTTTATATAAACACTACACATTTTAAGCTAACCGAAAATAGTTAACTTAACTTGGAGCAGACAGTATGTGCAGTAGTTAAAGCGAAAAATAAGCGAACTGGAAATATGATACAGATTTCGAAAAATATACCGCATTTCAAATCTGTACCATATTTCCAGTTCGCTTATTTTTCGTTTTCCCTACTGCGCACACTGTCTGCTTAATGAACTTGTGTGTTAACCGTAAAAACGGTAAAAACCGTTGTTAAAAATAGAAATTTAGTTCGAAAAATTTAGCCTCTACAAAGCCCCTTCCGTTGTTGTGTCGCACTTGCAAGCACGACTCAGACTGACTTTGGTCTCGACCACACAGGTATATAAGAGTTATCAGCATCGAATGCCTCTTCTGTGTCTGATGAGACATTCCCTTCAGTCTATAAATAACGCTTGCACAGCAGTGTGTGTAGTTAGGGATGAGCAATAGAATAAGTCTGCAGTGGAATTCGATACGATAGAAATTGTGGAACAGTACCACCGTCCCCCGTAGTTTAATTGGTCAAAACAGCATGCCGGAGACAGGGAGATTGCGGGTTCAAGTCCCGTCGGGATGCGGTATATTTTTCCAAATCTGTATCATATATCCAGTTCGCTCATTTTTCGCTTTCCCTACTGCACATACTGTCTGCTTAATGAACTTGTGTGTTAACGGGTAAAAGCCGTTGTTAAAAATAGAAATTTAGTTCGGAAAAAATATTAGAGTTTGTCAAAAAAAAACTTAATTTATTTTAAAAAGCTTCCAACAGTGTATATTATTCTCTGAAGGACAAAATCTTCAACTTTGATGGAGACAACATACCGATCAAATAAACCGTTTAGATGCTTTATCATTGATAGGCACAAACATAAACAAATTTCACAAAAAAGTCAAAGAAAAAAATTGTTGCGCTGTGTAATTAAAAAAACTGCCCTGACGTATAGTAGTCCTTTTCAGGCAATTGTTATTGCTGATCGGTATTGGCATGAAGAACGAGCTTTCTTTGAGACTCCTCTTAACGAAATGTGTCTATTTAGTAAAACTGACCGAGTATTAGTCTTCTCTGGGGAATTGTAATTAGCGATATTGACACGAGGAACGAAGTATAAGACTTCATAATAATAACACTGGTCGACAAAAGCGAAAAGAACTACTGCCTTAAAGCTCAAAATAGCTGCCCTAGAAAGATTATGGCTTTTTAACCATTTCTGTGGATTTTGGTGCCCCTAGCCATTACCAAAACACGTCAATTCATGTAAGAGTTTGCATAGTGATTGCTCGCCGGGTTCGTCGCTTCAACTTTATGTTCATGAGAAAACTCATTTATTTCTCTGAAAAAATGTTTCATTTTTTCCGGTTTCAGATCTAGGGCTACACCTGTGCTGGCCAGTGTAACTGTTCAGAGGAACATTCATTCAATTGGCGATGTTGATAAAAGGGAAATTAGCTCGGTATAATAAAGCAGTAAGCTCGAAACGGAGCTGCTTAGCCGTAAGGCTACAACGTCCGTTTTGTTTATTTGTTTGTTTATTTGTTTAAAATCACATCATCTGACATATAGGTGGTCTTAATGATAAACTAAATCTAGTATGTACAGTACACATAATAAAAATCACTCTTGAGGAAAGTTTATGCTTGTCGACTACGGAGAAGTTGCTTAAACATATTTACCGACATGTTAAAGTCAAATGAGGCTGCAACGGTGTTGAAGCTTGCTGACATAAAGCGAATGGGATCATGTTGTCCATAAGATGCATTACGCTGGGGCAGAGAAAGAAAATTCCATCGTCTTAATGATCTTTCCGGAGCATATAAATCTAATCGCTGTAGAAGTCTGGGGCGTCAATCTCACCGGTCAGAATTTTGAATACAAAGGTAGCCTGTGCATCAAAACAACCTTTATGCAGTGTTTCCATACCTGAAAGTCGGCAACGATCCGAATACTCCGGTAGCTACTGCGGATTTTGCCATGGCAGAAAACGTAGGGCGTAACGTACGAACTTCCGTTGCACGGCTTCAATTTTTGTTATCCAATTTGCGTTGAATGGACACCACACTACGGAGTTTGTTTCAAGAACAGAACGGACCAGGGAGATGAACAGTGAACGAAGGCACAGTGGATCGCGGAATTCCGATGCTATCTTAAAAATAAATCCTCAAAAACAAAGTTGTCGATTCGCCTTTGCAATAATCTCGTTGTAGTGCGCCCTGAATGATAGCGATGCGTCTAAAGTAACACCCAAGTCTCGAACCTGGTTAACTTTCGTTAATGTTTGGTCAAACATGGTGTAGCTGAAAGTTATAGGATCATTTTATCTGTGGAAAGAGATTACGCAACATTCCTGGATACTAATTGCCAGCAGGTTGTTGGTACACCACTTATAAAAAGTGTCGATGAGCCGCTGGAGTTCGTGACAGTCTGCGATATCTCGTTTAATCCGCATTAACTTGACATCGTCCGCAAAAAACATACGGCTTGGTTTTGGCAGTAATAAGGATGCGTCATTTATGAACAGTGCAAAGAGCAGTGGTCCTAAATTACTGCCCTGCGGAACGCCCGATAGATTCGAAAAGTGTGAAGAATGTTGTGATCCGATTTTAACGTACAGCGTTCGATTTACCAAGTATGACCTCAGCCATTGCACGAGAGCGGAAGCAGCTTCTAATTTCTCCAACTTGGCGAGCAGGATACCATGGTCAACGCGATCAAACGCAGCTTTTAAATCAGTATACACTACGTCGATTTGGGCACCTTCAGTCATGTTCTGTATGCATGTAGTAGTAAATTGTACGAGATGAGTGCGTTGTAAATTATAATTTCGAATACTTTTGAACAAGCGCAAAGAGAAATAATACCTCGGTAATTCTGTATATCGCGTTTGTCACCTTTTTCGTGAACAGGGAACATAACCGACAATTTCCAACTGGTAGGAAAAGCACATCGCCTAAGCGACAAGTTGAATAGTAGATTAAGCGGACGAAGAAAAACAGCTGTACATTTTTTCAAAACGCAGGAAGGTATGCCATCAGGGCTAGGAGCGAAAGAGGACTTCATTTTCTCTATTGCAGCTTCTACTTCAGGAATGGGTTGGGTATCAGGAATGGGCTATAGTCAATTACGTCTCTGGGAATACAATCGAGAGCTGAGCTTATCTCTGTAGCAGTAAAGCTACGGAAAATCTGCTGGAAGTGTTGGGCAAATAGTGCGCACTTCTCTAAAGCCGTGTTACCATGTCTATCACCTAAAAACATATTTGATAAGCTCCTTACCCCTACGCTTTCTTGAACACTTCAACATGACCTTCTATTTTCAAAATGGGCCCATCTTATGATAAAACAGGCCAGAGAGACACATGATTGAAGCCTTCCCAGGAAACTCTCATTCGCAAAAAGTCATTTCTTCACCGCAATATTGGCATGTTGCTTTCTGGCCGGTATAAGAAACTCGACTCAGAAAAAGTCTGAAAAAATCAAAGTTCACATAGTTAGGAATTGATCAGTGCAAGCGCATTCGCGAAATGCATACGCTGCTGTTAACAGCAACAAATAATTTTTTCCATTATTTGTATCTGGGTGATACACCTTTTCCGTGTGCCTCCATTTGCGTACGGATCACGTTCGATTCAACCTGCATCGGCAAATCGTGCACTCAAACTTTAATGGCATCATCTTCAATGTGAACTGGGATTGTGTCCTCAAGCATTTTTGCAAAACTGTTCGCTTCCATTATGCACATGTGGTTAGCAAAAACCATTGCGAAATATCAGCAAATAAAGTAACGTACGACAATTTTGATCAAACACGGAATATCAAATGTTTATTGTTTTTGCGGTCAATAACTCTTGGCTGGAAGACGAGCACGAACTGACAGTCAGCTGAACAGTATAATCTAGTTGTTATCTATGTGAGTATACCGTGTATGGGCGTGAAATTGATAACTTTAAAATTCACGATGAAAAGTAACAATCTTATAACACTAGATAATGTTTACGTGTTATTCGAAGACATTCTACGAGATTCACGTGCCTGTCAAGACAAACCCTTGAATGGTTGAGACAATTTTGTAAATTTTCGAAAAATGTCACTAACTTCGTCAGAAAACAATTAAATCGGATTGAACAAATATCAATATGCCAAAAAATCATTGCATTTATTCAAAATTGAATGTTTTTGGGTAATTTGTGATAATTTAGGAGAGCTGAGTAAAGTTTAATAGATGCTCAAAAAATTTAATTTTCATCTAGGGGCCATCCACATTTCAAGTGGACGATTTGACGATTTTATTGAATGTGAAAACTGACAACTTTCCATGAATTCGAAGCCCTCATAACTTAAACCATGTGATTGGTTCATAAACAAAGTGTTAAACTAATTACCAAAGCACCGAAAAATAGCTTATATTGATAAGACTTTACGTAGAGCTAAAACGTCATTTGAGAAAATCATCATAACTTTTTATTCTTTCGGATTTCATTATTTTAGCGATATTTATCGGCCAAAACACGATAAAAGCATGATTGTATCAATACACAAGTGATGCGTGAGACACATTCGTTATCTAGGATTTAAACTTAGTCCAAAGTTGCACCAATTTCGTACAATATTAATGTAGTTTCGCACCATCCAACAACATTTGCGTGTAAACAAGATTGTCTTGGGGCCTACTCTAGGCAGGGAAAACGGGTCATTTCCTATAAGCATTACACCCCCAACCAAACTCCATAACCATCGCATCGCTTGTGGTTATTGTATACGATAGCGTCGTTGTCGTCGCCGAATGAATTGACGGTAATGTTCGCTGCTTACCATCGCACGCCCATCTGAGTCCATAAGCCAATCCAGGCCTCATTCTATCCTTCTAGATGGCACCTTCGCCTTCGGGGCTATGGCTCTGCGACGACGGTTGGCGAAAGTGTCCCATCCGCGCTTACAATAGAAGCATTTGCTGAATAATGCAATAGGTTATGAACGGTAATTGGATCGCACGCGCGAATACTTCGGATGAGTACACCATCGTTATGGCATTTAGCTTGATGGTGTTGACTGGCAGCCATGTTGACCGCACCGAATGATAACCAAACGGCCGCGGTTGAACTAACTGCGAGTAGCTTGAATGACCAATTATGTGTGGTGGCACTCTGTACTCACAGTTGGCGCAAGGGTTACCTACTAGAAGTGGAATCGATTACAATCGTAATTGGTAACCGAAAGTGTACGATGGCACTTGAAGAGGGAAAAAATTAAAGTCAATTAACTTGCGGTATCATGATAAAACTAGTTTCGATGTGACACTGTGACACTAACTTAGTCCACATGTTCCGATGCTGCACATCTGACATCCGACATTCATTTGGTTCGAAATAAATTGATATAGATCTCGATAACCATTGAGGTGATAAATCTTCTGCCAGTGATATACGGTATTGCACTCGAAATCAATTAGTTTGGTTCCATCAACCGGAACGACGACGACGATCATCGTGCCATCGGAGAAGATGCGTTTGCATGCCGGTTCTTCTATGACATTTCGTCAATATCAGCACCAGCAAGACATCTTTGACATGATAGCCATCATACAGCAAATCCTGTCCCGGGGCAATTAATTTCTGTGTCTTACAATCAGTGGTGCGCAATCAGTCTAGAGGATGCCCCCGGGTCGCACTGCCACCCACCCACAATGCGCTCTACTTGAGTGTAAAACTCGCACGAAGCTGTTAGCATCAGGATGATAATTGATTAGTAGTATTAATTATTGATTTACCTCTAGCTCAACTGGTTGCGTCCGTGTCAAGTCTAAACCATTTCTGTTGCTTTGTTAGATAACACCTTTTGAAAAGCGTAAACTGATGTGGACTGTTACCAATTGTGAAATATTGTAGTTTAGATAAAATAATATTCTAATGCAAATTTCACGTAATATACCTTTTTATCCTTTCACTTTTGGTACGTGTAAAATTTTGCTGGCTGCAGTTTAATTATTCAGTGCAACGGGGATTCGAGTATTAGGTGAAACTTTACAAATTTTATCAACAGTTAGTTTATAATCATTGTTCACGAAACAATCGAACTACATCTATCCTTTCGGGAAAATTCAATATTTTTTGCAATGACGCACACAGCGCCCCAGTAGAAGGCTGCCCCAATTCATGTTTGAAACACTCGCCCAAGATTAGCTTGGCATCGAGTTTCCGCCCCCTTCCGCAGTCTCACCTCCGTGGTCCTCAAATTTCTGTAATCAACCGAAATTCAGCGAATCAATTTCAGGTGATTTTGCAGCACCAGATCGACAGAGTCGTGCCCTGCAAAATGCCAAACTCACATGGCCAAACACGAAAATCCCCGATAAAATTGAAACCAAGCACGCGCATACACAGACAAGCCACAACATGCGCTCCCGGCTGATCGGCACAGTTTTTGGTGAACTTTTCTAGTGATCCTATTTGCGAGATAGTGGTTTGGCGATTTGCTTCATCCCTTGTTCCTCTATGCCGGGTGTACGCGCAGGAAACTGTTTTATCGTGGAATTAATTACCGTTCAATAGTGTCAAGTGCTTGTGCAGGTACGATTACGTGTAATCGCATTTCCTAAAGCTTTGTACACCAAATTCCCATCGAAAGCACTGAGTGGTGAGAAAAACAAATTAATCTCCATCAGCGCTGATGACAGCTTTGAGGAAATAGAGTAAACCTTTACATTATTGATTTGTTTAGTTCAAAGAGACCCTGCAAACATCAAAGTGGTCATCAAATAATTAGATTTGCTTCTTCGTAGAAGTAGTTTCGGTTGATGTATTTACAAAGTACCTCCCAACTCCACTGGATAACCGTACGTTAGTAGTCGACTGAACAACCACGCGTTTCCATCATACAGTAACCCAATTCGTTTTATTTCCCACCCACGTTTAAGCAACCCAAAATAAAAAAAAAACGTGGAGAGGAAAGCCACTGTCAACAAACCCATATTGAACAAACCATCTAACTTTTCAACTCATTGCAGCTGACGCTAAATTTGCTCATATACACGAACCGAAGCCAGCAGCGTTGAACTGATTGGCTTTGCGACAGTATAGTGTGCTAACGGAAGCGCTGCGGAGCCGAGCTGTTCCAGTGCTTCCCACACCGGAAGCTTCGGTAAATGTGGGTAGGACTACACGAAAAAAAAAGAGAGAGAGTAGAACCGTTCGAAAAACAGCGCTAGCCAAAGTGCATTGGCATTTGAGAGGTGCGCTCAGTTAAACCGCGGCGGAATATTTGCTTACGTGCGACCGGGCGACTGGCCTCGCAAGAGTCATCGACGTGCACAACGTCGTCGTATGGTAATGTTTACTTTCGGCTTTTCCGCACAGCGCCCGGAATTCCAGGGTGTGCTTTCGGGGTTGCGCTGCGTTGTGGATTTGTTTTTTTTTTCTCGCGCTCTCTCGCATATCCTAGCTGGTGTTTGTTTGCTGTACCTACCGGTGTGTTCCGTAACCAGTGGGGACTTGGATTTAGACTCCGGTGATATGGTCGGTTCACTTTTGCAGTGAGAAATTATAAGAGTAAAAATATTCAGTTAATTTTTTTTTAATTTCATTGTTTAATAGATGACATTATTGCTTATAGAATGATTTTAAATTTAAACTTTTTTTAACTTTTATCAACGATAACGAATATATCGTCAGTTGAATTCAATACTGGCACAACTCAAAATTCATAGTTTCGAGAAAAAAGCGTTTGAAAATTTGCGTCAAAAATTTCTTTTTTTATTTTCGTGAAAAATTCCAATTTTAGGACTTCCATTTTTATTGAACTTGTTTGGGTCTATCATGTGCATGTAATAAGCTAGTTATAAGAATTGTAACCTCATTTTTCTGACTTTTTAGGGATATTTTGGATTTGTGCAATAAAGGCACATCTACTTATATTTCTGGAAATATTGTGAATTTTGAAACGGGTTTTTGTGAGATGAAACTTCATAGTATTTGGCATAGTTTGCCATCAATAACTCAAAACTACAAAATTTTGAGTTGTGCCAGTTTTTAATTCAACTGACGATATGTACCCAGTACTGAGACACAGAGTAAAGCGGGGCAAATCTAATTATTCTAGAAACATGACTGTTGGAAAAAAAAATAGAATTTTTTCTACCAAGTACTATATAACAATCATGCCTTCAAAATACAATACCACACATAGGAGTAAATCAAGTAAAAACCTGATCAAAAGTCAAGAAAGCAAAAGTTTATCAACCGTATTCTGCATAGTCTCATTTTGTCGTGTGATACCTACTGAATCATTTGACAGCTCATGAGCATCCAGAAAAATTGTTAATCTTTGTCTTCAAATCGATAAGATTTTAGCTTTCTGTTTTTGCAAAAAAAAAATGAGTAAAATCAAATTTGTTGTTCAAAATTTTCAGTTTCCGGCAATGTTGTTGCTTTAGTTCCAAATATACACCTTTGTCATGTAATGAATGAGTGTTCTGAAACATTCTCAACAGGTTGCTATTGAATTCGGATTCCTGGATTATGAGCTCTAGGCCAAAATCCAAGAAAAACGATCAAACTTTTTCATCCGAAGCAACGTAAATGTTGCGAGTGAAATGTTCGTACACGGACAATGATGATAATACTTCTTCAGATTTTTCTGAGTGCTTGGATTGATTAAAGAACAAAACAGTGTCAACCCCGAACCTTCCATGAAAACTCTCAGTAACAAAATAATTTTGATCAGGTTTGATGTTCTAAGTGCTCCACTGTGTACCAGAGCAAAAAAAAATCTCTGCGAACTTTGATTATTCATTAACTCAACTTTAAGCTCAACACAAAAAATTGCACGACGAATGTGATCTACGGGACTCTATGAGGGATGGATCAACTACAGGCTGAAAATTCCCCAGAAAAATACAACTAAGGATCTGCTCTGTTGAGGAAAGGAATTTCGTTCCACTCTGGGTTAATTGTTTGCTCTGCGTCAGCTACTGGTTTGGCAACAGGCAGACTCACTATCTGTTTATAGATTTCAAGTCAGCGAACGAATCAGTTAAGTGAAATGAGCTCTGATAGAAAATCTATGACACGGTTTCCCGATTAAACTAGATCAAGATCATGCCTACAAATAGTAGGCTAGAGAAAAAATGGCCATTCGCTTGTAACCTTAAGGTTACGAGTTTCTCTGTTATTGTTTTCAAAAATCAACTATTAGATAAGAGTTCATAAAATTCGTATTTTACTCAGTGGTACTTTTTGATAAGAGGGAGAAGTGTTGTGTCTGGTTCCGCGTAGCAAATTTACTCTCGGGATCCTACGTTATACAGTACCTGATAGTAGGGTCAGAATTCGTGAAACGGATCACTAAAATCGCGATGTCTAATTTTTTCAAATAAGTGTTAAAAACTTCAAGAGTTTCACTCGGGAAGTTGATTTTCCAATTTTTATTGAATTTGAGTAAGCTTTCAAGTTGTTATTGTCATTTGAAATTTAGGTCAAAATTGTTTTTAAACAGACATAGCTTTAAAAATATTGCATCGAATTTGATTAAATTTTCACAGCAGATGCATCCTAAGTTGTAGTTTACGAAAATATTTTTTTTGGAGAAAAGAACATTTTTTCAATAGTGACTATTTAAAATAATATGTTTAAAATCTATGTTCTGGGGCACTGAAAAATCTGAAAAAAAATCACAAGTACTCTTGACGAAATTTCGAAACTTCACTGAAAATTTTGCGGTGGTGTTATTTTTTGATCAAAAGATATGGTTGAAGGCCCATATCTTTTGATCAAAAAATAACACCACCGCGAAATTTTCAGTGAAGTTGGTGACCCAGTATTGAGTAGTTCGCTTCTACATGTTATATTCTTGGTAACTGCAAACTAAGCGCTGTATCCCGTGAGCCGCCCTCAAATAGTCTCGAAGTCGTCACTTGCTGCGTGAAATTAAAAAGAGATTCAGAAAAGGTTATTCGGCAAAGATCATGGCAATGTACACGAAAACGATTAACCTAGCTTGTTTGTTCGAGAGCTACATGGACTCCAGGCCCAGGCCCTTTAGTTGTCAGAATCACAGCAAGAGCTTTCGTCTGAGTGTGATGTGACTCACGAAGTGCTCGGAAATGATACAAAAGTTTTTCAATTGAAAGCGACGGTTCAAAGCGTCACTATAACCTGATAATTGTCAATTGAAAATGACTTTGTCAGGCTCTACCAGTCTCACAATAAATGATAACTTTTCCATTCTATACCTTTATGCAGATTGATGCTTCGCTTGTTCGAGTTATTGAAAATTTACATTGAAGTTTCTTTTAACGTAAAACTATGTCTCTCTGGATGTTCGGTTACATAGGGTTATAAAATGAAAATCTAAAAAGGGAAAAAAGGACAAAATATGTCCAATTTCAAATACTTATAAGTCGGTTGATTTCCAATGAATTTCCTTCGTTCTTACATCAACGACCTATGCATCCTCCCATATAAAGAAAATTGTAATCTGATTATTCGTAATATTGTACTATTGAAAATTGTTGAGCCTTGTTGAAACGGAGACTTCGACCACTGATTGGTCGCTTAATGCCTGCTTTTCTAGCACGGGCGATAAAATTATACCCTTAGTAAACCAAGAATGTACAAAGAGCCTGCTTCTGCTTTAATCAATCATATTACTAGTGGATTGCGACTTGGACGGTACTAACTGGCAGCAGCAGTGGTAGCGGATAGTAGCAGTAGTAGCAGCGGTTTAGCGGTAGGTGCAGCGGCACTTCTTCTAGTAAAAAGCTACCTATGTGTGGAAGCGCCAGCCTCCTCCAACATAAGCTGCAGTATTTTGACAGCACCAAAGCGTTTTAAAATGCTTTAAAATGTTCGGCTTAAAAACAGCTTTCCATTGTGTTACCAAAAAATGCCTTATTTCTGTTGTCGGGAATGGCACAGAGATGTGACCATCATCATATCTGGTATTAAATTGAACAACAAATTGTCCTTTCTCAGGGCCGTAGTTATAAATACAACCCTATGTTCCAATTTGTGATATCCTGGCTCAGCGGAACATGACATGCATATTGCTAATTTATGGATTTTTAATCAGAGTGCCTATATAACAACAAATCGAATCAGTGATCAAAAAACATATTAGTTTTAGTTTCAGCTCATAGCTGGCACCGAGGGTAAAAAGTTTGCCTTCGACTTAAAAGATACTCTTGAAATTTATTTTTTTTTTGTTTATTTATTTATATATTTTCCTATTTGACCATGAGCAATTCTCGCTAAAAACAGGCCACTAGGTGCACAAGCTTTTTCGAATTTGATGTAAATGCACATAGTTGTTAGAAATAGAGAAAAAATGATAAAGACATTTTTGTTTGATCGAATTTGTTGACTCCTCGATCACAAGGGGTGAAATAGTTTCTAGAAAGATTGAAAATTTAGCAATTCTTGATGTTTTATGTGAACTATATCTCTGATATTTGCTATGGAACATACTACAAGTTGCACATTTCTGTAAAGAGGAATGATTGGGCTTTCGTTTGGAGCAATCAAAACTTCTAGCCGGTAAGGTCATGATGGTATATAATAAATTATATGGCTCCGTTAAACATTCTATGTATTGTACCGTGCCAAATGATCGACAAGTATAAAATAAATAAAACAAATTGTTCTCTAGAGAACGAATTAAATAACTAAATGTTTTCTCGTTCCTTCATCATATTTCATTAAAAATGTTGGAACGCCTTCACGAAGTCATTTGTAAATTCGACTTCATCTTCACATTTCAGCACGATCTGAATTTTTATACCTTCAGCAATATGCAACTGCAAACAGCCTAATATAAGAGCCAAACTTTTGCTCAAATCAACCATTTTACTAGTGGATGGTGACTAGGACGGTTCTAACTAAGCAGCAGCAGCAGCAGCAGCAGCGGTAGTGATAGTAGCTTCTGCAGTAGGTACATCGGCCGGCACTACCTACAAGTGACAAGCTCTATCGTATTTTGGCAAGACTCAAACGGTCATCAAATTTTCAGCGTTAACACAGTGTTTCACGCAAACAAATGAATTGAAGATATTTTAAAGAGCACATTGAGAGTATACAAGCCAAGTGCATCGAATATACGAGATGTTTATATCCTCTCATTAACAGAAATTCTAAACTTTGTTTGAAGAACAAACTTTTGATTTACAAACAAATTTTTAGACCAGCAATGCTTTATGCTGTACCAATCTGGTCAAGTTGCTGTTCAACAAGGAAAAAAACGCTTCAAAGGATTCAGAATAAAATTCTGAAAATGATTTTGAAGCGTCCTCCTTGGTTTGGTACACTCGAATTACATAGACTTACTGGTGTTGAACCATTAGAAGCTATGTCAAATAAAATTATTAACAATTTTCGACAAAAATCGTTGCAATCCTCAATTGCTACGATAAGCTCTCTTTATGGCCAATAAGTTAGCAATTAAGTTTACTTCCCCTTTTCTGACAAGTAGGTTTAAATCCCTACGAATGATAAGTCCTAATTGCGAAAGCAAACAAATCCTAGCAATTAAAATTACAAATTACTAACAGTGTTGAGAAGTCACCATTTGTGATTGGACACACATACTCATTATTTACTAATATTTATCATAAATACTTAAGCTACTAACAAATCCCCCTCTTAGAAAAAAAAATGAAGATATTTTTTTTTCTTGTTTTGCGCTACAATTAAAAGTAGAATGTTTTTTTACCCTGCATGCACTCTGACTATTGAAACTTGTTTGCGGCACATAGTGTTCGTTTTATTCCTGTTCAGTCATGTCGTATTTAGGGGTACTGGGGGTAAGCCCGGCCCCCTAAGGAAAATGATTCTTTAGTTAGACTTGATGGCAAATATTGTTATATTTCTTTCACAGAATCATTGCCCAGATTGTTTTCTACAAGATATGAAGGCTTTTAGTACTTTTAAACTGTTATTTTACGAGGAATAGAGAAGTTTTGAAACTAAGATAAAAACGACGTTTAGCAACCAGTGCACCTAAGTTTGTTCATGAATTTACTCGAATTAACTGAACCAATTTCAATTCGGAAACCGCCAAATGAGATATCTTACATTTCTGTATGTTACTGTTGAATTTGGTTATTGTCGGTTAGCTGGTTCTGGGGAGATTGCCGAAACAAGTTCCGGTCAACATTATGTATAAACAATGAAAGAATTTAATACTAGGCAAGTGGCATGTGGCACTTTAAATCATATTAATAACTAGTTTCATCGAAGCCAGGATCACATTGACCACACCGGAGCATATTCCAAATACCACCGGGAAAGCGGTCAGTTTTGTGACATGATTCAGTACATTTGACACCTCTAATAACCCTTGGAATCGTTCATAATCAAAGAAGAGCTTGAGTGCATGGTTCTAAGTAGATTCATTGATTTATTTAGCAGCGAGGCATCGGTAATAGCTGAAAAGTATGTGTCAGTAACACACAACTAGCCTCAAACCATGTAGGGCTTACCCCACCCACTGGGTGACGGTGTTACCCCTCCAGCACACATTTTTTTAAAAAGAGAATTTCTACTGGATTATCGCTTCAATTTACCTCAGATCGAATTCCTGTGATTGCTAACAATACCGGCAATAAATTGTAGAGCAACGAAAAATTATTTTAGTCTTTTCAAATGAATAAAAGCTTAAGTTCCACTTACGAAAAATTACATCCGTTTACGCATCAGCTGCAGTATCGTGTGTTTTGTCTATTATTTTGAAGTTTGCCGTTTCACGGTGGCTTCGATGTGTCTTAAAATGTCTGAAATATTAAATACCAACACTTCACATATTCCAAAATACAGTTGATTAGCGTTTTCTATAAAAACCATAGGGGTGACTATCTTACCCTCAGTGCCGAGCTTACCCCCAGTACCCCTATATGTGCAGATATAAATTCGGGAGCACATAAACTCCTTCTTTGCACTAAATTGTAAAAATATTCAATGCTGGTAATGTAACAAAAAGCCTTATGTAGTTCTAAATCATTCTTGCAGGCGAGGCTTTGCCCATAATCCGTTTGGTTTTCAAACACAGAACTAACTCTAAAATCTTAAAACGGAAAATGAGGGGAAATACGGTCGCCAGAATATTATGCTTAGTAAATGCACTCTAAGGGTTATATAACAGCCCGCTTCTGCGAAAAAAAAAAAATCTTTTCAATTTTCGGGTGTAACCGTCCGACATAACTCAGAAGCGGCATTGGTAGTGGCATCGGGAAGCTGTAGCGGTGGTGACAGCGGTAGCAGTAGGTTTTCCAGGTTTGCATTCGGCTCAAACCAATTTTTTTTTTTTTTTTTTTAAGGGGGGATTTGTTAGTAGCTTAAGTATTTATGATAAATATTAGACATCGCTAACCACAGAACCACGGGGACCACAATCGAGACCAAACCTACTGCAAAAGTACATTGACATAACACAGGCTGCAGTAATTCTACGTTAACCTCGCGGTCGTGTCTTATAAACAACTTCTTCAACTATATTTTTTTATTTAACTTTTTTTTAATTTATGCAGCTAATTATAGTATTTTTTGACTATCATATTTCATTTGCATTAACTGTGATTGAAGATGTCTTTTTATTCTATTCGTATTTTTTTTTTTTTGAATCGTGATTATTTTATGAAAAGGTTTAAGGCCTATCTTTTCGTAGTACAAACTACAGGTCTAATAGTGCAATCATTGGCCTTCAACGAGCGTTAAACAAAGTTTCGTCCATGTGATATTTTAATCTGTCGATTGAAGTGCTTCGTTCTAAAATTAGTGCTATGTTTAGACAAGTCTATCAATCAGTTAATTTAAAAGTGATATTGATAAAAAAGTTTTGCCAAATACAGTTACAAATAAATTTAGAACCAGAACGGTTTGTTTGATCGGTGTGACGTCTTCTGAAAAGTTGTAGAGAATATTTTTTCCCTTCAGAAATAAATATGCACCGCAAATAAACGTTTGGAAAAAAACTTAAATTACTATCTCGAAAAGCTCATTTCAAAAAACAAATTTATTTTTTCATGAAAACCACAAAAGGAGAGTTGAACATTAAGGGTTGCATAATCATGAAAAAATGAGGAAAAATAAATTAGTTTTTTTAATTTATTCTAAAACAAAAATGGATTGTTTAAATGGTAACATATTTTCGGTAAAGTTGTAAACATATATAAATCGTGGAACATAAAAAGTAATTAGGAAAATAACGAATTATCTAAAAAAAAGTTGTGTATAAGATCCTACCGCAAGGTTGACACAGGATTTCGACAGCCTGTCATATGTCAATTTATTTCGTGCGATAGGTTGAGAAACACACTTGACTGGGATTAATCAGTTTGATGGTTTGAAGCGGTAAATTTCAGTAAGAATTCTCTCTCAACACTCCCATTTTCCTCAAATGATTGGTAACCCTGAAGAGGACCAGTTTTTGATTGGCTTGAAGTTATACGAAAATAATGTTGGAGGTTACTGGAACACAGCTGTAGACAAAGAACCTCTCAACCGTAAAAAATAGAGCACCTCTTTACCGTTAATAGTTGGAGGCTGGCATCCAACCACGACCGCCTGGTCGACGTAGGACTATGATAGTTTTATACTTTATCAAAAAAAAAAGGAGCAGACGGATTAGTAGCGATTTGTTTCCTCTACAATCTCGAAGTGAAAGTTACATATGTTGTACTGATTGGCGTCCGTATGGTACCGACTTAGGAATGAAAATAAAGGTGAAATTTCTGTTGGCTACCTTTTACACCATGCTTTCGAGGAAAACTTTCAAAGGAGGAGGAGCCTCGAAGACTACGAAATGACATTTGTATACTTTGGTGTCGTCTGTGTAGGGGAGGAAAAACAGTGTTTGGTTGTTTAGTTTGATTTAGACTAGGGTTGAGGGTTTTCCCTGGTATGCGTTCAACAAAGCTTTTCGTTTTTTAAATCAAAATTTTCCGCATTTCGATGAACACGTTTTCAATTAAAGAAAAGGTAGGAGGTGGTATCCAAGACACGACCGCATAACTGGCGTAGAACTACGCACACTATTAACAAATGCATTGTTATAAGTGTTTCATTAATGAGTCATGAATTCTGTACAGTAAGGCAATTTAGGCGGACATGAGCTTTTCGTTGCGATTTTTTTTTAAAGGGGGGATTTGTTAGTAGCTTAAATATTAGTAAATAATGAGTATGTGTGTCCAATCACAAATGGTGACTTCTCAACACTGTTAGAAATTTGTAATTTTAATTGTTAGGATTTGTTTGCTTTCGCAATTAGGACTTATCATTCGTAGGGATTTAAACCTACTTGTCAGAAAAGGGGAAGTAAACTTACAACTAACTTAATTGCTAACTTATTGGCTATAAAGAGAGCTTATCGTAGCAATTGAGGATTGCAACGATTTTTGTCGAAAATTGTTAATAATTTTATTTGACATAGCTTCTAATGATTCAACACCAGTAAGTCTATGTAATTCGAGTGTACCAAACCAAGAAGGACGCTTCAAAATCATTTTCAGAATTTTATTCTGAATCCTTTGGAGCGTTTTTTTCCTTGTTGAACAGCAACTTGACCAGATCGGTACAGCATAAAGCATTGCTGGTCTAAAAATTTGTTTGTAAATCAAAAGTTTGTTCTTTAAACAAAGTTTAGAATTCCTGTTAATGAGAGGATATAAACATCTCGTATATTTGATGCACTTGGCTTGTATACTCTCAATGTGCTCTTTGAAAATAAGTTTTTTATCATAAATTAGTCCCAAGTACTTAACCTTGTCGGACCAACTTAAAATAACCCCATTCATCTTGACAACGTGATTATTGTTTGGCTTGAGGAAAGAAGCCCTAGGCTTATGCGGAAAAATTATCATTTGAGTTTTAGAAGCATTGGGAGAGATTTTCCACTTTTGCAAGTAGGAAGAAAAAATATCTATCTTTTCTGCAATCGACTGCATATGACACGAAGACTTTTTCCTTTTACGGAAATGCTTGTGTCATCGCAGAACAATGACTTTGTGCATCCTGGAGGCAAATCAGGAAGATCTGAAGTGAATATGTTGTACAGGACTGGACCCAAGACTGAACCTTGAGGCACACCTGCTCTGACAGGAAATCTATCAGATTTTGAATTCTGATAGACAACCTGCAGAGTTCGATCAGTAAGATAATTTTTTAAAATTTTGATTAGGAAAATTGGAAAATTAAAAGTTTGCAATTTCGCAATCAAACCTTTATGCCAAACACTGTCGAATGCCTTTCTCTATGTCTAAAAGAGCAGCTCCAGTGGAATAACCTTCAGATTTGTTAGCTCGTATCATATTAGTAACTCTGAGCAATTGATGAGTTGTGGAATGCCCATGGCGAAATCCAAACTGTTCATTTGCAAAAATTGAATTTTCGTTGATGTGTGACATCATTCTGTTAAGAATAATTCTCTCAAACAGTTTACTTATTGAAGAAAGCAAACTGATTGGTCGATAACTTGAAACTTCAGCTGGGTTCTTATCCGGTTTTAAAATGGGAGTAATTTTTGCATTTTTCCATAATTTGGGAAAATATGCAATTTTGAAGCAGCAATTGAAAATTTTCACTAAAAATTCCATTGTGCTCTCAGGGAGATGTTTGATTAGTATATTAAAGATTCCATCGTCACCAGGTGCTTTAATATTTTTGAAATTTTTAATAATTGATTTAATCTCATTCAAGTTAGTTTCAATTATTTCTGCAGGTAAAAAATTCTGGGAAGAAATTAAATCAAATTGACGTGTGACTTCATTTTCAATTGGACTCACAAAATTCAAATTTGAGTTATGAACACTCTCAAACTGCTGAGCAAGTCTTTGAGCCTTTTGTTCATTTGATACAAGAAAACGTTCACCATCTTTTAAAACTGGAATAGGCTTTGAAGGTTTCTTAAGAATCTTCGACAGCTTCCAAAACGGTTTTGAATATGGTTTCAATTTTTCAACTTTAGTCTCAAAATTTGGATTTCTCAGAAGAGTAAATCTATGCTTAATCTCTTTCTGTAAATCTTTATAAATAGTTTTAAAAATAGGGTCACGAGAACGTTGATATTGACGTCTGCGGACATTTTTCAAACGAATTAGAAGTTGAAGATTTTCGTCAATTATTGATGAATCAAATTTCACTTGAGCCTTTGGAACAGAATAATTCCTGGCATCAACAATTGCACATTTTAATGCTTCCAAAGCGGAATCAATATTCACTTCGTTTTGCAAATCAAGCTCATTATTGAAATTTCTCTCAATATGAGTTTTGTATCTTTTCCAATTAGCCTTGTTATAATTAAAAACAGAGCTCATAGGGTTTCAAACTGATTCATGTGATAAAGAAAAAGTTATTGGAAGATGGTCAGAATCAAAGTCAGCATGTGTGATCAAATCACTACATACATGACTTTGATCTGTTAGCACCAAACCAGTTGTTGAAGGGTTTCTTACAGAAGAAAAGCATTAGGACTATTCGGAGACAAAATAGAATAGTATCCTGAAGAACAATCATTGAATAAAATTTTGCCATTGGAAATACTTTGAGAATTATTCCATGAACGATGTTTAGCGTTAAAATCGCCGATTATAAAAAATTTCGAACGATTTCTGGTGAGTTTATGTAAATCACCTTTAAAATAATTTTTGTGCTCGCGTGTGCATTGAAATGATAAATATGCTGCGGCAATAAATAAAATCCCAAGTTCAGTTTGAACTTCAATTCCCAAAGTTTCAATAACTTTCGTCTCAAGATGGGGAAGAGCACGATGTTTGATTCGGCGATGAATAACAATTGCAACTCCACCGCCGGAACCCTGAATCCTATCATATCTATGAACCACGTAATTGGGATCATATTTTAATTTTATGTTAGGTTTCAAAAATGTTTCAGTAATAATTGCAATATGCACATTATTTACTGTTAAAAAATTAAAAAGCTCATTCTCATTGGCCTTCAATGAGCGAGCATTCCAATTTAATATTTTAATTGTTTTATTTAAAATCATTGCTAAATTTTAAATTAGAAACAATTTTAATAGTAAAATTTGTGCCTATTTGAATGGCTTCAAACATTGATTTTGCCTGCAACATGGCGTTCATAAGATCGAACATTGCCTGTTGCAAAAAAGAAAGTTTACCTGCCGTAATAGGCCCCAGGCAGTTGACATTAGAAAAAATATTTTCGGCAGCAATATTAGCTGGAGTAATAGGTGTACAATTATTTTCTAGCGTGTTTTGCTTACCCATATTAACGGTCATTTTCGAACTACCAACACTAGGTGGTATAATGTTCGAACTACCTGTAACCTGTGCATAAGTTAAACGGGTATGCAAAGGAGTAGGTAAACTATGCGTCACTGGTACGCTTGGAGAATTTTGTTTTGAAGTTGGTTTTAATTGAGAAATTAAATTTTGTTTACCTTGCCTTGCCTTAACAATTGCTAAACGGACTGGGCATTGATAAAAATTTGACATATGGTTGCCGTTACAATTCGCACAGCGAAAATTTTTACTCTCTTTCACAGGACATGTGTCCTTTTTGTGAGAAGAGTCTCCACAATTAAGACATTTTTGGTCCATGTTACAGAATTTGGAACCATGGCCATAACGTTGGCAAGTACGGCATTGGGTGATATGCTTTTCACCTCCGCCATACTTCCTATAAATTTCCCACTTTACACGCACATTATACAAAGCATGTGCTTTTTCAAAAAATTTTAAGTTGTTAACCTCATTGCCGTTAAAATGAATTAAATAATTAACAAGGGAAATTCCAGTTCTCTGACTGTTTTCGCCTCGTGATTTTTGTTTCATTAGAATTACTTGGGTAGGGGCTATGCCAAGTAAATCTGTTAATGTAAGTTTGATCTCATCAACGGTTTGATCGTTGGTGAGACCCTTCAAGACAACCTTGAACGGCTTGGCGTTCTTGGTGTCATTAGTAAAAAATTTGTACATCTTGTCAGTTAAATACTGAACAAGACGATCACGACCCTTTACTGAGTCGGCTAATAAGCGACATTCACCTCTACGGCCAATTTGATAGGTAACTTTAACGTCAGAAACAAACGTTGAAAGTTCCTTTTTGAATATATTAAATTCAGAAGAAATAGTTACCACAATAGGTGGAACTTTCTCCTTTTTTAAAGATTTTATATTTTGTATAGTTTCATTATTGGTAACTTCCATTTCACCAGCTTCATGCTCAAGCAAAATATCAAAAGGATTGTCACTACAGACACTCGAAGTGTCAGAAAGAGATGCCTCTCTTTTCCTCCCCGCAGCGATGCGAGGTTTCTTTTTCCGTCCAGCCATTTCAGGTGATACGAAAAAAGTTAAAACAAATGTTAAATTCAAAAGTGGGTAGTCTTGAGAAAGACTGATGGGAAATAACTTTCAGGTAGTCTTTAAAAGACACACTGACAAAACACAAACTTTGAAGCTATAGGCAGTCAAAGACCAGTCCACAAGCAACCGAAAAAACGTCTGATCTGTAGGACAGTTCAAGACGCACTGAGGCTCAAACCAATCATTTTATTATACCGATGGTTTGTACTAGCTTTGCAGCTTTAACCTATTGTTCTAATCCTGCACGCCGATTGGAATATTATTCCCAAAAACCGCATTTGAGGATTTACATGGAACTGGTGATAAGAACATTAATAATACTTGTACAGCAGGAATGAAAGACTGCCTTTGCAGTTAAAACTAAAATCCAATTTTCCTTTCAAACCAGCCGCCGTTCAATTGACAATAATCAGGTTATCGTGACGCTGAGACACGTCGCTTTCAATTGGGTTGTTTAGCTATATACAAATTTCTGTTTTTATAAAAGAATGAATTTTTCGGAGCAAAGCTTGATTTTCAAAAAAAATATATCGTTGTCGTTTAATTTTAAATGAAGTACAAAAATCGCTCTAGATCAGTCGAATGGCAGTTGGTACAAGGACGTATTGTCAGCCTCAGAAATTTAGACAAAAAGAAAAAGGCTATTTTAAAGCTTTTGAAGACAAAAGAGAAATAAAACAGCATGAGGGTTAGGTCTATGTACACAGATTCAAGCTTGACGTAGGACTACGCATTTTGTTATTCATCAAACTCTTCAAACTATTGTTATGTGGTGGTCCTCTTAAGGATTGTTTTTATTTTTCTTGAACGGCAATGCTGGCTTCCAAAAGCGATCGTCATTTACTGTACAAAATTGGCATGTTCTGCTGAAAATGCAAAAGTAGGAAAATTCATTTGTAACGAATCATTACACTTGTGGAACGCTCGACGTAGAGTTATTTAACAAATGTTCACAGTCGGATTGCTAGCTACAATGCTAGCGCAAAAACAGATTCGAAAATGATTTGGTTGAGTTAAAAGCAAACTCTTATATATTTTTTTCTGTGTGGACTCATCACTACGACCAGGAATTAGATCTATTGTGGTATTGCCCAGGTGTTTTCTGTACTCCGCACTTCATATTATTGTCCGTATCACTGTTGAAGTAGGCGATACGCTTGTCATTCATATCCGCGCTTGTGTGTGAGTTTTACCTTTTCGTTTCAAGTTTGCTGCTCTATTATACCGAGCCTCTGTCCATCCTAACAATATCGCCTAATTACAATTCCCTGGAAAGAACTTTCATTCGTTACTCACATCAGTTTTATTATAATAGGGACTTAGTTTTGTTAGAAGGAGAGTCAACAGGAGTACTGTACCCAAGTAACACACGTTGGTATAGAGTTGTTTCTTTTGCTTGAATATTAAAATTGTTTTCGCATAGTTTCAACGTTATCTGGATATAAAATCTAACAAAACTAGAAAACGTTGTTAGATATACAATAACAAAAAACTGAATAGATATTGGTTACACTGCAAGCGTTTTGTTTATCTTTTGATGGCACGTTTTGACCCGCTTCGAATAAATATAGAAATCGTTCATATAATTTAAATATTAATTTGATCAAGTATTTTTAAGTTGAGTGTTGAATGCAACGACTGTTGTACTAAGGAAAAGCATTTTACAGGTACGTAATGTTGTTATTAGGTGGTGTAATGTCTTACGAAAAGACCAAGTGATAGTGATTGTTATTCTTTAACTCATGTTATTGAAAAACATCTCCAAAACCAGAAAAAATGAGCTTGTTTTCGAAATGCGGTTGTATTACTGATGAAAAACAACTTCAAACACAATATAATAACACAAATTTTTAATTGCGCTTGTAGTACACTTATATGACTACATTGCGTTGTAATCTATTTTCTAACATGTTTTGTGTGTTACTTGGGGTAGAATTCAGGTTGAAGTAAGGGTACGTGGTGGGGAGCCTGAGAATAAACCCAAGCTCGACAACAAATGGCCTGATTCTACTAAGATTCGAACCCACGACCACCTGCTTATCAAAGCGGACTCTGTAAACTTGGGGCTACCGAGCTCCCCAAAACATTAGATAGCTCCCCAAGTGCTAGCCGCCACATACATAAATGAGACGACTAATTCTGTTTCTATGATGTGACCGTCCGTCGCACCATCCATTAGTAAAATGATTTGCTTGTGCCGAAAGCGAACACAGACACTTATATAACCCAAACAGTGTTTCGATTTTAAATTTCAGTTTACACCCCTGGAGATCTTTCATGATCCCAATTTTCCCGGAAAAAAGCAAGAATGATTTTCTCGAACATCAAAAAATTCATAACTCAACACTCGTTAAATTCTTATTTGATCTGATTTGCATCTCTGTATCTTAAATTCTAGGTAATTCTACAATAACCTACAAACATCCATTAACTACGTAACGCAAAAATCCTGATTTTGTGGACCCCTACCCTCCATATGTAACAAAACGTAACGCCAACGGCTACCCCATGAAAAATAAGTAACGCATTAGAACAATTTGTTCAATAACAAGGCTCCTTTTTGGAGAGTCTCTTCAGAGATTTTTTGTTATGTAACGCTTATTTCGTGAAATCGTAACACTCAAGGATACCCTCTTCCCCCCTATGAGCGTAACGTAATTTATGGCTGCTGCCTATACATAGAACAGCAGTACAGTCATACCTCGATATAAGGTAAGCCTTTTCGTTACGTTATATCGAGTTACGTATACGTTATATCGAAGCAAAAAAAAATTTTTTTTTCATTTATGCAAGAATGTTAATGACTACTCAAAGATGCACGGAAACCTATTTCCCATTACCTACCAGTATTATTAAATCATTCTTATGCCCATTTAAGACAATTTTCAACAAACAAACAATTTTTTTTTAATTGAAGCAAAACTGTTGATGGTTACTCAAAGATGCGCAAAAAACCTATTTCCTGTCACCTGTCAGTATTTTTAAACCTTTTCTATGCCCATTCAGCGAAAATTTCAACAAGCAAAAAAAAAAATTCATGATGCAAGACTGTCAATTGTCACTGAAGGATGGGTGAAAAACTGTTTTCAATCACCTATAAGTATTTTTAAACCTTTTTATGTCCATTTAGGACAATTTTCGCATTGGTTTCATTGGTTTCATAACTTACTATAAACATTTTTTTTTTTGAAACAATTTATACCCCAAAAACAGTTGCTGTATCATTTATTTTCAATTTCAAGACATCTTAAAAAGTTATGTTATATCGAGGTAAATGTTACGTTATATCGAGTAACGTAATATCGAGGTTGCCTTATATCGAGGTATGACTGTATAGCACAAGAAACTAATCAGCGCTATTTTGTTCAGCAGTGTTTTCTCCATGATATTTCTTATCTCAAAATATTTTTTTTAATCAATAATAGTACATTTGACAATCTCAAAATAATGTTGAATGTTGCTAGACACCGCTGTAGATAGAGGATCACATCGCCGGAAGTAGTACGAGGTAATAATTCGGGTTTGCAATAACAGCTGCCAGATAGACAGTTGCATTTGCAACAGTCAGACAGACAGACAGACTTTAAGAAAACGGCGAATATAAACATACATAGAATTGGAGGCCAGCACGATTCAGCGGGAAATTGGCATTTGTCATTACACAAATTCAAATTACACTAGACAGTAGACACGTTTGTTGGATTTAGCATAAGAATATCTGATTTTTTTTTTCAAAACAATCATCGGTGCCGGTTGAAAAGATAGAATTTATAGAGTTCATAACACCATTTATTAACATTTTAGTAATTAAACTTAATGTACTTTTTTCGTATTATGATTTGTATGAATGGCAGGGTTTGAGACTATTTCACAACAAACATAATTTATAAGCTTTGATTTTGCGATGTACGATTATGAGTTTCGAATTCTTAAAACAGTTAGTTGAGCAAATTTGAACATTTGTTTTAAGGTTTCACGTTCTTCATTTTATTAAATTAAATGTTCAACATTTTAAACTCATGAACGACTTAATTTGTTCAGTGAGCAACTTATCTGCATCTAAACATAAATATTCGCCAGGATTTTGTTGTAGTTCAACACCAACCGAACAATTTTCCCCAACTGTCACCAACGTCTAAAACGACAATGGTAGTCGACCAGAGCCGGCCAGTGAAATATTTGCCTACACGAACAACGGTGATGTTATCAAAAGCGGCTTACTGCCAGCATAAACGCAGAACAGTTTTTACATGATTTTGGCACGCGATAGAAATTTTTCACACCGCTGATACTGCTGCTGCTGTTGCTACTGCAATGTCATCCGTGTGACCGTGTGTGTCGTGTATCCGGTATGCAGCCGAATTTGCAACCGGAACCACCGTTCATTGATTGACAGACAGACAAGAGGGTCCGTTTCGTCAGCGACGACGGCGTTCGCTCCATCTGAGCTGTGGCGTATACACGATGTGTCCGATTGGAAAATGGAAATAGTGAACGAAAGTGTAAACAAATTTGTCGTCGAAATGAGATTTGTCCCCTGGTTCACGTTTCCGAAAGCACACCTCTCTGTGTGTACCTTCTCGCGCGACCTCAATCAGCTGCCAGCCAGCCAGCCACGTCAATGGTGGAGGTGGCGATAACTGTGTGATCGAGAGAAATTGGATTTTGGCGGATTTTAATGAACGATTTGATCCGATATAACGATGCGGATGGAGGCCGTTTTTTTCGAGTGTGTTTACTAATGGCCCTCGGAATGACGCTAAATGGAGCCACGCTGCAGGAGAGGAATTTTTGGCGGCAGACTGCCGTTTCCGTTTTTCCATCTCTCATGAATACATAATTGAGTTTCAAAACTCAAAGGAATTCCTAACCTGCTTTACGAGAATGCGAGCGAATCTTTGCAGCCGCACCGCTTTGTATGGAAGAGTAATTACCGTCAAAAAATCAATTATTAAAATGCGACAAAGTTTCCCTATTGTTGGGCTTTTATCGCTCGCCAATTTCAGGCACGTGAATTCGGTACCACCATCGTTGTCTAGTTCGTTCCGGGGAGAGGGAAACGTAATGGCAAAGCGAGAGAATCTCAGTTGAAGCACACCTTTCACCGTACCATCGTTTTTCGAAACGAAAGCGACTCTGTCAGCAGTCGAACAGTCCGAAGGACAGGAAATAGATTCAGTCAAAAACACAACTTCCAGTGAAAATTATTGCAGCGGTAGTGTTACAAGCGAGCTCTGATTTCGAAGTTGGAATTACGCGATTTGCGCTCGCCCAGTGAATGTAGCTCTTGGGCATCTCGGTGTTGCGCAGTTTTCAGGTGCTCTTGCTAGTGCTAGCACTTATGACTATCGTGTTGGCCAAGGACTCGTCATCCAGGCTGACCTCTACACAGGGGCGGATTAACGCGTAGGCGAAGCAGGCGGTCGCCTGCTCGTCAATCATCGAGGGGCGGCAAACAGACGGCTAATGCGTGTGCTTATTTTTTAAGCGACGAGAAAAATTTTTCTCTCGCTAGCAGGATTTCCATTCACGTACGACGCGACCAGGCATGTACCATACAATTTGCAGGATGCGAAAGGTGATGGCCTTACGAACTAAATACTTGATTAGGGTTTGCAATATTCCCGGGAATCGATTTTCCGGGAAACGGGAATGAAAAATCGCATTTCCCGGAATTCCCGGGAACCGGGAACGGACATTATTTTTAGCAAAATGTGATTTAAAATGAAGTTTATCAGTCAAAGATAACAAAAAAATGTTTAAAATTTCATTCTCAATTCGCATGAAAAACAAAAAACAAATAAAATACAAAACCTATTCAAGTTAACATCAAAAATCCGTGATCGATCTTGTAGCATATATTTGCAGAAGAGGAGAATTGAGGGTCTTTCTGTCGTCAAACAATCGCTTCAAATCCGCTGACAATTTTCCGTTAAACTCAAAAATGTTATTTCCTTCTGTAAAACTTTGCTCAAGTCTGCTGAATCACCGCTTATGTTCGATTTCTAGAATAAAAAATTCAAATCACCGATTAATGTTTTTGCTACACTTAATTGAAAACTGGTGTCCAATTCTTTCAGTTTGTTGAAGCGAAAACTGAGTGTAAGACAGGCATTGGACGCGGAAACTATTTGCTATATTCGGTACGGACTTTTAGGGCAAAATATTTTTTACACTACAGTATATATTTACTGTTTACTTGAGCGGTAGCAAACCTATTCGTTTTTTTTTTCATTTAAATATATTTGCTTTGCCATTGTGATATTTTTATTTAAACTGCGTCGCAATCTTGTTTTCTAGTTTTATTGAATTATTTATTTCAGGTCGCACTAGTTTGACGTATTCAATTTTATTGCAATATTGCATAATGAACTATAGTGAATCTTACAATTTTTCACGGAACTCGGAAATCCCGGGAAAAGCTATTTCCTGCGGAATCGTTCCCGGGATTGCAAACCCTATACTTGATAGAGCTCGTGAGACTTCATCGTGAACCAAAGTAATAATTTATTGAAAGTAATATTTTGTCCTATTGGGGAGAGTTGTTTGTTGTCAGAGCTTCGAGCTTAGTGATACAGAACTTTTCAATGAAAATATCGCGCATTCACACAAATAACTAAATCCACATTTTCATGTACTAACGTTGTACTAACACTCCACATGTCACAGTCTTCTTGCAAAATTTCAGCTCAGTCGGACTTCGAAAAATGGAGCCTCAAAGCGGTCAAAGCTTAATTTTTTTGGCCGATAAAAAATGCACAGGTTGTTCGTAAAATGTTCGATATTAAAAAAAATGCTCTTAGAAATGCATGAAACGTCGAGATCTGGTATAATCTCTTAAACTTTTTTTTTTTTTTTGTAAAAATCAATTTTTGTGAAAATCAATCCGTTCCATGCAGCAACCATTCTCTCAATCTTGTTGTTAACGATGGTGCCAAGTCATGTTTTGATGCAGTAGACTTTTTCAGTGCCGTGCAAGAAATTTTCAATTTCTTTTCTGCATCAACTCATCGTTGGAGTGTTCTCAAAAAACACATTACTTCTCTTAAGGTAAAGCCTCTGAGTGGAACGCGTTGGGAAAGTCGAATTGATGCTGTTACTCCCTTGAGGTTTAATATAGGAGCAATTCTCGCTGAAACTAGGCCACTAGGTACACAAGGTCTTTCAAATTTGATATAAATGCACATAGTTATTAGAAATAGAGAAAAAAGTGATAACGCCATTTTTGTTTGATCGAATTTGTTGACCCCTTGGTCACCAAGGGGCGGAACAGTTTTCAGAAAAGTTGAAATTTTTGCAATTCTTGATATATTATTTGAGCTGTATCTCTAAAATTCGTTATGTAAAGTACTACAAGTAGCACTATTCTGTAAAGAGGAATGATAGGGCTTTCATTTAAAGTGATCAGAATTCAGGCCGCCATCTTGAATTTGGCCGCCATTTTGGATTATATCAGAAAAATGCAATTTTGACCCTGTTCGCAACTACCGATTTTCGATCGGAGACCAGCATTGGAAGGCTGAGAAAAAATGCTATAAGATACAAGAAAAAAATTAGGTGAGCATCAGTGTTAACCCAACAATTGAACCTGTTTTCCAAGCTGAGTATTAAAATATTCAACGTATACCGCGCGATCAACGTAGTAACCTGTCTACTGAGACCAAGTGGATGCACATGTTATAACCCAACTAGCTCCATATATGGTCGGCGTGCAACCAGACCGAACCAAGCGCCAGTTTTTTGAAAATTGAGTTTTTAACACCAGTGGATGTTAAAATTGATAATTTATCTTTCATGAAAAAATGAAATCATCTGAACAGTTCGTAATGATATTATAACAAAATTTCTCTGCAGCAGCGTGCAGGAAACATGCTTGGCGGTTAAACTTTGATCGCCGATTACTCGTAATAATGTTTTTGGCGCTTGGTGCGGTCTGGACGCACGCCGACCTTATCATAATCGATTGGTGCTACAACTAATACGCCACTACTGTTTTTTTTTGTGAGTTTAGTGAAAATAATGAATACAACACTAACATGTTTGATACTAACAAAGCGATAGGTTTTTATTACTGAGCAGTTCCACAAAAAATGTCCCAGATTTAATGTTATATTTATATTGTCATTTTTATTTGACTGAAACTTTGCATAGACAAAAAATGCCATTCTGTGCTACTGGTTTAATTTTTTGCAACACGGCTCATTTTTGAGAAGCGATTGAAAAACGCTATTTTGGGAAGGTATTAAAGATAAAAAATATTTTCAGGGCCAAAACGGTTTGTTTGATCGGTATGACGTCTTCTATAAAGCTGTAGTTAGTATTTTTGTCTCTCCGAAAAAATATACACTTTAAAACGATTTTATTTTTTGAAAAAAGGTAAAAGAAAAATGTGAAAATTATCGTCAGGTTCACCTATTATCGCCCGGGGGTTAATGAAAACATAGATAACCAATCTTTTGCAGGAAGATGCTCTGCATTATGATGAACCATCATGCAAAAATTCAACGCTCTAGGACATCATTTACCCCCTGGACGATAATAGGTAAAACCTGACGATAATAGAACCGATACCTATCAAAAAAGGCTCATTTTTTGAATATCTTTTTTTTTATAAAAACTACAAAAGATTACCTAAACAATGCAACCAAAGAAAAAGTTATAGAGTGTATAATTTTTCGGAAAGACAAAATTATTATCTACACTTTTATCGAAGACGTCAAACCGATCAAACAAACCGTTCTGGCCCTAAAAATATTTATAATCATAAATACCTTCCCAAAATAGCATTTTCAATAGCTTCTCAAAAATGAGTCGTGTTCCAAAAAATTGAACCAATAGCATAAAATGACTATAGAAACGTCTATGCAAAGTTTCAGCCAAATTAAAAATAACGATATAAATGGAACATTAAAACTGGGACATTTTGTGTGAAACTGCTCAGTAATAAAAAACCTATCGCTTTGTTAGTATCAAACATGCTAGTGTTGTATTCATTATTCTCACTAAACTCAAAAAAAAAAACAGTAGTTGCGTACTAGTTGTAGCATCAATCGATTATGATTCATGGAGCTAGTAGGGTTATAACATGTGCATCCACTTGGTCTCAGTAGACAGGTTACTACGTTGATCGCGCGGTATACGTTGAATATTTTAATACTCAGCTTGGAAAACAGGTTCAATTGATGGGTTAACACTGATACTCACCTTATTTTTTTCTTGCATCTTATAGCATTTTTTCTCAGCTTTCCAATGCCGGTCTCAGATCGAAAATCGGTAGTTGCGAACAGGGTCAAAATTGCATTTTTCTTATATAATCCAAAATGGCTGCCTAAGTTCTGATCACTTCAAATGAAAGCCCTATCATTCCTCTTTACAGAATAGTGCTACTTGTAGTACTTTACATAACGAATTTTAGAGGTACAGCTCAAATAACACATCAAGAATTGCAAAAATTTCAACTTTTCTGAAAACTGTTCCGCCCCTTGGTGACCAAGGGGTCAACAAATTCGATCAAACAAAAACGGCATTATCATTTTTTCTCTATTTGTAATAACTGTGTGCATTTATATTAAATTTGAAAGACCTTGTGCACCTAGTTTCAGCCTTGTGATCTTGTGCACCTAGTTTCAGCGAGAATTGCTCATAGGAGAAATTCATTATGCCCTATATGAAGCAAGCGAGGATCTAGAGCAAGATGCGTTTTCAAGAAATACTGCTAAAATCCTAGCAAAAAAAATAAAAAAAATCAGATTCTTATGCAGTTTAGTAGGTTGGCATTCAATTTTGTTCAAAATCAATTAAGTGAGCAAGTAGGTACCTTCAAAAAATAAACAGCAGTCTAGAAATCGCTATAGACTTGATAGGCATCGTTCAAAACTTTTTGGAAAATATGAGAAATGAAGAAGGTTTGAATAGTCATTACTGATTCTAAAGAACTTGCCGACATTTTAAAAGTAAATCCGGAATTTTAAACAGAAACACGAATTCGGCCGAGAATGATAAGGAAACAGTTTGCATCCAAACAGTCAGATGATCCAATTACATCAGAAATACTCTCTTTCAAAGTGAATTTCTTCTATTCTGTATCGTGCATCGTTCAAGGATCAATTCCAGCTAATGAAAAATCACAATGACAATTTCAGCTTCTTGTATGATATTCACAGTTTAATGGGTTGTAGTACAGATCAGTTAGAGAAAAGCTGTCTACATTTACAGAAAATCCTCATACACAAGAAAGAGTGTGACATCGATGGACATGAAATGCACCAAGAACTTGATTTTCTGTCACCTATGTTGCCAGCCGACTCCAATGAATGTGTTAAACTACATTACAAAAAATCAACTGATTGATACTTTTACAAATATTTTTGTATCTTTGAGAATTTTACTTACTTTACCCATTAGTGTAGCAAGTGGCGAGAGAAGTTTCTCAGAATTAAAACTTATAAAGACGTATTTACGATCGACCATGTCGCAAGAACGTTTGTGTGGCTTGGCGATGATATCGATAGAAAGACAGGTGCCTCAAGAAATTGATATGTCGGAAACGTAGGGGGAAGGGGGGCGGCAAAATCAGTCTTCGCCTGCAGCTCAAATCAGCCTTCGTCCGCCCCTGCCTCTACATGGGTTTGTAGAGTAGAGCGAGGCAAAAGTTTGATTTACTTCGAAGATTTGAGAGTTTAAAGTTCAAAGTTAGAGTTTAGAGTTTAGAGTTTAGAGTTTAAAGTTTAGAGTTTAAAGTTTAGAGTTTAGAGTTTAGAGTTTAGAGTTTAGAGTTTAGAGTTTAGAGTTTAGAGTTTAGAGTTAAGAGTTTAGAGTTTAGAGTTTAGAGTTTAAAGTTTAGAGTTTAGTGTTTAGAGTTTAGAGTTTAGAGTTTAGAGTTGAGAGTTTAGAGTTTAGAGTTTAGAGTTTAGAGTTTAGAGTTTAGAGTTTAGAGATTAGAGTTTAAAGTTTGGAGTTTGGAGTTTAGAGTTTAGAGTTTAGAGTTTAGAGTTTAGAGTTTAGAGTTTAGAGTTTAGAGTTTAGAGTTTAGAGTTTAGAGTTTAAAGTATAGAGTTTAGGTTTAGAGTTCAAAGTTTAGAGTTAAGAGTTTGAAGTTTAGAGTTTAGAGTTTAGAGTATAGAGTTTGAAGTTTAGAGTTTAGAGTTTAGAAATAAGAGTTTAGAATTTAGAGTTTAGAGTTTAGAGTTTAAACAGAGAAAAAAAAATTTCTACTAAGTTTCTTTAAATAAACGGAACTACAATATATTAGAACAACTTTTTTATCTACCTACAAAGACAAAAAAGTTAGATTCTTGGTTTCATCACCAACTTTGTAGGAAAAAGTTTTTCTCTAGAGCATGACTATCGAGATCTAGATCCAAATTTTCCCCTAACAGCGGTTTCTAAACCATTGTGTACTGGTGAGCAAATTGAAGCGCGTGCTTGAAGAGAGCTACGAGTTGGTGTATCTGAGGAGCTTACGAACGAAAACAACGCGGTAGAATCTGAAGTATCTCTTCTGAGAGAAATTGAATTTATGTGAGCTTTCTCACACGAAAAGACATTACGCACAACATAGCTCACTACAGTGCTTTTACAGTGAGTCATTTGAGCGTATATAAAATGAGGGGAGCATCTGGGTAGGAAAGTAGATTGCGTTAGTTTGAAACTATAAAATTTCAGTCAGCACTAGCTATTTTCACTGTGCCCTTGGCACATATTGAAGAGAATAACAAGCCTGGTTGTCAGTTTAGAGTTCAGAGTTTAGAGTTTGGAGCTTGGAGTTTAGAATATGGAATTTAGAGTATGGAATTTAGACTTAAGAGTTTAAGGGGTAATATCCACCAAATGCTAAAAAAACAAGGTTTTTTCCATGATATTTTTTAAAAGACATTTGAGATGTAAGGTATATAAATAATATATCATTGGATTAAGCAACTCTTGAAGAATAGAAAAAAATATTATTGCTATTTTTTTTAATCGCGGCTAAGCAGCGATTGTCGCGAACGGCTTTTTTTTAGAGTTCTTCCGCGGCGAGCAGTAGAAGTCGTCTCCAACGCCACCTATAACTAAATTTTTTTTTTTTTCATTATCTATATAAGTGTCGCTAGTGAAGTACACATGATTATATTTTTAGAATTTTTCTTCGCAAAATGGAAACGGTTTGAAAAATAAATCCTTTTTCGACAAAAAAATCGACTTTAATTGTTTATAATTTTTGTTGTTGTTAATCAATCGCCAAAATCATGTGTTCTTCACTAGATAATCTAATGAAGAAGCTACAGTTAAAATTTCAAGTCAATCGGATGTAAACAGTTCTATTGCTCGCCGATTTTGAAAACATGGTTTTGAGAAAACGCGATTAAAGTTTCAAAACGCTATAAATCTTAAGAATCGCAATAATAAAGCCCCTAATAATCTTTTATCTTCAGTCAGCCATTCCTGCGCCGTAAAGATGTCCTTCCTGGGCTTCATTTTCCTCTTCTTCCTTTCTGTTATCTGATGTATGGCTGCGCCTAGCCCCTTTCGCGATATCAAACATACGATGCTCAGTGACTTTAACGCGGTTGGCGTCCGATCCCACGCAAAACTCAAACTTGTCACTCATATTTAACCCTCTAGTGCCCAAGTTAATTTCTAGACGGGCTTCGGTAAAACCACTATGAATCATTATGAACACTTTTTAAGTATTGATTGAAGTTTTTTAGAGAGTTAACTGAAGCCCGCCAAATGGTGGCATTGGGCACTAGAGGGTTAAGTACTTTTGAATATAACTCACAGTTAAAAAGTATAGGAAAACTTAAACAAAGAACGAACACAACGAGAACGGTTGATCGACTAAACAAAGGGAAATTGTGAGTGAACACCCCAAGTAACAAAACTGGTTTTATCAAAGTTTTATAGCGCTTTTTTGGCTGTATTAAGCGCTATAAAACTTAGATAAAACCAATATTGTTACTAGGGACGTGCTGTAGAGACACTATAACAGTCGAAACTTGATGCAGCGACCTCTATACTTCAAATTTGAAACACGATAACGATCAAAGGTAACTTCTTCTTGTTTACAAAGTCTCGAAATATAAAAATAAACGAGCATCGCCAAAATAAACGAAAAATGTTATTTTGGAGCATAAAAGTTGTTCGATAAAAATTGATTTAAACGAATTTTGAGTTTAGATTAGTACTTGGGCGATGTATATTTTGATTCCAGGATAGTTTCAGCATGATTTAAGCCAATAAAAAAAATTGACAAGAAAAAAAGTTTGTTGGTTAACATTACCCCTAAAGTATGGAGCATAGAGTTTAAAGTGTTGAGTTTTGAGTGTTTAGTATAAAGTTTAGAGAATGGATCTTAGCGATTAGAAATTAGAATATGGAGTTAAGAGTTGAGAGTTTATAATTTAGAGTTCAGAGTTTGAAGTTCAAAGTTTAAAGTTTAGAGATTCAAGTTTAATCTTTAAAGCTTAGAGTTTATAGTATGGAGCTTAGAGTTGAGAATTTAGAGAGATTTCAGCTTTTTTACTTTTATGTTTTTTTTTTAAGTTCTTCATCTTTTAATTCTTATTATTATTGAGTTGAGTTTTGTTTTTAAAATTCACAGTTGAGGGCGTAAAGCTTTAGTTCATAAATTTACTTTATAGCTCAAAAACTAAAGTTTAGATAATAGAAATTTATGTTAAAAACTATGAATTTTAATTCCAAAGTTAGGAGATCAAAGTAAAAAGATTGAGGATTTACATTTGAAATTTAGAATTAAGAGTTGGAGTTTGGAGTTATAAATAAATAGTTCAGAATAAGAGTTCAGATTTTATTTTTTATTGGTTCAAATTTAGAGCTGAGAGTTTAAAGTTTAGAGCATTCAATTTCGAAGTTCTAGTTTCTAATTGCGATTCTTAATTTATTTTTCTAACTTCCAAGCTCTAAATTATAAGTTTGGAATTGACAATTTACAGTAGCAAAATTCGAGTTTATAAAATAGAATTTAATGGTGTAGAAATTAAGCAATTTAGAATTTTTATATCTTGATAATTCATTTCTTCGAATAACCTCTAGATTTTTACATTAGCAAGCAAAAATCAACTCTCAAAACTGCTTTTCCATTGGTTCAACGAATGCAGTCCAACGACAAATTGCTGCCTAATCTTGATGATGATGACTCTTGAGAAATGTACGTGCAGAGAAAACGTTCGGTACATAAACACCAGCTAGAGGAATATTGCGAACCAATAATAGAAACTGATTCCATTAGACCACAAACTCTCAACTCGAAACGAACCACATTCGTACACCGGCTGGTTTAAATCATTGTCATACGACAAACCAAATTCCATCGAGTCCAATTTATCCTCAATTCCGAAGACGACGCCGCTGCTCTATTTCCTCCCATAGAGCACCGGTTAGCGATTGTCGCCAGTTGCCGGCTGCCCAGGCACATTGTTGCATGGTTAGACAGCTCTTGCAGCAAATAGACTCGCAACCCCCGAACCATAATAACCTTTCATCATGTATGATGAATGGCCGCCAAGCCTCTAGATCGGTTCCAAAATTCCTGGCTGCTAGAGTTTTCTCTCCCCTCCGATGTTTTGAGTCCATTTTCCGCCTTTGTTCCCGTCCCGTACACATCATAAAATGAAAACGTTGGAAAGCGGAATCTTTAGTCCTCGTGCCAGCTGCTGATGATGATGCGGGTCGTGCATACGAACGGAAGGCAGAGAGGAAGCTGTGGAATCGATTCTCCATGCATTATGATTGCCATTGTTGAGTTCGCTCGCACTAGCGAATCCAAAGTGGTCATAAATATAATCAATAAATAGCAGACAAATTGAACATCATTAAATTTAATTGCCAACACAAATCAAAAATCATTAGAGGCGTTTAATCATCGTTTTTCACTCGAAGTGCTGCCGAATTGGGGGGGAAATTTTTCGTTTGTACTGAGCAACATGTGCCAGCATGGTTTGATGATATTATTTAACAATATGAATAGGATAGAAAAATGGAGATGGTTTATTGAATTTTATACTCACCCTAGCGTTCCATTCAGTGTCGTACTGTGATCCACCGATTCGCACGTTTCATCCAAGCTGACCGAAATGTAGTCCGTTTCAAGTGTAACCGAAACGCGATACCAAGCGCCCCGAACGCGGGTCTCGAGAATTCCACTGCGAACGCCGGCCGCCACTATCGACGTGGACGTCGCCGGGCTGGTCCGGCTGATGCTACCCGATTCCACCATTACCACTTGTTGGCTGTTTTTATTCTCGCCGGACCAACGCTAGTGCCGGAAAGTTCGACTTTCTCACTAGCAGGATTTCCCTGCCACACGCACAAGCTAACTATTATTAACGACGCTGCTAGACTTGACGAATGCAAACGTAATCTCACTTATGCGGCTGTCAGCATGCGGACTGTTTCATGTTACATGCTTAAATCTGGCTACCGGTCCTGGATTGGAGCAGAAAAAATAGCTGCAAGTAAAAGAATGGTATCACATAATTAGAGCGGTAATGTATTCCGAGAATTCTGGCAATGTGGAAACTTTAATTAGAAATGTAGTACGGAATGGTACTTTAATACGGATTTGCTGAGGTGAAAGGGGAAGCGGGTCATTACCGTACCATGTTTTACCCTGCGTTAAGGTCTTGAAACTTTGCAAAGGTTCTTCAAACCCAAAAACGAAAAATATAGAAAATCAGAGTCGTCAATATATAAATAAATGAATTCACTTGATTTGGGATAGTATAAACTTCGGAAATGTAGTCCAATAGAATAGTGCTGAGTTACCACAGGTATTAATCTGGTTTAATAATATTTTGCTAAAATTTGTATATAAAAGCGAACAACTCACTTTGGAGGCCGTTACGCTTTTAAACCGGAACCGTTACTTTAAAAAATATGTAGTTTTTAACTGCAAGCTTAGCGCATAATCGATCCTAAAGCCCTAACTGTTTTTAACTGCACGTCGGTGTTGGCCTGCAACCCAATGCCCACACACACACATCCAAACACAGCAAGCAGCCTTCGAAAGTTTGCTCATTAAATCACCGGAGTGTTAAAGCTGGAGTACCCTCGTGGTGCCGTTTTTCTCCGGGTCAGCAGGCGGATAATTTTACGGCATACTTTCATCCGCCCGCCCGGTTGAAGTTGTACAGCACAACAGCAGCAGCAACCTTCCACGGCCGGCCAGCGTGTCAGGGGTGTACTTTTTTTGGGGCCATTCCCGCCATTTGCTCCTTCACCGTCATCATCATCGGTGCTCATCATCATTACCATTACCGTCGTATTATCCTCGGGATGAGTTTGGCTGTGTTTTGGGCCCGCTTGCCCGACTCGAAGGTGGAAACAAAAACTTTTGCTGCTTCGTAATGAACGAAATTACATTATAAGTGATCCGGTAGAATTTGTCGAATCATTTCAGCAATTTGCTCGCTGATAATGGTCCGCCGGAACTCGTGATCTCTCAACATTTATAGATGAAGACATTACTCCGTCCTGGAGGAAGAAAGAATTCTGGAAGAACTTCATTATCATCATACAAAACTTTGCCCGTGGAAGTTTACTTTCACAGTTCGGGCCGGATTTAAAAACACCCTTCTAGTACGAAGCCTATCCCCCTTAATCATAATAGATTCGTTGGACTTCATCGCACTTTCGAGTGTTGTTTTCGCTGGACGCTTTACATTTTGTTGAGCGAAGCGTTCGGTCGCAATTTCGCGGTACATGGCTCCAGTGCACGAACAAAGCCGTTAATTACCGCGTTAAATGAGCAATCACATTTCGAATGATAGATTGCCCCTCGAACCGTCGGTTGTGGTGAAGCCTTTTTTTTTTTTCAAGGGACGTTATACTCGGGCTCTACCGGCTGCCGAAAAGCCGGCCGGTGTGCGCTCGATGAACTTGTGTATCCGAAAGTGTTAAAGTGACAAACATTTTTCATGTTAGTGAATTTTGTCGACTAAAACACAAAAAGAGTAAAAAAAATTTTATTCATTAGACTGGGACAAAAAAACAATGTCAGCTTCAATACGAAATTGTTTCTCGTCCGTAAAAAAGTTTGCAACAGTAGCATGCTGCAGCAGTATTGACGGAAAAAATCAATATTGAGCCTTTCACAGATATTCAATTAGTATGAAGTAAATAACTATTTCTACAAGCAGCGTAACACCTTAAAATCTTCAGAAGAGTTTCTCCCATTAAAAATTTCTTACAAATATCATGTATCGATATATATTAAGGAGTTAACTGGACTTCTCTCGAGAATAAGTTTTGAAATAACAGAAGGGTTGTAAACAAACCACGACCGCAAGATTAACGTAGAACTACATAAGGTTGTTTTTTACACTATTTGTATTTTTTTTTTTTTATTTTGTGCAAATGATACCGAATTTCAATTTGCACAGATGAATACGACGTCACTAAACAGGGATGGAACAAACACTTTGCGGCGCCAACAAGTTTCAACAGTCAGAGTATGCATGCAGATTAAGATAATTAACTTTTGATTATAGCACAAAACTAGAAAACATTAAATCTCCAATCATTAATCTGTTGTCCATATAAGGATAGTCCGGTATTAAATTGAACAACAATATAATATCGGATATATTGACTCGTTGATAAGACTTGGCCGGCCGATTAAGATTGCCAGCATCCACAAAAAAGGTTGTGTATTGCAAAAAAGGCAAAGTCTTCGAAAGAAGAATTTGTTGCTAAATTTATCATCAGATATGATGCTGATCGCATCTTTGTGCTATCCCTGACAACCCTGAGTGCCGGCTGATGTAACTACTACTGTCCGCTACCACACAAAGGCGGTGTTTTACAAGAGGAAGTGCCGCTGCACGAGCGGGCCCTGCCACACTCAGGCAACTTTTTAATAGAGTAAGCGCCACTGCACCTACCGCAGCTGGCGCTACTACTATCGCTGCTAATACCTGCCGCAGCTACCACTGTTACTATCTGCTGCCACTGCTGCTGTTGCTAAGTGCGGACCGGTCTAGTCATTATCCAGAACTAATATGCCTGGTTTAGGCAGAAGCAGGCTCTTATATAGGCCAAATAGTACACTCTTTCACTAGGTCTGTAATTCTGTCGACCGTGTTAGGGAAAGGAATCATTGAACCACCAAGTCACGGCAGCCACTGTCGTATAAACACAATTTTTTGATACAGTAAGTACCACTGCACCGCGATGGCGCTAATAGTATCATATGATATCTGCTGCAGCTGTTACTGCTACTATGTAAGGACAATCCTAGTCACTATCCGCTGCTCTTACGTAAGGACAAGCCTAGTCGATATCCAGAACTAACAAGCCTGGTTTTGGCAGAATCAGGCTCTTATATCGGCCAAATAGTACATTTCCGATTCACAAGGTCTATAATTCTGTCGACCGTGCTTGAGAAAGTAGGTCGAACTTTGGGCTTTAACAAGGCTTGACAATTTTCGCTAGTACAATAGTTCGAATAATCAAACTACAATTTTCTGCATTTGGGTGGGTGCATAGATGATTTTCCAACCGATTACTGCAAGAATGAAGGAAATACAATACAAAACTAAACGACTTATTAGCATTTGAAATAGGATTTTTCCATTTTTTCGTTTCAAGCTTTTCATTTTACATCCCTGAATTCCTGAGAGACGTAGTTCTACGTCAAAGATACAATTAGTCCATATAAAATCGCATCAAAACTTGAAAAAAATTGAAATTAAATTTTTGTTCGTTCCAAATGAAATATTCAACGGTAAAGCCAGACTTCAAGATACTTTATTTAGAATACTTTATTTTGAACTTCTGACTGTTAACAACCTGAATAGTCTAAAAAACCTTTATGAAATAAATATGGTTTTGATTCTTCATTCGATTCAGCTCCATTTTTGTTATTTTTCAATTGAATGAAATTTTTGACAAAAACCGTTCCTGTGAATTTTTTTTACAAAGTCTAAAATATTTTCACGTAGAGTTACGTCTTACAGGGGTACAAATTGAGAAACCGAAAACATTGAGAACGTCACGAAATCGTCCACTTCCGAAAGCTTAAAAATCAGTTAGTTTCCAACGGATTTGCTTCATTCTTAAAGCAATCGAAAATTGTGATTTTTTCTTGTTATTGTTGTAGTATTAAAAAATGTGGAGCCTTAGTGGACGCTTATTGCGACCAATCAACTGAAACAAGGCCTTCGTCCCTATTAAACTGAACAACCAAACACTATCTCACTTCCCCAACACAGCCGTTACTAAAGTACACAAACGATTTGACTTCATAACCGAATCGTTGTTGTTATTGTTGTTATTTTACTCGTTCTAGTCCACGAAGGCACGTCTGTCAGAAGGTTGAGAGTTAGTCACGTATAAAAGCTAGCATGCAGAAATCTAGTCTTTATTGTATAAACGATTACTGCAGCAAGAAGATGGTTGCCTCTTACTGTGTATTGGATCGACCCGCAGCCGACAGAGCAACAACTGATTTTTGCGCAGCAAGTTTGAGCAGCAGCTGATTTCAGTTTGGCAAGGCTGAGTAGACGATTCAGTCGATCGCAACATTACAAAGCACACGGACCAGCTGGCGGACTGCAGCACTGCACAGCATTGCTGAACATGTCCGGACATGATAGTTATTTGGTCTGGATCTGACGCGTCGCGTTCGTTTTCAGCCATTTGGCCACTGCTAATAGCTGCGTGTGCCGGCAGCGTGTATGTATGATCAATATGTCCTGTTAGCTTGCAGTTTTCGTGCAGTGTTACCAATCAACGCTTCTGTTTTAGGTTGCTGATGAAATTTAAAAAAAAAAAAGATTGTTCAAAGGCAATTCTCAGTGAAATTTACCGCTAAATTGATCAACCCCAATCGAGACCACAAACAACAATATCGCACGCTTAGCCTTGGGGCTAATAGCGGTCTCGATCAACTAGATTAGTTGAGAGAATTCGTTATCGATATTGTTTTTGGCACATTTTGCATGTGTAGGATAAGTACAACGATACACCGTGCCCCAGTGCTGAGTCGAGAAAATTTCCAGCTAGAAAAGATCCTCGACTCGATCGGGAAACGAACCCGATATCACAACCGTGTGGGAGAGCTAGCCGCCCGACATCGCTAACCACAGAACCACGGGGACCACAATCGAGACCAAACCTACTGCAAAAGTACATTGACATAGCACAGGCTGCAGTAATTCTACGTTAACCTCGCGGTCGTGTCTTATAAACAACTTCTTCAACTATATTTTTTTATTTAACTTTTTTTTTATTTATGCAGCTAATTATAGTATTTTTTGACTATCATATTTCATTTGCATTAACTGTGATTGAAGATGTCTTTTTATTCTATTCGTATTTTTTTTTTTGAATCGTGATTATTTTATGAAAAGGTTTAAGGCCTATCTTTTCGTAGTACAAACTACAGGTCTAATAGTGCAATCATTGGCCTTCAACGAGCGTTAAACAAAGTTTCGTCCATGTTATATTTTAATCTGTCGATTGAAGTGCTTCGTTCTAAAATTAGTGCTATGTTTAGACAAGTCTATCAATCAGTTAATTTAAAAGTGATATTGATAAAAAAGTTTTGCCAAATACAGTTACAAATAAATTTAGAACCAGAACGGTTTGTTTGATCGGTGTGACGTCTTCTGAAAAGTTGTAGAGAATATTTTTTCCCTTCAGAAATAAATATGCACCGCAAAAAAAACGTTTGGAAAAAAACTTAAATTACTATCTCGAAAAGCTCATTTCAAAAAACAAATTTATTTTTTCATGAAAACCACAAAAGGAGATTTGAACATTAAGGGTTGCATAATCATGAAAAAATGAGGAAAAATAAATTAGTTTTTTTAATTTATTCTAAAACAAAAATGGATTGTTTAAATGGTAAAATATTTTCGGTAAAGTTGTAAACATATATAAATCGTGGAACATAAAAAGTAATTAGGAAAATAACGAATTATCTAAAAAAAAGTTGTGTATAAGATCCTACCGCAAGGTTAACACAGGATTTCGACAGCCTGTCATATGTCAATTTATTTCGTGCGATAGGTTGAGAAACACACTTGACTGGGATTAATCAGTTTGATGGTTTGAAGCGGTAAATTTCAGTAAGAATTCTCTCTCAACACTCCCATTTTCCTCAAATGATTGGTAACCCTGAAGAGGACCAGTTTTTGATTGGCTTGAAGTTATACGAAAATAATGTTGGAGGTTACTGGAACACAGCTGTAGACAAAGAACCTCTCAACCGTAAAAAATAGAGCACCTCTTTACCGTTAATAGTTGGAGGCTGGCATCCAACCACGACCGCCTGGTCGACGTAGGACTATGATAGTTTTATACTTTATCAAAAAAAAAAGTAGCAGACGGATTAGTAGCGATTTGTTTCCTCTACAATCTCGAAGTGAAAGTTACATATGTTGTACTGATTGGCGTCCGTATGGTACCGACTTAGGAATGAAAATAAAGGTGAAATTTCTGTTGGCTACCTTTTACACCATGCTTTCGAGGAAACTTTCAAAGGAGGAGGAGCCTCGAAGACTACGAAATGACATTTGTATACTTTGGTGTCGTCTGTGTAGGGGAGGAAAAACAGTGTTGTTTAGTTTGATTTAGACTAGGGTTGAGGGTTTTCCCTGGTATGCGTTCAACAAAGCTTTACGTTTTTTAAATCAAAATTTTCCGCATTTCGATGAACACGTTTTCAATTAAAGAATAGGTAGGAGGTGGTATCCAAGACACGACCGCATAACTGACGTAGAACTACGCACACTATTAACAAATGCATTGTTATAAGTGTTTCATTATTGAGTCATGAATTCTGTACAGTAAGGCAATTTAGGCGGACATGAGCTTTTCGTTGCGATTTTTTTTTTAAAGGGGGGATTTGTTAGTAGCTTAAATATTAGTAAATAATGAGTATGTGTGTCCAATCATAAATGGTGACTTCTCAACACTGTTAGAAATTTGTAATTTTAATTGTTAGGATTTGTTTGCTTTCGCAATTAGGACTTATCATTCGTAGGGATTTAAACCTACTTGTCAGAAAAGGGGAGTAAACTTTCAACTAACTTAATTGCTAACTTATTGGCTATAAAGAGTGCTTATCGTAGCAATTGAGAATTGCAACGATTTTTGTCGAAAATTGTTGATATTTTATTTGACATAGCTTCTAATGGTTCAACACCAGTAAGTCTATGTAATTCGAGTGTACCAAACCAAGGAGGACGCTTCAAAATCATTTTCAGAATTTTATTCTGAATCCTTTGGAGCGTTTTCTTCCTTGTTGAACAGCAACTTGACCAGATCGGTACAGCATAAAGCATTGCTGGTCTTAAAATTTGTTGTAAATCAAAAGTTTGTTCTTTAAACAAAGTTTAGAATTCCTGTTAATGAGAGGATATAAACATCTCGTATATTTGATGCACTTGGCTTGTATACTCTCAATGTGCTCTTTGAAAATAAGTTTTTTATCATAAATTAGTCCCAAGTACTTAACCTTGTCGGACCAACTTAAAATAACCCCATTCATCTTGACAACGTGATTATTGTTTGGCTTGAGGAAAGAAGCCCTAAACTTATGCAGAAAAATTATCATTTGCATTGGGAGAGATTTTCCACTTTTGCAAGTAGGAAGAAAAAATATCTAAACTTTTCTGCAATCGACTGCATATGACACGATGACTTTGTGCATCCTGTTGGCAAATCAGGAAGATCTGAAGTGAATATGTTGTACAGGACTGGACCCAAGACTGAACCTTGAGGTACACCTGCTCTGACAGGAAATCTATCAGATTTTGAATTCTGATAGACAACCTGCAGAGTTCGATCAGTAAGATAATTTTTTAAAATTTTGATTAGGAAAATTGGAAAATTAAAAGTTTGCAATTTCGCAATCAAACCTTTACGCCAAACACTGTCGAATGCTTTTTCTATGTCTAAAATAGCAGCTCCAGTGGAATAACCTTCAGATTTGTTAGCTCGTATCATATTAGTAACTCTGAGCAATTGATGAGTTGTGGAGTGCCCATGGCGATATCCAAACTGTTCATTTGCAAAAATTGAATTTTCGCTTATGTGTGACATCATTCTGTTAAGAATAATTCTCTCAAACAGTTTACTTATTGAAGAAAGCAAACTGATTGGTCGATAACTTGAAACTTCAGCTGGGTTCTTATCCGGTTTTAAAATTGGAGTAATTTTTGCGTTTTTCCATAATTTGGGAAAATATGCAATTTTGAAGCAGCAATTGAAAATTTTTACTAAAAATTCCATTGTGCTCTCAGGGAGATGTTTCATCGTCACCAGGTGCTTTAATATTTTTGAAATTTTTAATAATTGATTTAATCTCATTCAAGTTAGTTTCAATTATTTCTGCAGGTAAAAAATTCTGGGAAGAAATTAAATCAAATTGACGTGTGACTTCATTTTCAATTGGACTCACAAGATTCAAATTTGAGTTGTGAACACTCTCAAACTGCTGAGCAAGTCTTTGAGCCTTTTGTTCATTGGATACAAGAAAACGTTCACCATCTTTTAAAACTGGAATAGGCTTCTTAAGAATCTTCGACAGCTTCCAAAAAGGTTTTGAATATGGTTTCAATTTTTCAACTTTAGTCTCAAAATTTTGATTTCTCAGAAGAGTAAATCTATGTTTAATCTCTTTCTGTAAATCTTTATAAATAGTTTTAAAAACAGGATCACGAGAACGACATTTTTCAAACGAATTAGGAGTTGAAGATTTTCGTCAATTATTGGTGAATCAAATTTCACTTGAGCCTTTGGAACAGAATAATTCCTGGGATCAACAATTGCACATTTCAATGCTTCCAAAGCGGAATCAATATTCACTTCGTTTTGCAAATCAAGCTCATTATTGAAATTTCTCTCAACATGAGTTTTGTATCTTTCCCAATTAGCCTTGTTATAATTAAAAACAGAGCTCATAGGATTTAAAACTGATTCATGTGATAAAAAAAAAGTTATTGGAAGATGGTCAGAATCAAAGTCAGCATGTGTGATCAAATCACTACATACATGACTTTGATCTGTAAGCACCAAATCAATTGTTGAAGGGTTTCTTACAGAAGAAAAGCATGTAGGACTATTCGGAGACAAAATAGAATAGTATCCTGAAGAACAATCATTGAATAAAATTTTGCCATTGGAAATACTTTGAGAATTATTACATGAACGATGTTTAGCGTTAAAATCGCCGATTATAAAAAATTTCGAACGATTTCTGGTGAGTTTTTGTAAATCACCTTTAAAATAATTTTTGTGCTCGCGTGTGCATTGAAATGGTAAATATGCTGCGGCAATAAATAAAATCCCAAGTTCAGTTTGAACTTCAATTCCCAAAGTTTTAATAACTTTCCTCTCAAGGTGGGGAAGAGCACGATGTTTGATTCGGCGATGAATAACAATTGCAACTCCACCGCCGGAACCCTGAATCCTATCATATCTATGAACCACGTAATTGGGATCATATTTTCATTTTATGTTAGGTTTCAAAAATGTTTCAGTAATAATTGCAATATGCACATTATTTACTGTTAAAAAATTAAAAAGCTCATTCTCATTGGCCTTCAATGAGCGAGCATTCCAATTTAATATTTTAATTGTTTTATTTAAAATCCTTGCTAAATTTTAAATTAGAAACAATTTTAATAGTAAAATTTGTGCCTATTTGAATGGCTTCAAACATTGATTTTGCCTGCAACATGGCGTTCATAAGATCGAACATTGCCAGTTGCAAAAAAGAAAGTTTACCTGCCGTAATAGGCCCCAGGCAGTTGACATTAGAAAAAATATTTTCGGCAGCAATATTAGTTGGAGGTGTACAATTATTTTCTAGCGTGTTTTGCTTACCCATATTAACGGTCATTTTCGAACTACCAACACTAGGCGGTATAATGTTCGAACTACCTGTTACCTGTGCATAAGTTAAACGGGTATGCAAAGGAGTAGGTAAACTATGCGTCACTGGTACGCTTGGAGAATTTTGTTTTGAAGTTGGTTTTAATTGAGAAATTGAATTTTGTTTACCTTGCCTTGCCTTAACAATTGCTAAACGGACTGGGCATTGATAAAAATTTGACATATGGTTGCCGTTACAATTCGCACAGCGAAAATTTTTACTCTCTTTCACAGGACATGTGTCCTTTTTGTGAGAAGAGTCTCCACAATTAAGACATTTTTGGTCCATGTTACAGAATTTGGAACCATGGCCATCACGTTGGCAAGTACGGCATTGGGTGATATGCTTTTCACCTCCGCCATACTTCCTATAAATTTCCCACTTTACACGCACATTATACAAAGCATGTGCTTTTTCAAAAAATTTTAAGTTGTTAACCTCATTGCGGTTAAAATGAATTAAATAATTAACGAGGGAAATTCCAGTTCTCTGACTGTTTTCGCCTCGTGATTTTTGTTTCATTAGAATTACTTGGGTAGGGGCTATGCCAAGTAATTCTGTTAAAGTAAGTTTGATCTCATCAACGGTTTGATCGTTGGTGAGACCTTTTAAGACAATCTTGAACGGCTTGGCGTTCTTGGTGTCATATGTAAAAAATTTGTACATCTTGTCAGTTAAATACTGAACAAGACGATCACGACCCTTTACTGAGTCGGCTAATAAGCGGCCTCTACGGCCAATTTGATAGGTAACTTTAACGTCAGAAACAAACGTTGAAAGTTCCTTTTTGAATATATTAAATTCAGTAGAAATAGTTACCACAATAGGTGGAACTTTCTCTTTTTTTAAAGATTTTATATTTTGTATAGTTTCATTATTAATAACTTCCATTTCACCAGCTTCTTGCTCAGGCAAAATATCAAAAGGATTGTCACTACAGACACTCGAAGTGTCAGAAAGAGATGCCTCTCTTTTCCTCCCCGCAGCGATGCGAGGTTTCTTTTTCCGTCCAGCCATTTCAGGTGATACGAAAAAAGTTAAAACAAATGTTAAATTCAAAAGTAGGTAGTCTTGAGAAAGACTGATGGGAAATAACTTTCAGGTAGTCTTCAAAAGACACACTGACAAAACACAAACTTTGAAGCTATAGGCAGTCAAAGACCAGTCCACAAGCAACCGAAAAAACGTCTGATCTGTAGGACAGTTCAAGACGCACTGGCTTCAAACATTGATTTTGCCTGCAACATGGCGTTCATAAGATCGAACATTGCCTGTTGCAAAAAAGAAAGTTTACCTGCCGTAATAGGCCCCAGGCAGTTGACATTAGACGCACTGTTTCGTCATGAATTCTACTATTGCTTACTTTGTGCTGCCTCAACAGTGGGGGAACACGAGCTGTAAAAGCTGTTTCACATTCAGTAAATTAGACGGCCGCTACAGGTTTAAGTTGCTAGTATCCAGCACAGATGGCTCGCTTGAGTTGTCAAAAAATTATTAACCTTCAAATACTTGTTTATTTGCCTTGAAAAAGGCTGAAAGGCTTAAATTTTGCTGCTCGAAATTGGATTGGCAACCTTTATGCTGCCTCAGTAGTGGGGCAATAACGGCAGTCTGACGACACACGCTGAGAAGAACCGCGCTGCTCCTGAGACAGGCGCAACTCGCTGCTATCCGCTGCAATCCGCTGTTATTGCTGAGTGCTCATATCTGCTGCTACTCTGCCGCTCATGGCAAGTCCGTCCCATTTGCGTTTTTGTGCTGATGAGAAAACAGCAATCAAAAATCGTAACATTTTAGGAGAAATTTTGCACTCGTATGCTTTTTTAATAAAGACTGTCAACAGAATTTGTTACTTCAATGGCAAACAAATACTTTTGCATCAAAGAGCGCACATAAACATCAAATCTTGTTCAATTTATGTTGAAAATCATAAGCTGGGACCCACATGCGATTACTTTTACGATAACTAGCCAGAATGATAGCAAATCAGTCACATAGCCACCTGCGACCGGTGATGAAAAACAAACTACTGCAAATCGATTCCGTTGCTTGCGTCTGGAAAAAGGCCCTCGCTAGTCGATCTACAAATGGGCTTCTATCGTGCTTCCACAGAATGATTGAATGATTTTGTAGAGAGAATCATTTCACAATGTGGTTGAATAACTGCGCCATCTGCTTGTTTCTCTACCTGATACTAATGATAAACTCAAAATCACTTCAGGTCGAGGAACTTGTTCTAATTTTTTTGAGAGCACCCACACGTTTATGGCGGGGCAGTTTCTACACATCAGTGAATACAATTTGTACAAATATGATGGAAACCCTCCTATTAGGAGACTTTTATTCCCGTGTAAAAACATTTAAAAAGCGTATCAAAGTATTCGATATGACTATTTATGCGTTCTTTAAAACGAAATTCATCGTTTCTCGATATGTGTTGAATAATGTGATCCTCGGCCCAACATGATTAAAATACAAAGAGTAGTATTCACTCCAGCATGCTTTAACTTACAGTACCGTGAGACTAGTAACAGATCTAATGCTGATGGTCAAATAAATTTCTGTTCACCGTTAATGAAAAAAAAATGCTGAAAGAAGCTATTTCCTTGAAGAAAATATTGCAGTATCTGCGAAACAAAAACGGTCGTGATTGTAAAGAGGCATTCAGTTGTAAACGATGAGAAGAAGTAGTTTTAGAAAAATTTTCGAGTAAAAACTAGTAACTCTTGAAATAATTATAACAAATATTACCAAACAAGTGCCAAGCAATAAGGTTTGAAGTTTCGTCCTATCCTTAGATACACACACTCATGTGAATAGCTTTGTTTTCTTGTAATTTACTAGCACAAAGTATTTGTACAACTAACAGCGATTCCAAAAGTTTCTTAATATCTTTTTTCGCTAATAAAGAGCGCATCCTTTATTTTTTCCTTTTAAAATGCATAAGTATAGTAAAATTCAATCGAACCACTCAACAAATATCACTAGTCCAACTGGTACATCAAATTCTAAACCTGAAGACCATAAACTATTGTAAACATCATATATCTCATAATTATTGTTGGCTGTGGGACTCACTTGAAATGATTTTTTCTATGGGACCTACTTGCGATTATTTTTGCTATGGGACAAACTGACTTGCTATTTTTTTCATAGTTTCTCAGAACAAAGTATTCAAAATTTTGTGTTTTTTCGAAAGTACATATGAAAAGGTGATGATTCCACCAATAAAATCAAAATTGACAAAAATGCAATTGGGACGGACTTGCCATGAGCGGCAGTACTGTTGTCAACTTTGTGGACGGTCCAGCCAGCTCACCTTCCGACTAATGAATGTATCTTTTTTTTTTTTCTTCACATTAACATGAATGTATCTTATTTAGCTAGAAACACTCTTTTACAGCCGAAGGTTGCTACAAAATAGGCCACGCTTTTCTGTTCAGTTTTACCATTCTCTAATGTTCTTTAGGTTATTCCACAATTCGCATTTGATTTTTGTATACAGCGAATAAACACCGATGGTGCTCCCACACACGCAACGATTTTAACCCGTATCGTGTTGCGGTTTGTAACATCAAGCGATTTCGCAGCAGCTGGGACGAAATTCTGTTTATGTGGATTGATTCAATCGACTTCAACTCATTCCTGTAAAGTCCTGGGGGGGGACCTTTTTAAGACCTTTTTAGGGAAAAGGCAGCAAGCGACCAATCAGAAGACGTAATTTTCGTTTCAACAAGGCTTGACAATTTTTAATAGTACAATAGTTCGCATAATCAATCAACACTTTTCTACATTTGGGTGGATGCGTGTAAAATTTTCCAATTAATTGCTGCAAGAATGAAGGAAATCGGTTGAAAACAAACCGATTTATAACCATTTGAAAAGGGACATTTTTCGTCCGCCTTTCGTTAATAGTTTTCCTATTTACATCCTTATGCGGTAGGCTAAAGAAAAACGTAGTTCTACGTCAAAAACGTGAAAAACTGACTGAGGTATAAGCATTTGAAAAAGGGCAGCTTTCGTAACGCTCTCGATGTTTTCGATTTTTCGATTTGCATCCCTATTGTGTTGCTGTAAGAAATAATTCTACGCCAAAAATGTATTTTTTTTTTTTTGGTGTTTTATTTCGGAAGGACAGAATTATCATCTGCAACTGTGTCGGGGAAACTATACTGATCAAACTAATGGTTTTAGCTCTGGAACAATTTCATCATTAATTGGAACACACAAAAAGGCAGATTTTCCTTTGGTACGAAGAACCCTGTGCTGACACATGAATCAAACTAACTAAGCCGAGTGCCTAACAATGCTAAAAATGTTTCTAGAGCTAAAACGGTTTGAATACGGCAAACCTATAGATAATTTTTGTCCTCCATCTTCAAAAAGATCTGTACACGCACTGTAAAAAATTGGGCAGAACCATTTTTGATTCAAATGAAATTTTGTAGACGTATCTGACTCAATAAATTGAGAATTTTCCGCGAGTGGACTCAAGAGTAATTTTCTAAAAGGATGTATGTATTTTGGCACAGACTTCATTCATAGCATTGTAGCTCAGAAATCTTTGGTTTTACAGAAAAGCTATCAGAGAATGATTTGCAGGGAACGTATGCTGCCTTGTAAAAAATGCGCACTGTATAGAATTTTTTTTTACTTCAGAAATTTTAAATAATTACTCAATTTAATTTTCAAAAGGAGAGTTGAATTTTTCTTAATTTTTTTTTCAAAGAAACTTGAAATATTTTCTTATTGAAGGTTAAGTTTCAAAGCATTTTTTGCAGTTCCAACATTGTAAGAATAAGTGTATTTTAATGACGCTAAATGTTTTGTGCAATTATTTTGAATCAAAAAAACTTATGGTGATTTACATCGTAAATGCATCCATTTTAAAGTTACTTTAAAAGTTGAGAAAATTAGAGAATAAATACTAGACTATAATTTGTGTATATGATATGTATTCTGATTTCCATCTATGTCAATGTATTCATTCATTAATTCAACAAATCTTGCGATATGCATTGCACACATTCTCTGTGCGTAATCAGAACAAATTTTGTACAAACCGAAAGGACACATTGATTGATTGAAGCTTGAGGTTTTGCGGGTCGACGTTCGACAAAATGTCATTCGCCGTGGTTTTGCTCAATTCGAAAAAAAATCGACAAAATCGAAAAATGGCCACAAAACGAGCAGAAGCAAGAAAAAGTGAAGTGAATGAATAGTAAAATTTGCATTAAGAAAAATGGACTAAAATTGGCGATTTTCCATGGGTTTACCTTTACACGAAACTATCAGTGCAGCATCTACTAACAATTATAAAGGTGTCAACAAATAATTTTCTGTTGCAGAAAAAGTTTTGTGAAATTTTTCTCGCATTGGTGAGGATTTCTTGCATCTGATTTGTGTTCTAATTTTGATGTACGATTTATTATAAATGAATTTTTGAAGTGTCTGATGGTTTTCCCAAAAAAATGGCGACTCCGATGAACTCGACCTGCAGAAAACACATAAAGGTACGGGATCCAGGGTACCATTTTGCATCGATAAACAAAAACGGTTTTAAATCTTTCAAGGTCATGACAAAATTATCCTTGATAGTGTAGTTTAACGCTCTAAGGAGTTGTTTGTATCAAGATAGCGCTAACTAGAACATAACCTAATATTTCTAATTTACGTTTTTCGCTTTTTGATGGCGAACACGGTTTTTGATGGCGAATGATGTGGTGATATAAAATTGTTAATTTGCGTGTGAAATAGTGAAGTGATTCACTATAGATATATTCTAACGTGTTTCGGTAGTGAATCTACACAAGGCTAAGTACAAGAACAGTTGCTTTAAGCAGCAAGTTCGCGTTAAAGTTTGATAAAATAAAATCCCCCCCGGCGCTTTCACAGCAGCGGTGGTGGCGATCGTTTTTTCCTTGCCTCTGTCTCTCTTCTCTGCATGCTTGTTGGTGTAGCGTCCCGCGTTTAACCTGTATTGTGTCATGATTTGCTCCGGCTGTAGTTCGGCAATTGTATTATCAGATTTGCCGTTGAAATGTGTGGGCTTTAACTGTGCACGTTTGTTTCACTACAAGTGCACCGGGCTCACCAAGGCGACGGCAAAGATGATTACAGACAACGATAATCTTTGCTTCAAGTGTGATGAGTGTTTATCAAACCAGTGTTGTGGTGGGCAACATTTGACTCCGGACATGAAGCGTATCGAAGAAGAGATGCAGAAATTATCTTCTCTCTCTTACTCGGTCATTCAAATGCGGGATCAAATTGCGACCCAGATAAACAGCGCGATAAATATCGGTATGGAACAGTTGAGATCAAATGTGAAGGAGTCTCTTGAAAAATTATTATGTGAGAAATTTGAAAAATTGAATCATTCGGTTTTGCAATTAAATACGAATCAGAATATAGCTGCTATTAATAATGCTCGCGCGCGGATTGGGACGATTCCTTCTGAATCGGACCAAATCGGCAAAAAGCGTAGAATCGAATACGAAAATAATGACGATGTTTTTTACGACGGTGCAACTTTTGCGCAAGTTGTTAGAAGTCGCGGTAAAAACAATAAATCTAACTCAAGTAACAAAAGTAATACTAATATCGGATTTAAACCGGTTAAACCTAAGACTCGTCCGGTTATTGTGATTAAACCGAAAGAGTCCAAACAACCTTGCGAGGAAACTCGGAAGTTTTTGAAAACTAACTTAGATCCTAAAACACACAAAGTTAGTAATTTCAGGAACGGTAAAGATGGTTCCGTTATTGTCGAATGCGCCGTTGGCGAAAATATTGATTTAGTGAAAAATGGCATTCAAAGCAATCTGGGTGAAAAATACAGTGCTGTGGTTCCCACGTCGGTGCCTAGATTGAAAGTAGTGGGCATGAGTGAGAATCTTTCTCCTGATGTTTTCATTGACTATTTAAAGAGTCAAAATGATTGCATCACAATCAATGAGGTAAAAGTAGTTAATATGTACGAAAATCCACGCTTCACCTATAACAAGTATAGCGCGGTAATTGAAGTTGATTTAGAAACGTATAATAGTTTGTTATCTGCTAAGCAAGTAAATGTAGAGTTTGATCGGTGCTTAGTATTGCCCGCGATAAATGTGCTAAGATGCTTCAAATGTGGAGAATTTGGACTCAAGAGCATGAATTGCAAAAATTGTGATGCATGCTCTAGGTGTAGCCAAAACCATAAGACATCTGAGTGTACATCTACTGTATTGAAATGCGTCATTTGTGTAAAAACGAATAAAGAGCGTAAAACTAATTTGGACGTCAACCATGCCGCTTTTAGCTCAGAGTGTTTAATTTATAAAAGACTATTCGAGCAAAAGAAAAGCAGCTTGCGTTTCAATAAATAGCAAACAAGTTCCAACGAGGATGTGAATAAGTTTGATTTTTTGTATTTTAATATTGCGGGGTTGACAACAAACTACGTTGCATTACGTCAGATTGTTGAAGATAAACGTCCACTTTTGGTGTTTTTATCAGAGACTCACATTGTCGATGATGAAGCATTTGAACAATATAGTATTCCGGGATACAATGTTGCTGCTTGTTTATCACATTCTAGGCAAACTGGCGGTGTTGCTATTTATGTCAGAGAATCAGTTCAATTCCAGCTTTGTCACAACGAAGCTAAGGATGGTAACTGGTTCTTGGGCATTACAGTAGTTGGTGGCATGAAGGTGGGCAATTATGGTGTTTTGTATCATTCTCCTAATGCTAGTGACCGCCGTTTTCTTGAAATATTGGAAAACTGGCTTGATGAATTTCTTGATTTGAGTAAAATAAATATAGTGACGGGCGATTTTAATATTAACTGGCGAGATGATGCAAATTCGAATCATTTGAAGCGTTTAGTTGAGTCTTTCAATTTGAAACAAAGTGTAGATGAATATACGCGTATTTCCCAGCGGAGTAGAACTTTGATGTTTATTGCAATTTTGATTCGATTCGTTCAGTTACGAATTCTGATATGAAAATAACCGATCATGGGACATTAGTAATTAATGTTCTAGAAAACTTGAATAATAATAATGATTCAATAAAATTGAAATGCTGGAGAAAATATTCGAAACAGGCTGTTTCGAACCTTGTTGAGAGAAGCTTGGGTTTTCCAATCGCGACCGGTAGTTTAGATGAATCTGCAGCTGTTCTTACTAACATTTTGAAGACGTGTACGAATCAATTAGTTGAACATAAATTTGTTTTGCTGAAAAACTCGAACAGCTGGTATAGTTTGGATCTTTTGCGCCTAAAGCGGAAGAGAGATAAACTGTACAAAAAGTTTTGTAGATCAAACAATCAGAATCATTGGATTGAGTACACGTTCGCGCGTAATAAATATTCACAAGCGATTAAAAAGAAGCGTTGTGAATATATCCAGAGAAAGATTGTTCAACATCAAAATAACAGCAAAGAGTTATGGAAAATTTTGAAATCTTTGTTGAAACCTAGTAATTGTAAACCGCGGTCCATAACTTTTGAAGGCACATTAGAACATTCAGAACAAATTATTGCATCTAGATTTAATGATTATTTTGTCAATAGTGTTTCATTGATCAATCAATCCATTGAATTGGTCGAGGAACCCGACAAAATAAAACAGCCGATTAACAGTAGTTCTACATTTGATGGTTTTCACCCAATCACGTTAGATGAACTGAGAAAAATTTGTTTTTCATTAGGTAAAACGGCTGGAGTAGATCATGTAAATGCTAGAGTTATTCAAGATTGCTTCAATGTCATTGGTCACACTTTGCTGGACCTCATTAATGAATCGTTGCAAACATGGCACGTGCCTTTGGTGTGGAAAGAATCGTTGGTTGTTCCGATTCAAAAGGTTGCTGGAACGATTAAAGCCGAAGAGTTTCGTCCCATCAACATGTTACACACATTAGAAAAGATATTAGAACTAGTTGTTAAAGGCCAGCTTCTAGAATATTTAAATAGTAACTCGTTGCTAATTCCGGATAAATCAGGCTATCGGGAAGGCCACTCATGTGAAACCGCGTTAAACTTAGTACTAGCAAAATGGAAAGATAACTTAGAAAATAGAGACACAATATTTGCTGTTTTTTTGGATCTAAAACGCGCTTTTGAGACAATTTCTAGGCCCTTATTGTTGAACACAATCAAGCGCTTTGGAATTTCGAGTACTGCATTCAGATGGTTTGAAAGCTACTTGTCTGACAGAACTCAACGGACTGTTTTTAATGATTCTGTTTCTAGTCCCGTGGAGAATGATCTTGGAGTTCCACAGGGAAGTGTATTAGGGCCCCTTTTGTTCATTATGTATATAAATGACATGCGACGAGTTTTACGTTTTTGTGATATTAATCTTTTTGCCGATGACACCGTATTATTCATTGCAGCTAAGAACGTTGAAGAACGAAGATTTACGTTCTCTAAGCAGATGGTTGAAGTATAAGCAATTGAAATTGAATATTGATAAAACTAAATTTATGATTTTCTCGCGCACCGTTGTAAATGATGATGTCTCTGTTTTGATTGATGATGAGGCAATTGGTCGCGTTCGGGAGATTAAATATCTTGGCGTGATTATTGATGACAATCTAAAGTTCAACGCTCACATTGACAATGTCATCAAGAAAATTGCCAAAAAGTATGGAATTCTATGCCGTCTGAAAAACGAATTAACAATTAGTAGTAAAATACCGCTATACAAGTCAATCATCTCGCCCCATTTGGATTTTTGCCCTACCTTTTTGTATTTGGCCAATAACACACAACTATTGAGGTTACAGCGTTTGCAGAATAGAATAATGCGTTTGATTTCAAATTGTGATAGATTAACTTACTCTGTTTTCATGTTGGACGCTTTGCAATGGCTATCTGTGAAGCAGCGAGTTGTTTATTTGTCTATGGTGTTCATTTTTAAAATAATAAATGGTTTGCTACCTCAATATTTGAGTGATCGAATTGAAAGAGGAAGAGATTTTCATAGATATAACACTAGAACCGCGGATGAAATAAGAACACCTTTCTTTCTAACGAGAGCTTCACAAAATTCATTGTTTTATAAAGGTATAAATTTTTTCAATTCGATGCCAAGACATGTTAAACGTGCACCAACACTTGCGGAGTTGAAGAGACAATGTATTTCACACGTGAAAGTTTCTATTGTATAGAACGATACTAAGTTTTACAAAATGATGTAGGGTTTACCTGACGAAGTTTGAACAAACGGATCTTAAATGACGAAGTTTTAACAAACGGATTTATTTTGGATGAACTATTTGTTTTTGTTTCTATTCATATATTGATTGTTTTATTGAAGCTTGTAAATGACGAAGTTTTATACGAACGGATCTGATTGTGTTGTAAAATTTTATTTATATGTTTATTTTAAATTGGACTTTTCTAAATTTATAACAACAAAACTACTGTGTTCGTCACGGTGATGATGATGGATTTTTTTTTCTTTTCATTATTGTTGTTGTAGCTTTAAAAATAATAGAAATAGACTACAAAAGCTTGAGCCTCGCGCGCGGTTTTCAGATATAAATGATTTCTTTTAGCAAATTAAAATTGTTATTTGAATGCTTAGAGAAAATCATGAAATAGTTGTGGTTGGTCTGGCTGAAGGTCATGAAAACCCTGTACTAGTTTTGTGTGCTCTATGAATCAAGTATACAGTTTTTGAAGAAGTTTATATCTGGAGGTAAAATCAGTTCGTTTTTTTTTTTGTTTTGTATAACTGATTAAAATGTGATCACATTAATTATCTATAGATAAATCGTCCAGCTCAAACCTTTGTAGGGGTATGTGGCGGGACCATCATCATCATCATGAAAAGTTTTTGATATATTATTATGCAGTTTCATGGTATTAGACTTGATTTATCAGTGGTTTTCACACCTTAAACACCACAAATAACTGTTGAGCTAGTAAATGAAATTATACGATAAGTCCATCCTTCGTTCAGCATCTAACTTTAGCAAAGAGTAAATAAATTCCATTCTTTTTCTCACACTCTCTCTAAGCAGTAATGATGACACGACAAAGAGATCACAACTGACCGGCTGCCTAACGCAGCACAACGGCGTCGTCATGATGATATGTCAGCAATTTAGCCGTGGGTGGCGCGATAATTTACGATTGCTGACGCAGAACAATTTAAATATTCCCACAGAACTCCGAGCAACCCTGCAGGGCGCTTCAGCTGTTCCCACACACTTTTCCCCTGGGGAGGATTTTCGCAGAATCAATTATATTCCTGTTGTACACTTCCTAATACTCACATAATTGTTACTTTCACCACCAGTTGGGCGATGAACACTGAGCCACATTAGGCCATTCAAGAATGCAAATACAAACCGGCGCGCTGGTTCGATGTGGACCAATGTGAACGCTACTGCCACCTTTATGCCGAACGTTCAACCACACTAGTAGATACACGGACACGGAGGTACCCCACTTGCGTGCCAGCTGCCTCCAGCTGGCTAGGATCGTAAATCCTAGACAGAAAGAGAGAGAGAGAAAGCTCACCCGCTTTTGCACCGGTTAGTAATCGTAATCGTGGTGCGTGTCGTCAGCTTACCATAACGTCAGCCACAGCAAATAATTTAATTTGCCAAAGATTAGAACGCTTGTGCGGTCGGAATATTTATGGCCAAGTGTTGCTGAACGTTCGCGATTGGCGCCGCGACGTGCACGGCCGCACAGACGGGGCGAGAGCACAGTGTTCGGAAGGGGCGGAGGCGGGGGCAATTGCATGCCTTCTAAGCGTGCTAGCCTAAGCGAGCAACGATGGGAAGCGATGAGGAGAGGATTTCCTAACAATTAAACACATTTTAAACCGACCGATCGATTTATGCGTTGGATTATGGGTGAAGAAGTCCTTGGGTGGCTTCGGTGGGGATTAGAAATTAGCGTTTGATTTGTTGCTTTCTCGCTGTTTATATTTTTTATTTTGCTTTATAAGCTCTTTGTTATGAAGTCTTGAATTGTGCTTTTTATAGAGTTCAATCTTCAGGGCTATTTGAATGTTTTTAGAAAACAATTTAAAAATAGCTTAATAAGCAGTTCGTTGCATTCTTCAACGCCTGGACCTGAACCACTTATTCCGTGCAACTGCAATCATGTACTACGGAAGCATACATGCACCTGGCAGCTCGTTCTGTTATTAAGTCATAAACCCACCCCGTAAGTTTACAGCGATATTCGTCTGTTTTATACGCTACTGTCATGATTTTGGCTAATCCTGGCTGGCAAGTCCTACACAAGCCCCCTTGTAAAACGGGCATAGAAAATTCAAATCTGTGCTCAACACGCGATAAAATTTATCCGACAGTACAAATCCCTGCATCAATTTAATGCGTTCGGGCAGCGCTTTGTGCATGTCTGTATATTGTTGACACCGGATAAAGTCAGAGGAAAACGATAAATGGTGGCGATTGCTGGCTTCAACCTATCCTCTGCTGGCTGGATCACACAATACGAGTCTATCCGTCTGGAAAACTAACGATAACGGACCGAAATTCGTCGCGTCCCATATTGCAGATATCATGTGAGTTGTTTACAAGTTCGACTCAATTGAGCACTTTTTTCTCTGTCGTTTATAAAAAAGAAGAATGGCTTTTCCGTGGGGCAATATGTTTTCTATCATGTTGTGGTTCGGACTATTGTTGTTTATCTTCCTACCATCATTTTTATCAACGATGCTTACAATCCATTTCCTGTTCCCCGAAGGGCGGCGGGTGAAATAACAAGGATTCAAACGATGGGGTCATTGGTATTAAAAGTATTGGGAGACGCTGGATTTCGAGGCTCGTTTCCCACAAACGGAACGTAAACACTTCTCGGGCTGAAAAGCCATCGAATTAGACTAACCGATTTCCCCGGTATCTAGCATCGGCCGAACAAATTGATGGGATAATGGAAGCTGGAACTTGTGTACACACTACGAAACCCAAAGAAAATATTTTCAAGCCGGCGGCGGTGTGAGATGTTTTTGTTTTCTCTCGCTCTCTGTGTTGATTGTCCTTTCAGCGAAAGCCCGTTTGCAACGGGTTGCTCGCATAGCGATCCAACATCCGTTAGTAACACTGTCAGCTAGGCTATCGTAAATCCAACAACAAAGCGGCGAATCACACGCGGGATCAGACACTAGAGGATATATATGTGCAGGCAACATACACGTACTGATCCATCCCGTTGGAGTGTTGGACCAGCACAGATAGCCGTGGGGTGCTATCAATCGTTTCGTTGAACTGATTCGTTATTCCTTCAAACTGCCACTGCTGGCAGCTCCACTAGTCAATGTGATGGATTAGATCCGATTGTTTTCTATTCAGTAGATAACACTGAACGATAACATCGGAACCGAAAACGTTCTAGAACTGCACTGGGAAAAACTAAGGCCTATAAAAGAATGTGTCAGAATTTCCATTTTGAAACGATATTTTTCAATAATCAAGGAACATTCAGATTAGAGCCTTCTAATACATTGAAAATAATTTAGAGCATTAACTGCGTTATGTTCAACACACATTCGTTAACCAGGCTTGAATCTTAATCGAGAGTTGCACTGATTTCGCACAATGTTGATGTGGTTTCGCACCTTACAACTTTTGCGTGTAGGTGTCTTACTCAGCAACTTGAGTATTTTCCGCGGGTGGAAAATTTGCTTAAACTTAACCAAAAATAACTCTCAAAAAAAGCGTATTTTCAGGAAGAATATTTTGAAATATCTCAAAAACGTATGCGTTTAGAAAGTTAGTCACCAAGAGCTTTGTAATTTAAAATTACTTTTAGAACCATAATGCATCATTGAAATCTTATTACTTTTTGAAAACATGTAGAAATTGAGAAACAAAAACTTTGAAATGTAAATTGTCAGTAAAATTTATTTTACATTACTCTATTCAAGACTGTTTATCAAAAGCTTTGGAATAATTCCAACAAAAAATAAATTTGTAGCAAACAGTTTACCTTATATTGGTTTTTTTCTAATTAGTGTTTATTACATCGTTTTCCCAACTAAAAATCAAAACAGCTCAAAGCGTTAAGCATTACACTGGTCAACACAGGTGCACTCCAAAGCTCAAACCGAAAAAAGGAAGATTATAGCTATTCAACCATATCTGTGAATTTTGGTGTCCCTGGCTACTAACATTTTTTTAGAGACTAAAATGAGTTTTCTCATAAACATAACGTTGAAGTGACGAACCCGGCGAAAAATTACTATGCAAACTCTCACGCGTTTGGTAAAGGCTAGTAGCACCAAAATTCATAGGAATGGCTGATTAGCTATATGCACTTTTTTTCATTTAAGTAACCAGTGAAATTCAAATACAATTATTTTTTGAAATGTTGGAATTGAATAAAATGCTTCTAACTTGGCTTTAAAAAAACCTTTTATCAAGAATTTCGTTATAATTTGAAGTTTCTTTGAAAAAAATTAGAAAAACATTAAACTCTTCACGCAAAAGTTGGAGTGTGCGTAACCAGATCATTTATGAGCATTTTCAGAGCATTTAATAATCTGTTTTAAAACCAGTACAGCGTATGTGCGTTGGGCATAACGCATTTGATGCTCTAGCGTATTTTGAATGTATTTGACAGCTCCGAACCACTTCGCTTAGAACGATTTCATCGCTGTTGGTATCGTCATAATGATTTGTAGTGGTGTTGGTAACGTTTTCCAGGAAACTGCTCTCGTTGATGCAGTGTAACCAGCATTGGTTGCTGATAATTGAGGTACTTTTAAGTTTATTGAAATATCACCTGATCGATTCATTTTCAAGAACCGGATTATTCAAAAACAACATTGAATCATTATTAATAATAGAAGACATTGGATATGTTCATAACATTTTGCATTTAACTATGAATTTACAGTTTATTTGTTTCGTCGTGGTTAGCGGTTAACTCTGTAGATTTATCGGCTTACTGTTTATGTTGGTACAGATGCAGATAAATTAAGCAAAAACATGTATAAACATCACGTAGAGAAAAATTAATAATCATCAATTAATGCATTTAATTATCGTCTTACTTATTGAATGTTTAAGACCAAAAAAAAGGTCAAGCAATGGCAAAAACACTTATATGTTTACATATATTCTGCAAGTAAGAATTTTTCCATCATTTTTAGTTTGCTCGATACAGATTTATCGGCCCGAGATACAGAGAAACAGATTTTGTAAAAAAAAATACAGGTATAAATGTGGCAACCCTGCTTACATCACAGCTCGGGAGAAGAGTGGTGAATCACTCTAGAGAGAATGCATAGCAGAACGCCGCGCGGAGTACACTGCTGAGATCAATTTGATATAATTCGAAAAGAAAACATGCGTGATGTACGGCTGGATTATTTTTTTTCAGTTTCGAGATGCATAGTAAACACCGTTCTCAACTTTCCTGCCTAGGTATATGTTTCTGCACGTCTGCAGTTTGAGCGTTGTCCTTTCGTGTGAAAAAGATCACACCAGTTTGCTATCTCTCTGAAGAAATATTTCAGCACGATTTGCTGCTCTCTTCAAGCAAGTGCGTCGCTTTGCTCAGCAGTGTGGGTGTGGCCTCTGCCATGCTGAACGCCAGCAGAGTGATCGGGCGAGATTTTTGCCGTAGGTTAATGAACAGCTCTACTTACGGCTGTTCATCAACCTACGACAAGAATCTCGCTTGATCGCTCGCGTTGGCATTCAGCCTGGCAGAGGCCTGAGGTTCTGGTTGTAGTGGACGTGAATAACGGCGCAGGACGATTTGCCTTGCCGTGTAGTAATGATACACATTTGGATTTGAATCATGTCTATGTATTCCTTATGCAGTAGATGCGTTATGCTTTCCACACATTTTTTGTGTGTTTACAACGCAGAAAATGCGTGAACTGGGAGGACACAGTGACTGCGTAAGATTTGAAATTTTGCGTGTTTCTTCTACGTAAGACGTACGGTAACATATGAAGGCACAAACTGAAAAATCGAAAACATCGAGAGAGTCACGATAATTGTTTTCTTCAAATTCCCATAGCTCAGTCAGTTTTTAACGGATTTTCTTCATTATGACAGCAATTGATTGGAACATTAGCTGTGCGTCCACTTAAATGCGAAAAATTTTAATTTTGTGCTGCTAACTATTCTACTATTGAAAAAGATAGATTTCTGTTAAACGCATGTGTCGACTAATCAGAGCTAAAAGAGTTTTAGTTGTTCGAGATGTGTGAAGAATGGGACACAATTCTAGAAGGTGATACTATGTTGGGCTCTGGTAACCTCGTGTCTGGACGAGGGAAATTTTTTCCTAATTCTAGTCACACCTTCTATTCCCGTTCATCTTCGCATTCCCGCGAAACTACATACATTGCCCGCTTTACTAAACTTAAAATGTAAGTCAATATGACAAAAAATGAAATTAGTTCGTAAAGTCTGGTAACCTACCTCTCCAGTTATTGAATTTAATAAAACACCATGCCAGAGACGTTGGAGATTTTTCCAATGCCTAATTCACATTTTTAAACCACGTTCTTTTTTCGCGTGTTCGTGAATTACATACACTACTCGGACGAACACATAAGATTCGCATGGATTCCGTAGGATTCCTCACATTGGAATCGTGAAGCGTCCTTGATAAGGAATCCTGAAAAGAAATTCTCAAGACTGCCCTGTCTATGGGGTTGGGATTCTTGAATGGGAATCGTGCAATGAGAATCCGTCGGATGCCCTAGGACTCCTCACATAGAAATCGTGAAGCATCCTTGATGAGTAATTCAGAAGAAGGAATCCTCAGGAGTGCCCTGTCTATGGCGCAAGGATTCTTGAATGAAAATCGTGTAATGAGAATCCTTCAGATTCCCTAGGATTCTTCACATTGGAATCGTGAATCGTCCTTGGTAAGGAATCCTGAAAAGAAACCTCCAAGACTGCCCTGTCTATGGGGTTAGGATTCTTGAATTAGGGCCTTGCAGGAGACCTTTCAGAATTAAAAATGGCGTCTGAGGTCGTTTTCTGGTCTAGGGGCATCATCCCGGTTCCGAATATACCAATATTGGATGGTATTTGACCTAGTTTTATTTATTTGTTTTTATGGTCACTAGAAGCGTCAGTGTAATCTATTCCGGAAGGACCAAAATACCCAATTTTATGTATCTTGAACCAATAATTGTTAGATTTTGCCCAAATATTCATTAAATTTCTCATTTTTTTGAATATCGGATTTTCGGGTATGAGAGAATTCTTGGGCACCTCTGACGCTAATTTCGAAGTAGATAGGTTACTGGATCTTTTGGTGCCAACGAAATCAAATGAAAATCACAACAGATATAAGAATTTCGAGCATAAAACGGTTTAAGTCAAAGGTTTCGTTTCCTAAGAATTCTCATAACACGATTTTCACTCAAGAATCCCAGTCCCATATACAGGGCATTCTTAAGAATTCTTTCGTCAGGATTCCTTATTGCGGACGCTTTACGGTTCCAATGTGAGGAATCCTAGGGAATCTATGCGAAACCGACTAACGACTAACGTATATATGAGTTTATTCTAACCGGGACGTCAGTCATGTCGAATAGTCTGTCCTCGGCAGAGTCAGTTGTTCAAATTTGTAATTCCGTTCGCAAAGAAGTTCCTTTCGCATTCTAATAGGTAGAAGCAACTTCGGCTTGATGCTAGAAGGACGCAAGGTCCATGTACAGTTGCAGTGTTCCTTTGGTGATACCCAGCGTCTTATTAGAATAGAATTAGATATTCAGAATATCTAATGTTTCCATTTAATTCTACTAGTACTTCAAAAAATCGAATACCGCTGAAATCGTCCGCAAATACATATTTCGGTTATTACTTATAAAACCATCATCAGTGCTTGTGTGGACTGCTGAAAAAGAATCTTTTTAAGAGAGAAATTTTCATTTGCTAACCATCAGTTACACGATTGTTTGGTCAATATCAATTCCAGACATAGGTTTTGTATACTCCTAAAGTAGAATTACCAAGTTACAGGAATAAGTTAGGATGTAGAACACTCTGAGAAAGAAATAACCAACTTTCTCAGAAACGCAATTTGATCCAAAACGGGAGCAAGTTTACCGTCTGTCGTAATGCGTATAATATTCTTTATGATGTCAGTTAGATTCTTCAATTTCATTCGGAAAAGAGATAGACACATTACGACACGTTTTCCTCAGTGTTATGCTATACACTCAGTTTTTTTACGCTGGGAATACTTACCTAGTAAAAAACCACGTTAAATACGCGGAAATCAAATCTGCGTTGAAAAACCACGGTAATTCGAAATCCCGCGCCTAAAAATACGCGTTCATTCAAAATACCGCGTAAAAGATATCCTCGTAAAAACCGCGTAAAAATATACTGGTCCAGATCGTAGAGACGATTCCTCTCACGATTCTGTCGCCGAGTCGTCGAGATTTCTAAATTTGGATTCTTGAGGTATTCCATAAGCGATTCGAACAGATTCTGTCCGTGTCGCAGAAACGATTCCTCTCACGATTTATTTGGATTCTGAATGATTCTTGAGAAGGTTTTCCATATGCGATTCGTATAGATTCTGTACGTATCGCAGAAACGATTCCTCTCACGATTCCGTCACCGAGTTATAGGAATCCTGGGAATTCTTACTCAGGATTCTCAGCGTGTTAGTTAGGGTACCTATTTTACAAAAACACAAAATGTAGTTGTAAGACCTTGAAATAAAGAAATTCATCCGTAAAATAATTTGCACTTACCACAAAACTAAGTCAATGTTTTAAAACATTTTACTCGAAATTGTCCAACTTGCTTGTGGTTTCTTATGATAATTTTGTGGGTTTACTGAGTTTACTGAACCAATTAAAATATTATTTTATTCAAAAGAAAAAATTACACTGAAGACAACGTAGTAAAATATTAAAATGTGCTTCTCCAAATCATTCATCTTTGGAAAAAAATTTCAAAAACAAATGCTTGAAGAAGTGTATCACCAAATTTCAATGATACAGAAAAAAATCTATGTGTGTTCATTCCCGCAAGTAACTAAATTTGAAAATCAAGAATAGTCGAATATTCGCAGCTCATTGTTGATAAAATAAGTCAACACAAAATTGAGGCAAAATGATAATAAAACGTGAACTGAAATAAATTTGCTTTATTGAATCAATTCACACTTAGTCCACCGAATAATGTCTTAAACATTACTTGGTATAATGACCTTTAATTCAATATCTTCGCTCACCTTTTGACGCCTTTCTTCACTACAGGTTTGTTTGTCAGTGAAAAAAATCACAATACGCATCCTAAAATTCAGAGGCCATATTCTTTCAGCTTGAATTTTCACTTTCAGAATCGTTCCACACGAATTCGCAAAGAGTTTATGTTGCCGAGCTTTTATTCACAACGAAAGACACATATTAATTTACACAGTGGTGTTATCCGGCCTTTCTCATAATAACTCTTTTGATAGTTGAAAAAGTAGGAGCATACACATTATTTCTGATATTCAGTATTATTCTCAAATACTCTGCTCTGGAGTTTTCGATTTTTTTGCGGTTGCTGCTTAACCCATTCCCGGCGGAAAAAAATCAGATTTTACTTCGAAAAATGACCATCAAAATCGTATTTACTCAGCCACTCCATGTACAATTGACACAAACTATATTGCATATTGTAGTTAGATCGATCTGTTCTCTAACTGTATTATATAGTTTCGTCGTTCGAAACTGCAAGCCTAATTGTTGAGCTACAATCAAAGTTTAGATGTTAGGTGATGCCATAAGGCATCACCCGCCAAGAATGGGTTAAAGGAAGGTCTATAATTAAAATGCAGTGAAAATTGGGATGGTCCCAAAGTCATCGAAATGAAACAACTAAAATTTTTGTTTGCTGAAAAATATAACATTGTTTTCAGTTGTAGATCACGTTATTTTGGGCAACTCTTTAGAACACTACTTTTTGTAGCGCTGGAATTGGCTGAAGTTGAGACATTTTACTGAGGGTGGCTTCTAAAAATGCTAATAACGAGAATTCCGAACGCGACTTTGATTCAAATTCCAACCACTTCAATGTAATCACTAAGAGATAGATAGGCAAACCGTCTCAACACTGACTGTTACTTTTTTCAACGCCTGCTAGTTCCCTGAAAGTGGTCTTAGAGAAAAGAGCTATACATCACTGGATAAAGGACATTCCAAGGTACGAAATGGCAGATAGTAATCATACTTTTGATTACTTTAGCCACACGCTAAAGTTGGAATGTGCGTAACCAGATCATTTATGAGCGAAATTAGCGCATTTACTGATTAAGTTTAGAACCAGTAAAACGAATGTGTGTTGAGCATAACGCATTTGATGCTCTAGCGTATTTTGAATGTATTTAGCACGAGTTCAGTCGGTGTTGGTATCGTCATGATGATTTGTACTGGTATTGGTAATGTTCCGTAGAAGGCTGCCATCGTTGAAGCAGTGCAACCAACAACAAACACTGATGATATTGGTCATGAATGAATTGATGATTTGTTTCCCTTTCATGAATCCGGTCATTCAAAAACATCATCGAATAAATAACAACCAAAAAGACATTGGGTTTGTTCAAAACATTTTGAATTTAACGACGATTCTGGTTTTATTCGTATGCATTCGGTTCCACGTTACTGGCACCAGCGTTAGTAAATCCTGTTGCAACAAGGCTTGTTTTTGGCTGCTTCGTTTGCTGACAGTGATCAGCGATGCACTAGCCTTTGATACGCACCGGCTCGCGAAAGTAAGCAGCGGTTTTTTGAGCGCCCCAAAACAGATCGTTAGCCCGGAGCCGAAGTTTACCGAAACATCACGATATTCTGATTCCGATCTCTGTCCATGTATTCATTTTAAAACTGATGCGTTATGCATTTCACACATTTTTCGTGCGAAATCAGAGCGTGCGTTTGTGCGTTTTGAAAGGATACATTGGATGATTAAAGCTTGAGCTTTTGCGTGTATAATAATGTGATTTTTTATTATGAAGTGTTCGAAGTTTTAATCAAAACGGTACTATTTGGCGTATATGAGAGCCTATTTCAGCCGAAACTGCTTATATTAGTTATAGACAGCGACTGCAACAGTAGTTACTTAGCAGAAGCCGCAGCAGCAGTAGAATCAGCAGAGAAGTAGGCCAGCTGGTGCAGTGGCACTTCCAAGTAAAATGCTGCCTTTGTGTAGTAGCGGGCAGCATCATTGTAGGGATGGGAAAACTATCAGTAACTACTGATAGTTATCAGTAAGTAAAAGCATCATTAACTATCAGTAAAGTTTTTCTCTAACTGATATTCTTTGAATTTTGACGTAGAATTACGTCTTACGGTAACATATAAGAGGTGAAAATTGAAAAAACGAAAAACGAAAATTGCCCAGTTTCAAACGCTTGAAACTCAGTTTCCAAAGGATTTTCTTTATTCTTGAAGCAATCCCTTGGAAAAATAGTCATGCGTCCACCAAGATGCGGAAAATTGTGATTTTGTATTATTGTACTATAGAAAAATGTGAAGTTGTTGAACCGGTAGAGTAGCAGCTGATTTTAGCGCAACAAGGCTGAGCAGGCGAATCCGAACTCAGCGTTCCACAAGAACCAACCGGCGGACAGCATCACTGTAAAGCATTGCTGAATATGTCAGGACATGTTAGTAATTTTCTCCGGATTTGTCGGGATTGAATCTCTGAACTAATGAATTCCTAATCTTAACCAAAGAGTCAATGCCACCCTAAATCGGCAAAACTGATCAATTCTCGCTAAAATCGTCTCACTGGTGACACGAGATCTTTAGAAAAAAAATATTTTCAAAGATTTGAATTGTGAAAAAATTAGAAATCATTTTGGTTAGTTCACATGATTGGACCCAGAGGGCACCATCAATGTGAATATCCTCCTTTTGAAAGACCTCGTATCACCAGTGGGACGGTTTCAGCGAGAATTGCTCACATGAGAATCGATCCCACGTGTTGACCTCACTTAGCCACGTTTCAAATCATTGTATTGCTGGAAAGCCACTCTGCGCACCTTGAGAAGAAGTTTGGAATAGATATATTTTGAATACAATCATTTTACAGGAAATTGTAGGGGGCTAGAAAATTTCTTGTTGGAGCGCTCTATACCTCAATACATTCGATAGCTCTTGTGTCCGAAAGCGAAATAAAACAATTGTAGGCGATTGATTGAGTTTTATTGAAATGAACAATACAGATATGGATTTAAAACATTTGCTTTTTTTTTATTTCTCTAATGTAAACCCAAATCATCAGACATATGCAATATCGTCAACGAAAAACAGAGTCAAACCAACGATGCCTAAACTAAAAGTATAGCTGCATAAAAGCCACACTAACAGCGAAATGTTCAATAATTATAGCTCATTTCTAACTTTGTCATTTCACCGGTGATTTGAATTTCTATAGTCCTTGGGAAAATTTGGTACCAAACGGTTCACAAAAAAAAAATGCACACGGTTGCTGCGATAAATGCTGAAAAATATTAGGTATTGCCAATGCACCGCAGTTTTGCGACTATGTCGCCTCTGTATCCTCCGATGAAATCACTCCAGGAAATACAACATCGCAAAGAAAATTCCGGAAGTGTTACGAAAAAATTGTTTTTTTTTTTTCGAAAGAACTAAAATATTTATACAAATAATTCATTTTCCTCTTGCAGTCCATTTTTCAATGATGAAATTGTAATTGGGCTGTTTAGCTACTCATGGATTTCTGATTTGTATATGAGCCGTTGCGGAACAGAGTGGTCTAAAGACCATTTTTTTCGAAAATGAGTTTTTTGCATAAACCGCATCTACTCAAGAAGCTGAAGTTGGGAGATCAAGAAAATTTCGGAAAATCGAATTTTAAAGCTGATTTATTCCGTGTTGAAAATTCGTCCGAAACAGAATGGCCGTTTTGTTTCGGAACAGAGTGGTCTATGTAAATAAATCGATGTAATACTATCATGTAACACGTAACATGTAGCATATTACATGTGATAAGGAACATGCCACTTGTTTTGTACATGTCACACGTGATATGTAACATGTTACACGTAATGTAACACGAAAAATGTTACATTAAAATATTATGTAACATGTAATATCTTGTGTTACATGTAATGTAACACGTGACATCTTACATGTGACATGCTATATGTATCATATTTTAAACGATTTTATACGATTTACCGTCATTTTCTTTGTCATTTACCGGGTTTGTGTACATAGACCACTCTGTTCCGAAACGATTCGAGGATTCCAGTGAATATATATATGAAGCCAGAGTGGTCTATGTACATTGGTGAGATAAAATCACCGATTTCGCAAAGAAACTGTTATGATTATGATTTAGAAACTGAAGAATAACGATAGGAAATTTCAAAAAATCACGTTTTGCTTAGAAAATGGAGCTCTTTCAGATGACATAAAAAACTGATATAGGTAAAAATAAAATATTGTTTATTCACTAATGTAGATAATTTGCTTAAAACTGTAATGCAAATTACTGATAATTACTGATAGTAATCAGTAACGAGTTGGAAATTACTGATAGTTATCAGTAACAATTTTTAGTGATAATTCCCATCACTAATCATTAGGTACATCCCAAGCAGCAAAATTTGTTTTGATTATGAATTTTGTGCATCACAGCAACAAATTCTTATGCGAAACTAAGTTGCAGCTACATTTCAGTTTCTTATACAATAACAAAAAAAGCGCAGGAGGCGGAGCCAATTGCAACATTTTCGTTGTTACAACACAAGTTACAAGAATGAAACAGTAATGTGTATGAACTTATGCGTGGAATTTGAAAACAACATGGTAACTGCTGCATGGATCACATTCAAGCAACGAAGATGTATCGTACCAGCAACTTGGGCGAAATAGCAATGACATGGCGTTGTGGTAAACAAAAGATTTTCTGTATAGCGATGGATCTTTGATTATTTTCGGAAATTTGATGAGGTTTCAACTTCAGTTATCAATTTCTATTCAATTTTCACGTTTCTACTATTCTACCTGAGTTAGTCTACCTGAGCAATGTTATTACTTTATTCAACATTTGTAAAATTTCCCTCTCGTGTGTTGTAAAGATAATAATATTTGCAAGAAGCGCTGTAAAAAACCTGGGTTTATCATCACAGCAACACTCCCGTATGTGGACTGCTCGCCTTGCCTTCAAGACATCAACATCAGTATGAACCTCAGCAAAAAGTTACAACGCAGATCATAATCTCATCTCAGGAACAAATATAAGGCGAACGATCGACCAAAAGTTGCTGTTACATGACTTGAGAACGTGACAGCAACTTTTAGGAGTAATGTTGTGTGTATCTCACAAGCATCACGTTGGCAACTTATATGCTCCACCCACTAGGTTTTCAAATGCCGTTTCCACGTTTCAACAACAAATCCAACATCGCGAATTACGTTGTTGGTGTAAAGATTTTTGAAGCAGCGATGCAACTTTAGTTGTTGCTTGTATCTTTACAATTTCATCGTAGTAACAAAAGATATTTCTTGAAACCTCAGAATTTCATTAGTGCAACAAATGATTACAATATATTGCTTTATCATGTTTCAATTGTTGCTTGGGATTAGCCCGCACTTCCTCTAATGAAAAGTTGCCGTATTTTGACAGCACACAAATGTTTTGGGATGTTGGCATTCAAAATTATGGGCCGTCAAATTTTGAGTGGCAATGGCAGGAGGTGCAGTGCTCTCTCAGGCACGCAACAGTAGATCACGGTGTTGGATGTTGCATTCAGAGCATATTATGCGATTATAACTAGAAGGATTTAGACCATCAATGTTTTGATCAAAAGACGAAGGTTGTGGAACAATATTTGGTATATCAGTAGTAAATCAAGGCAAATTTGCCGGTTTTAACCAATCACGAACTCGATTTCTGTAGCTGCAACAGATATTTTAACATCGTTTTAAAGTGCTTATTGTATTACTACCACTAAGCAGACACCAATGTCTTTATCGACAGGTAAAATATTGCCAAAGATTGTAATATAATATCGTTTCAACACTAAACCAGTTAAAAGTTGCATGCTTGTGAAGTTGAATACCTCAAAAACGGATGCAAGTATTTAAAAAGCTAGTCTTCCAGAGCTTTACAATTGTTACTATCACAATCATAATGCAATATTGGAATTTAATTTTTCTTAAACACTTATTATTGACAAAAAAATTCTAAAACTTAGCATTGAGGAAAAAATTTGGCTTACATTTTTCCATTTTTAAATTTCAACGAAAAATACGATCCAAGAGAAATTCAACTATTTTTGTATTACCACAATAAAAAGTGCTCATTTACAAACTTTCTAAACCTAAACTCAAAATAACTAGAAAACAGGTGAATTTAGGAAGTTAGTTATTTCGAGCTTTTTAATTTGAAATCTTCATTCAAATCTTTTAAAATCATTGAAATAAAAATAATTTGTAAAAAGACTGAAATCAACATTTTTCTAAAACTCAACCTTCAATGAAGTTTTATTCTCATTCCTCTATCCTGGAGTTCCCACCAAAAGTTTCATCAGACCTATCGGTTTCTCTGGAAAAACACTTTTTTCTGTAAATTCATATTTTAGTCTGCGTTCATAATTCATTTTGGTTGAAACAGATTTGGTCACGGCGTATATTTTATGTAAAGCATTATTAGTGTCCTGCGATTTATTCTCAGACAGTTTTTCTGTGCAACCGAAGGTTGCTGAGCTACAACGCTTTGAATAAAATTTATGTCAAAAGTTTTACGTCTTTTCAGAAAAATACTCTTGGGTCTGCAAAACTACTCCACCCGCTAAAAATACTAGTTTTCAATATTGAGTAAAACTAAATAAGAGTTTCGTAGTGTAAGTTTTAATGAAAATCAAGGTAATTTTCCAAAATTCGGCAAGAGCCGAAATTATTTTTGAATATTTGAATTTATATTTGTTTTTTTCTTTTTACTTTATGAAAAAAAATCTTGATATTTCTTACCTTCTAACTTAACAAATGGAAAAGATGATAACAATCTTTATTCCTGGTCACATTCATCATTTCAAATCCTTTTGAAAAATGTCTTCATATATAATATAAATAGCTTGTACTCTAGTACAATTCAAAGAGTTTTACTGAAAGGTGGCAACCCTCGTTTAATTTTGGGTTCCCTATTGAGGTCAAACCATGGCCAGACTTAGGTGCTAGTGGGTCCAGAGCAGTTTTTTTTTTTGGGTTGAGGAGGGGCCTTTTCGTAAAAAGTTTAGAGGTAAAAAAATTTTAAATTTTAAAATGACTTAACGTAACGACGTAACGGCTGGGAGGTGACGAGCAAATAAAGGTCTCCACTCTATCTTCATGTCTGGCCCAGGACTGAGGGGCCCCCCTTAATTTTGTGATTTTTTTTTTAACTTAAGCCGTTTTAGGCCTAAAACTGAATTTTGAGGAAACGCACAGTTTTTCGCCTTTAATCTAGAACGGTTTTCAATTCGGATAAATTTAGATGTAAGGGTAGAACACGGCTGAAATGAAGATTCAATGCTCAATTAAAATATTACTTCGTAATAAGAGCTATATATCTATCGTCGACCATTCACGGCCCTTGCCAACGCAGCTTCAATGGTGACCAGTGTTGCTACGGGGTTACTGTTTGTTATTGAAATAATGACATAACACGTCCAACAATCCTTACTGAGCTTTGAAAATATCCAAAGCTGTTCCACAAACAAAGAGCTGGCTTTGTATCTTTTACAACAGCACAAAAGCAGTATTTTCCAGCAACCGCCTCGGTAACTCTGCCCAGGGACGCACACACACAATCGCCTAGTCACATCCCCATGGCGACTGCACTAACCGGACCGAGCCGAACCAAACCGCATGGGAAAACCTTTGCCCGTCACTATGGTGACCTGCTGGTGGGAGGCCAATCCCCAACAACCCGCGCTGCAACAGCTGCGATTAGATTCTTTTCCCGATGACATTTTGCGCCTCCCAGATAAGCGGACTACGGTGTCAACTCGAATTATACGACTTTCTTTTGTGACTGCCCGTGGGAGCAGAGTTGCCAATAAAATTTTCGATTTAACTGGAATAAGGCTGGAGAAAAAACTGGAAAAAACTGGATCCCAAGAAAAATTAGAAAAAAGGAAAAAAAGATTGTGAAGGAGCTTTTCTGTTACGGGGATTGAACCCAGTCAGTGTCAGTTTTGGATCTTAAGAGATAACTCTTCGCAAAAAAAAACTCATTTTGATCAGAACTGTCTTGTGTTATATTTTGTTAAAATTATGGACTGAAAAATTTCCTCTAACAGCAACAAAATTTAAAATTACGCAATCAATCTATCTCAAAATTAAGATATAGAGCTTTGTGAAGTTTAAATTTTAATTATTTCTGACTTCGCTATCTTTTGGTATTTAAGTCCTCTAACATTTTTTTAACTGCTACGCAACAGAAAATAAATAGAAGCTTTTTTTATGGTCTGGTAAAATCTATTTGTTTGGTTTTATCTCAACGATCAAGATGATATACTGAAATGCTGTTACAGGTTGTCGTAAACCTGGAAAAACCTGAAAAATCATAGAATGTCAGGGAATTCATTTTTCGATCAGGGAAATCAGAGAACTAACAAATATTCAGGGAAAATTTTTCAAACCAAGACGCGATTTTTTTGAGCGGATTTTAGTGCAAAAACTGATTTTTTTCAGCGCAAAAGATAGATGTCCCGATCTACTGTTGGGTTTCATATCCGATTACACTTTATTCACTGTGATTTCGGATTTGCGTTGATCTACGTTGTACTTTTTTGTGCCGAATGCTGAAAAATATCAGGGAAATTGATGTTAAATTTCAGGGAAAATCAGGGAATTTTATTTTGAAAATTTTTTCGCCACCCTGTGTTAAGAATTGTCATAATAATTTATCAATCTACAGAATTTCCGTTTCAAGAATATTTCGAAAACCAATCGGAGCTTGAGTGTATAAAAAACTGGATAAAACTGGCAAATATCTGAAAAAACTGGAAGATTTTGGGAATAAACTATTTGACTGGATCACTTGAAAAAAAACTGAAGGAATCCAGTTTAAACTGGAACATTGGCAACCCTGCGTGGGAGAATGATAATGAAACTGCACTAACCCCGGCGAGACCATCTGTTTGTCCGGCAGGTCCAGCGCTAACAGCCGGAAAAGCTAAATCGGAAATGGTTACACGTGTACACGGTGAGATTTTCCCAGCGGAACAACTGAACTGCGCTCGCATATCATTCGCCTGGTGAGCGTGAATTTCAAGGGCTTCGTAAAAAAAACTGCTGCATCAAAATTTAAAATGTTTTTCACATAAAAATCCGTTTAGCAAAATTTACCGATAGAATAATTTATAAGCCAACCCACATAAAATTCAATTTTTTCCCCAGTGCAATCCCACAGGAATGCCAACGGCGGCGTCGTGACACCGACACGAGACGACACTGACCGTGCGTGCATGTAAGTCGAAATTGCCACTTTCCGGTTGCATTGGTCATGTGAGCTCAACCGGGTACCAACCGTGTGTAGGAAGCACACACTTTCGTACGTACGTACACCCGGCGACCGACTCTTTTGTAGAGCGTGACAACGCGCGGCCAGATTTCGGCGGAGATTACCTGGAACCAAATTAAATTTTAGAACACATCGCTGCTGCTGCTGCTGCTGTGGTTGAGGCCCTTTTTGTCGCCCGGGTGGCAAAGTGAATGAGGCTCACGGTTTCGAAAAGGGTCGTGAATTAAGTGTTGCTAAATATAAAGTGGGAAGGAGGCATTTCGGTGAGGAACCAACGAAAGCAGGTCATTTTTGAAGCACTGTTGATTTATAATCTTCCTTGGCACACACAAGCGTAAAGTCGATTGACACGAATTTTACCGACACTGATTAAATTGTTCATCAACCAATTTCCCACGTGACAGCTTGACGCGGTAACATGCCAAAAAACCAGTATTGGCGGGTATCGCGTGGAAATTAGACACTACAGACGCGAGGCAGTCGGTTGAGTCGCGGAAAAATGTTCGCTTGCCAGTCAATCGTTGAAAAAATGATCTCAAAAAACGGTACCAAACACGGGGACACAGATGGCGGGTCGGTCGGTCGGTTGGTGGCGTCACCTTCCCGTCGGGCATGTCAGTGATGAGGTACGAAATTATGATCTGACTGTCGGCACGAGAATAGAGAGTGACAGAATCCAACGTACATTGATTGACAACGTGTGGCTTGGATGCCGAACACCGCGACGTACACACGTTGTTAGAGTTTAGTGAACAAGGTTTGTTGATCACTTGGTGGTAATTAGAGTGACATTTCAAAAATAAAAGCTAGTTAATTTTTGTTATTTGTTCAATGATGAATGTCCGCAAGAGTGGGAAAATGATTGCTGGCATGAATTTAATGTTAGAAGAGATTAATAGAGTTCGTTTCATAAACATTGTCTGTTTACATCTGTTGCATTGTTGGTGTGTTTAAAATGACGCTATTTTGACTATTTCTGGCAATTTTTTGCAGTTTTGGCACTGTCATATTTTCGTCTTTTTATCATTCCTGGCAGTATTTATATCCCCGTCTAGCTTTGCATTTTTGATAGTTGTTCCTGTTTAAAATTTTTGGACATTTTTAGTATTCCTAGCATTTCGAACATTTCTGGCATTTCTTTAGTTAGCAATTTTCATTACCTTCTTAGTTACTAAGTGAGAAGTTGGCCAAAAAACAAAGCACGTAGGTTCACATCGAAGCAACATTCTAACAGGTTTTGAATTTTATACCATAAGAAGATTTAGAACTAACTGTAGCAAACTGTTTACAAAGCTACAAAAAACGTGATCGAAATTGTTTTGACCTGTGAAAATTAGTTTTAGAGCAGCAGTGTCTTCAACAATGTTATTTTATTTATCTATTCTTCATTTTATGGAAGTATTTTTTTGTCATGTTTGCGCATAAAAATCCTCTTTGATCGGCAAAGTTGTAGCTGATCTTTCCATTTCATAAGAATCAACTTTGTCAGCAACACCATACATGCCTATTGGAATGGGCTTTCGTGGACTTTTCTTTAGAATGTCCCTCAAAATAATTTTTCATTGTAGCTTTTGGTAGTGATGTTCAGCTTTTTTTGCAATGTCCTATAATAAAGCTCTTTCAGCTTTTTTTCAATGTCCTATAATGAGTCAAATATATGTTGTGTGAACAATAAAAAATATGACCTACAATGTTCTTTATTATAACAAAAAAAAAACACTATTTTACCGAAGACAGTTTATTTTAGTTATTGAGGATTTCTGTTAAAATAATGCACTAATTTACTAACAGACAGTGTGCATAAGTGCGTATTGTGCAGAGCGATCGATTTCAGTAACCCAATTCTTAGATGCTCACCGAACAATTCATTTCACTTATTTTGCGTGTGTGAACGAGTTTCGTCGGACTTATTGTCTGTCAAATAAAGAGCGTGTTGAGAGGAAAGTAAATTGTTTTCTCTTTAAGATCAGGATGAGCAAAACAAAGCCTGGTTAGTTATGGTTCATTCGCTTTTTTTAATTCCATTTTTTGATAATATTATTTTCAACATTTTGGGAATCGGGTTGTTTAGCTATATCAATTTTTTATATCATCTGAAACATCTGCATTTTCTAAGTGAAACGTGATTTAAAAACTTTTTCACGATTTAAAACTGCTCGAAATCGCTACAATGACAGTTCGCTTATATACCAATTGTAGCGTTTTAAAGTGAAATTCTATTCTTCATTTAAAAATCAAAGGATATTGATATAAAGATTTGAAAAATCACGTTTTGCTCAGAAAATAACACTCTTTCAGATGATATATAAAAATCGGAAATCTGTGAATAGCTAAACAACCCAATTTATATGTTTAGCAATTTAACTATTTTTGTACATATTTTTATATCGGTATCCTTCTCTAGCATTTTTGGAGTGTTTGATTGTTTTAATTCTTATGTTAATTCAAATATTTTTCACGCTTCCTGACAAATTCGGCAATTTTACTATAGATTTTAGTTTTACTTTTGCGTCATTCGAGGTATTTTTGGGGTTTTCATTCATTTTGACTACTTTTGCATTATCTCCGTTTTGACGTTGGACTATGTCTATCTAGAAGTTAGGTGCCTGAATTTCAAAATCAGCAAATTCAACAATGGAAAAAGTGGTCAGGTTTCGAGCGCTCATACTTTAGTCATTTTTTATCAGATTATCGAGGTTTTGGCATCAATCGATCAAACTCAATTGATTGAGACACTATTGAAAAAATTGGTAAAAAGGATGGATTGTCTAGACCATACCGAGTATTACTACATTACCTTTAAGCACAGCCGGCACTAATTAAAGTATACAACCGTTCTGACTCTGAAACAATTTGTTGTAGTTTTACTCGCTCTAGTACACTTGCCACGCTTACCAGAAATTTATGAAAGGTACCATTCAAACATTTTACCATCATTACCAAACCGTACCGATAACATACGGGTGCTAGGTGCTAATCGTAAAAAGAAAGAGAAGGCAAAATAGTATCTCGTGCCGGGTTTCACCCTTTATATCTGGCGGCTGTTAAGGAGTACTTACTAGCTGCAAAAAATCCAAAAATGGCTGGAAATTTTACCCGAAAAAAAACAGAGAACAAGAATCATCGGCAACTGGCACCTTTTACTGTAGGAATGGGCGAACGGCTGACGAGCCGTTCATATGAACCGGTTCTTGGAAAAGAGCGAAAGAACGAACGGCTCACGAAAAAGAACCACGGTTCTTTGAGCGCACCAGAACTGTTTGGTTCGAACTGTCAACGTTCGTGAATCATTGTGAACCATGAGCCGTTCATATGAGTCGGTTCAGAACCGTGAGTGAGCGGTTCAGAGCCGCTCTTGCAAAAGAGCCGTTTCGCCCACCCCTATTTTACTGCCTCAAAATTACGTAATAGGAGCAGATAGTTGATTTTTTCCTCTTACAAAACTTTGCTGACAGCGTTAAAAGCCACACCCAACGCAAACGGGGAACATTTTATTACTTTAGGGCAATTTTTTATTACTTTTTGTGTCTTATGACTGCGCATTATACACAAAAAGTAACAAACAAAAAGTCATAAAAATTATGACGGCCACACGCTTGTATGTGTTTCTGCAGGAGAACATACAGCTAAGCACCGCAATACATGTGTTAGCAAGACTTCACTCGCTGCATTTGTATTGATGCAACGATCTGGTTCATTTTTGTCCCCTCCATCCACACATAATCAGAATCTCAAACGTCAACCTCAAATGTCTAATTAGAAACACTTTCGTTTCGTCCCCCAGTGTTTACTTGAAATGGAAATATATAATACTGTCTGACCAGAGTTGCCGAAGTTGCGAATATTGTTCTGGATGGGCACAAGTTTTGTATTTTCAAACAGGTTCAAATGAGTTTTCATGAACCAATGATTATGTGCTATAGTTAGCTTGCAAGAAAATGAATGTTTTTGTTATTTCACTAACGTAGATTATAGATCGTGATGTCATTTTAAGGCGCAAGTCATTGAAATCATGAACGTTTGCATACTCTATGACGGGGAAACTGCTGCTTGGCAGCTCTTGTCATATTTTTTCGCTACTCTGTATGCACACAACGAGCGAACTAATACACGCACACCGGATGAATTGGAGATTGAAGAAACTTGTAAGGCCTCTGCCAGGCTGAACGCCAACACGAGCGATGGGGTGAGATTCATGTCGTAGGTAAATAAACAGCTATAATCACGGCTGTTTATTTACCTACGGCAAGAATCTCGCCCCATCGCTCGTGTTGGCGTTCAGCCTAGCAGAGGCCTAACATGTGCAACAGATGCGACTGTGTGTGATTTTTTTTTTACCTGAGACGGAAAGGGAAAATTTTTCGACAGAAAAAAATTTGCATGTGGTTGAAACGACCATTATTAGATAGTCGTACTCCCGTAACACGTGCTAAATGTATGACAATATGTGTTGTTACTTGACTGGGGAAGAATTTTATTGCCTTTTAAATAATGGATTTGTTACCTAAGAGGCAATTTTGCGCTATTGCTTCTAAATTAATAAGGAAAAGTTTTGCATGCGTGCAAATAAGCTTATATTCGAATTCTCGCTTTTTTTCTTAGTGTTCATTTTTTTAACGCGGCTGGTGCAGCTTTCAAAAATGTTTTACTTTTCTTGCCATTTCGTATTCTATTACGCTACGCCCTCTTTCCAAGTAACCTTGATATGAAACGTACTATTCAAACAGTTTACCATCATTTTCATTTTGAGACCGGTACAGTGACATACGGACGCCAGATTTTTGCATTATAGTTTTACAGCGATAGCAGTGTACAAAGCAGATTCGTTTAGTGAATAACCGAATATGTTGAGAATTTGTACGAACATCTCAATCCTCGTAATGTCTCGTCATATAAATATGATGTAAAAGCGCAATTCCCAGAAGCGTGCGAAGGACCGACAGAAGACGATTTCTCCGAAGCAACGAAATACACTAAGGTCGTTTTTTACGCGGGGGATGCGTTCCAAATTTGTATGGGCCCGCGTAAAAACGGCTTTTTTGAGTTGCAAAAATAACAAAGAAAACCGTCCTAAAACGTCAAAACCTCGTTTGAATATGATAGCGGCCAATCTAGAGACCAAAATTCAATATTTTAAATTTTGAGTATTTACACCAAAAATTGTGAATTTTTTTTTAAAACTGATATATGATCACTTGTGGCCTAAAACGGAAAACGTGATTGAAATGAGGTCGATATCTTGTACCGTTTTTGAGTAATGGAGGAAAGCAACCCGCGTAAAAAGCGACCTTACTGTATTTAAAAATACCGTAGTCCTACGTCATGCGGTCGTGTGTTGGATACCACTCTGCTACTGTTGTTTTTTTTTTTTTTTGGCATCGTGATATATGATATTTTGGGCACCATTTTCATTTACATTAACATTGGTTGGCGAATGGTTGGACACGTGTCACTTGAGATCCTATTGTGGTCATTCACCTCTGTCCAGCAACTCCTATCCCAACCTCCAGGTGGTGCCGACCGGGATACGAGTAACCTTGGCGGAAATCGAGTAACCAACCCCGGTGGAAACTTTGGTCGTATGCTGACTGGGAAGAGGAACGTGCGCAGCTGTTTCCCCATGTTAGAAGCGGCGTACAACAGCGTCTGACTCGGAGCGGGTGGCTGAATCACAAAACGCGGTGCCACGCTAGCTATATCTAAGACGTCAGCCCCTTCGCGAGACTAGGTATAGCAGTCCTAGTAAGGCAGCATACCGAATATTAAATACTACGAACGAATATAAATACGGAACGGAATAATCGGCATGGACCTAGGCGAACGAAAAAGGACAACGATTATTGGAAACTCGGTACTTGGAATGTAAGGACTCTACTCGAACCGGCACGCGCAGGTATCCTGGCTAGAGAGCTGGGGAAGGTGAATGTGGAGGTTGCAGCTATCCAAGAGGTGCGGTGGCCGAAATCGGGAGAACGCGAATTCCGAGCAGTAGATCCTATTGCGGACACTTCATTTAAGTACCACATCTACTATAGCGGCGGCGTGAAAGCAGAAAGAGGAGTCGGTTTCGTGCTAATTGGAAAACAGATGAAGCGTGTCATTAGATGGAGGCCGATCAGTGACCGTATGTGCGTGTTGAGAATTAAGGGCAAATTCTTCAACTACACCTAATAAATGTGTACGCACCGACCAACGAGAAACCCGATGACGAAGAGGAGGAGTTCTATGAGCTCCTGGAAAAGACATACAATGAGTGCCCAGGACACGATATAAAGATTGTCATCGGAGATGCAAATGCACAGGTCGGGCAGGAAGACTTCTTCCGCCCCGTAACTGGTAGGGAAAGCTTCCACTCTACTACGAACGACAATGGCCTGAGGCTTGTTAATTTCGCTGCAGCTAGGGGGATGGCTATCTGTAGCACTTATTTTGCACGCCGGAACATACGTAAGCACACCTGGATGCACCCGAATGGAGAGTTTTGCTCTCAAATTGACCACGTTCTGATTGATGGACGGCACTTTTCAGACGTTACAGACGTGAGGTCGTTCAGAGGACCGAACGCTGACTCGGATCACTATCTCGTAGTAGCCAAAATCCACGTCCAGCTGTCCAACGTGTTGAAATCCAAGGCAACGAGGATGATGCAGTTGAACATCCAGCGGCTATCAACTGAAGGAGTGGCGGCAGAGTACTCACAGAAGGTTGATGAACGGATTGAGGAAGGAGTTGAAGGGAACCTGAATAAACAGTGGAGGCACATCCACAGTTCGATCAGCACTACAGCGCGAGAAGTGTTGGGTTCAACTGCGGCAGCTGCGTCCAATGAGTGGTTTGACGCTGAGTGCCAGCGAGTGACGGAGGAGAAGAACCGCGTCAGGGGTCACATGTTGGCCACGGCTGTGACTCGTCAGAGCATGGGTAGATATCAAGATGCTAGAGCCGCTGAAAAGAGACTCCATCGCCGGAAGAAACGACAGCATTGGGAGCGTATTCTTGCGGAGGCGGAAGGTTGCTTCTCCAGGCACGATGCGAGGAGCTTCTACAAGAAGGTCAACGGAATCAGGAATCGAAACGTGTCAGCCCCTGTCATGTGCAACGATAGGGAGGGGAACCTGATAACCGATAAAAGAGAGGTGGCCAGGCGTTGGAAGGAACACTTCAGTGTGCTGTTGAACGGTGAGGGAAACAGTGGAGTCGAAAGGAGCAGGATGACTATTGAGAATGATGGTCAAGCTGTGGATCCACCATCCATGGACGAGGTGAAGAAAGCAGTGAAAGAGCTGAGAAACTGCAAGGCAGCTGGGAAGGACGGCATTCCCGCCGAACTCTTCAAAGTTGGGAGCGAACAGCTGTATCGTGCCATCCATCGGATCATGCTGAGAGTGTGGTCTGATGAAGAATTGCCCTCGGACTGGTTAGAGGGTCTCATGTGCCCGATCTACAAAAAAGGCCATCGCCTGGACTGTAGCAATTATCGGGGCATAACATTTCTCAATACCGTGTACAAAATTCTCTCCCGCATCCTGTTCCACAGACTGAGGCCGTTGCAGGAGACCTTTGTTGGCGAGTACCAATGCGGTTTTCGAGGGGGACGCTCCACGACGGACCAAATGTTTACCTTGCGACAAATCCTCGATAAATTTCGAGAATTTAACTTGCAGACGCACCATCTGTTCATAGACTTCAGGGCAGCGTACGGTTCAGTTAAGAGAAATGAGTTATGGCAGGTTATGATTGAACATGGCTTCCCAACAAAGTTGATTAGGCTGATACGTGCCACCCTTGAAGGTTCTACATCAAGCGTCAGGATAGCCGGTGAGATATCGGACTCGTTCGTGACGTTAGATGGTTTGAAGCAGGGTGACAAGCTGTCGGACTTATTGTTCAACATCGCATTGGGAGGTGCTATACGGAGGGCTAGTGTGCAGAGAAGCGGCACCATTATGAAGTCGCACATGCTTCTCGGTTTTGCGGACGATGTCGACATCATTGGTATCAACCGTAGAGCTGTGGAAGAGGCCTTCGGACCTCTCAGGAGGGAAGCTGCGAGATTAGGGCTTGTCATAAACTCTGCCAAAACGAAATACATGGTGGCTGGCAGAGTGCGTGGTAGTCCGTCGGAGGTTGGTGCTGCGGTGGTGCTAGATGGGGAAACATTTGAAGTAGTCGACGAATTCATTTACCTGGGAACATTAGTGACATGTGACAACGAGGTTAGCCGTGAAATAAAGAGGCGGATAGCAGCCGAAAACAGGGCCTTTTACGGATTACGTAACCAGCTAAGGTCCCGCAGTCGGCAAATCAGTATTAAACTTGCACTCTATAAAACACTGATTCTTCCGGTGGCTCTCTACGGCCATGAATCATGGACGCTGAAAGAGGCTGATCGGCCAGCTCTTGGTGTTTTTGAGCGTTGGATTTTGCGTTCAATCCTTGGCGGCAAACTAGAAAATGGTGTCTGGCGCAGACGCATGAACCATGTGTACCAGGCTTACAAATCGGCGGATATAGTCAAGCGGATAAAACACGGCAGGCTTCAGTGGGCTGGGCATGTAGCGAGAATGCCGGATGAGCGTCAAGTGAAGGCTATATTTAGCAGGAATCCCGATAGAGGTCGTCGACTTCGGGGTAGAGGGTATTTTGAAAATGATCGTGATTTTGGGGGGTAAACAAATATCGGTAGAAACCCAGCTAGTATTGCTACCTAAAATATTCTTTCTAATATCTACTGCCTGGACCTATTACGCAGGTAAACTTTCTTTTCTGCAACAGGTTTTCGATCTTTTGAACGCCATGTTGCCATGTAAGAAGTAATTCAGATTGGAACAAATTTTACCCGCAATATTTTTTCAAGTTTAAACGTTGTTGAATTGTAAATAAATCAATCAAAATTTGAAATTGGAAAACTCGCTCGTTGAAGGCCAATGAGAATCGAAACGTCGGAAATTGAAGTTCAAACTGAAGTTGGGATTTTATTTCTTCCCGTAGCATATTCGCCATTCCAATGCACACGGTAGCTTGAAAATTATTTTAAAAGTTTAAAGCGGGCAATGTATGTAGTTTGCCAGAATGCTTAAACTTAAAATGTAAGTCACATGACAAAACTGAAATTAGCTCGTAAAGTAAATTTAGCACAACGGAGCTCTTCGTTTGGAGTCTGGCCAACTGAAGTATCTCATCGATTGCGTCGCTGCAGATATAATAAGTCTTTATACACAGTGTGCGTAAAGAGATCACTCTCTCAGTTACAGAAATAAACTCCCACAGGGCAGTGTGTACAGTTTATCGTGGCGTGCTGAGATACGGGAACACAATAGTAGAGGGTGATTAGACTTTGGTTTAGGGCGAATTATACCTTTCCCAGTGATTTAATTGGCTAAAACACCTTGCCGGAGACAACAGAGATTGCGGGTTCGATTCCCGTCTGGACGAGGGAACAAATTTTCTAAGCCAAAAGTCACACCTTCTACTCCCGTTCATTTTCGCATTCTCGCAAACTACATACATTGCCCGCTTTACTAAACTTAAAATGTAAGTCATATGACAAAAATGAAATTAGTTCGTAAAGTATGTTAAAAATGATTTACAAAAACTAGCCAGAAATAGTTCAAATTCTTTTATAATCGGCGATTCGCACGCTAAACATCAATCATGGAATAAATTTCAAAGTTATTCCAATGGCAAAATTTTATTCAATGATTGTTCCTCGTTATATTATTCTATTTTGTCTCCGAATAGTCCAACATGTTTTTTGAATTCGTCAGGTCCCTAACTCACGACCCGTTTATTAACGGACCGGCGCCAACGGCTTTGCTTACTCATGCGATGGAAGGCGTGATCCCAGAGATTTTTCGCCTCAGAAAATCTCCCGGTGTCGGCTAGGATTGAATCAATGAGAATTGAAACTTCGGGAATAGAAGTTCAAACTGAACTTGGGATTTTATTTCTTCCCGTAGCATATTTGTCATTCCAATACACACGCTAGCTTAAAAATTATTTTAAAAATGATTCACAAAAACTCACCAGAAATCGTTCAAATTTTTTTATAATCGGCGATTCCAACGCTAAACTTCAATTTCAATAAATTTCAAAGTTATTCCAACGGCAAAATAGTATTCAATGATTGCTCCTCGTGATATTATTCTATTTTGTCTCCGAATAGTCCTACATATTTTTCTTCTGTAAAAAATCCATCAACGATCGTTTCACTATTAACGAGCGTCTTATCGAGGTTGAATTGGTCAGGTCATTCTGCCTAGTTGCGCATACTCTTTGACGGATCACTGAATGCTGGCAGTGAAGGGAGAATTTAAGAAGGAAAAAAACTGTCGAATTAACAGTAAAAGTTTTATACTGTTTGCACATTTTTATATTACACACATTTTTGGATTACAGAAAGCAATATTAAGTGACTTTTTCTGAATTTGTGAGATCTTCTATTCTACACAAAATAAAACTACATCGTTCATCGTACACTGTAATAATTAAATTCATATACAACTCTTTCCGAAAACAAATTGAAGAATATTGCTTTGACCTTACCTGCGAGTATTAGAATAACAGCCGCGGTAGTAATTATTTAAGGTAGGTAAGGTTTATCGAGACAATTCGTGCTAATTCGATTGATTCTTGTAATGTTTACCTAGACTATAGCTTAAGCTGTATTTTACCTAATGCCCAATATAAACAAACCCAAAGGCGGTTATGGGCACCAATCTGCACTCAGCAGTTGGGCACCGTTTATCGGTTTCTCACTTCCACTGTAGTTTCTATTAAATCCCAAATCTCTGATCTCTCTGATATCTCTGAATATCTGAAAACCTTCTCGAAGATTTCTCTGATTATAATTTATTCACATCTGTTCGAGCGTCTTGATAGCAAAATTTTCACTACACTTTACACTTTTTATTCTCTTTCACTATTTAATTCTATCACTTTTCACTTGCATATACGTATTTCGGCACTTACATAGTGCCTTCGTCAGTGCTTATTTGGACTGTGATTATAGATTTTCACATCGTTATCGTTGGTTCCAAGATTTCGGTGGGACCGAAAGTACTCTTGCTTTATCTTCCCTCGAGCATTCGGACGCAGTTAATTTTTCTTTTAACTGCAAAATCATTTCTACGAAGTCTCTCGCTTTACGTTTCAATAAATCCAGGTCGTCTTCAGCATCAAATTCGAAAATGTTTTTTCTTATACCGTCAGTAATGTTCAGATATGTTCCAAGATTTCGGTAGAACCGAAAGTATTCTTACTTTATCTTCCCTCGAGCATTCGGACGCAGTAAATTTTTCTTTTAACTGCAAAATCATTCAGCGTCACTGGGCATTTTCTTTAAAATACTGCAGTTGACTCGATTGATTCTTGCAATGTTTACCTGGACTTTAGCAAAAGCTGTATTTTACCTAACGCCCAATATAAACAAACCCAAAGGCGGGAATGGGCACCAGTCTGCACTCAGCAGTTGGGCACCGTTTATCGGTTTCTCACTTCCACTGTAGTTTCTATTAAATCCCAAAATTTCTGAAAACCTTCTCGAAGATTTCTCTGATTATAATTTATTCACTTCTGTTCGAGCGTCTTGATAGCAAAATTTTCACTACACTTTACACTTTTTATTCACTTTCACTATTTAATTCTATCACTTTTCACTTGCATATACGTATTTCGGCACTTACATAGTGCCTTCCTCAGTGCTTATTTGGACTGTGATTATAGATTTTCACATCGTTGTCTATCAGCTTTCATCGTTTGAGTCGCGAAATTATCAGCCATGTCTAAGATGTCTGATCGAATTACTAATCTCTTTTTGATCTGAGTCTTACTTACTTAGCTATTTTCCAGTCTAATTTCAATTTCATAGCCTTCCAGGGTAGTTTCTATTAAATCCTAAAGTTTTCTGTTTCACAATGTATTCCGTTGTTTCAAACTGTTCTGTTATCGTTTGTTGGTTCCAAGATTTCGGTAGAACCGAAAGTATTCTTACTTTATCTTCCCTCGAGCATTCGAGCGCAGTAAGTTTTTCTTTTTTAACTGCAAAATCATCTCTCGCTTTACGCTTCAATTAATCCGGATCATCTTCAGCATCAAAATCGAAGAGGTTTTTTCTTATACCGTCAGTAATGTTCAGATACTTTTATTTAGGATATTTTTCCTGATTGAGCTTTGCCAGTGATATCGGTGAAACGTTGATTCCAGCTAGGCCTTTGTTGAATAACTCATTTTTCTGTGCTCTGGAGTATTCTTTTTGAATGCTTTCTTGAGAATATGATGATACGATTGTTGTAGATGGCAAACTCCACCAATTCGTATACAGATTCAGAAGGTTGCAGCTCCGTCGGTAGAATGTTTCTTCCACATCCTGATGTTGATGGTTCCATGAATTAAATGTGTGGATGCTCTTCGAGTTCAAATTCATCTCTCACTTTGATACAATATAATCTACACGAATCACAAATTAATAAAGACGTATTAAAATAAGCTTGACTGTTCACTTGACTCTGTTTTCAGATTTTTACATTGTCGTCTATCAGATTCCATTACATGAGTCGCAAAATTAACAACTCTGTCTAAGATGTCTGATCAAATCACCAATTTCTTCTTGATTTGAGTCTTACTTCCATCCTATCTTATTATTGCTTTTTAGTCGGCAAAGTTCCAACTGACAATTTTAACGCTGAACCTGTTGTTGTCGTATTGTTGCCTTTTTGTGTGTTTCTAATATTCTTGTTTTCTAGCCTTTTTGTTTTCTTGTCCTGAAGTGAAAAGCGAGTTGGTAAAGCTTGTGCCAATGAAAACTTAACAATTATTCAGTAATCGCATTACTGAATAGTTGATGATGTCTTCCTTTTATTCCCACTCACAACAATAATGGCGAAGCGGAAAACTTTGAACTCCATCCTTTTTAAAACGGAAAAGTACCATTACCATACATTCTCACAAATTTCTTTCAAAGTGAAATTCAGAAATATTCAAGTGGGATAAGTGGTATCTGAACCACATTCGATCATATGCGGGCTTTCTATTTAGACAGTCCGGATTTACTAGGTAGGGTAAATAAAGCACATTTCCCTACTTGGAGTAAGGACCAACTTTATTCCCCCCTGCCAGACGACCGAACATGTCCGTGGCGCGAGTGGTTCGAATTACTTACGGTTGTTTTCACGATTTTATTTTGCCACACGTGTCAATCACCCACGCACAACTTTACCGAAGTGCGGGAATTGAGCTTCATGTAGCGCTTTGATTTTTTCTCAAGCTTATAGCGACATGTCTGGAACACGTGATAACACTCAATGATTCATTCTTCACGAGTGATGTATCCTTGAAAGTATTTCGTGATGACGCACGCTGCGAAGCAGCTTCAGACAGGTGAAAGCTTCAGACACACTTCAGAAGCAGACAATGGGGCGACATTATGAATAATAATGCCCGCCAATATGTCTGTGGAGAACTCATCAAACTGATTATTAACAGACACTGGCAAGTCGAAATCTTGATCGTCTCATAACACTGTAAATTACTTCTCCAAAAGTTCAGTTTTTGCTTGAATCGTTGTTGCTTCCACACCGTAATTGATTACATGGTTTTACTTGCGAAAATTTGGTTAAGGTTCAGCAGTTCAGCAGTGGAATCAGTTGCTGCATTCAATATATAAATTCCACAGGGGAAACTTTCTTCCAGTCTCGGCAAAATTTTGCCAAAGCCAACGCATTCGTTTATCTTAAGAGATTCTGAGGATTAGAAACCAACTTTAATTAAATCAGATCTGCAAGGGTTAGACCGAGAGCGGAGAGAAAAGGTTGCATTTCCATTTCTCGGTACTTACTGCGTTGCGTTGGTAAAACGTTGGTATTCAGTGAGCCAGAAAAGCGTGCAGAAAACTTTACCCCTAGCATAGTATAGATGATTAATGTGGAAAAGTTGGCAGCTCTCGTTCAGCTCAAAGCAGTCCGGGTTTCAATCGGAATTGTCTCAACGGATTTGACCTTTAAACTGTTACTTGAATAATCCCAACTAAAACAGCGCATATACTGATGTTGTGCAACGCATCTCTAGTAACACCTCCGCATTCTGGTCATGTTTATAAATTCAGTTAGCTTACCGTTTTCCCCAACGGTGGAACTGCAAGCAACCCCAGAATCGCATATTCATGCCAAACGGCGATTGTTCGGCACCAGAAACAGCCGCCATGAATATTGTAGTGCTTCATTAAACGGGCTTATACGACATGTACTACAACTGCATTGTTACAGACCGCACTTACAAGCCATTTCATGAAGCTGCCGCTTTCCTGCGCCTTCCCATTCACCTCCTATGGCAGTGCGTAGCAGCACGAATGCAGCCAACATGCCAGGAGGGAAATTGCACCGTCAGGAAAACGGTGCTGTATAGTTATTTTCATAAACAGCTCAATTAATACACTCCCCTTTTGTAACATGTGTTCGAAGTCTGCATGCACGCAGCTCTTTCGACCAGGGAAATGCCTTCGGCATCGGCACCTTCGGATCGAGTTTTCCATCCGAAATCCCCCCCAAAAGAGGCTAACACGACGTTAGAGGTTCGACACAATTTATATTATGAGAGGAAAGCAGAAATTTCTCCCAAACGATGGCATTGAACTTTTATGAAATCGTTCTTACTGTCGTTTCATTGCAAATCAGTGTAACCATTTTGGAACGACAGAAAAACGATCAATCAAAGAAACAGCTAAACAAAGGTTGAAACTACGGAGTTTAAATTGTTTCCCACTGCTTTTTGTACCCCGCAGCCATCGAAAGCACCTGCCTGCCCTACGCTCTCATTTGGATCCGAGTTTATTAGGACTAGGCGATTGCAAAGATATGGCCTCACGGCACAGTGAGTCTTGACAGTTTAAAACGCTAGAAAAAGGTGCCATTTCTGTCCTAACTTTTTTCGCAAGCTCGAGCTTTTCAGAAACGTGTAACTACGTCTTTTTTTACTATACTGGGGTACATTCTGTGTAAAATGAAAAGAGCATGTAACGTTTTGGGTTGGCGGAAAGGAAGTTCTCAAATGCTAATAACTCTCATATAACGGTTTTAAATTACATAATACATATGTCCTTCGATAGCCAAAATATAATTTTTTTTGTAATATAAAAGTTATCGCCGCCATTTTATTATTACATCAGGAAAAGCAGGTTTCAAATCTACATACGTTTTCCATAGGATTAAACGTTTGTTAATATAATGTTAACAGAATATCCCGATAACAACATAGAAATAATCTGCAAAGTTGTAATAGATACTATTATCTGTTGCATGTATTACATCGTATCCAGTGCTCAAAATTATTCGTATTGCTAATTCTAACACTCTCAAAATATATTTCACAAGCAGCACACATTTTTTCAACATTTTATGAACTATACAAGATAAACTTAGGGAACGTTCGATCAGTCAGTTTTATGTTATTCAGAACATGATTATCTCAGGTAACACTGCTAAACTAAACTAATTAAAAAAATTAATTATTCTTGACGTGTTTACAGTAGTTTTGCGCACATTTTTTTTTTGTTCTTTTATTCATTACTAGTTTAACGTTCCCGGCGATGCTCGGGATCAAAAGTTCCAAAATTCGGAATCATTTTTTATAACTCATTGCAATATTAGCACAACTCACTTCAAAAATATTTCACATCTTATACGTCCATCATCACTTTAAGTACTTTAACATTCTGAGAACGCACAGAACGGAAATACCCATATTGGATTGCATTTTGTGATTTGGGGATGTTTTACAAAAACTGGAAGTCGCCATTTCGGATTTCAAAATGACGTATGGAGTTCAGAAGTTTCGGAAGTATTAAAATGGTTGGCCAAATACCACTTTAGATTATTTTCCTGAAACCAGAAGTCGTTATTTTGGAAAATGTTATGTGGGGTCATCCCAGTTCCGAATACTCGGGTGATAACCGAATATTCGTCAATCGTTCACAGTAAAACCTCTTTTTATGTAACTTTTAGAAAAAAGAAATCAAAGTAAGAAGAATTTAGCGTGACCATTCATGCTTAGTTCACCTCTATAATCATATCTAAAGAGATAACATGTGAATTTTTATAACGAAAATGTTTGTTGGTGTCCAAGGAACACGTCTGAGAAGAAGTTGACGTTTTAATGCACATAAATTCCTAGAAATTAAAAAAAAAGATTAAACCAATGAAATGCGGCCTTTCCTCCAGCCAAATGTCCCAAGATCTAGCTTTGGTAAAAGTAAAATAGTATTTCGAATCCCGTAATGTGTTACTGTTCACAAAACTACGAAAACATCAGAAATGTAATTTTTATCTGCTCGACTCGAGCCAAATTGAAACATAAATTCTTCTGCAAGAAAGTATTTGCAGATGATGAAGGAACAACGAACATTTTATTGAAAAAAAAAATTAATTTACAGGCGAATTGAGCTCATGCTCAAAAAGTCAAAATTTTGCATGTATTATATGTATAATATATATAAATTTAAAAAAGAGTATTGTAATGTGTTTTCCTGTATGCAAAAAATCATTTTCAAACATACGTAGTTTTTAAAGTAATATCTCAACTTTAAGCAATAAGATACCTAATATTTTTCCTCAAATGTCTTTCCTGAACGTTAACACACATTTTAATGAAGAACAATTACATATCATAGCTTTGAATTTCGATTTAGAGGCAAATTGAGTTCAAATATTCATGATTTTGCTTGTTTAATGTAGTGTTGTGAATAATATCACAATTTCCAGTAATCAAAAATCTGTTATTTTTACTCAAAAGTCAAAAGAAAATATATATCATAGCAAAATATTCATGATATTTCATGTTTTACTAAGTTTTGAGAATAGTATCCTTACTTTCAGTTATCAGATAACTATTATTTCTTCTCGATGGTCATTCCTCAATATCAACGAACATTTTATTGAAAAAAAATCACGTGTCATCGCTTTGAATTCTGATTTAGAGCCAAATTGAGCGTAAAAAATATGGTTTTGCATTTTTCACGTGGTTTTGTGGAAATTATTAAATTTAAAATAATCAGAACCTATTATTTTTCCCTCAAATATCTTTCCTAAACACAACGAACATTTTATTACAGTAAAAATCACAGATCACTGCTTCGAGTTTTGATTTAGAGGCAAATTCAGCATAAAAGTCATGATTTTGCATGTTTCACGTAGTTTTGTGAATAATATCTCGAGTTTTAGTAATCAGATACCTGTTATTTTTTCTCAAATGTCTGTCTTAAACATCAACGAACATTTTAATGAAAAAAGAATCACATGTCATCGCTTTGAATTTTGATTTAGAGGCAAATTTAGTACAGAAAGTCAAAATTTTGCATGTTTTACGTAGTTTTGTGAAAAATATCTCAAGTTTTAGTAATTAGATACCTATTATTTTTATCAAATGACTTTCCTGAACATCAGCGAACATTTTCATGTTAAAAAACCTACATGTCACCGCTTATTATTTTTGGTTTAGAACGATTCAAAATTATGATGATTACTGTACACCTCAGAGACTGAAGGAATAATATCAATAAGACCAAGCGTTACGGAATTCCATTTTTATATAGTAGAAGAAGAAGAAGATCGCAACGGTAAAATGTGATCTGTGTAGCATTGGCAATATCATTAGTTCAGATTAAGTGAGAGAACTCTCATGTGGTACTGATGCCAAGAAAAATTGAATCATCTAATGTATTCAGGATTTTTTCTTCCTCAATTAGAATTAAATTTGAAACTTCCAACTCATCCACCCAAGGTCTATCCATGCATCTACAGGTTTTAATAGTTTTTCACAAAAAGCAATTTTTGACGGGGTCCCATCACATCTTTCTTCTCTAGATGCTATTTTGAGAAGGTATTGATGATAACAAATATTTTTAGGGCCAAAACGGTTTGTTTTATCGGTGTGACGTCTTCGACAAATTTGCAGATTATAATTTTGTCTTTTCGAAAAAAGAGTACACACTAAAAAAAATATATTTACTTTTGAAAAAAGATAAAAGAAAAATTAAAAATAATTTTCCCAAGAAAGCTCATTTTTAAAAACCTAATTTTGAAGTAGAATACTTCTCTCAGGAAGTTCGGCTACATAGGGATGTGAAATGCAAATCTAAAACCGGAAAAAGTGAAAAATATGTCCAATTTCAAATGCTAATGAATCGGTTAGTATTCGCTGGATTTCCTGCGTTCTTGCAGCAATAGATTGTAAAATCTTCAAAGATTCTTCCCTAAAGAAGATAATTGTAATTTTGTTATTCACACTATTGTGTTATTGAAAATAGTCGAGCCTTGTCAAAACGAAAAATTCGTCCTCTGATTGGTCGTTATATGATTGCTTCCCAAGCACGGTCGACAGATCCTTGCAATTTAAAACATGCTGTTTGGCCTATATAAGAGCCTGTTTCAACCGAAGCCGCTCATATAAGTTCTAGACAGCGACAACAGCAGTCGTCCTCCCTTAGCAGCAGCACTAGCAGTGCAGTGGATACCAGCGATGGCGGAAAGCGGCCATAGCTGTGGCGTAGCAATGGATAGCGCGCTAGTTGCAGCAGATTCCAGCAACGATAGCAGCTGGGCCAGCTGATGCAGGGACAGTGGGTAGCAATGGCAGCGTATAGCGGCCACAACTGTGGCATGGCTATGGATAGCGAACTAGTTGCAGTGGATCTCAGCATCGATAGCGGCTGATGCAGTGAGGCACTTTAGTGAAATGCAGTCTCTGTGTGATAGTGGGCACTAGTAAATGCATTCAATGAAAATTTGACTCATTTTGACAGCACGTAGAACGTCTAGTTTTGAGTGTTAAATCAGATTATCACTGTTTATTTTATCACAAGGAATACTTTTTTCGCACTGTCAGTGATAACGCAAAGATGTGATCAGCATCTTATCCGATACTAAAATGAACATCAAATTGTCCTTTTCAGGATGAAATAAAAACTTGATTGAAGAGTTAATATTTTCTAATGAGTTAATTCACATTTTTAAATTTGTAAAAGTTAAGTTTTGTAAATTTTACTTCATCTCCGTGTCTCAAAATGTACTGAATTATCTTTTCCTTCAGTCATGAGCACGACATCCTAAAAAATTTCATCTCAAAATTTAAAAATTGTCAAGCGGTCAAGCCCTAACCATGACAAGCAACTTACTATATTATTGAAAATGGTCAATCCTTGTTGAAGCGCAAAATTCAATTGATCTGATTAGTCAAAGTTTATTTACTAGAAAAAATGACTAACACGCAAGTAGCCGGGTTACCTTTCTTGTAAAAGTATTCTACTTCAACCTTGCGGTCGTGGCTTTGCACACAACCCTCCTGTGATTTTTTTTATAAAAACTACAAAAGATTACCTAAACAATGCAACCTGTCCGATCATGGAGAAATCAGGGAAAAAACAAGTTGTGATAGAAAAAATTGTAATCATCAATAGCTAACAAATAGCATTTTTCAATAGCTTCTCAAAAATGAGTCGTGTTCCAAAAAATTCAACCAATAGCACAAAATAGCATCTTTTGCCTATAGAAACGTCTGTGCAAAGTTTCTGCCAAATCAAAAATGGTCGATTAAATTGGTTGCCCGTTTGTTTGTGGAATTGCTCTGCTATTAATGGTAACAGTTTATCTCATGAATCTAATTACCATAAAAAAACATAAATTACTCAACAACAATTGAACATTTTTGTAACAGTTATAAGTTATTTTTATTTCATTTTATCTCAAGCAAAAAACGAAAAAAAAAAATCTTTTTAAACTTCAACTTCATTGTTATTGTTGGTCACTAGGTTTTTTGCTGGAATTTGTTGATAATTTCGTATGACATATCTTCTAATGTTTCCCTGTCAGTGAGCCTATGTAACGGCTTCGAAATTATTTTCAGAGTAATATTCATATAAACAATAAACAATTTCGCACGCTAGCCTGGGGGGCTAATGCGGTCTCGACCAACTAGGTTAGTTGAGAGAATTCGTTATCGATATTGTTTTCGACACATTTTGCATGTTGCAGGATAAGTACAACGATACACCGTGCCCCAGTGCTGAGTCGAGAAAATTTCCAGCTCGAAAAGATCCTCGACCTGATCGGGAATCGAACCGTGTGGGAGAGCTAGCCGACCGACATCGCTAACCACAGAACCACGGGGACCACATAATTTTAATATTCATATAAACAATTTGATTTAATCAGAGTAACATTAGATCAAATTATTCATTATGATAACGTAAGTATTGTTGAATTTGAAAGATTTGGTTTTTGAGGAAATAGAAGGAAATAGAAGGAGCTTATTCAAAAAAAACAACGATACATTCGTGAGGTGTCAAATAAATCTTGTTTGAAAAATAAAACTCTAAAGACACAATATCGCCGAGGTTATTAAATATATTTTTTTTAAAAAAAGATTTCAAGGATAGGCTGAGAATAAAAACACGCTAGTCACTAAACAGACGAATTGATTCTGGCTGCGGAATCTGTAACCTTTGTAACTAAAAATCGCTCTAATTACAGTGTTTAGTCCCACGTCACCATTTCTTACAACCCCTAGGGCTACATTCCGTAGCGGAACTCGACCTTCTGTTTTATTGTACACAGACTTCGCAGCCATCTGTTAAGTGTACAGGACACTACGATCCTACTGGATCTAAAGTCTCTCCCGAGCCGGGACTCGAACATACGATGACTGGATTGTTAGGCCAGCATCGTACCTCGAGCCCAGCTGGGAAGGTATATCTTGTAATATTTCATGCTTGCTTCATTTCTCCTTCAGATTTTCAAGTATATTTCTTCGTTGACTTGAATGAATTATAATAAATTAGCGTATTCATTCATGGTTCTTTCATCTAGGCAGTATCATTTGTGTTGAATATATATCCTTGAGATTCTGCATTTACCAAAAATAACACCTTCATTCAGCTCGAGCACTTATTCCAGTAGATTCTACGAGTTTGTATGTTAAACTGATACTCAGTTTAATTTACAGAAAATCGATTTAGCAAAATGTAATGTACATAATTATGAATTTTCACATTTAATTCTTATATGTTAGCTATATTTATTTACACTAACACACACTATTTTTACTTCATCATTTTAAAGTAACAACGAAAAATTATCTCTTTTGCAACAAATTTGTTACTTAAAAATCAATTACAATTATCCCCAGTCAAGTAACAACACATACTGTCATATAATTTGCCCTTGTAACGAGACCACGATTTTCTTATAATGGCCGTCAAAACTACACGCAAAATTTTCACTGGTTACTTTAAAACAAATCACGAAGACTTCTCGCACTTGTAACAAATTTGTTACTTGAAAAATAATAATAATGATTTACAGTCAAGTAAGGCTTCAAAGTCTTCATTTACTTAATAAATTCTAATCAGCGTTCGAGAAACCACAAACAGTTGCTTTCTTGCATGCGGGTGCAAGTCATGTTGTAATAATACTTCTTCTTCTTTATAATTGTTTCTTCCTGAATTCCATCGTTGTAACCGAAAAAAACGGTACAGTTTTTTTTTACTGTCTTCTAAGCATGTGTTTGTTGTTGCACGAACAACGTGATACCTATTCGCGCTGGCAGTCCGATAATCACATTGAGAACAACAGAGCATCACAAAAGGAAACGAAAAATGTACTCCGTGTGTCGATTCGGCATTATTTGGAGGATTGTCTTTCAGATTGCGAATATAGAAAAAAAGAAGCTGTTTTTATACAGACGTTCGGGTCTGCACTACACAAACAGCGCGTTCCGGTAACAGCCCGAATCCACCGGAGACATTTTCCCTCTCTTTTTTTTATTTGCCTATGGTGGATTTCGAGTGACGGCTGTTAAAAAATGCTGTGGGAAGAAGAAGCGTAAGGATTGCTCGGCTACTCACCGACAGCCTTCGTGCAAAGAAAAGCAAACTCGGCAATAGAGCGGTTGTACACTGAAGGATGTATTTATCGCATGCCAATTGTTATATGCAACCATACATGCTATCGTCGACCTGGGAATAAGGTGAACAGCAGAGAAAAAAAAACATTCGTTTATGGGGAACTAGACGGCAACGTTAAAGTCGCAATATATTTTATCGGCCAAAACGGCCTGCCTTTTGAAGTAGAATACTTCTCTCAGGAAGTTCGGCTACATAGGGATGTGAAATGAAAATCTAAAACCGAAAAATGTGAAAAATATGTCCAATTTCAAATGCTAATAAATCGGTTAGTTTTCGATGGATTTCCTTCGTTCTTGCAGCAATAGATTGGAAAATCTTCTAAGATTCTTCCCAAAAGAAGATAATCGTAATGTTATTATTCACACTATTGTACTATCGAAAATAGTCAAGCCTTGTCAAAACGAAAAATTCGACCTCTGATTGGTCGTTATATGATTACTTCCCAAGCACGGTCGACAGAATCATATACCTTGCAATTGAAAACATGCTATTGGGCCTATATAAGAGCCTGTTTCAGCCGAAGCCGCTCATAATAGTTCTAGACAGCGACAACACCAGTCGTCCTCCCTTAGCAGCAGCACTAGCAATGCAGTGGATACCAGCGATAGCGGATAGCGGCCATAGCTGTGGCGTAGCAATGGATAGTGCACTATTTGCAGTGGATCCCAGCAGCTGGGCCAGCTGATGCAGGGACAGCGCATACCGATGGGAGCGTATAGCGGTCACAACTGTGGTAAGGCTATGGATAGCGCACTAGTTGCAGCGGATCTCAGCATCGATAGCGGCTTATGCAGTGAGGCACATTAGTGAAATGCATTCAATGAAAAGTTAACTCATTTTGATAACACGTGAGCCGTCTAGTTTTGAGTGCTATATCAGCATTTCACTGTTTACTTTATCACAACGAATGTTCGCACTGTCAGTGATATCTTATCCGATACTAAATTGAACAACAAATTGTCCTTTTCAGGGTGAAATAAATGCGTTAATGTTTTCTCTTGAGTTAATTTACATTTTTGAATTTGTTAAAGTTATAAATTTTACTTTATATTCGTGTCTCAGAACGTACTGAATTATCTTTTCCTTCAGTCATGAGCACGACATCCAAAAAACATTCATCTCAAAATTTAAAAATTGTCAAGCCCCAACCATGGCAAGCAACTTACAATATTATTGAAAATGGTCAATCCTTGTTGAAGCGTAAAATACGATTGATCTGATTAGTCAACGTTTATTTACTAAAAAAATGACTGATACGCAAGCATCTTTCTTGTAAAAGTATTCTACTTCAACCTTGCGGTCTTGGCTTTGCACACAACCCTCCTGTTATTTCACCTTTTTTTGAAGTAGAATACTTCTCTCAGGAAGTTCGGCTACATAGGGATGTGAAATGAAAATCTAAAATTGAAAAAAGTGAGAAATATGTCCAATTTCAAATGCTAATAAATCGGTTAGTTTTCGATGGATTTCCTTCGTTTTTGCAGCAATCGATTAGAAAATCTTCTAAGATTCCTACCAAATGCATGAAATTGCAATTTTATTATTTGAACTATTGTACTATTGAAAATTCTTAAGCCTTGTCAAAACACAAAATTCGACCTCTGGTCGTTATACGATTGCTTTCCCAAGCACGGTCGGCAGATTTATGGACCTAGTAAATTGGAAATTCATCATTCGGCCTATATAAGAGCTTCATTAGATAATAAACAGACATTTCATCGGTTATTAAATTTAACAACTGAAATTTGAAGAACACAAATGAATATTTGTAGAGTTAATATTTTCTCGTTTTGCGCTATAATATAGTGTTTGGCTACGGTTATGCAGAACGCAAATAACGGCGCGATGCGATTCGGCAGGACGAAATGTGTTGAAATGTATAGCTTTATTTCGCCTTAAAAAGAGCTATACATTTCACCACAGTAAGGCGAATCGCATCGAGCCGTCATTCGCGTTCTGCATAACCGTAGCCTTTGTTCCGTTCCCGTTTAATGATGTCGTATTAAATGTGCATATTACAATTTGGCAGCACTTCAGCTTCACATTTGCACAAAATTTAAAAATATTCAACGAACTTCACTCAAAATATCAAACAAAAAGAAATTACAATACTGCCAATGAACTGTCAACGTTTATTTACTAGAAAAAATGACTGACACGCAAACAGCCGGGTTATCTCTCTTGTAAATATATTCTACTTTAACCTTGCGGTCGTGGCTTTGCATACAACCTTCCTGTGATTTTTCTTGATAATACAGACAAATGCCTTCTTTTCCCTCACCTGATTTGTTGGGAGTATTTTAGGAACTGAAAGAGAACCAATTTGATGAAAAAAGTAGGAGGTTGTATCCAAGACACGACCGCATAAATGACGTAGAACTACGCACACTATTACCAAATGCATTGTTGTAAGTGTTTCATTAATGAGTCATAAAGTCTCCAAACGCTTGCTTTGTGATGCCTCAACAGTGGGGGAAAAAAGACACTAAAAACACGAGCTGTAAAAGCGGTTTCACAATAAATTTCTAGTATCCAGCACAGATTGCTCGCTTGAGTTGTCAAAGAATGATTAACCTTCAAATACTTGTTTATTTGCCTTAAACTGCCTCAGTAGTGGGGCAATAACGGCAGTCTGACGACACACTCTGAGAAGTGAGGAGAACCGCTCTGCTCCTGAGACATGGTGACCAACCACAGGGCAAGTGATTTGTTTGATTTAAAGGCAGCCACAGGCGCAACCCGCTGCAATCCGCTGTTACTGCTGAGTGCTAATATCTGCTGCTACTACTGTCAACGTTGTGGACGGTTCAGCCAGCTTACCTTCAGACTAATGAATGTAGCTGATTTTACCAAAAACACTCTTTTATAGCCGAAGGTTGCTACGAAATAAGCTACGCCTTTCTGTTCAGTTTTACCATTCTCTATTATTCTTTAGACAAATTATTCCACAATTCGCATTTGATTTTTGTATACAGCGAATAAACATCGATGGTGCTCTCACACACGCAACTATTTTAACCCGTATCGTGTTGCGGTTTGTAACATCAAGCGATTTCGTTTGCTCGCTGTTGCGTGTTGCAACATGTTGCAACTGAGCAGCTGGGAGACGACGAAATTCTGTTCATGTTGATTGATTGAATCGACTTCAATTTATTCCTGTAAAGTCGAATTAATCACCTTTTTTAAGGCGTTCTAACAGAACAGGACGGTTTGTTGTTTAAAATCGGTTATGGTGATTGCAGCTTTTGTGCAGGGGGGGCATAAGGTAAATAAATAAAGGAAATTTTTTGATCGTGACAGAATTTGATTGCTAGAACCCAGCACAGAATGCTTGTGTTATTGCCAAAAAATTATTAAACTTCAATTACTTTTTTATTTGCCTTGAGAAAGACATTTTGCTGTTCAAAATCTGTAAAAGCTGTTTTCGCCTCCAGTAAATAAGACGGCCGCGACATATTGTATTTTCTTGGATTCAGCACAGAATGTGTTGATGCCAAGATAAAGCAAAACTATATCGCGGGAAGAATACCGAAGACCTTAACTGGCATATCGAGACGTCGCTGCTGCTTAGATACGTAATGTGATTTATCTACTGGCGTAACCCGCTGCTGCTACCATGCTTGTCTTTTCTCCTCAAAAAACCTCTAGAGTGCAGGAGAACATCTTGCACTGCGAAAACAACTGCCGTCACACTAAAGAGCAAATCAATACGCTCATGCTAGACGAGAGCGACAAACGATTTTTATCTGTTGAGCTACCTGAACGCACTGCCGTGAAATCTGAAATCTCTGTCTTGCGAGACAATGAACTATGGTGTACACCATTTCTCACGCGTGTGGACATCACGCACAATGATTACACTGCAGAGCTATCTGCGGTGCGTTTCACAGTTGGTTTCTTGAGCATGGCAGAAGAGGAAAAGAGATTGGGAGAAAAAAAAAAGACTGCGTTGCTCGTGCCACTCGTGCCGGTCGAGTTTGCTCTGGTGGAATTCGTTCGTAGCTACACAAGGACTACATTGTTGCCCGGTAGGTTTTTTTCACCTTCAGGACTACTCGCCAGTGGACACTGTTGTGTATTTCTGCGTTTTCTCTGTAGAGTGATTCACCCCTCTCGTTTCTATCAGATGTGGGGTTAGCTGGAAGCAGGCTTCGAAATGGTCACGGTAGATCCACTTTTCACTGCGATAATCGTCTTCTTCTTTCTCTGACGCTACCAAGGCTCGCTGTCTGAATACATTCTTAAACAAACATTTCAAATGAGTATCGCCAGCACGACGTTATTTTCCTCAGTCGTATTTTGACATTTTTTCTAGAAATGAGAATTACGCACGTTGAGTGCTATATTCTGGAAATTATTTATATCATTGATCTTGTTTTAATATTTCTCAACATTAATGAACGAAGTAGACAGAAATAGGCCGGAATAACATCGCTAAACGATTGACAGTGTGCTTCTCTTTGATACGCGAGTGTCGTTCGACTATCCTTTTCTTTCTGTGAGCTGAGCGGCGATGGTTTGGTTGTTTTACATTTACGAGCGAAAGCCGACTGTGACGCACGCTAAGGAAGCGAGATCAAACGAAAATGGTAACCGTTTACAAGCCTGGCTGGAAGTTTGTCTCTCTGTAAGCTGGTTGAGACACTCTGGAGTGGAGAAAGAAGCAGTGTGGTGAAAGCATTTGCTACACGCAGGCACATACTGGAAGGGAAGTGCGCGTTGAATTTTTTCTCCTCTCCTTCCACATACTGAGGAGAATGACAAGCATGGCTGCTACTACCGCGATTCGCGGCTTACTACCCGGACGAACACATACGATTCGCATAGATTCTCTAGGATTCCTCACATTGGATTCCTGAGCGTCCTTGAAAAGGATTCCTGAAAAAGAATCCTCAGGAATGCCCTGTATATGGCTCTAGGATTCTTGAAATAAGAATCGTGAGAGGGAATCCTCCGGATCGTGTTTGCGATTCCTTTAACGATCCCGTCACCGAGTTATAGGTATCCTGGGGATGGATTCTCTGCGTGGTAGTAAGGGTAGTTAAACTATTCTGTCGACCTTTTTAGGGAAAGGCAGCAAGCGACCAATCAGAGGACGTTATTTTCGTTTCAACAAGGCTTGACAATTTTCAACAGTACAATAGTTCGCATAATCAATCAACACTTTTCTATATTTGGGTGGATGCGTGTACAATTTTCCATTAATTGCTGGAAGAATGAAGGAAATCGGTTAAAAACAAACCGATTTATAAGCATTTGAAAAGGGACATTTTTCGTCCCCTTTTCGTTAATAGTTTTCCTATTTACATCCCTATGTGGTAGGCTAAAGAAAAACGTAGTTCTACGTCAAAAAAATCATTTACACATATTCCCCAACGTTGATCTACTCAAAGTTATTAAACTTTTAAGTTTCTTGGATACTCTTGCATAAAGTGGCTCTAACTTTAAATGTATAGCACTCAAAGTGGTCCACGTGGCTCTGTGGTTAGCGATGTCGGTCAGCTAGCTCTCCCACATTGTTGTGATATCGGGTTCGATTCCCGATCGAGTCGAGAAACTTTTCGAGCTGGAAACTTTCTCGACTCAGCACTACTGGGGCACGGTGTACCCGTTGTACTTATCCTACACATGCAAAATGTGCCAAAAACAATATCGATAACGAATTCTCTCAACTAATCTAGTTCATCGAGACCGCTATTAGCCCCAAGGCGAAGCGTGCGATATTGTTTTTACTTAAAGCAACCCTATTGGTTTCATTTGAAAGCTGAGAAAATTTTACAGTTTGTTCTTTGACGTCAACTTTTTTTTTGCTTTAGTTTTTGAGAAATTTCAATTTTAATGCAGCATGTTTGATGACTGGATTGTCAGTAAGTTCTCCACTAAAGCACAAAAGTGGAACATGTGCCATTTTTTCACTTTTAAGACAGATTCGGCAGTAAATTCAAACTGTGTATATCGTCTTCGTGTTGTGGATTTTTTGTCAATTGATAGATGTTATTTCCCTAAAACAGACATCAGAAACGCACAAAAACAGGTTTGACTGTATAGGTGTAATTGATATGTCTCTCAAAGTAGAAAGCAAGTTTGCCAAAATTAGCACTCTATTGTGTCATTTCGAACTAAGTTCAATTCGAACGGAATATTTTTTTTTATAAAAATTGGAAGATGATCTTAGTTGAACACAGCTATTGTGTATAGGAAATGTATCATTTTACATTACTCCTCACGGTTCCTCAGGTTCTGTGTTGCTATATATATTTTTGTTAGATTATTTAAAAGCTACATTATTTAAAGGCTGTAGAGCTATGTCTTTAAGGAAGGTATATTGGGATGTAATAAATGCAAGTTAAAATTTAAAATCGAAACAGAGCACGAAGTTTGTTCAATTTCAAATGCTTTTTACTTGAAATTGGAAAATTAGCTACACGCTTGCTCGAATACAAGAAATTTTAATTGGGTATTATACCTAATTAGTCAGAAATGTATTCTTTAGGCTATATAGAGCCTGCTTTCGGTTCAAACAAATCATTTTGCTAGTGGATGCTGCGACGGACGGTCATATTTCAGCAGCAGCAGCAACAGACTTCCCATTCCTGTCAGTCTCAATGGACACTTGGAAATCTAGAGTTTCTGCTCAAACAAATCACTTTCTACTGGTTTTGCGCTAGCAAAGCTGCTTACAATCCAGCTATTAAAATTTGTCAATTAGTCAACCTTGCTGCCTTTTTCATTTGTTGTTTCTAGGGCAAACATAAATATACCCGCTGTTTCTGATTCGAAGGGCGCAAATACTCTTTTTATGGAGAAATTTCCAAAAATATGATTTTTTAGCAATTTCACTTTAAAAACATGACAAAAATTATAACAATTTTATATATTTTTGCATTTTAAAGTACACAGAATAGATTTAGCAGCAACATTTCTTGAAACTACAAATAATAATGCGGGAATTGATCTTCGTTGAAAATAATGAAACCCGTAGTTTTTGTTGAGTCGTTAGGGCGGCCAGCTTCGTAACAAAAAAATAAGAGCAAACAATGTGTTTTTTTATCTAAATCGATTATTTTCTAAATCATCTTAGATAACTTTTATACAAAGTTGCTTGAAAATAACAGCGCTACAACATTGTAGAACTTGTTTTCTATATACAATGGTGGAAAAAGTTATGTACTTGATTTCATCGGAAAATTAAGGTCGTTCAATTTTTGATAATTTTCAAATGAGCGCTTTATGCTATACAACTACCTTTTAGAAAAAAGTTTTTAAAGCTTTGTATCCAAATTTTCCCCTAAAGTCGAACTGAGTACTGTTTCTAACCAATTGTGCGCTTTGGCAGTTATTTCAATGGAGCAGCCAATAATACATTGTATTCGAAATTATTGTGCAATGAATAAACTAGTGTTGCGTATAAAACCTTCAAACCACCCACGAGCCCATAGTGCACAACCACTAAAAGCAACGTCCGCTTCGAAGGAGGCCTCTCGTGTCGTCACAAACCAGCTTGATGGATGTGAGAAATTATTGATTGATGTAAATGAGCTTTGACGCGAAGGTGGTCGACCAAGAGGCGGCCCCGGAGAGCGGTAGGAGGCAAACTTCAGTCATAGTTATACGTATCACTTCGTGGTTCTTTCGTCGTCGTCGGCGTCGTTGTTGCCGTTGTCATTGCGGTCTCTGCTGCAGACGTAGACATTCACTCACCATGGGTTCGTCGTTGAATAGCCTATTGTGCAGAGACCACAATGAAATGGAAGCCGTCATGCCGTCGCGTACTAGAGAAACCAGCGTCGATCCATCGACGCGCTTTGCCACCAGTCTCCGGCAATGTGTCGGGGCGAGCACTTAGGCCGTTCTGCAGAGTGGCCGCTATTGTTCTACTTTTAAGGTATGCCGACCGGCTTTTGGCAGGTTTAAATTTTGAAAATAGCTTTCATACCTTTGACTTACCTCTCGCGCTGCGGTGTCGCACTTGATAGCTTGTTGTTTCAGCAGCAATCGCTCTGCTCGGTGTTCTGCTCCGTTGCTAGTGGGCCGCCGATTCGCAGCACGCAAAAGGGGTACGAACGAAATTTATGATCGCAACTTCCTTCCCACCGCTTGAGCAGCGTTTATTATTCAACACCCGGGTGCGGGATGATTCATTGTAATGCGCCGTCACGCCGCCGTCCAAAAATTACGGCCGTCATTGGCCTGGCAGCAAGGCAATGGCGCACTAAATCATGTCTTCACGTCGAAAGCCAAATTAAGGAAGCACCCGTTTATGTAGGCTACTTTGTCATCCGGGCAGCGACCGGAACGTAGATCTATTTCCCTGACACTACGAGCCACTCGTTTCGGGCATCGTTAATGACTACGGCAGTTATCTTCTGAGACAATGAGAGTGGAATGAACAAATTACACCTGCTCAACCCGTAAGTACTTGCGGAGCTCCTAGAATCAAATGCTGCCGTGTTTGTACTTTTTGCTCGGAGGTTCATCCTTTTGGGTTCTTTGAATTTTCCTTCGCCTACATTATAGACGATCCCGACGAATCGCTGGCTGTCGACTGCATTTTGCCAGCTGCTGCACTTGCACCAGCAACGACGGTTATATCATTTGCATTTAGTGTTGCTTGTTTTGCGCCCTCTCCCACCCCCAACCAATAGAGCCTATCTCAACCTAACTCAGCAGCTTGCAGCAAGTGTGGACATAGAAAAGGTGACTTGAAGCAATTTGTCATATACCGACTGCCGACTGTCTGCCCTCGCATAGTGTGAACCTGAATCCGGCGTTCTGTTTTCGACGACACGAACCAAAAGCTGATCACTGCCAGCGGTCTGCCCGAGATGTAAGTAGCTTATGCAGAACTCGAAGCTTCCGCACTTCCAACCAGGTAGGAAGATGTGCTCGGGAACAGAGCTGTTCCGCTAGCGGGGATTACACGACGTAGGCTATTATTTAGTGTAGTAATCGCACCTGTTTCAAACGATTATTTTTGCAGGTTAATCGTCATAGGTACTTGTTTTTATGTTTTAAATGCTTGGAAAGTTTTATCACGATTTTTTTATTGGTATCGAAGCATGTGTGACTGGAATTACGTGATCACCTCAGCCAACGCCATACCATCCAGGACTAGAAAAACGAAATTGCTACCAAGAGTTTTGGCTTTAAGTTTACGAACATTAATGTCGATTTTTGTGTGACTGCATCATTAAAGCCGTTGTTGAAAGCAAGGCATTTCATACGGTAAATGATTTGATATTTTGAATTTGTTATTGTTCCTTTGACCTACAAAAAATATCAATCATGCACCTTGAAAAGTGTTTAAAGTACTCCACTCATGATACATTAGCCCACAGCAAATGAAAATCTATCATTTTCTCCCCATTGCCGACCTAACACGACTAATAGGTTTGTGAATCGAATTACGCAATACCGGTCACATGAGTGATGGCGACAACATGCAAAACAGTCTAATTATTACCCATTTTCAAAGTATTCTTGTCGGCTGCGCACCGGAACGCTCAAACCACAAGAGATATAATTGCGTTAACCGCAAAACAGTCAACATTTTCCATCGTCGAACAAAAATAGTTCAACTGCATATTACCAGACCAGCACTCACAGACAACTGGCCCGACTAACCTAATCAGCAGCAGATTAAATTTATTTATGGTGCAGTTGGACATCGATAATTGTGCAAATACAGTTCGATTGTCAATAAAACCGATGTTGAGCCGGTTGTTCAACTCGGCATTACTGGTTTTTCAAATACCGACGTCTAATCGCAAAACCGACACGCAGAACAATATAATGTCGATTTTATGATGATGAAGCTAGTTTTCCGTTCGGTTCCACCCACCACCTCCTGCCAGTGGCGAATGGTGATGTAGCGAGCCAGCATTGTAGACAATTTTTATGGTCAATGAACATCTTAATTAATGCCAACCAACATCCATCGGAAAGTGCACAGCATATTGATTCAACTTTGATGGCATCAAAGTTGATTGAACCAAACGACACGGTGGGAGACACCCACACTTGGGTAAAGTTTGAACCTGAAGAAGCAGATTTTGGACTCACAGATAAAATGTATATCAAAAATAGCACTATTCAATTAACTAAATGAAAAGAAATTGCAAATGATTTTCTTGTTTTTAGTGACAATTAATTGATGTCCATGTCATTCGAGTCTCACTTGCGATGGAAGCTGTGATGTTGTTACTTGCTACCCATGTGGATCATTCGGACCGGATCGGATCCTCCGCAAACGAATCGCTTGATATTCTATCGGTAAGCCAGGCAAACATATTCATTAGGGTGAGTCAATATTTGCAAGGTCCGCAGATGTTTGTGTACACGAGCAGCAGGGCGCACCCATGCACGAATCGAATCGACAGCTGTTTTAGCCGTCTGTAGGTACACATACAAGAGAAATTTGCCATAATATGTTTGCTTCTCATTCGGCCCCAAACCCTTGCTGTTTACTTTGCGTTGCTTTTATTGGAGATGTTACTAGCTACTGACAACTGAGTGTGGGAAGAAGGTTGGAAACCTCGACCGGCACAGAGGGAAGTCAGATTTGCCACTAAGCAAAGATATCGTCGCTTCTTGTGACTAATTGTCAGAAGCTCCCTAACGATATCATCAACTATGGCAATTGAAACAAACTTTAGGATAAAATGGTACTTTGAGGTTTGAAATGATTCTAATCTGACTGAAGTAGAATAATTTTAAATGAACAAATTGTATTTTTTAAGAGCATAATTTCTAATAAACTGCATCTTCTATATACTAGGAGTTCAAAACAACTTTTTTGTTATTTGCCAATAACTACTACGACTGCATATTGCCTGCATATCGGTTAATTCTACAATTGTAGCAGTAATAAGTAATATACGGGTAAAAATTTCCATTCCAGTATCATACAATTAGCATCAGATATGGCTAATTGGGAATTAATGTACCATTTTCCAATGTAGGTACAACAGTTCAGTAGCTTCCGCTTTGTATAGATCGACAACTGCGCCGGCTACGTCCCTACGGTCGGTTTGGGCAGGAAAGATGGAAGTGTTCAATTGTTGTTACCAAAAACCTAGTTTACCTCTGCATCTCTAACGACTATAACGGAAAAGAATGTGACTTTGTCACCGTGGTAAGCGAAGGAATTTTTAACTTCTACCCTTCTTTTTACACGCTTTTGAAGAAAACGTGCAAAAAAGGCGTGAGAATACACAGAAGTAAGCCGCGGTGCGCACTACTGAGATAAATTCGATAGAATTCGAAGAGCAAACATGCATGACGGGTTGCTGGATGTATGCTCCCCTAATTTGACATGTGCGTTAAGCACACAAAGTAAAAACACTGCAGTGAGCTCTGTTCTGTAGTTACTGAGCGCATTGTCCTTTCGTGTGAGAAAGCTCATACCAATTTATTATCTCTCTAGGAAGATATTTCAGATTTCACAGCGCTGTTTTCTTTTTGCGAGATACACACGATTCGCAGCTCTCTTCAAGCGAGTGCGTCACTTCGCCCATCAGTGTCAGGGCAGTTGTTTTCGCAGTGAAAGATATTCTCCTACACGGTAGCGATTCTCCGAGCTGAAACGACAAGGCTGATACCAAGTATCGATAATTATAACTACCTGAACAGGTATTTAGTCAGCTAGGTACCTTTTTCCGGAATCTAGCGTGAGTGAAAGGTCAAGTAGGGGGACGAAAGGGAGCCTAAGAATAAACCCATGCGATGAAGTCCTTCTGACACCGAACTAAGATTCGAACTCATGGCCAATCGCATGTCAAAGCGAGGGTGGTAACCTTGAGGCTGCAAGCTCCCCTTGTATCATACCATTAGCAGGAGATATTTTGTATTAGGTCATTGATAAAAATTTATTTTATGAACCCAGTATTATGTAAAACAACTGCAAGATTATTACAACGCTCGATGAAATTACCAGCCACTTTACATAACTTGATAGCAATAAAAACAAAAGAACCAAGAATGAAAAACTATGCGAGATTAAAATACTTTAAAACCAGATAAATGAGGCATGATCCTTGAAATTATAGAAAAACCAAAACAGATCGAGCAAATTAACATTAGAAGAAAAATTAAAACTAAACAATAAAATTCTAACTACTATTAAACTTGGAAGATAATGTTAAAATCGGCAACTTAAAATATATAAAACTTTAAAGCCAATTAGGTGCTACGTCGTCAGCTCACGGGGAAGGGTAAAATCGTCAAAAATCTGTCCTCAATGACCACAAGTCTGGAAACGAAAAATTCATACAAATTAGACAAATGGAAAACGAAACCAGTAAAGTAAATAAAAAAACTCATAAAATTGTTGAAGAGCTAAAACTTAAAAGTAACAGCCATACATGAGTAAAACGATGAAACACTGAAAAAGAGAACAAATCTGAAAGGGTAATAATAATAGTAATAACAGAAACAGTAGTAGAACATAAATTGAAAACAAAAAAAAAACAATCAAAAAACAAAATTAAACAAATTCAGAAGAAAATGTGAAAGAATACATGAAGGTGAAATGATAATCCAAAAACCAAAATATCACTAGTTGACAAAAGCGAAAACAAATTGGCCCATAGCGCAAAAATGTTGCCCCAAAAAAACTCACTCTAAAATCGTTGTAAAGAGAGATATAAAAATAGAAAATAATGTTTTAACAACGAGAATAAAAAGCAGACAACGTGTAAACGTCAGAATAATACAAAATGCAACAATAACGATATAAAACCTTTGAAGAAAATCAGAAAAAGTATGAAGTATAATGGAAATATAATAAAAACTAATTGCATGACATAAAATAGACGAAAAAAGGTGGAAAGAGAAGTTACTAGTCAAAAGTCAGACGTAACAAGTCAAATGTCAAAGTAAAAAAGTCGATGGTAAAAAACCAAAAACAAAAGTTAAAAATAAAACGCAAAAATATCAAAAGTCAAAAGAAAAAAAAGCAGTCGAAAAAAAGTAAAAAATCAAGAGTCATTGCTAAAAATCAGCAGTTATAAATAAAACTTCAAGAGAAGTTACAGCTAAAAAGTAAAAGCCAAAGTTAAATAACAAGTACAATAGCAAAACTAAAAAATCAAAAGTCAAAGTAAAAAGTCAAAAGTACGGTATCCAAAAATCAAAGTAACACACTTATAGCAAAAGATCAAAAGTAAAAATCGGAAGTCAATAGTAAAAAATCAATAGTTACGAATAGAACAAATGAAGTTATAAATGAATATTCATAAATCGAAAGTAAAAAATCTTCAGTTCAAAATACTAAATCAAAAGTGAAAATCAACAGTCATAAGTTAATTAACAACAATCTTAAATAAAAAAATTTAAAGCCCAAATTACATTACCATGTGTTTGCCAGTGTAATCATTGTTCAAAATGGAAATATTAGAAGTCAACAGCAAAAAATCGAAAGACAAAAGTAAAAAATCAAGAGCCAAAAGTAAAAAACCGAGCATCTCAGATTACAAATCAAAAGCACAAAATCAAAAGTTACGAGTAAAAACTCAGAAGTCATGAATGAAAATTCAAAAGACAAAAGTGAAAAATCAAAAGCTAAAGTGAATAGTCATAAGTGAATAACCTGAAGCTCAAAATAATAACTCAAAAGTAAGATATCAACAGTAACAACTAAACGTCAAGAGTGAAAAATCAAAACAAAACTTATGAGTTTAAAAAAAAGTTAAAAGTCAAAAATCGAAAATTAAAGGAAAATATCGAAAATCAAAATGAAAATATCAAGACCATGAGGCGTCGCACACAAATAACGTAACGGTAAAAGTCTTGATTTCAGACCCCCTCCCCCCATATGTAACGATAAGCAACGTTCGACGACTCACCCCCCCCTCCTCCTGAAATTACGTAACGCTGAACAACGTGACCCCCCTCAAAAATTTCAATATCGAGCCAACATCGTAGTTACGTAACTGTCCCTACTACCCCCCCCTCCCCTATGTAACAATAAGTAACGCAGACTCAACCCCCCTTTCCTCCCTTCATGCGTAACGAAATTTGTGTACGACGCCTAAGTAAAATTTCAAAGGTAAAAATATCAAGTCCAAAATACAAAAAAATCAAAAGCAAGTAAAACTCACAGTTAAAAATCAAAATCCAAAGTAAAATATCAAAAAACGAAAGTAAGAAATTAAAAGTCAAAACAAAATATCAAAAGTCAAGAAACAAAAAAGTGAAAAATTAAGTCAAAAATTAAGTCAAAAATTAAAAAGACAAAAGTGAAAATTAAAAGTTTAAAGTAAAAAATCTAAAACCCAAAATATCAAATCAAAAGCAAAAGAACGAAAGTAGAAATCAAAAGTCAAAATTAAAAATTAAACGTCATAGTAAAAAGTAAAACTTGAAGTTCATAAATAAAGCAACAACAGTTAAAGAAATTCAGGTCCAAAATAAAAGCTGAAAGTAGAAAATCCAGAATCAAAACCTAAAGCTCAAAAGTCAGCATCAAATAATCAAAAGTCAAGGTGATAAATCATATGTCAAAGTTAAAAATCAAAAGTCGAAACCAATGAAACGAAAGTCATTAATAGAAATTCACAAGACATAGGAAAAAACCAAAAGTCTGAAATAAAAAATCAAAGGTCAACAGATGAAAATCCAAAAGTCAAGAGTAAAAATCAAGTCACAAGTAAAAAATCCAAAATTCCAAAAAGAATAAAGTTGAAGTATAAAATAAAAAGTCGAAGGTAAATATTCAAAAATCAAATCTAAAAAATCAAATGTCATCAATGAAAATTTATAAATCAAAAGTAAAAAGTTTTAAGCCCAAAACAAAAATCAATATAAAAAAAATTGAAAGAAAAAAAAAGGAAATTAAAAGTCATAAATCAAAAGTAAAAATCAAAACTCAAGTGAACAATCAAAAGACGAAAGTCAAAAATAAAGAGCCAAAACTACAAAATCCAAAATAACAAGAAAACAAATCAAAAGGAACAAGCAAAAGAAAAATGTTAAAAATAATAGATAAAAATTCAAAAGTCAACAGTCAAAAGTCACAAATCCAAAAAAAAAGTAAAGTCGAAGTATAAAACCAGAAGGCAAAAGAGAAAAATCAAAATTCATGAATAAAAATTCTCAAATCGAAAGTAAAATATATCAAGTCCAAAATAACAAATCAAAATCGAGAGATCGAAAGTAAATGATCATAAATCAAAAGCAAAACAAAACACAAATCAGAAGTTATAATTTTTTTACAAGTCTATATCACATCACATCCTCGAAAGATCACATACATATTTCACAGGTAAGTTATAAGACAAAAAATATAATTAGTTCATAAATCAAATCAGAAGTACAACACCAAAAGACAAAAATAAAAGTCAAGAACCAAAAGCACAAAACCCAAAGTAGAAATCAAAAATCATAAATAAAAAATCACGAAGTAAAAAATACAAAATCAAAAATCAAAACAAAACGTCAAAAGTAAAACGTCGAGAGTAAAAAAAGAGCTAGAATTACATATCAGAAGCACAAGTTCAAAAGTGATGATTGAAACTCATAAGGGGCCATCCACATTCCACGTAGACAGCCTTGAGGCTTTGTCCACGGTCGATACAAATTTTTTACAATTTATATAGGCAGTTGTCCACGGAGGGGGAGGGGGGTTTCAAAATCATTGAAAATTTGTCCACGTGGAATGTGGATAGCCCCTAAGTAGAACTATAACAGTTGAAAGTAAAAAAAAAATCTGAAGTTCTTAATAAAAATCAAGTGAAAAATCCAAAATAAAAAAAACCCAAAGTCATAAGTTAGAAGAACAATATTATGAGTCAATAGTAAATAATCAAAAGTCAGAGTAAAAAAGCAAATCTCAAAAGTTAAAAAATCTCAAGTCAATATAAAAAGTCAGAAGTGGAAAATCAAAAGTCAACAATAAAAAAATTTCTGTGAAAAATTATAATGAAAGGTAGAAATCATATTTCAAACTGAAAAATCCAAGCCCAAAAGTAAAAATTCGCTAGTCAAAGGTATAAAATGAAAAGTCATGAATCTTCAAAAACTTCAAAAGACAATTCAAAAGTAAAAATCATAAGTAGAGAGTAAAAAATCTAAAGTCATAAATAAAAATTAAAAAGTAAAAATAAATAAGAAGTTGAAAAACAAAAGTTAAAGAGAAAATATCTTAAGTCGAAAATAAAAATTCAAAAGACAAGATTAGAAAATCAAAGATTACAAGCAAAAACCCCAAAATTGAAAAATTACCCAAAATCGAATTATGAAATCAAAAGTCAATACACACTTAAAATTTTTTGCCGGGTCTCGGTAACTTATTGCCGAGAACGGCACCAATGAGTGCTCGGTTAAAAAAATAATGACAGCTGTCACATTTTATCGTATATCTCGGTTCAACCTAACTGAAATTTCGGCACAAAATTTCGGATATTTTGTGCCGAAATTTCAGTTGGGTGAACCGAAATTTACGAAAGTATATGACAGCTGTCATTATTTTTTTAACCGAGCACTCAGTTCTCGGCAATAAGTTACCGAGACCTGGCAAAAAATTTTAAGTGTGTAGTAAAATTTCAAAAGTAAAAAGTAAAAAACCTAAGTCGAAGGTAAAAAATCCAAAATCCAAAACGATAAAAAATCAAACGTAAGAATTCATAAGTCAAAAGTAAAACACCTTAAGCGCAAAACAAAAAATCAAAAGACTAAGAGTTAAAAATCAAAAGTCCAAAATTAATAATCACAAGTCAAAAGCTACAACTTAAAAGTCAAAAGTCAAAAATTTAAAGACAAAAATCAAAAATCAAAAGACAAAAGTAAAAAATCAAAAGAAAAAATTAAAAAATCTAAAATCCAATATAGCAAATCAAGAGCCAAAAAATAACAAATAAAAATCAAAAGTCATAAATAAAAATTCAAAAGCCAAAAGCTTAACTTCAAAACTCTTAAGCCCAAAATAAGAGATCATAACCCAAATATGAAAATTAAAAGTCATAAGTAAGAACCAAAAGTTTGAAACAAAAAAAATAAAAAAGAAAACAGTAGTCATGAATAAAAATTCAAAAATCAAGAGTCAAATGTACAAAAACCTAAATCCAAAGTAAAAATCCAAGTGTACTTGAAAGGAAATCGAAATCAGAAGTAAATATGCATGAGTCAAAACTAAAAAGTTAGCGTCAAAAGTAAAATATCAAAAATCGTCAATAAACACTCATAAGGGGTCGTACATAAATAAAGTAACATATAAAGGGGGTGAGGGGAGTAGAGTTTTTGTTTTTTATTGTTACATACGGTGGAGGGAAGGAGGGTAATTGAGACAATTACATAACTGTGATCAGCGTTTCGTTATTTTAGGAAGGAATCATATTGAACATAACTTATTGTTACACAGGGGAGGAGGGGGTCGCAAATCTAGATTTTTATCGTTATTTAATTTATGTACAACGCCTAAGTCATAAGTAAAAAATGAAAAGCGAAGAAAAAAATATCAAAAGTCAAAAGGAAGAAACCAAAGGACAAAAGTAAAAATTGTAAGTCTGAAATAAAAATCAAAAGACAAAAGTGAAAATAAAGATTAAAAGTAAAGATTAAAAAATCACGGCCAAACCGTCAGGCAGAAACTAAATGAAGTAGTAACATAATTTTTTTTCTTCACATATTCAAGTAGTAACATAATTGTAATGTAATGTAATATAGTAGTGTAAAGAATGTAATTAAGTGCTGTTTTTTAACCATTCATTGTCCAATAGTAACAAAGAAAATGTCTCGCGTTTTTTCGCGGACAAGAATGTGATTACTGCCTCAAACTATGATTTCCAGAATTTGTATTTTAACAAATCATAAGTCGTGAAGAAAAATTCGAAAGCTAAAATCGAAGGTCAGAGTTAAAAACCAAGAGTAAAGAATAAAAAATAAAAGTTCCAAACAAACAAACTAAATTTCAAAGTAAAGAATCATGAGTCAAAGTAATCAGAAATCAAACAAAAGTCAAATTCGAAAATTAAAATTAAAAAAAAAATCAAAATTTTAATTTAAATTTGGAAATGACTCATTGTCAAAGAGAGTCAAAGGGTCAAAAAGGCAATACGTCAAACAGTCAAAGTATAATAATGTCAAAGAGTTGAAAAGTCGAAGAGTCAGAGAGTCAAAGAGGCAAAGAATCAAAGAGTCAAAGAATTGAATAGCCAAAGAACCGAAGAGTTAACGAGTCAAACAGTCAAAGTGCCAAAAAGTCAAAGAGTGTAAGAGTCAGAAATCCAAAGTCAACGAGTCAAAGAGCTAAAGAATCAAAAAGTCATAGGACTGAAGAGTTAGAAAAATTAAAAAATCACACTGTCAAGGAGTCAAAAATCAAAAAACCAGCGCCAAAAAGTCAAAGCGCCAGTACCAGGGAGTCAAAGAGTGAAAAAGTAGAAAGTCGAATAAAAAGACTCAAAGGGTCAACGAGCGAAATAGTCAAAGAGCCAACGATCGATGCATCGAAGAGTGAAAGAGTAAAAGTGTCAATTTTTTTTTTGTTAGGGAATTAGGATTACGTTGTCCATTCATTTGAACTATTGTAATAGTGTCAAATAGTCAGAGTCAAAATTAGTAGCCTAAATGCACTCAAAAAAAGTGTAAAGAAGAGTCAATGGCCGATCATCGAATATTGGAAATTTGATTTTTGTTTCTAAAAAATACTTAGTTGATGAAACAAATCAAATCAGTACATTCTCAATTTATTCTTCAAACTAAATGTAATAATTCATCATTAAATGAGAGCCTGAAACTAGAAAAACGACATTAAGCCTTATTGTGCTTGAAGGCCACTCAACGCTCGATCCCGAAATATCTCCCAAATGTGATCCATCATGATCCGTCGTAAACTTACTTTCAGACTGAGCTACAGGTGTCTTACACTTGCGCTGAGGCATTACTGGAAACAATGGAATAGGGGGACCAATCGGAGCCAGTCTACAGTCATCATCAGCGGATCGCGTTTGGCGGCGAACTTGAGTTGACTGTTTGAGTGATCGTGTAGAATCAGCTGTTCTCATATCAATGGTAATCGGCTTGAGCCTTAACACTCCTTTCCTGTTTCCAACTTTTTGATTTCTAACAGGTAACGAATTTCTCCAAATCAATTTCGTTCTACCACAGATATTCAGCATACTTTGGTAGGCGTTCAAATATTTGGCTTTAAGAGCTACAGGATTAGTCCTGATGTGTCGGTGAACTTGATAGCTGCCATCAGTAGAACGATTAAGCAGCATAACTTTGTATATTGTAAAACGCTGAAAAGCAATCCAAGTGTGAATAATTCATGTGAATAACTTTTCTATCTTGCACACAGCTTACATTAGCCATATTTTTGGCATCCTCGAAAGTTCGAACAAAATGAGCTGAAGTGTAAGAATTTCTCATGATTTCCATCTTCACCAGACCGCGTGCTGACAGGATGAAAAATTGATCTCCCTGGTTGATGATGGTGAAACGCTTTGGCCGAAAGATACAGATGTCAAACTTTCTACCTAGCACATCTGTATCGTATCTTCGGTCTCGTTCAATTATCTGCGATTTGCCTAGATATGGTGACAGCACCAGTATAATTAATAGTAGCGTAAACTGACAAACGCTGACGGGTGACATTGTCCGGAATGCTGTCTGCCTGCTGCTGTTCGCTTCGGTGGCTACTGTGATGTTTTGCGAACGCGTTATGCTGTCACCTGTCAACAAGCAAGTTAATGCTGGTGGCAGCTTGTCTGTTGTTGCGTTGCTTCGCTCGCTTCAAATACGATGTATTCGACAGAAAGCCCCTTCGAAATATTTTCCTACTGCTATTATAGATTGAGTTATGATAGAAATCGATCTAAAATATTCGAACTAAAGAAGATTATTTGGGTAAACCACTCAGAACAAAAATTCTGCGTACGGCTTTGACTATAGAAGAGTAAGTGCACGATTACTTACTGTGGTTTACCCACCACTCGATACGGACGGAGATTTGCATGCGCTTATGTAACAACTTTCGAACGCATCATTCGAACTGATTCCTCCAACAGCAGGGATAACACATCCCAAGGAAGGATGCCGGATGTTGGCTCATCGTTCGAAAACGAAGGAAAATGCGATCGAATGTACACTCGAAGTTAGGCTTGCCAAGCCTCATCGAACCACATTTTCGTGGCCCACTTAATCATCTCTGAGCTCGCAAAAACGTACCAACGCTACTTGGAGCCGTTAGGATGCGTTCCTGTTGCGTGCGTTCGCCAAAGCGGAACCGGTTGATAACGACATCCACGAGTGCCAGTCAATCCGGTTCAAATAGTTTCGATGCATGATTCGCCCACTCACCCGGTATGAACTCGAGCAAAGACGCATAGGCGGTACGCTATTGCCGAGCCGATAATATTTAGGTACTCATACGGCCAAGTATCCTTGAACGGGAACCGCTGCGCTGCCAGGCGTGGGAGTTTTCTGCCTCGATTATGGCGCACCGGCAGTAATGCAATTGAACCGGTGCGGCAAAAATTCTGCGGATGTGGGCACTTGAAATCTGAAGTGACGTGTCGTTCCGGGTGCGTGTATGTGAATGAATTGTTGTGTTCGTGCTTCTTGCAGGTTGGATGCGAAAACTCACGGCTGATTGAGCATTTTTGGAATGCGTATGACAAGATGTGGTAGGAAACAGTTCGGCTGAGGGACGGGTAACGATTTTTTCTTAACAAGGTGAACATTTCGATTTTTTAAAATATTTTGAACATTGCTTGTATTACTATTTTTATTCTAACTTAGCGCCATCGGCTGCGAGAGAAAACCAGATGTCCTTTTTCCCCGGTAATCTTAATCAAACATGACAGTTTTAATTGCTTTTGAGACAATTATTCAATGCATTGCTGCTTTCTAAGCTTGAGCTCGTAAAAAAAAATAATAATATTGACGATGTTCAACTGAAATTCAGATGTTTTTTTTAACTTTAAACTTAAATTTTCAAAAGAAATATGTTATTATTTGGAGTGATGCGGCAAAACACAAGATATCACGGTTCAGAAAATGTAAATTTCTAGGCTTTGTTAATTTTTTTTGTTAATAGAAGTTATGTATTTATATATAAACTTGCATTAAATCGGAGCAAGTGGCGCTCAGTTGATTTCCTATGTATCAATGTGCCGTATCAAATGCATTAGCAGTTTCACTTGCCAGAATTACGTGTTATCATCATTCCATGACATAAATTGTTGTTGGCCGTACCTAGAAAGAGATAACAGAAACAAATCAGTTGCGGTGCGGTATGCGAAACGTTTGCTGGGAAGACAAAACCACTAAAGATAAGCATCTAAAAATAACTTTGCATCCATTAAAAAGAAAACCCAGCTGACAGGAAGAAAATGGAATAATTTAACCTTCGCTAGCAATTAGCTAATTTATTACGAAAATGCTGAAGCATAGGTTCAGCAAAAGGCCCGCCGGCTCTATCAGGTAATTAGTGCTGGCGTTCGAAAAAAACGACAAAAACTTACGTGTGTCTGCTCAGTCTATACGCGAGCTGGAAGATTTCAGTAAGATTACAAACACACACACACACACTCTTCCACCGGTACTTCACCGTGGTCGGTTGCTTTTGTTCCATCAGCCAGCTTCGCTGATATATTTCCCCCGATAGTGGAAGATGCTGGTTTTCGATGGAGACAAACATTCATTTCCACAGCCTGTGCTCGCATTGCTGCTTCGCTTCTTAGCAAGCGCAGCGCAGCGATTCGCACGTGATGCTCTAATGCGTTTCAATCAGCAAAAAAATGATTTATGGATGCTTGCCAGCAGTGCTCCGGCGAAGCGCAAGAACGAAGCGCGATACTGCGCAGATAGCGGCGGGCGCTAGATGGAATGTCATGTCCCGGCGGACGTGAAAAAGTATCACTCCGTGCTCTGTCTGTCACTGTCTGCTCTCTACTGGGGTAGCAGTAACACTTGCGAGATATGCGTGCGATATAAAAAGTAATAAAACTGTATTATTATGTAAGAATTTGAATCCCACCGGTCGCACGAGAGTCGATTTGTCATTTGTGGTGTCTGGTCGGAAATACTGCTAGCAGAAATAAATTTTAAGCGCAGAATTGATGATATTAGAGTCTTAAAATTTCTACACCGGAATTTTCTACACGAACGGGTTTGTGAAATACCAGTTCCGTTGAATTCTGTTTCTCAGCCAAGCAGGGAACACGAAACGAAGGTTTCAAATCAAAGTGCCAAAAAAACGGACGAGATGCTCGTGGTATTTTAAATTTCAAATGATTTCAGATCGTTTCGAATAAATCTGAGAATAATTTATTAGACTGATTTTAACGACTAAAAATATTTATCGATGAAAATTATTATGGTACTAGCTGAACGTTCCCGGCGATGCTCGGGATCAAAAGTTTTAAAATTAGAAATCATTTTTTATAATTCATTACATTATTAGCACAACTCAAGAGAACGCACAGAACGGAAATACTTTAAGAGAACGCACAGAATGGAAATCCCCATATTGGATTGCATTTTGTGATTTGGAGATGTTTCACAGAAACAGGAAGTCGCCGTTTCGGGATTCAAAATGACATATGGAGTTCGGAAGTTTCGCAAGTATTAGAAAGGTTGGTCAAATACCACTTTAGATTATTTTCCTGAAACCAGAAGTCGTTATTTTGAAAAATGTTGTGTGGGGTCATCACAGTTCCGAATATACCACACTCGGGTGATAACCGGATATTCGTCAATCGTTCACAGTAAAACCTCTTTCTATGTAACTTTCAGAAGAAAGAAATCAAAGTAAGAAGAATTTAGCGTGACCATTCATGCTTAGTTCTCCTCTATAATCATATCTTCTTAAATAAATAGTTTATTTGACACGGCACGATACAATTTATGTTTAACTGAGCCAAGTACATTTTTTTTAAATTCTAAATTAGCAGGGAAAAGAGGGAGGCCTTTTCTTTATTCTCGCGGCCGACTACGAGCTAGTGGGGATTTAAGGTGAGAGGAGGGGAGTTACAATTTTGATTTTAACTATATTGAGTTATACGATTTATTTATTTGTACATGGCTAAGCAGTGATGTTCTATTTGAGCAGTTTGGACTGAGGTGTCTGCGTGAACATGAAGATGCCGAGTCTTCGTTTGGGTGTCTCCAGCTTAGTGTATCATCTTCTTTCAGCGTGTAGCGGGAATGGTAATCTAACAAATAGATAGAAGAGTTTCATATTTTAATACCAGCGTGTTTTATGAAAACGTATAGCTGTGTCATGTACTGGAGATCACCGCTTCCCAGAATGTCTCTAACGGGTACGTTCGGTTGTTTTCCTCGGGCCCGAAGGGAATCTATAAGCTCAGACCTAACACCACAGTATTCGGTACACGACCAAACAACATGCTCGATGTCATGGTAGCCATCGCCACAAACGCAGTGATTACTGTCTACAAGCCCTATACGAAAGAGATGCGTGTTTAACGTGTAGTGATTGGACATAAGTCTGGACATCACGCGAATGAAGTCCCGACCTACATCCAACCCCTTGAACCATGCTTTCGTCGATACCTTAGGAAAAATGGAATGTAGCCACCGTCCCAGTTCATCTGAGTTCCATGATGATTGCCAACTGTTGAGTGTTCTCTGACGCAAAATGCTATAAAATTCATCATAAGCAATTGGTCTTTCATAAATATCGCCGTCAATAGCACCCACCTTAGCTAAAGAGTCAGCCTTTTCGTTACCCGGAATCGAGCAATGAGAAGGGACCCACGCTAAGGTAACCCGGTAATTTTTATCTGTTAAAGCACTTAAAAACCGCCGTATTTTCCCCAGGAAATACGGGGTGTGCTTCACAGGCTTCATTGATCGCAGAGCCTCAATGGCACTGAGACTATCTGTGAAGATGAAGTAGTGGTCTATGGGTAGGGTTTCGATGATTCCAAGAGAGTACTGAATAGCAGCAAGTTCTGCGACGTACACGGAAGCAGGAGCATCGAGTTTGTAGGAGGCGGTAAAATTTTCGTGGAAAACACCAAAGCCAGTGGACTCATCTAGATTAGATCCGTCAGTGAAAAACCTTTTATCATAACTAACATGTTTAAACTTATTGGAAAAAATCTTAGGGATCTCTTGGGGTCGCAATTGATCCGGGATACCAGAAATGTCTTGTTTCATGGTGGTGTCGAAGAATATAGCATTATTAGACGTAGCTAAAAGTGCGACATTGAAGGAATCGTATGAAGAAAGATTAATATCTTGAGCCATATAGTCAAAATATAAAGTCATAAATCTGGATTGAGATTGAAGGTCGACCAACCTCTCGAAATTTTCAATTACTAATGGGTTCATAACTGTGCATCGAATTAGCAACCGGTAAGAGAGATTCCAAAAACGATGTTTCAACGGAAGAATACCCGCTAGCACTTCAAGACTCATCGTATGGGTCGACTGCATGCAACCCAAGGCAATACGCAAACAACGATATTGTATTCTCTCTAATTTTATAATGTGCGTGTTCGCGGCGGAGCGAAAGCAGAAACAGCCGTACTCAAGAACTGACAATATCGTTGTTTGGTATAACCTTAGCAGGTCTCCTGGGTGAGCACCCCACCAAGTTCCGGTAATCGTACGAAGAAAATTAATCCTCTGTTGGCATTTTTGTGTCAGATACCTAATATGACAAGCCCAGGTGCATTTGGAGTCGAACCAGACCCCGAGATATTTAGCGATTAAAACCTGAGAGATCGTTTTACCCGTTAGTAGGAGCTGCAGCTGAGCTGGGTTATGCTTCCTAGAAAAAACGACCAGCTCAGTTTTCTCCGGAGAGAATTCGATACCCAGCTTAAGAGCCCATTCAGACAAATTGTCTAAGGTATCTTGCAATGGTCCTTGCAGATCGCTAGCCTCGCTACCAGTAATGGATACAACGCTATCGTCTGCAAGTTGCCTTAGCGTGCATGAATTTGCAAGACATTCATCGATGTCATTGACGTAAAAATTATATAAGAGAGGACTTAAACATGAGCCCTGGGGGAGGCCCATGTAACTAATTCGGGAAGTTGTCGAATCGCCATGTGAGAAATACATATGCTTTTCTGACAACAAATTGAGCAAAAAGTTATTCAAATTTGGTGAAAGTCCCTGCGAATGAAGTTTCGCGCTTAAAACTTCTACAGAGACAGAGTCAAAAGCCCCCTTAATATCCATGAACGCAGAAGCCATTTGCTCTTTTCGAGCAAAGGCTAGTTGAATTTCAGTAGAAAGCAACGCTAGGCAATCGTTCGTCCCTTTGCCCCGGCGAAAGCCAAATTGAGTATCTGAAAGTAACCCGTTTGTTTCGACCCATTTGTCTAACCGTAAGAGGATCATTTTCTCCATTAATTTCCGGAGGCAAGAGAGCATCGCAATCGGCCTATATGAATTGTGATCAGAGGCAGGTTTCCCGGGTTTCCGAATAGCAATGACTTTTACCTCCCTCCAGTCATGCGGAACAATATTTAGCTCAAGAAAATTGTTGAACAAATTCAACAAGCGTCTTTTTGCAGAGTCGGGTAGGTTCTTCAACAGGTTGAATTTTATTCTATCTAACCCTGGAGCCTTATTGTTGCACGACAGGAGAGCCATTGAAAATTCCAACATCGAAAATGGAGGCTCTTCCGTAGTTACTAATAACGCGTCGCGAAAGGTTTTCTGTTCCGGTACAGAGTCTGGACAGACCTTTTTGGCAAAATCGAGTATCCAGCGATCTGAATACTCCTCGCTTTCATTCGAAACGTCACGGTTCCGCATGCGCCTGGCGGTATCCCAAAGAGTGCTCATCGCTGTTTCCCTGGACAACGCGTTTACGAACCGCCGCCAGTACCCGCGTTTTTTCGCCTTTACTAAGCTCTTCATCTGCCTGCCCAGTGCCTCGTACTTTCGAAGCAGGTTGACAGTGCCGTACTCCCGGTAGTCCTTATACGCCGCGGACCTTCGCGCGTACAGCTCAGAGCACTCTTTGTCCCACCATTTGTTGGGAGGGCGCTGTCTAATCGTTACCCCGGGTATCGGTTTCGTCTGAGCTTGAGTCGCGGCGTCGATTATCAAGCCAGCTAAGAACGCGTATTCTTCCTCCGGAGGAAGTTCCTCGTGAGTCTCGATAGATTGCGCTATAATAGACTCATAACACTTCCAATCAATATTACGTGTAAGGTCGTAGGAAATATTGATTGGGTTCGGGGAAGTTGAACCATTAGCAATTGATATAACGATTGGAAGATGATCACTACCGTGGGGATCGTTGATTACTTTCCACCGGCAATCTAACGCTAGTGATGTCGAGCAAAGGGATAGGTCAAGCACGCTTTCACGTGCTGGAGGATTAGGTACACGTGTCGCTTCCCCAGTATTCAAAACTGTCATATTGAAGTCGTCGATCAAGTTACAGATTAAAGAAGATCGGTTGTCGTCGTACAGCGACCCCCATAGCGAACAGTGAGAATTAAAATCTCCCAATATCAAGAGAGGCGCAGGAAGCAACTCTGCTATATCAGTGAGATGCTTCTGTTCAATCCGCGCGGATGGAGGCATATATAACGAAACAAGGCATAGGTCTTTTCCATTCATATTCGTTTGAATGGCAACGACTTCAATATTCGAGATCGAGGGGAGGTCGATTCGGAAGAAGGAATAGCACTTTTTAATCCCTAAAAGTACCCCTCCACCGTGTGAGTCTCGATCTCGACGAATAATGTTAAAATCGTGGAAATTGAGTTGATCGTTTGAATTGAGAAAGGTTTCACAGAGCGCAAATGCGTCACAATTGTATGTATTTATTAAATGAGAAAATAGATCGAATTTGGGGATGATACTTCTGCAATTCCACTGTAATACAGTGATAAAATTCCTAACCTCTTTCGCCGTATTAGTCATCGAAAGATATGATAGCTGAAATGAGAGGCCAAGTTGCTGCTAGTTGCATCAAAAAGGTTTTCACTGTAGGAAGAAGGGCAAGAAGAATATTTTGTAGGGGATCTGGTATGTTGAATGTTTTAAATATCCAGTCCACAATATCAGAAAATTTTATGAACCCTGTTTCTTTTTTATCTTCTGATCGAGAAATGGGTGCACGAGGGGTTTTTGGTGCCCCAGGAAGCGGTGGGTACTCCTGGTTTGATTTAAAATTAAAACCGGGAGGTACTTGCTTCGGTTTTTCTTCACCGCTTCCTTTTTGTGTTGGCTTATTGGTCATTCCGCTAGGGGTTATCTTGCGACCTTTGCGAGAAAGATTAGGAGAGTTGATCATTCTCCTCTTCCTAGATCCTTCTGGCATGGCATAAGAACACCCTTCGACGGGATCGTCAGATGTACCCTCATCGGTTGGCAAAAAGGAAAAGATGTTTCCTGTCGAGGGTGGCTCAGCACTCTTCAGCATTTCTGCGAAAGAGCGCTTTGATCGTTCCTTGAGGGAACGCTTTATTTTTTCCTCGCGCTGTTTGTACGCGGGACACGCCGAAAGGTCATGCCGAGTTCCCTCGCAGTAAAGACACTTTTCAGTATCCTCACTGCAAGCGGTCTCAGCATGATTGCCTCCGCACTTGCTGCAGCGTGCCTTGTTGCAGCAGTAGGTGGCTGTATGACCTAACTGCTTGCAGTTTTGGCAATGCATGACCCGCGGTACGAACAGGCGTACAGGCAGACGAACCCTGTCCAAAGAGATGTAGTTCGGCAGTGCGGATCCGGCGAATGTTACACGGAACGAATCCGAAGGGAAGAATTTCTTCTTCCCTTCTTCGATGGATACTGAATGCAATTGCTTGACATCCAGTATCTTTACATCTTGAATCAGGGGGTTCTTGAAGCAGCCAACCCCGTGACGCAAAATGTCATCGACCGTGAGGCTTCCTTCGGTAACCACACCGTCGATCTCCACGTCCTTGGCAGGGATGTACACGCGGTACTCTCTCGTGAAGAGCTCGTAGCTAGCAATTGCGTTTGCTTGCTTCAAGCTACTCACAACAACTCGCAGTTTGTTCGGTCTAACCTTTGTAATTTCGGTTACGTCCGAAAACTGTTTTGCCAGGTCCTTGCCGATTTGAATTATATTTAGAGGCTTCTTTATGGGCCTGAAGTAAACTACGAACGGACCTTTCGAAGCATCTGGGTAAGCTTTCACCCGTGTTGCCGGTACCCTTGGTACGGGGCTAGGTAGCGGGGAAGGTAGAGGGGAATTGATGGGGGAGATCTCAATCTCTTCCCCAGTTGTTTCCACATCCAGGAATAGTTGCACCTGCATGTCGTCCATTTTGCGGGAGCGTTACGCTCTACCGCACACAAACGATAAATATTCGAATGTGGGGGGGGGGAGGTCAAGTAGTTGCTATTAAATTTTAAAAACAATTTTTCAAACTACAATGGATCAAAATAAAAAAAAAGGCAGTAATACTAATACTAATAACAATAGTAATAATAATAATAATAATAATAATAATAATAATAATAATAATAATAATAATAATAATAATAGTAATATTAATTATAATAATAACAATAATAATAATACTATTAATAATAATGATAAAAATTCTAAAGTGAATACTTCACCGAACGTCTAAGTCACGACCTCACGGCTGATAGTAGGATTAATCGAACGTCTCCGCAGAACAAACAATGACGATCCAGCTTCGTGTTGTGACACAGTGGCCGTGTCCTACACGCGACCTTGTAGATGCCACTTGTAGTTGACTTCCACTCGCTCGATCGTATGGTGGTCCGTGCTGCTAGCGGGGTAACAGCGGTGCGGGAGAATTATTCTTGCTGATATATCAGCTGCGTATCGGATCACTGGCGGGGTAGCCTGCCCCTACCAGTGTGCAGAAGATGTTTCTGCCGATAAACTACCGGCTATTGTTATCGCGCAGCACAAGAACAAATCGACAAAAAAACACCCGTACGATAACTCGTGTATTGTTATTTTGCAAACTCAAACGGAGATGAACAATTTGCGTCTAATCGAGACGAAAGCAAAACAACGAATGAATGATAATCATATCTAAAAAGATAACATTTGAATTTTTTATAATGAAAATATTTGTTGGTGTCCAAGGAACACGTCTGAGAAGAAGTTAACGTTTTAATCCACATAACTACGTAGAAATTTAAAAAAAAAAGAATAAACCAATGAAATGGGGCCTCTCCTCCAGCCAAATGTCCCAAAATCGAGTTTTAGAAAAAGTAAAAAAGTATTTCGTATACCGTTATGTTTGACGCTATTCACAAATCTACGAAAATATCAGAAATGTAATTATTTTCTGCTCGACTCGCACCAAATTAAAACATAATTTTTTCTGCAAGAAAATATTTGCAGATGTTGAAGGAACAACGAACATTTTATTAAAAAAAATTATTTACAGGCGAACTAAGCTCATGCTCAAAAAGTCAAAATTTTGCATGTATTATATGTACAACATATGTAAATTTCAAAAAGAGTAATTTAATGTGTTTTTATCTGTATGCAGAAAATCATCTTCAAACATACGTAGTTTTTAAAGTAACATCTTAACTTTTAGCAATAAGATATCTATTATTTTTCCTCAAATGTCTTCCCTGAATATTAACAAACATTTCAATGAAGAACAATTACATATCATAGCTTTGAATTTCGATTTAGAGGCAAATTGAGTTCAAATATTCATGAATTTGCTCGTTAAACGTAGTGTTGTGAATAATAATAAAAATCTCAATTTTAAGTAATCAAAAATCTGTTATTTTTACTCAAAAGTCTTTCCTGAACATAAACAAACATTTCAATGGAAGAAAATCATATACAATAGCTTTGAATCTGGATTTATAGGAAAATTGAGCCAAAATATTTATGATATTGCATGTTTTACTTAGTTTTGTGAATAATATCTCTATTTTCGGTTATCAGATAACCATTTATTCTTCTCGAATGTCATTCCTGAATATCAACAAACATTGTATTAAAAAAAATCACGTGTCATCGCTTTGAATTCGGATTTAGAGACAAATTGAGCCTAAAATATTATAGTTTTGCATTTTCATGTGGTTTTGTGGAAAATATATAAATTTCAAATAATCAGATACCTAAAATATGTTTCCTTAACACAATGAACATTTTATGATAGTGAAAATCACAGATTACTGCTTCGATTGATTAAGAGGCAAATTCAGCATAAAAGACATGATTTTGCATGTTTCACGTAGTTTTGTGAAGAATATCTCGAGTTTGATTACCTGTTATTTTTTCTCAAATGTCTTTCTTAAACATCAACGAACACTTTAATGAAAAAAGAATCACATATCATCGCTTTGAGTTCTGATTTGGAGACGAATTAAATATAAAAAGTCATAATTTCGCATGTTTTACGTAGTTTTGTGAATAATATCTCAAGTTTTAGTGATCAGATACTAATTATTTTTCCTCAAATGGCTCTCCTGAACATTAACAAACATTTAAGTGAAAAAAGAATCATATTCCATCACTTTGTATTTTGATTTAGATGCAAATTTAGCACATAAAGTCTTAATTTTGCATGTTTTACGTAGTTTCGTGAATAACATCTCTTGTTTTAGTGATTAGATACCTGTTATTTTTTCTCAAATGCCTTTCTTAAACATCAACGAACATTTCAATAAAAAGAGAATCACATGTCATCGCTTTGAATTTTGATTTGGAGACGAATTAAGTATAAAAAGTCATAATTTTGCATGTTTTACGTAGTTTTGTGAATAATATCTGAAGTTTTAGTGATCAGATACTAATTATTTTTCCTCACATGTCTTTCCTGGACATAACCAAACATTTTAGTGAAAAAAAAATCATATGTCATCGCTTTGAATTTTGATTTAGAGGCAAATTCAGCACAGAAAGTCATAATTTTGCAGGTTTTACGTAGTTTCGTGAATAATATCTCAAGTTTTAGTAATTAGATACCTGTTATTTTTTCTCAAATGTCTTTTTTAAACATCCACGAATATTTTAATGAACAATAAATCACATGTCATCGCTTTGAATTTTGATTTGGAGACGAATTAAGTATAAAAAGTCATAATTTTGCATGTTTCACGTAGTTTTGTGGATAATATCTCAAGTTTTAGTAATCAGATACTAATATTTTTTTCTCGAATGTCTTCCCCGAACATTAACAAACATTTTAGTGAAAAAAGAATCATATGTCATCGCTTTGAATTTTGATTTAGAGGCAAATTTAGCACAGAAAGTCATAATTTTGCATGGTTTACGTAGTTTTGTGAATAATATCTCAAGTTTTAGTAATTAGATACCTTTTATTTTTTCTCAAATGACTTTCCTGAACATCAGCGAACATTTTCTTGTTAAAAAACCTACATATCACCGCTTATTATTTTTGATTTAGAATGATTTAAAATGGTAATGATTATTGTACACGTCAGTTACTGAGGGAATAATATCAATAAGATCAAGCGTTACGGAATTCCATTTTTATATAGTAGATAAATTCGCTCACACGAAGTATTTAGGTACGTGGAATTCAGTAGCAAGGCATGCAAATTGTTCAAATTTATTAGTGTTGATTCTGTTCAAATTCAATTTGAATAAATTAGCCATAACTCGTACTACCTTATGACTGGAGTTTCGATGACGTCTTGGTGAATTTTTTATGAATTTAGCGACTTTAGATTGCAACTTGCTTATTCAGACTCTAGTTCTTTCCCATAATTAATGACCGAATTTTTCTTTTATGATAAATGAACACAGCAATTTTAACAAAACCTTTACAAAAATATCTTGTGCTTCTCCATTTTAATTTGTTTTTGTCAAAATGTAGTATCAGTTATCTGCGAGGTTTCATTAATTTTTTTGCTATCAACGCACTACCAAAATATTTTCTGATAATGAAGAAATGAGAAAAAACGTTAAAATTTTCCAAAAAAACGTAGCGCTGAGCAAACCACCCACCCCATATTTCCAATTTCAAGCACTACCTCGATGTAAGTCTTTCTCTTCAAGAAGACTCACAGCATATCACAGCGGAGACTTATGTAACGTCACCCTCCATTCCTCCCACATTAGCCTACAGGGTACTGTCCCTTTATTTGACCACAACCTTCTGCTACGTTCAATTAGTGCGAAAACTAAGAATTGGGGAGCAAATAGTAAAATGTAGGTTAGTTAGTGGAATCGCGCAAGGTACTCAGCACTCGGAGATCGAGGGCATTAAAAAGTAGCCTATCTCAGCTATCATAGTCTCTGGAACTTTTGCTCATATAGAACGAAACGGCCATAAAATGGCTTAAGAATAAACAAGGTAGGAGATTGATGTCAGGTTGCCGATACGGTAAGTTAATTGTATTTAATAAACTTAATTGTCTTTTGAAATCTATTCCGCAAGGTCTTGTGACCGGGAATTCTTGTGTGGTTGTTTAGTCAGTTATCAGCGGGTCCGGTGCTTCCTACACGAGCAGACATTTTCAAAGGCCAAAAAGAAAAAAAATTCAACTAAAAAAGGAAGAAAATGTATCTAAAGATTGACCAAGAATAGTATCTAAAGTTGAGCTCAAAGAACAAAAAACCGAAAATAAGAAACAAATTTAGATCTGAATGACGAAGAAACATTTTGAAAAATGTTGAAAAAGAAAATTAGCATAGCTTAATCTCAAAATTACAAACAACGTGCTTTAGGATTGTCAGAAAAATATTCAAAAATTAAGCTCAAAGCAGCAAAAAACCACTTCTAAGCTAAAAAACTACAAAAATGACGTCAAATTGAGTTCATAATAATGCAAAAATGCTCCTGCAAATGAAAAAGCCCAAAATAAAAAATTATCCCGAATTGGACTCGGACTCGTGAAGACGAGAAAGGCCGAAATAAAAAATGACCCAAACTGAACACTGGCGAAGAAACGCTTTTGAAGGTCAAAAAGATGTTAAATATGAAAATGATCGTTAAAAAAGACCAGAAAAGATAAAAAAAATCTAAATTGAGCTCAGAATTCACAGAAAGTGCTTCTAGAATTTCAGACTAAAGCTTACAATCTGAAAAAAAAAACAAAAAAAAATATTATTCCTGTATTATTTCATCTGACTGCATTTGTCTACATGAATAAAACTTAAACTTTAAACTATTACAAGGGCACTTGAGCGGCCGAGTTGAATAGTTTCGGATGGTTCTTGAAAATTTCACAAGATTGACAAAAATCGAATAAATGGTACATTTCGTTAAATTCTTTACAAATCGCTAAAAACAGGTTCATTTTTCCCGTAGTTAGTTCGTCTAAAGTTAAGTCTCAAACAGTAACTAGATCTTAATGATACGGGGGTCACGGAAACTTGCAACTATTAGTGATGAATCCTAAGTTTATGTTTGCTTTAGCAATAATATTCGAGTAATGATCACCGCAGACAGCTTCTAAATATTATGCATAGAGAATGGCGAAGACATCCACCCATTATGAAAAGAGGTACAAGCTGTTTTTAGCTAAGCAACTAAAAACATCTGAGTTCTGACAATATCAACTTGAATATTTATTTGAAGTGAGCAGACTATCCACAGGAAATTAAACTTTTGCAGAAGCAGTATTGCTCAAGACTATTATCCCTCCGATTGACGAAACCAATAACCTTTCGAAAACGAACTTTGAGAAAAAGTTGCAGTTTCAATGTCCACCTAAAATTGGATTGGAATTTATTTAAAATAATCTTGCAATTATTGATCATTTGATGATTTTTTAACACTAAAAAGCTTGAAAAACAGCACCAAGTATTTATCAGGAAAAACATTTGGTGGGATTGTTTTTAAAATGGGACAATTTGATCTCACATTTTTTTCTGACTTTTTTCAAATAAAACATACTTTTTTGTTTCCTTAATCGATAGTATAGCAAGAAATAGATGGAATCTGATATTTAACTCAAAAACGATGAAAATCCATATGGGACTGGTATGCGATTATAGGCAGTGTAGTTCAATGCAATCTTCTACTGATTCGACAATGACAAAGATTTTAAGATCATCAGCATACGCTAGCTTACAGCCTGTAGGTAGATATAGGCAGACATCATTGTGGAAAATCGAGTACAGTAAAAGCCCCAAGTTGCTTCCCTGAGGCACTCCGGAGCTGTTTGTGAAGCTGTAAGAGAGAGTCGATCCAAGTTTGAAATTCAGCTTACGGTTGATCATATAGGATCCCAACCATTTAACGAAGTGAGGATAGGCACATAAACGCTCAATTTTAGTTAGCAATGATTGATGGTCAACACGATCGAAGGCTAAATACAAAAACAATAGCGAAAAAACTTGATGATAGAGGCCAAAACGAAAAATAATTTCAAGTTGAGCTCAGAATGGGGAAAAAAATCTTTTCAAAGTCAGAATAGGCCATAACAACGAACTGCAATAATATGCCCCAAAATTAAGCTCAGTATAGCAAATCACGTACCCAAAAGTCATAAAACCGCTCCTGTAGAAGAAAAATCTCCAGTTGGCTACGTAAAGCATTATAAGTAATAGTGCCGTGTCAAATACGTTTTGATAAAATTAAAAAATATAAAATAAACAAAATATTTAAAATGATGATGAAATGATAAAAATTATCTCAAATTTTGAACAAAATAGTGAAAAATGCTTTGACCACCAAAAGCCGGAACAGTAAGCGACCTTTAAATTAAACTCGGAGTTGTGAAAAAACGCTTTTAAATTTTAAAAAGATCAAAAGATGAATAGTTTCAAATTGAGCTCAGCACAACGAAAAAATTATTCTAGGGGTCTGAAAAGGGTTCTTAATTTAGGCTAAGGAAAAGCCTAGACCAAAACAGAGGATGTTCTGACATTGATCTCAGAATGCACCTTCATTTCTAAAGCCCAAGAGCTCAGAATAGTGTAAAAAAGGCAGGAAAGGACCAAATTCGAAAGAGACCCAGCTTTTGAAAGATCGTAATAGAAAATAAAATGAAAGTTATCAGGATAGCAAAACAAAACCCTTTCAGGTAACAACACGATGAACTTAAGACAGTTAAGAATCTAAAAAATGTGTTTTTTTTAGAGTTGAAAGTAGCGACAAATAAACTTTTACATATGCACACACTGAACAATACCACGCTGCGACTAAGATAGGTGACCAACCGGTAAGATTTGTTTGAGTCGAAAGCAAATCCGGAAAATCTGCTGCTACTGCCTTAATCCACCGTCCCTACAGCCACAACCCGCTACGCTACTGCTAATATAGAACCGTCCGTGCGTCAGACCATCTATTGAAAAAAATGTTACTAGTTTAATCAGAAGCCCTCTCCTGAGTGCTTCAAAATAGGCTTCGCCTTTTTGTCAAGTTTCACTTCCTCTCATCTTCACCAGACGAAAGATTCAATAAATCGCATTTTATTATTTGTAACCAGTGGAGAAAGACCTATGACTGTGGTGCTTTCACTCACGCAATAATATAACACGTATCGTGTTCCGGCTTGGAACGACATTCGAATTTTTTGCTATTAAAGTGCTATCGGCTTCTCATTCACACATTAAAATACGATATCACTGACTAAATAGTATGAGAAAGCCTCTCTTGTTCTCTTGATTTTTGCTCAAATTTCCTTCTCTACCTGCCAAACCCCTTGGAGAACTAGACTTTCTCTTACACAGAGTGAGTAATTATCCTCATTTAGGCGTAGAGTATTTCAGTCGCAGAGTTCCTTTCACTCTTGTGTTAGGGGTAAACATTTGTTTGCTCTCTCAGTTTAAGGGAGTAGTTTTCGTTAGATTCTCCTTTACTAAAGAGGAGTTGGCCCAATATCAAAACACTTAAGCCACATCCTAACCGTTTGCCAGTTTAATATTATAGGAAGAATCACAACTCACCATGGGTGCGTATTCTGCAGAAAGTTCGATTTTATACTGTTTTTGCCGCACCCCAGAGCACTGAGAACGGTAACGCAATGCTCAGTTGATCGCCGAGCAATTTATTTCACTTTTCTTGCGTGCTCGGATGGGCCATTTACAAGAGTTTCACTGGGTTTTTGCTCTGTCAAATTAGGAGCGTTTTTTCGTCAGAGAAACTATTACTCTGCGCTCTCTCTACAGCAGATGGTGTGATGCACATTGAATGTAAGCTCACAGTTGTTAAGAGGGAAGAAAACTGTTTTCTCTTTAAAATAAAGATGAGCCAAACAAAGCCTGCCAAGATCTAGTGCTTGAGACCTTTCCAAAAATAATTAAGGGATTATATACCTTTTTAGTTTTTAAAGAATCGAATTTTTTTTTATTGCAGGTCTGAACAATAAGGAGAAAGTTAGAGCGATTTGCAGCGCGCCTCGCCACGACCGCATAAGCTAAACTTGGAACTTTATACGCGTTTATCACGGAATGGTGTTTTTCAAAAAATGACTTTGCCGTGATCCTGATTGTGGAAAAACCACTGAACCGATTTCCTTCAATTTACTTTTAAATTTTCTTCATTAAATTCGCCGGTCCTTGAACGATCGCTTTTTGCAAAATACAGTTACATTTTACCGCAAAAAAAAATAATGCAATTTTCAGCGCTCAAAACGTGCATTTTTTGGGAAAAATGTTCCTGTTTGCACTGAAAACAAAATACCAATAAAAGCGATCGTTCAAGGACACGGCACACTTCTAAACTAACGAAATAATATGAGTTTTTTGATTTCAGTTGAACCGCTAAATCTCTATCAGGATCACTGCAAGCCTCTGCAAAAAAGCTTTTTGTGGGAAACGGCCATTACTCCAGTGATAATTGTTATATCTCAAAATCAAACGTATTTTTTTGTTGTGGATAAACTGTGCTTTCAGAAAAATGCCACTTTGATGCAATAAAAATGCTGCTATGCACTCAAAAATAAATACAAACTTCCCTTATTTTTCTTGAAGGTATAGAACCCCTTAATCTAGAATTACTTGTTTAGTTGCCCTGCTGTTCGCAACCATTGCACAGTGGGGAATCGCTGGCCATCAGCCAAAAAAAAATTTTTTCGTTAGCTGTTTCATAAGATTTTTCCTTTATTGCTATGACAAGTGTCTAAATCCAAAATTTGGGCGGAATATCATGAAATCTAAATTTTTTATGACTTTTCAAAGCTTGGCGAACTGACGTTTTCTGTCTTTTTTTTTTTAAAAAAAAGGTCATTACTTTGAAACGATCTGTAGCTTCAATGATAGCTTGGAATTTTTTGACGCCAAAGGAAAAATTGTTGTAAATATTGTGCAAAACAAACCCTTTTCATTAGATATTGTAAAATTTGGTTATAGTAGGCCTGACACTAAAAAAAATAAAAAAAACGTGATTTTTTGTAGAAAAGTAGTTTAAAAGTTTAGTTGCCGCAGTTTGCCACGGTTGTGACTACATTCAAAATTTAGGTAAAAACGTAAGCTTTCAAATGCATACTGTTCGCTGCAGCGCAAAACTGCGCAAATTGTCACTTATTGAAAAAAGTGATGGCAGATTTTTTTAGTTTTAATTTTTGAAGTTGAAGTTTCATCCAGGATTAATATTAATTATAACCATGATACCCCATTAATGGAAATTTATGATATCGTACTCAATCCGTAAGGATAAAATATAAATTTGGGCAAAAATCACAAAATTTATCCATAAAAAGTTATAAAATAAGTGTTAAACAAGGAAACAGTAAACAAATCTTTATGAAATTTCAATTATGTCAAACTTTATCACTTTCTGCAAATTTAAAACAATATTAAAAACAGTCAGCCCTTTTCAATTTATAATCATGAAATTCGCTAAACTGATTGAAGTGTCAAATACTAGCAGCAAATTCATACCATCAAACTCCGGCTAACAATAGCCCGTTTTAAGATTGCTTCGCACTCGTTTGCATACAAAAATAAAGCACACATATGGCTTTATGAGAAAAAAACACAGAACAGCCGTCGCCTTCTGCATCTTTTCGTATTCATTTAGAACGTTGTGTCATTCCAGTGTCTTGGTTTTCAAATTTATAAATTCGTTGAATTTTATTATGGAGCCTTCAACTTCAGCGGCACCACCTAATTCAATGTCTAGTAAGTTGTCAATTCATGGTGTTATACATGTATTTAAATCTCCTCTTTCAACCATAGAAACCGGATTAGGAAGATAACATATATATGAAACAATGAAACATCGAAAATCACTAGAAGAAATGAACATTGCAGCGAAAGACATTTTTCCTGCTGATAAGTATAATGAACTTCAAATTTTCTGGAAACAATTCAACACATAATTTAAGCGATCACAGCGGAAGATGATGATGCTGATGATGATTTTTTCAATTTGTAATTAGTTTGTATTACTTATGTTGTTTTAGTTTATTTAAAAAAATATATATATTTAGGCACAATTTGTTTAGTTCGAGGGGTAGTCCATAAATTACGTATTTTTTTTCAATGGGGAGGAGCCCGGTGGCACTACTTGAGGTCAAAGATCATATAATTCTATAAAAAAAGGAAAAAAGTACCAAAAAATAATAAAAATTGAATTTCGTGCTTTACGGACGGCTCCAAACAAAAAATGAATCCCAAATTCGTATTCAGCGCCCCAAAATTATGTAAATACCAAGTTTTTGTCGCATTGCTTGGCCAGCCTTTGTATGGAGTCGCCCCACTGTGCATTGTGCTCCGCTGACAGGGGAGATAAGGCCCTCTGACAACACAAAAACCGCGCTGTGGCTGAGATGTGTGACTAACCGGCAAGTGATTTGTATAAGCCGAAAGTAAATTCGTAAAGCCAGCTGATACTGGCGCAACTCGCTGTTGCTACTGCCACAACCTGACACGCAAATGCTAATATAGGACGTTCGTCCATCCCACCATCCACCGAAAAAAATGTTATTAATTTGACTAGAAGTACTCTTTTATAGTTGAAGAGTGCTTTAAAACAGGCTCCGCCTTTTTGTCAAGTTTCACATTCTCTCATCTTCACTAGACGAAAAATTCAATAATTTGATTAAATTTTTCTAACCAGTGGAAAAAGATAAAAATACGTTATAACTGACTGAACAGAAAAAGAAAGGATTTGATTCCAAAATCTAGCGCTTGAGACCATTAGGAAAAATGATTATTTTTCAATTACTTGTTTAGTTGCCTTGAGAAGGGCAGTCTGCCTGCTGTTCAAAATTGAATATGCTGATCGTAAGCTTTGTGCTACCCCGACAGGGGAAGACTAAAGGTACTCTGATAACACACTGTAGAAGCTGTTTTCACACTTAGTAAATAGGGAGGCCGCGGGAGATTTTGATTGCTAGGATCCAACACAGAATGCTTGCTTATGTTGTTGGCAAAACTTTATCGCGAAGAAGAAGGGCGAAGCCCTCAACCGACAAATCGAATCGTTTACTGCTTCCGCGCTGCCGAGATATGTGACCAATTGATTTTTTTTAAGCCGGAAGCAAATTCGTAAAGCCAGCTGATACTGGCGCTACGTTACTGCTAATATAGAACCGTACGTCCGGCCAACAATCTACGAAAAGAATGTAATTAGTTTGACCAGAAGTAGGCTCTTTCATGCCCGAAGAGTACATTCCCGGCTATCTAAAATGGACCCCGAAAAAAAACATTGTTCTTCGCCGATTTTCAAATGCTATTTTAATTTTCAAAAGCTATGTAAAAATACTATATAGAAAAAGTATTGTTGATTACAGATATTTTTAGAGCCAAAACAGTTTGTTGCAGATAATAATTAAGATAAGACAACATGTAAACGCTTCGAAAAACCATAGAAGACCAGAGCAATGATCTCAAAATGAACTCAATACAGGTCGGACTCGTTTATCCGGAACAACAACAAAAATTCATTCCGGATAATCGAATCAATGAAAAAATATTCCTACTCTTTCTCATCACCCACCTGGATGATCCCTGTTGTATTTTTTGCAAGTGATGCTTTTTTTTAACTTTTTTCACCGATTTCCGATTTCCTTCCAGTATTTGAGCAAAGACTTCTTCAACTCTTCCAAACTCGTCTGTTTTCAAGAGCAAGCCTTTGCTTCTAACATCCACCAAATCGAGAAGGCCACCACGTTGAGATCTGGCAAGTTTGGAGGCCACTCATCCTTCACAATGACAGAGGGAAAGTCTAGAATGGTTCCTTTTTGCGTGAACCGGGGCATTCATTGACCTATCCAAATTGTACTCTCCGTATAAAAAAATGTTTTTCAATAGATATGTTTTAATTTTAAGCCAGAACGGATTCTAAACTGGAATAAGGCTCACGCTACACAATTTACCTCCGACATTTAACAACGCGGTATGTCGTTCTTATTGCGCAATTCACGCAAAGCCGCATCCTTTCCTTGCGCAATTTTGGATCTTTTGGAAATCGATTTATATTTTATTTTGAATATTCAATATTTTACATAGTAACAGGTGAAATCATAAATAAACTATAAATCAAAACAACGCAAACATGTTGTTGAGCAGCACTGCCAAAACTAAAACTAAAGATAAATTTCAACGCGCTTGGGGTTTTTAATTACAAAAATCAGCGAGTGATTCCCAAAGTGGATGCAAATCCACACCTAGTTGTCTCCCGTTAGGCTACTTCTAATGTGTAACTACATTTTGTAAGTAAGGAAAAAATCACTTTCAAACAAAAAAACCTAAATTAATCCACCTAGCGGTCAGACCCAGCCTTTCTCATCCAAACTTTTATTTTTTAAAATAGATTTACATGAACGCTTTAATCCAATAAATGTATATTCACTCTTTAGGTTCTAAAATATTGATGTTGTAATCTATACATATAAAAATGTAGTCCGGTCTGTCAGTCTGTTTGATCCATATAGGCTCGAAAACTACCGAACCGATCGACGTGAAAATTTGTATGTAGGGGTTTTTGGTCCCGATAAAGGTTCCTATGATAGTTTGAGACCCCTCCCTCTTCTGGAAAGGAGGGGTCCAATACAAATGAAACATACATTTCTGCACTACTCAAGAACAAACCAAGCAAATGAAACCGAATTTGGCATGTGGATGTTTTAAAGGGTAATAAATATGTCCATAATGGTTTGACGCCCCTCCCTCTTATGGGAGCACATGTTTATGCACAAATTTCTGCACATCTCGCGAACTAATCAACTAAATGGAACCATATTTGGCAGGTAAATGTTTTTAGTGGTAACAAATATATTCCATAATCGACCTCAGGCAACATTTTGGATTGTAAGATAGCAACTTCCGGTTTCTGGAAAACAGCCAAAAATGGACGATTTCCACCCAATATAATAATATCCGGATAAAGAAAGATACACAGGAGCTAAATTCCACCACCAAATACCACCCAAAAAGGGGGGTATTTTCGGAATCGTAATGATGCACTGGAGCCACAAATCGACTTCAGACAACATTATGAATTGTAGGATGACAACTTGTGGTTTCGGGAAAACAGCCAGAAATGGCCAAATTCCGTTTAACATGAGTATCTCCGGATCTAGAATGATACACAGCAGCTGAAATCGTTCAAAGACCCTATTTTGGATTCTAGGTTGACGACTTCCGGTTCCTGGGAAACAGCGGAAAATGATCGAATTACACCCAATGTGAGTGTTTCTTCAACCAGAATGACGCTCAGAGGCCAGAAATTATCTTAAATACCATTTCGAAATCCAAGATGGCGACTTCCGGTTAGTGAAAAACAGCCTGAAATAACCAAATACCATCCAATATGAGTATCTCTGGAACCAGAATGATGCAATGATCTAACAATTGACCTCAGGCACCATTTTGAATTGCTAAATGGCGACTTATAGGCAACAGTCGGAAATGACCGAATAATACTCAACATGGATATTTCCGTAATCGAGATGATGCATAGAAACCAAACATTGACGCTTGACACCATTTTGAATTTAAAGACGACCACTGTTAGTTTCTGGAAAACAACCAAAATAACTGAATACCTCCCAATATGAGTATTTCCGGTGTCAGATTGATGCCAGAAAATTTGCTGAAAATGACCGAATACCACCCAATATGAATATATTCAGAATTAGGGCGATGTACAGAAGCCAAAAGTCGAGGATGTTGTCATTTCGATAAAACCAATCATTTCAAACGATTTGTCTTTTGACTTTGATCATATCCTATGGCCGATTCGTCGTGCATTTGCAGACTTCAAACAAACCGCAAGGAATCAATGAACTTGGAACGTTCAAATAGTACGACACCACATTTTAATTATGTTGAGGCCACATATATCGATCAAGGCAGGTATAGTTTTAAATAGTCTTTGAATTTCTCTTCTTTCCATAATTGTTGAGCCACTTATCAAACTGTTATGAAGTTTGTTATTTGTAAGTTTGAGAGATGACTCGTTCGTATGACACTAGTTATGTTCAAATAAGTCATGTAATCTTTGAGATAATAGACTTTCGTTGTTTTATTAACAATTTAATACATAACGGTTGCTTAAGTTCGATTATAATCAAATAAAATGGAAACGTGTAGGGCAGCCAAACTTTGAAACCACGTGTTCAATCATAATTCATCAGTTAACCCTTAACTAGCCCGCTCATCTGATAATAACAATCAAATCGGTTGTGTAGTTTCTGAGATAATGAAGTTTCGTGATTTTCACAAGTCGGCACATTACAAATGAAGTTACAGTTCGATTACAGTGAAATTCAATAGGGTCTTCTGAGGCTGCTAGACCATTCATTTGACACTAATTTTGTGAAAATCGGGTCGGCCATCTCTGAGAAAAGTGAGTGAGTCCAAGTAGTCTTCGGAATATGTTCCTTTGCATAGCTGAATTTCACATTTTTAAACATAACAGGCAAAGTATTAGTCCGACTGCAAAACAAATCAATAGGGTCTTATGGTGCAATTAGACCTTCCATTTGACACTGATTTTATGAAAATCGGTACAGCCATCTCTGAGAAACATGAGTGAGATTAAACAGTCTTCAGAACACGTTTCTTTTCATAACTTTTGAACCGTATGTTTAATCTTCATAAAATTTAAATGTTAAGGGTTTTTAAGGTAGCCCGTTCATTTGAAATCAATTTTGTTCAAATCTGTTGTGTAGTTTTTGAGATAATGATGTTTCATGGTTTTAACATTTTGATACATAACCTCCAAACTAAAAATCCGATTACAATAAAATTCAATAGGGTCTTATGGGGCAACAAGACCTTTCATTTGCAATTAATTTCATGAAAATCGGTCCAGCCATCTCTGAGAAAAGTGAGTGAGAATAAAAATCTGCACATACACACACACACACACACATTCAGAAAATGCTCAGCTCGTCGAGCTGAGTCGAGTGATGTATGCCATTCGGCCCTTTGGAGCACTTTTATACTTTCGGTTTTGCAAGTGATTGCTATACCTTTCTAGGAGAAAGGCAAAAATCACCTTTCAAAATCATAAGCAGCAGCGGTTTGATGTTCACGTCTCATATCACACGTGATTTCATAGTTTTTACACCACTAAAATTAGTTTGATTTACGAGCTGAAAAATGATAGTTTGCATTTTAGAGGCAGTGTTTTTAATCCTTTTTTTAAACTGTGATACTTGTGGTAAATTTGGACTATTCTAACGCTCTGCGTGGATAAGTTTTGAGTGATATTGGACCCCCTTTTTTCTCCTGGACAATCGTCCATATATATTTTAAAAATTTTGCATGGATCACAGAAATTTGTCAACATAAACGCAATTCAACATTTCGGCAGTTTATTTCAACCAAAACAATAAAGCTTTAATCCTACTTCATCTGAATAACGAAGTAATCAAAGTCACCCCAGATTGAAAATTAATGTCAAACTTTCGGAACAATTTTGAAAACTGCAAAATTGTTATTGAGTTATTTAAGTAGTGAATATATCTTGCTTAATACATGCCGGTACTCATTTTGATATTATCAGAAATTGTGGTATCCAGTAGATTGAATATTGAAGAAGACTAAAAACAGCTATCTAAGCCGCCTCGATTTACGTCACATTTAGGGTATTTGTACCATTATTCATCTCATTAAGCTGATATTCACGAAGAATGCACCGATTAAACACTAAATTTTCACGAAATTATTGAACAGATTAACAAAATATGGTTACGTGCTCTTATAGAATCACCCAGCATTGTATATTTAGTAAACTTCGCTAGATTTATCCTCAATTTTGTAAAACAAATCATTTTTCACAACGCTTCCATATCTATCTCAAAACTTAAATCACAGCTCAATTATTCATCTCACGACGCCCCTATATTCATCACACTGTTAATCATGAATGAATCACATTATCATGAATAAACGTAGCCGCAGACCGTCTCAGTAGGTTACCTAGGTATCCGCTGTAGTTGTTTGCGTGCAAAATAGGTACCCAAGTTACCACTGCAGTGCTGTCGATTTATGTCAATTGTGTTGTAATGATTCAACATTTTCGGTATGATTTTTTCGTTTTAACAGAAACTAATTTGGCAACTTTTGATTTTCTTCAACACAGTGAAAACAGATTAAAATACATACAGTTGAAGTTTAATATTTGTAAAAGTTCATCTCATATATTTTTGCTATTCGAAGCTTGATTTTGGAAATTTGCGGTGAACATTTTGAAGTGAGTGATTTTGTTAAGTGATTAAAATAAAAAGTGGTCCGCTAGTGATGGAAAAAACTTTGGTTGGCTGCTGAACGAGTTCCTTTGTGGCCGTATAAAGCAACGCGCGGATTTTATTTTCTCAGGTAGGTGATTGAAATAAATAAGTTTTCGAGTGCAGATGCCCGACTATAATATCAAATTTAGAGCTTTTAAGCGAGTTCTTGAAAATTCTACTTTATGAGAAATCTCAGTTGAACTAAGGAGAATACATTCCACGGATTAGTAGGTTAGTTTAGTTAGAAAATATGCGTTTTTTTTCCTGTTTTCATGTTGCATAAGATGAATATATGGGCTGAGATGAATAATGGAACAGTTCCCCCATAACGAATTTATTTTGTGTCAAAAGCGTGGGTAGTTTTTTTATCATGCACGCCAGGTTGTTTATAAGTGTGCCATTCTGTTTTGATTTTCATCTAACATTTTTTCTGCTCGCAGGAGATTTGCTAATAAATAAATAAATGAAAGCTGCCTTTCTGATAAAACTCCTATAGAAACGCGTCTATAGATATTTTATATATCTGTGACTGTTAACACTCAGTTTCAATAATTTTTCATTACCACAGAAGCTCCATCAATTCTAATATTCAAGCTAATGAATTTTAAATTCGAATCCCCGAAAACTCTCCCTTGCTTCTATTTATTGGACACGCTCGAAAAAAAATTACGTCGTATCTAAAGAATACTGCAGTCATTGATAACCGTTCAACGAATTCAACAAGTGATGGAAAAAACTTTTCAATACAGCGCAGTTCGCTTCATTGCCATTCAACTGCGGAACTAGATTTGCAAAATTGGAAGTCATTCCAGAGCAATTAATTTTTTTCTCAGCATGCCTCCATCTACTCAAGCGCCAGCATGATTTGATTGGTGCTGCCAGCTGGATTGGGTCAGATGGATTCCGAAATTCCATCACTCACACACACATACGCGCTCACGCTCCGTAAACATTGCCGATCGATCATAAATAAGTTTAAGAACTCCCCAATGAATCGTAACTTGCGTTATCGATGTAATTAATAACATTCGACTGAAGAACGAGTACGATATAGTAGTAACAGTCCCAAGCCAGCCGGCCGTCCGTGAAACCTTCTCCCAGATGGGCAGCTTTCACGTATTAACGACAAAGGAAACATAACGTGTTTACATTAATTTTATACGCTCCGCTGCACGCTCAATTCCGGCCGGCGCGCTCTCGGCCGGAGATGATACTCCGATCGAGGGGCCAGCCTAGCCTATACATATCAATTTGGCTGTATCAAACAATCATAAATCATCTTTTCCGGCATGTCATCTAAATTGGTCTATCATCGGGTCCGCATATCATGGCCATCGTGTTTCAGTGGCCGTGGCCGTCATCGTCGTCTTGTCTACTTCCATCACATGCACCACGCATAGGCAGCGAATAAAACATCGCCCCGCTTTGCCCCTCGCCAACAAAGCGGGACACCAATCCGGTGGAGCCGGTTTCGGGCACGGCGAGAGGCGATGGCGGCGATGATCATAATAGACCTTCGTCTGTGATGATAAGATCGCAGCTACAAACGAAATCACAGCTTCCCGACCGGCAGCTTTTCTCAGTTTCAGTCGACGTTTCTGCTACTGCTGGCGTAATCTTTGCAACATTCCAATAAAGCTCAACATTCACGTCGGTAACCGCACGAAACTTCAAATGATTGCTAGCAACATGCGTGCAACAACAGTTCGCACCCAGTTTCAACATCGGGCAGCGGAGGTGTGCCGGTTTGCGGGGTAGATGTGATGTCATAAAAATCTGCGTGGCAAATAAAAATATCCTGCCAACTGATACGGACGGCATCGTTTGATGCGAGCACAGCACAGTACAGCACGAACCATAATCCCGAGCACGTTCGTTCGTTACAATCGATATCGATAAGCGGGATGATGGGTATCGGGGCAAGGGAAAATCGGCGATATTGGTAGTGGCATAGTTTACATTTGATTAGCCATAATCGGTGGCGCGCGAACGAATGTAAATAACGCAGAAATATTACCGCTAAACCGATCGGTACGTGGCCTTATCGCGAAATCGACTGCGTTCGTGTTTGAAATCGAGCACGAGCACAGTTTACGATTGGGTTTCATTTTGTTTTTCATACCAGCAAACGGATTTTGCATTACCGTTCGGGGTAAAAGCAATCTCACGCGAACGTTACCAATCCTCGTGCAAATGTCACATAAAGTTCGCCTAGTTTGAGAAGAAATCAACAATCGTTACAATTCCAACCGAGAAAAAATGACAAAACTTAAGCCAAATGCCGAAAAAGTATTCCTAATTGTTGAATGGTATAAATTTTCTAGCACCACAGTGATGCTCTGGTTTTGCTGGCCTTCCACTTTAGGTATTTTCGGCACCGAAATTTCAGCTTACTATTTAGAGCATTTCTATCAACGTGGACCTCGAGAACTCGATTTTTGTTGAAAACTGGTTACGAGAATCTTTTTTAACTCAGCATGCCTTTAGGTATATAAATATTTATGTTGTTACAACTCAAGTCTAAATCTCATGGCCTGGCAAACTCTTCTCTGCTCTTCGATCATATTATTTTGAAATAAAACTACGCCATTGCATATAAAATTCTATTGGAGCTATTGTCTCCTTCCTTTTTTGCTCCAATACATACGAAAAATTCATTGAAATGCCTAAATTAAACCAACTAATAAGTTCCTCTTACGTACGTATTTAGAAAAAAATTTTTGGTTCGTTTTTATGTTTGACATAGCGAACATTAGTAGGCGAATATAAAACATAATACTCAAAAAAATGACGCTGCTTAAGCGATTGATTCTTTTATGGCTATGGCTTCAGTTTTGTGTCTGTCAACTGAATCATGAAAACCTTTCGGGGGAAGAACTAGCGCGAGCAACTATCGTGTACCACAAGAAACCCGGAACGTCAGAAACCGTCGACTGCGGGGATACCAAATGTAAATTGCAGAAAAAATACTGCGCAGCATATAATATAGGAGATAACATCTTCATCACAAATGCTCGCTGTTTGGTGGGAGAAGACGGGTGAGTTGCACTATCCTGTCGGTTTTGACTGCTTAATTGTTTCATTTTACACACTAGTTCCATCTCCGAACCGAACAAGCTTGATGTCCTCGGTGCTGGACAAACTGACGTGAGAATATATGTGCACGAAAATTATCCAGCCACCAGTGTTGCTTGGGTGAAGGACGAATCATCCAAATTTAGCCAGGACGCTTTATTTGTTTCCACGACAGGAACGTCGGTAAATTAGGTGTCACAAACGAAAGTGAAAAATAATTACAAGCTCAACACTTCAGGATTGCATAACATTCTTTCTTAAAGTGCACGACCCTTCTACCAAAGCTTTGCATGAAGGATACAACTGGACTGCCAAAAATTTGGGTCATCCACTGATGGGGAACATAGAAACAAAGCTTCCAGGAACAGTGGCCTTCTCAATCCAAACCACAGCTAATGACGACGATGTCGTCATGTGGTGCCGCGATGGTCAATCGGACCATTTTGGGTTTCATTATGCTCTGGTCGCTTCAAGCGATGAGCACAGCCTAGTAACAGACTGTCACAGGATCAATTGCAAGTAAGTTGATAGAGTTTTGTCTGTTTATTTTTTTCCAATTTCGTATTAATTCATAGGAAAATCCCAGTTGAGCTTACAATGCCAATTCCAACAACAATTCCAAGTCCTGCAACGACCATCAATACGCATTTGAAAATGCTCACAAGAACCACTACGACCAAAAAGAGAAAACATTCAACGGCTACTTCGGCACCGTGGTATCCAATGAAACGGATTTTCGAATGCCATTGCGTTTCAACTACAAGTACAACCATCGCTATGGGGCATACTACATTTTCTTCGCAGAGAAACGTACCCAAAGTGGAACCCGAAACAACAACTAATGAATCAGAAGTTTCGATCCGACCGAAATTACAACAATTCACAACTAAAAGATTAATCTCTTCGCCAACTTCACCTGTCCCATCATTAACTTCCAGCGGTGCCAATTCCGAGTATGTCGATTTTCTCAATAACGATGGTAACTTCCAGTTTGAATATTACTTCCCAAATAAGAACTGGAATCATGCTGAAAAGACACCGCCGATTTTCGAAGCCCCAATCACGCAGAAAACTCACGTTACCCACCAAGGTCTGCATCCTGAAATCGGCCCACAAACTTACGAGCCGAAATTTTGGCCCCGTTTCAAACCCATCAAGCCGCTAGAAAGAGTCCCCGTTAGGTTTGTTTCACGGGTACCCGAATTTCCGGTTGATACCGAAGTCACACCGCAGAGACCGGATGTTTTCGCGCTTCCAAAAGAACAGATAGCGTCCTCCACCGGAAGAGAAGAATCGTCATCAAGTGCGCACAGTGGTAGAAAAATTTTTAGTTATCACAGTTTTATTGTGAGCTTAGTCGCAACTATCGGCTTCCAAGTGAATATATTTAACTAAACCGTGACTTTCATTTTTTCATTTCTGTTATGCCGATTTTTATTATTACTTTTGCAGAAAAGTATGATTTTTCCTAATCTGACAGTACCGTCAGAAGCAGAAGTTTATTTGAGGTTAACATTAACACGAAAGTGTTCATTTTTAAAGCTGGTAAATTTAATACACACATTTTTAGAGTGAAAATTATTACAGCCCTAGAGGTTGTTAAAATAGTTTTAAGTCTCAGATTTTAAGATACAAAAGCTACATTGACGACTTTGACAAACGGGTTTATTCTCAAGCTTCCCATAAATGCTTTCTTCATGACAAATTCGTCCTAGCTTCGGCTAAACATGTACTAAAATTAGAACGATATTCTACAACACCCGAAAGGAATTAATTTACATTTATCGATATTGTGCCTGTCGTGGTTGTTACCTGAGCACCAATAATTTCACCTAGTGCAACAAAAGTAAAATTGATTTTATTTCTTCTTTAAATTCTTGAATCTACCAAGATGAGAAATGGGGTCTTATATTGGACTGATCAAGTCAAATAATTAGTACTGATTTATCATATAAATCATCCTTCGATAATGAGTTCAAAGCCTCCACTTAATAACTAAAGCGACTAACTCAAAAACGTCCAGCTGCAGTTGTCGACGCTTTGATTGCTAAACGACTAGCACACTTCTTTAAAATAAAGTTACAACGCGTAAATGAAAATCAGAACACAGACACAAATAAAAAAGCCACATCGCATCGGACGCTCCATGTTACCATAAAAAAGGCACCATGGAAGAGATATTAGCTGTGTGGTTAGGGATGACACTTATACATATCTATCTATGAATTATGTAATTTCTGAATATTTCTCCATACACATAAAGACTACAGTTTTTCACTAAAACATATAGATTTCTACACATTTTCATACACACTAAAAATTTTCAGCCGGGTCTCGGTAATTTATTGCCGAGAACGGCACCACTGAGTGCTCAGTATAAAAAAAAGGCGAGAATCACGAAAAAATGTGACAACTGTTATTATCTGTCATTTGGGCAGTAAATTACCGAGACACGGTAAAAAATTTTAAGTGTGTACCAAAAATCTGATATTTTTTTATTTAAACTAGGGGAAAGTAGGTAAAGACGGACACCCTAAGGTTGAATCTAAATAATTACTTAGATATTGCTATTTAGATCGCAGTAGTCATACAAATTAAAACTTAAGGTCATTTGTTTTCATAATCATTTTTGGTATTAGTGAACTTCCTCCAAGTTTTATGTGTTTTGGGTCTTCAAAAATCAGACTACAAATTGCTGCTTTTTGACATGGTTGGGAAAGACGGACACTTGGGGTGGGTGAGATGGACACTACGAAGGTAAAGGTGGACACTCACAAAAAAGATGTAGTACGTTAAGTATTCTTTTGATTTATGTGTTAAGTGATGGCCATACATTACTCTACGTTATTAGATTCTATCTATACATCACGTGAACAGTTTGAGAGGATGGGTTTCGATGAAGGCGAAAATTCTTCGCCTATATGGCCTGTTCTAACTTCTAAGTAATTAATATCTGCTGGTTTCTCCCGCGGATGTACTTTGTGAACATCTGTAGTACACAACAGATGCTACATGTGAAAATTCTTGGAAAATCCGTGTGTCCATCTTTCCCTACCTTAGTGTGTCCGTCTTGCCCGACCTGGTTGTAAATTTTTCAAACGATCGTAGCTTTTCATTGGAACATCAAAAATCTGCTGGATTTTCACCAGAAAACCGAGGAAAGACTAATTAATCACTTTACTATTGTGAACAAATGAAAACACTTAACTTTCACGAGTTTTTCACTATTTTCCGTGGAATAAAAATTACATCAAATAGCGCGTTCACGAAAATATTGTTTGTTTTACTTACAAATTTGACAGTTTGCTTGCTGAAAACCGATAATGCAACTCAAAAGCATTAACACACTATGAAGAAGGTATTCGCATCACTCAACTCTCATAATACATTCTGGTTTGTGAAATATTAAAAGTGTCCATCTTACCCGCAATGTCCGTCTTTACCTACTTTCCCCTACACATTAAAATAAGGAATTCCTGTGTGTCGTGCTATTCTCTATTCGTTGCGTGCCGAGCCGCAGACGAGCATCAAATACCGATTAATGCTGACGCTCACTTTCGGCTCGGTGCACCGCTCTTAGTGTTGTGCGTGCTTTCTCAAGTTTGCTGCTTTCTAAACCAGCATATTTTCCTTCAGCAGCAAGCAACTTTACTTTCGAGACATTGAAATAGTTTAGGTGTCTGTCTGTCTGTCTGTCTGTCTGTCCTGTCTGTCCTGTCTGTCCTGTCTGTCCTGTCTGTCCTGTCTGTCCTGTCTGTCCTGTCTGTCCTGTCTGTCCTGTCTGTCCTGTCTGTCCTGTCTGTCCTGTCTGTCCTGTCTGTCCTGTCTGTCCTGTCTGTCCTGTCTGCCCTGTCTGCCCTGTCTGTCCTGTCTGTCCTGTCTGTCCTGTCTGTCCTGTCTGTCCTGTCTGTCCTGTCTGTCCTGTCTGTCCTGTCTGTCCTGTCTGTCCTGTCTGTCCTGTCTGTCCTGTCTGTCCTGTCTGTCCTGTCTGTCCTGTCTGTCCTGTCTGTCCTGTCTGTCCTGTCTGTCCTGTCTGTCCTGTTTGTCCTGTCTGTCCTGTCTGTCCTGTCTGTCCTGTCTGTCCTGTCTGTCCTGTCTGTCCTGTCTGTCTTGTCTGTCCTGTCTGCCCTGTCTGTCCTGTCTGTCCTGTCAGTTCTGTCTGTCCTGTCTGTCCTGTCTGTCTGTTTTTTCACGGTGATCGAACACTTCTTTTTACTCTGGAAGGGGGAGGAGGGTTCATTTTTTTTTAATTCGAAAATTAATCAAACAAATGGAACCAAATTTCGAAAGTTAGGATTTTAGTACACAAGAAACGTCAAACTAGAACTGACGAGGCTTCCCATACAAATGAAACACACATTTAAACCAGTTTCTCAAGAAAGTAGCTTAAAATCGGGATGATGCACAGAAACCAAAAATTATCCCTAAATCCTCTTTTTTTTTCAAGAGGAACTTTTGGGATAGATTCAAATCGGAATCAGGTTATTCACGAGCTAAGCATGCGACATCTAACCACATAATAGCAATCCACAAAGTAAGACACAGCATACAGTAAAGCATCACTGTATCGTACGCTGCCTTAAAACCGATGTAGATGCAATTCATGACAGCACCGGAATCTATTGAATTCGACTTACGAAAAGTCAGTATAGCTGTTACAGACATTAGAATAAAATAAAAGACACTCCAACTAATCACCCTATTTGTAGAAAAGAAAACTATCTCCATCTAATCTTCTGATAATTTCTTTTTCTTCTTGGTCTTAGAAGGATTTCCACCTTTAGGTCCTGTCACTGCTCGTCTTCCATATTTTCAAAGGACTTGACGAAAGCTATGCTTTACAGCCTTAGCTCCTCCGATTCTTCCTACCTTGCTAATGAAGCATCTGTTTCCAATCGGAGTTCTATTTCAGTTACGTTACACAGACAAAAAGTTTGCATGCAATTTGTCAAAAGCCGAGTCTTATTGTTAAACATTAGTAGGCGATCGCCAAAACAATGACGTTATCTAAACAGCATCTTTTTCTACTACTAATAGAGCTGCTAATTCACCTTTGTGCTTCCCAACTAAGTCATGAAAACCTCTCGGTGGAAGAAGTTGCACGATCAACTATCGTATACCACAAGAAACCCGGAACACCTAGTACCATCAACTGCGGAGGAACCATCTGTAGCTATCAGAAACAATATTGTGCAGCATATAATATAGGAGATAACGTGTTCATTACCAGTGGTCACTGTTTGGTGGGAAATGACGGGTAAAGTGCGCTACAATTACATTTAGTTTTCGATAAATTATTACTTTCTACGCACTAGATCAATCACCGAACCGAACCAGCTTGACGTTCTCGGCGCTGGAAAAGTCGACGTAACAATTCATCTGGATGAAAACTATCCAACCATTGATCTTGCTTGGATAAAAGACAAAACAGGCAAATTTGGCGACCAATGTTTGGTTGTTTCCAATAATTTAAGTTCGGTAATTACTAACTGAGTGTTACAACCATGGGTAGAAAAGTAATCCTTACACTTTAGGACTGCAGAGCGTTCTTTCTAAGAGTGTTCAACGATTCTACCGACGATGTACACAGTGGATACCAATGGATTGTCAAAAATGTGGGGCATCCTTTCGAGAAGAACGCAAAAGCATCGCTTCCGGGTTTAAATACATATACAATCCCCATGACTGCTGATGACGACGACGTGTTTATGTGGTGCCGCGAGAAGAAATCTGCCGAGTTCGGTTTTCATTTTGCTCTTGCAGCTTTTACTAACGAATACATCCTGTTTACAGACTGTCACCAACACAAGTGCAAGTAGGTTGTTAGTAATTTTTATGTTTTTTGAATGATGTTCTATAATTTTGCAGGAAAGCTTTTATTGAGACCACCACTTTTAGTACTACAACTTTAAGTTCTACAACGACCGAAGAACAAGATACTATAACAACTTCCACAATACTTCCTACAATAAGTAATTTTTTTGTTGAATCTAGTACCCTTAATCCTACAACTCAGAGTTCTACAACAGTCGAAGAACTAGGTACTGTAACAATTTCTAAAATAATCCCCACAACAAAGAGAATTTTGGTTGAGTCCACCACCCTTAGTCCTTCAACTCGAAGTACCGCAACGACCGAAGAACTAGATACTGTAACGATTTCCAAAATAATTCCTGCAATAAGGAACATTTTTGTTGAATCTACTACCCCAAATCCTACAAATCAAAGTTCTACAACGACCGAAGAACAAGATACAGTAACAATTTCTAAAATAATTCCTGCAACAAGGAGAATTTTTATTGTGTCCACTACCCTTAGTCCTACAACTCAAAGTACCACAACGACCGAAGAACTAGATACTGTAACGATCTCCAAAATAATTCCTACAATCACAACTCTTAGTCCCACAACAGTAGCTATTAAAACTTCTGCGCCAATTGTCGTCAACTATCAAATGCTCTCAACACCAGCAAAAGTCAAAAAGAAAAAACAATTTTCGGCCACATGGGCACCGTGGTATCCAGGAATTCGGGTGCCTAAACTCCATTGCGGTTCAAGTACAAGTTTCAAGCCAAATATTCCCAAAAAGAAAGAATCCATTCTGCCTGAACGACGTACCCCGACAACCAAGAGTAGTAAACCTAAAACCTTGGTTCGATCCAAGCTAGAAGAATTCACAACGGCAAGATCGACCCCAACTACTACAGAAGCAACAGTTTGGTCAACTTCAACTATCCCATTATTAACTTCCAACGCTAGCAATTCCGAATACGTCGATTTCCAGCATAAAGATAACATCTTTCAGTTTGAATATTTCGTCCCAACCGTAAACCGGAGTGATGCTGAAAAGACACCTTCGATTCTCCAAACAACAAACAAGCAAAAAATTCAAACCACTCTTCCGGCCAGAATCGCTACACAGCCATACAACACGAAAAGTTGGTCGAATCTGCAGATAGTAAGAACAAAGCCGGTGAATTATATGCCTGTCACACCGCTAGACCGAGGTTCTTTAAGGTTTTCCCTAGAACTTCCAACTGATGCGGAGGATTTACCGAAAAGACCGAATGCTTTTACGATTCCTGAAATAGAGAAAACTTTTACTACCGAAAAACAAGATTCGCCAACGAATGTAATCAGTGGTCGAACGATTAGTTCGAGTTCGAGTTATTGTTGCTTATTAGTGATTGTTGCCATGATTACTAGTGCCTGAAATGTCCAGACAAAATTTTTCTCAATAAATGAATGTCTTCTTTCAATTTTTATTATTTACTTGTAGTAGATTCCAAAAGTTTCGGCGGGTAAGGTCACGAAAATTACTAGAATTGGCACATAATAGTTCAATAATAAGTTGTTTACTGTCTGAACCTAGTGAAAAATAGAAACATAACAAAATTTTATTGATTGAAATATCTCTTAATTCCCCTTTGCCCTCGAAAAAAATTCAATAGAAAGCATTTATATAGTGCTACAATACTTCTTTTAATACGTTAGTTTTAGGAAACAAGATATTTTCGAAGTTATAAACTGAACTATACTGCCGATCCAAGCGTAGTTGTCCCAACGTGCATAAGGTTTGTGTAGAACATGGGCCTACACTAAGGTCGCTTTTTACGCGGGGGATACGTGCCGCGTAAAAAAACCGCGTAAAAAACCGCGTAAATTCCGGAATCCGCGTAAGAAAAAACCGCGTAAATTCCGGAATCCGCGTGAAAAAAAACCGCGTAAATTCCGGAATCCGCGTAAAAAACCGCGTAAATTCCGGAATCTGCGTAAAAAACCGCGAAAATTCCGGAATCCGCGTAAAAAAAGCCGCGTAAAAAAACCCGCGTAAAAACCGCGTAAAAAGCGACCTTAGTGTACCTAGTGATTGGAACGGCAGTATAGCTTTTTAAGTTTTCGTTGTTGTCAATAGCGCACTCTTCAATTCAATCAGTGCAATATTACGCCGGAGGATAAATCTCAAAGTTATAATAAAAATCACACACAAATTTTAAACGCGACTGCGGTAGACCATGGTGCGCAACCATTCGTGACCAAACTTTACAGTCGCGAGACCTCGAAAAAAAAAACAACCGAACCCCGAACAAAGCAACTCAGCTCGCGTACAAATTGTTTCGTACAATTGCGAGCCTCTCTAGTGCATATTTGTGCTCGATGACAAGCCCCTACCCTGCCTGGTAGTCAAGGTTGCCATCATACCAAACAAATCTCGCAGATTACAAAGAAACTGTTTACAATGCACGGATAGCCCTGCTGTCATCGGAAAGGATTGTCAGATTTTTGCTGTCAGATTTTAATAGAAACTTTAGGGGCAACCCTGCCAGTAACATTGCTGGTGAGGCACCGTGAATCGATGGGACGCCGCCGTGGTGCTTAATGCATATTTATGGGACAGCAGCACTTTTTTTCTCTCTCTCAGTTGCGAATGCAGCAGGAAAACTTTACAGAGGTAACATAACTTTTGTTTCGTTCGAGTGCTGATTGATAGCCGCTTTTCGGTAATAAATTGTGCCTTGTTTAACGTTGGTTTGAGCTGCGAGTATCAGCTAAATATAATGTTTGCTGAAGCTTTTAGCCCCATATTAACGCACCACTAACGAATCTGTATCTCTAATTGCTTTTCAGAATTTAGATAGCTTTGAATCACTTTCATCAGCAGACATCCAAACGCCGATTCGATTCCAATCGTAGATTTTATAAATTTGATTCACGCCTTTGAACTACCTCCGATTCATCCAGGGCAATAAACTGTGCCTGAGCTGAGCTAATTTGCGTCAACTCGAGATTAAATCTGTTATCGGTCCGCCCTGATGGACACTAAAAATAAATGCGTTAATTTGGAAGACAATAACCCCATCCTTTTCACGGTGTTTCGCCGTTGAAATTAAGGCAAAATACAAATAACAACCAACGGTCTCGTAGTGATACCGTGGCAAATCCAGTCGGACGTGGAATTCAACCGGATTCAGGCCGGCATTCTTTTCCGGTGATCCCCGTCGTCTACAAGATAGTAACTATATAATCATTTGATTCGGTTTCGGCCGGAAAACAGTAGGATAGCGAAGAAGAAGTTCTTTATGATAATTAAGTTGGAGTCGGACCGCGAATCGCGTAGTGTTGTCGAGAAGGCAAGAAATCGCGCAATCTTTTAATCATAACAAACATCTGTGAACGTGAAGAAAACCTTTTGGTATGGGGAATCTTTCGAGTAAATGCTAATTTGTAGCACAGATTTCACCCGTAGCCAAGTGCACTGCAGGAGGCCACTTCAACTTTAAGCATAATCGTGCGTAATGGGGATATCAACAGACAAATTGGACTCGTCTTCGTCAGCTGATGTGAGAAACTGCCAACCATGATCAACATCAGCTTGTTCTAAGAAACTAAGACTCCCCAAAATCGAAAACCCTGCGCACGGTCATGTCATAAAGTGACCACTATGAGCTTTCGGCCCTTTTCCCCCCATGCCCATTAATTCAGCCTGTCATTCGGTATGCCGTCTGCATCTGACAGTAGCGCATTTTGCTTTTTTTGCCCTTCGAAATGATAATATTTACCTCATTTCTCCGAATCGTCGCCGGCGGCGCGGCGGGGCTGAAAAACTAGCATGAGAGCAGGAAAAAAAAAAACGAAAAATAATTCCACACTACCTGTCACTCGACGACGAACTTGACCATTTCTTGCGATCACGGTCACGTACCTCGCGCACTTGCACTCCTTGGTGACTGCTGCAGAGCTACATAAACAACGACGGTGATTGTGCACGCGCGACCGATTGCCGCCAAAGCCGCCAGAATACCTGTTTCCCATCGGCGGCGGTGGCGGCGTTCCCGGGTAGAATGGGTTGCCTCGGCCTGTCAGGCTGCGAAGCCATAATGGGTATTGGCGAAGATGGTCGTTATCGTTTCGATTAGCGACCGTATCGGTCGCTGATGATGCGTCTAACGGGAACTCGAAGCCCGTCGTCGCTGTCTCCTTCGCTGTCTCCTCCGGTCCACACCTGACCACAGCCGGTCATCGGCCGCGTGCTGTGCTGTGATGTTGACGGAGGTGAAGGTCTTTTTCGTTTTACCGTGTGCTGATGGGCTGATGAGAGGTCCATACAAAGTGTCAGCACGTTTCAAATCTATGGGCTTTCTTCTGCGGAGCAGACTTTCGAAGGTTTCTGCTAATGTAGAGGTACTATTGTTGTTGGCTATGATTGCCAGATTGATGGGGCCCCGTTTCGTGACCAGATGTTATTAAAATCCTCTATGAATACAACAGAAAAGAAACCGATGCGAACTTTTTCTTTCCTCTAGATCACGTTCGTTAAATATTATACAGTTATCTTTAAAATTTGATAACTTATTGATAGAAAAAAACAACAGCAAGTTCGTTTGGGGTATTTTATCTATTTCTGGTCGTCCTCACAGTTGTTAGTTAGTGCTTGAAGTCTCTATCAGCTCATTTTTTAAGTAATATACTATTCGATATCAAGGCAAAAAATATTTCCTCAGTATATATGGTAATAAATGCTGTTTCCGTGGTTCCGTAGCGGTAATGGCACCTGTTATTTAATAATTACGCCCGTATCTACTTATTCACAGCTTGGTTAATAATAATAACCTATATACTTACAAATAACACAGTGAAAAGTATTCTTTAGTGCGGTTGAACGAACAAATCAATTTACCACCAGTAGTGGTAGCGCAGATGATTTTCTGCCTCAGTACTCTGGATAATTATTACAAGCGGATCTCGCGCATTGTTTGTTAAACAAAACAATCAGCGAATTGCTCAATATACTGGCCAATGGCTGACGGCATTCAATCGCTTGTGCAGGGAAAGAAAGCGTGATAATAAACGTAACAGTGAATAACGATTTCCGTGTCCGTATACGATCACTAGGGTGTCATCGACTGAATGGAATGCCTTCAAGCGCTTAAAGTTGTAATTTCTTGACCCTCAAAAATCTATTTTGTAGGTTTTAACCATAAAACGTCAAGATCATCAGATCAGATCAGATCCCGAACAAAAATGTGTACGAAAATTGACATTTTTTTCTCTGTGTGGACTCATCACTGCTACCAAGGCATAGTTTTCATGAAGAAATTTATTAGACTCGAGAGTAATTTGGATAAAAGATGTATGCATTTCAGCATCGGTTTTATTCAAAGTGTTGTACCTCAGGAACCGTTTGTTATATAGAAAAACTGCCTGAGAATGAGTTGTAGAAAAGAAATGAAACTAACACAAAATTTGAATTTGCAAAGAGAATGAGCTAAACTATTTCTTAATTTAAACTTGAAGTGATGACGCAAAATTCGATATAAAGTCCTGTATTTCAATTACTTTAATCTATTTTAATCATCATTTTAATCATTCTAATCATTTAAAAATTGTTGAGTATTGGTCCTTTTTTTTTGTGTGAGTATTTCTGCTTCTCTAGCAACAATCATAGATTTATTGAAAAAAGTAGGAGGTTGACACGCCGCATAACTGACGTAGAACTACACACACCATTAACAAATGCATTGTTGTAAGTGTTTCATTGATGAGTCATAACGTCTACTAATGCTTGCTTTGTGCTACCTCAACAGTGGGGGAATAAAGACACCGAAAACACGAACTGTAAAAGCTGTGTCACATTCAGTAAATTAGACGGCCGCTACAGATTTGAACTGCTAGTATCCAGCACAGATTGCTCGCTTGAGTTGTCAAAAAATTAATAACCTTAAAATACTTGTTTATTTGCCTTGAGAAAGGCATTTTGCTGCTCAAAATTGGATTTGCTGATGGCAACCTTTATACTGCCTCAGTAGAGGGGCAATAGCGGCAGTCTGACGACACACGCTGAGAAGTTAGAAGAACCACGCTGCTCCTGAGACATGGTGACCAACCACAAGGCAAATGATTTGTTTGATCTAAAGGCAGCCCGTTGCTATCCGCTGCAATCCGCTGGTACTGCTGAGCGCTGATATCTGCTGCTACTGCTGTCAACGTTGTGGACGGTCTAGCCAGCTCACCTTCCGAGTAATGAATGTAGCTGGTTTTACCCGAAACACTCTTTTATAGCCGAAAGTTGCTACGAAATAAGCCACGCCTTTCTGTTCTGTTTTACCATTCTCTAATGTTCTTTAGACGAATTATTCCACAATTCGCATTTGATTTTTGTATACAGCGAATAAACAACGATGGTGCTCTCAAACAGGCAACGATTTTAACACGTGTCGTATTGCGCTTTGTAACATCAAGCGATTTCGTTTGCTCGCTGTTGCGTGTTGCATCATGTTGCAACTGAGCAGCTGGGAGACGACAAAATTCTGCTGATTGATTGAGTCGACTTCAATTTATTCTTGTAAACTCGAATTTATCACCTTTGTTGGGCTTTCTTACCGAACAGGGCAGTTTGTTGTTTAAAATCGGTTATGCTGATCGCAGCCTTTGTGCTGTAGGGGAATTAACTAAATAGAGTAAAAATCAGACAAGTACAACAGAATTTAATTTGATCCCGCACAGAATGTTTGCTTGTGTTGATGCCAGAAAATTATTTCCTCCATTTACTTGTTTATTTGTTTCGAAAAAGGCATTTTGCTGTTCAATATCGATTGCTGATCGCAACCTGTGTGCTGCCCTGATAGTGGGGAATAAGGCACTCTAACACTACGCACGTTGAAAGCTGTTTTCACATTCAGTAAAATAGACGGCCGCGACAAAACTTTATTGTTTAGATCCAGTACAGAATGTTGGCTTGTGTTTTCAAAAATATTACCCTTTAATGACTTTGTTTGCCTTGAAAAAGGCATTTTGCTGTTCCAAATCAGATATGCTGATGGTAACCTCTGTGCTACCCCAGCAGTGGGGGAATGACGGCACTCCGACCACACACGTTGAGAAGTAACGCACTGCTACAGAGACATGAGACCAACCGTTCAAGTAATTTCTTCAAACCGAATGCAAATTTACTGGTGCAACCTGCTGCAGCTGCTACTGCCGCCGCTACTATCAGTCAACACTGTGTAGACTGTCCATCCGGTTCGCCTTCCCCCTAAATAATGTCTTTTATAACCGTAATGTTCTTCGAAATAGGCCACGCCTTTTTGTTCAGTTTTACCATTCTCTAATGTTCTTTAGACGAATTATTCCACAATTCGCATTTGATTTTTGTATCCAGCGAATAAACACCGATGGTGCTCTCATACACGCAACGATTTTAATCCGTATCGTGTGGCATTTTGTAACATCAAGCGGTTTCGTTTGCTCGCTGTTGCGTGTTGTATCATGTTGCAACTGAGCAGCAGGGAGACGTCGAAATTCTGTCGAGTTATATCGAACGTTACCTATCGTTAGATAGGGGAGAAGGGGGCCTGAAATCTTGATTTTTAGCGTTACGTAATTTGTGTACGACGCCTAATTCGGTTTTTCGGAGTTTTTATATATTTTTCTTCAAACACATACAGAATTGAAAGGATTTTTGATATTTAATAAAAAAATACGAAAATCATTCAGATTTACGGCACCGCACATTATTTGGAAAACATGAAGATGGAAAAAAATTGATTTTTTACGAAAATAATCGCAACGTCAAAATTAGCAAAATTAGCAACATGCTTTGACGTTTTTCCAACGCTTGGATTCTAAAAATAAAATGTCAGTTCAGCGATAGATAACCTTTTTTTGTCAATTTCGTCCATACGAAGGTACACATTGGTATGGATTCCGTATGATCAAGAATGAAAATATTTTGAGATCAAAAATAAAGGAAAATTAAACCCCATGAAAAAGTTGAAAATTTGCTAAAAGGTATTCGGTAGAGTGATGTATTCTACAAATACGAAAAAAAAAGTCTAGAACATAGCAGGCCTCTAAAATCACATCAGAAAAAGTTATTTGGTATTTTTCGGCTTTAAATGTCTGTGTATAAAACTACATGTATGTGGTCGGTTTTCAAGAGATAGAATCAAAGCGTCTTCAGCAAAGTTTTTCTACATAACTTTGTGTACAACTTGACTGAAGACTTCATTTGAATTCGAAAAAAATAAAAAAATAAAATTTTTATCTCACTTTTAGGTGAGTTAATCAAAAATTTGATGCCCCTTAAGATCTACAAAAACTTTGTCAAATACATTATAACATTTAAATGACATTTCTATACTCAAAAGGCTTACGATCACATTTCTCCGCGTTTTCAACCATAAAGCTAGAATACGGTTTTCCGTGAAACTGATTAAACCGATTCGAATAACGCAGGGGAGGGGGGAGGGATCAACATCATGCGTAAGAAAAGCGGGTGAGACATCAGTCTCTTTCGTGACATAGGATGGACTTAAGCAAGAAGACGCTCCTTCAAACAGGCTTTGTTTTGCACATCTTCATCTTAAAGAGAAAACAGTTTTCTTCCCTCTTAACAACTGTAAGCTTACATTCAATGTGCATCACACCATCTGCTGTAGAGAGAGTGCAGAGTATTAGTTCCTCTGACGGAAAAACGCTCCTAACTTGACAAAGCAAAAACCCAGTGAAACTCTTGTAAATTGCTGATCCGCGCACGCAAGAAAAGTGAAATAAATTGCTCGGCGATCAACTGAGCATTGCGTTACCGTTCTCATCGTTCGGGGGTGCGGCAAAAACAGTATAAAATCGAACTTTCTGCAGAATACGCTCCCATGGTGAGTTGTGAATCTTCCTATAATATTAAGTTCGAAAACGGTTAGGATGTGGCTTCAATGTGAGCTTAAATGTTTTGATATTTGGCCAACTCCTCTTCTAGTAAAGGAGAAGCTAACGAAAACTACTCCCTCTTAAACTGAGAGAGCAAACAAATGTTTACCCCTAACACGCGATGATTAAGAGTGAAAAGGAACTAATCATTTAAAAATTGTTGAGTATTGGTCCTTTTTTTTTGTGTGAGTATTTCTGCTTCTCTAGCAACAATCATAGATTTATTGAAAAAAGTAGGAGGTTGACACGCCGCATAACTGACGTAGAACTACACACACCATTAACAAATGCATTGTTGTAAGTGTTTCATTGATGAGTCATAACGTCTACTAATGCTTGCTTTGTGCTACCTCAACAGTGGGGGAATAAAGACACCGAAAACACGAACTGTAAAAGCTGTGTCACATTCAGTAAATTAGACGGCCGCTACAGATTTGAACTGCTAGTATCCAGCACAGATTGCTCGCTTGAGTTGTCAAAAAATTAATAACCTTAAAATACTTGTTTATTTGCCTTGAGAAAGGCATTTTGCTGCTCAAAATTGGATTTGCTGATGGCAACCTTTATACTGCCTCAGTAGAGGGGCAATAGCGGCAGTCTGACGACACACGCTGAGAAGTTAGAAGAACCACGCTGCTCCTGAGACATGGTGACCAACCACAAGGCAAATGATTTGTTTGATCTAAAGGCAGCCCGTTGCTATCCGCTGCAATCCGCTGGTACTGCTGAGCGCTGATATCTGCTGCTACTGCTGTCAACGTTGTGGACGGTCTAGCCAGCTCACCTTCCGAGTAATGAATGTAGCTGGTTTTACCCGAAACACTCTTTTATAGCCGAAAGTTGCTACGAAATAAGCCACGCCTTTCTGTTCTGTTTTACCATTCTCTAATGTTCTTTAGACGAATTATTCCACAATTCGCATTTGATTTTTGTATACAGCGAATAAACAACGATGGTGCTCTCAAACAGGCAACGATTTTAACACGTGTCGTATTGCGCTTTGTAACATCAAGCGATTTCGTTTGCTCGCTGTTGCGTGTTGCATCATGTTGCAACTGAGCAGCTGGGAGACGACAAAATTCTGCTGATTGATTGAGTCGACTTCAATTTATTCTTGTAAACTCGAATTTATCACCTTTGTTGGGCTTTCTTACCGAACAGGGCAGTTTGTTGTTTAAAATCGGTTATGCTGATCGCAGCCTTTGTGCTGTAGGGGAATTAACTAAATAGAGTAAAAATCAGACAAGTACAACAGAATTTAATTTGATCCCGCACAGAATGTTTGCTTGTGTTGATGCCAGAAAATTATTTCCTCCATTTACTTGTTTATTTGTTTCGAAAAAGGCATTTTGCTGTTCAATATCGATTGCTGATCGCAACCTGTGTGCTGCCCTGATAGTGGGGAATAAGGCACTCTAACACTACGCACGTTGAAAGCTGTTTTCACATTCAGTAAAATAGACGGCCGCGACAAAACTTTATTGTTTAGATCCAGTACAGAATGTTGGCTTGTGTTTTCAAAAATATTACCCTTTAATGACTTTGTTTGCCTTGAAAAAGGCATTTTGCTGTTCCAAATCAGATATGCTGATGGTAACCTCTGTGCTACCCCAGCAGTGGGGGAATGACGGCACTCCGACCACACACGTTGAGAAGTAACGCACTGCTACAGAGACATGAGACCAACCGTTCAAGTAATTTCTTCAAACCGAATGCAAATTTACTGGTGCAACCTGCTGCAGCTGCTACTGCCGCCGCTACTATCAGTCAACACTGTGTAGACTGTCCATCCGGTTCGCCTTCCCCCTAAATAATGTCTTTTATAACCGTAATGTTCTTCGAAATAGGCCACGCCTTTTTGTTCAGTTTTACCATTCTCTAATGTTCTTTAGACGAATTATTCCACAATTCGCATTTGATTTTTGTATCCAGCGAATAAACACCGATGGTGCTCTCATACACGCAACGATTTTAATCCGTATCGTGTGGCATTTTGTAACATCAAGCGGTTTCGTTTGCTCGCTGTTGCGTGTTGTATCATGTTGCAACTGAGCAGCAGGGAGACGTCGAAATTCTGTCGAGTTATATCGAACGTTACCTATCGTTAGATAGGGGAGAAGGGGGCCTGAAATCTTGATTTTTAGCGTTACGTAATTTGTGTACGACGCCTAATTCGGTTTTTCGGAGTTTTTATATATTTTTCTTCAAACACATACAGAATTGAAAGGATTTTTGATATTTAATAAAAAAATACGAAAATCATTCAGATTTACGGCACCGCACATTATTTGGAAAACATGAAGATGGAAAAAAATTGATTTTTTACGAAAATAATCGCAACGTCAAAATTAGCAAAATTAGCAACATGCTTTGACGTTTTTCCAACGCTTGGATTCTAAAAATAAAATGTCAGTTCAGCGATAGATAACCTTTTTTTGTCAATTTCGTCCATACGAAGGTACACATTGGTATGGATTCCGTATGATCAAGAATGAAAATATTTTGAGATCAAAAATAAAGGAAAATTAAACCCCATGAAAAAGTTGAAAATTTGCTAAAAGGTATTCGGTAGAGTGATGTATTCTACAAATACGAAAAAAAAGTCTAGAACATAGCAGGCCTCTAAAATCACATCAGAAAAAGTTATTTGGTATTTTTCGGCTTTAAATGTCTGTGTATAAAACTACATGTATGTGGTCGGTTTTCAAGAGATAGAATCAAAGCGTCTTCAGCAAAGTTTTTCTACATAACTTTGTGTACAACTTGACTGAAGACTTCATTTGAATTCGAAAAAAATAAAAAAATAAAATTTTTATCTCACTTTTAGGTGAGTTAATCAAAAATTTGATGCCCCTTAAGATCTACAAAAACTTTGTCAAATACATTATAACATTTAAATGACATTTCTATACTCAAAAGGCTTACGATCACATTTCTCCGCGTTTTCAACCATAAAGCTAGAATACGGTTTTCCGTGAAACTGATTAAACCGATTCGAATAACGCAGGGGAGGGGGGAGGGATCAACATCATGCGTAAGAAAAGCGGGTGAGACATCAGTCTCTTTCGTGACATAGGATGGACTTAAGCAAGAAGACGCTCCTTCAAACAGGCTTTGTTTTGCACATCTTCATCTTAAAGAGAAAACAGTTTTCTTCCCTCTTAACAACTGTAAGCTTACATTCAATGTGCATCACACCATCTGCTGTAGAGAGAGTGCAGAGTATTAGTTCCTCTGACGGAAAAACGCTCCTAACTTGACAAAGCAAAAACCCAGTGAAACTCTTGTAAATTGCTGATCCGCGCACGCAAGAAAAGTGAAATAAATTGCTCGGCGATCAACTGAGCATTGCGTTACCGTTCTCATCGTTCGGGGGTGCGGCAAAAACAGTATAAAATCGAACTTTCTGCAGAATACGCTCCCATGGTGAGTTGTGAATCTTCCTATAATATTAAGTTCGAAAACGGTTAGGATGTGGCTTCAATGTGAGCTTAAATGTTTTGATATTTGGCCAACTCCTCTTCTAGTAAAGGAGAAGCTAACGAAAACTACTCCCTCTTAAACTGAGAGAGCAAACAAATGTTTACCCCTAACACGCGATGATTAAGAGTGAAAAGGAACTCTGCGACTGAAATACTCTACGCCTAAGTGTGGATAATTACTCACTCTGTATGAGAGAAAGTTTAGTTCTCCAAGGGGTTTGGCAGGTAGAGAAGGAAATTTGAGCAAAAATCAAGAGAATGGAAGAAGCCTGCCTTCAAATCCTTAGGTCAACATATCCTTGAAAGAAGCAGTACGAATAGTGAACGTGGAGAGGGACGACACTATCATTACAAAATCTCACGTGCTTTTTGGTTTTGTGGAGAACATCGATGTTATTTTGATAAACCGTAGAGCTTCGGAAGAGGCCTTCAGGAGAGAAGTGGCAAGGTTGGGTTGTCATCATCAGCTCTGCCAAAACAAACTACATGGGAATGATTTGTTATTGGTTTTCGAGGAGGACACTCCACGACGTATCAAATCTTGTGGTAGATCTTAGAGAAGTTCCGGGAATACAATCTGCAGAATCACCATCTGTTTGTGGATTTCAAGGGGGCGTACGATTCAGTCAAGCGAAACAAGCTGTGGCAGATAATGCTAGAAATCGTTTTCTTCAACGGAACTAGTTAAGTTGATTTGAATGACACTTGATGGATCAACATCATGTGTGCGAATAGCTGGTAAGACATCAATCGCTTTCGTGACGTTGGATGGACTAAAGCAAGGGGACACGCTTTCAAACCTTCTGTTCAACATTGCCTGGGAAGGTGCAGTACGCAGATCAAACGTGAAAGGAAACAACACCATCATTGAAAATGTCACAGGCTTCTTGGTTTCGCGGATAGCATCGATATTATCAGGATAAACCGTAGAGTTGTGGAAAATGCCTTCATGGCCTTTAAAATAGAAACGACCAGATTGAGGCTTATCATCAACTGTGCAAAACAAAGTACATGATAGCTTACAGAGAACGTAGGAATGTTGGGAAGTCTTTGAAGTGGTAGAGCAATTACTACCTCCGTTATAATGCAAGTAGAACGTTCTACGGACTACGTAGCAAGCTAGAGTCCCGTAGTCTGCAGACTTGCACAAAACTGGCGCTGTATAGAACGCTGATCTTCTCGATCGTCTTTAATAATTATGAAGCATGGACGGTAAAGAAAACTGATCGACGAGTGATCGGTGTTTTTGAGCGTAATGTGCTACGTTCAATACTTGGCGGTAAGTAAGAAGAAAGAGCCAGAATGCCTGACGTTAAAGCTACCAAAACTATACTCAGCAGAGAACCAGGAAGAGGCTTTAGACTCCGAGGGTGCCGGATCCGGCGCTTGTGCGCTGTCACTGGCATCTACTATGTATGTTGGATGAGACTAAAGTATCAGTTAATACATTTATTCATACTTTGCAGTCAGTTTCAGTGTGATCGCCTATGTCATATCATATATGACATCTTGTTAGTGGAATTTGTTTGTTTTCTTTTGTTCTATAATTTGTTGTTCGGTTTTGCTGTGTTCTTGATACTTTTGTTTTGATATTTTTGTTTTCCAAAGTAAAAAAATTCCAACCGATGAGATTCTAGAATGTATCAAGACATTATCGCCTTTTGTTGATTTAGTTCACTATTTGCTGAAGGAACTGCAACAAATACTGAATTCAAGATAACAATCTTATTTTAGATACGATCTGGTTCAACTTTGTTTGTGAGATACGTTGATCTTATTTAATAACAATAGCAGCACGTCGTCACTCACAGCCCAGTCAGCCACCAGATAAGGTTGATTTTATTTGTCTGCTTATATTTACATGTGATGCGGTTGAACGTGCGATAACTATAAGGTTGATAAACAACGAAAAAAAGAGTTATTTTGTTTTGTACTTTAAAGTGCCCAGACGTGCTAACTGAATGGTGTTTAATTAAGCTAGTATTTTCAACTCCAATAAACGCCTCTGGAGCTATGTACCAGATATTTTAAAAATGCTTCCGAGATAGCAGCTAATCAAAGTGGAAAGCAGATTAAACTCAGATTTGCATAACCGAACTGTTCAGATAACATTATAATAGTCGAATGCTCGTTGTTTTCTTGCTTCACACCATCGGCTGTAACTCACCAAGATATCTTTGGGTATCTATTCCTCAAGTCAAGCTCAGCAATGTTGAATTGTGTTGGAAATTATAAGACTAGAAGAGTACAATTTATTTGTGTTCTACACAAACCGAATAATCCGCCAGTATACAACTTTTTATCACAACCTGGGAAAGCTTAGCATTAAGCTTCCCTGATTTGTTTATCGAGCGTACGTTTAACGTTACTAGCAATAACTTCCTGCGAAATCAGACAACTTTATCCATTTTTAATTGGAAGTGAAAATGTAAATAGGCTGCTTTTCTCGCCTGCAAAAGCCTACCTTTATAGGTTCCTGCTTTTGTTCGGTAGTATCGCCCTAATCCTTCGGAATTTACCAATACGTAGCTGCACTGCATCAAAAGAAAATCTCCCCCGAAAAAAAAAACCGGGTGCCTCTGTCTGACCTTTCGGTTGTTTATTTCCACCGTTCATTAATAATCATCTCTTTCGGTAGCTGGTGCGCACCAATTTTCCACCACCCGGCGGTGAAATCTGGCACGAAACACTTCGAAGACGAGCGAGAGAGAGAGAGAGAAAGGGGGAAAAAACGTAGGGTCTACCGTTTTTTCACTCGTTTTCTGCCCGGTTTTGCTGACTGATATTAATAATACCGGCGGCGACCAAACACACAAATCGCTGCTCTGGATGCTAGACCCTCTTATTTCTTCAAACGTCGTATCGTATTTTTCTCTTCGTTGGTTTTTTTTCTCTCCTGCGCTCCCCCTTTTATTGGTGGTTAGCAGCAGCACCCGAGGAGGAAAAATGTGAATGAAAGCTTTGCGCCACACAAATGAGTTGCGGCGATAAAAAATAGAACATAAGCACATTTAGACTCTCCGGGTTGGTTTGGCTTTGTTCGCAGCTTCGAAGTTTCTTTGGCCTTCCAACCATCATTTATTCACGACTTTGGACTGGGATTTGCTGCCGTCCCTCGACAGTCCTACCGTGCCCGCGGGTTCCGCAATCTGGCGATTTGTATCTTGTTGTCCCATCGGTTTCGCTCTCCGTGGGTAGCTCGGGGTAAAAGGTGGAAAATCCCCTCCAACTATTTCGCGGAATGTTCCGCTTTATCCCACTCCGAGGGGCGAGGTTTACTCTTTACGAGGGCCAGAGTGGGTTATTCATTTGCAAATAAGAAGATTGATTACTAATTTATGGACAGTATGTGAGAAATCCGCTTCGCTGTAGGTAGCTTCCCTCTCCCAAGCCTCTTCCTGCTACTGGCCACCAGCAGTGACCAGTGCACATGATGATGGCAGCTGATGTTGTCATGTTAATTTTAGAAATCGCCACCACCGGTTTTGATCGATCCAAAACTCGACCGACCACCGGCCGTCGTTGTCGCTGTCATAGCCTGTTGGCGTTACACATTGTGTGCAGCTCTCACACAAATTGACCCTTTGCGGTGCAAAATTTAGACTGCTACACTACACATTTATAATGGGTGTCACTTGATAAAAGTTGTCATTTCCTGGAAATATTACAACTTTATCGGTACCAAAATATTCCTACCGTAGAAAGAGATAGGTAGTCACAAACGCTTTCGGTGTCCAGCAGCGTCTAGAACAGTAAGTCCAACAAACGAACAACTTTTGCCTATGCCCAACCCACTTAATCCTACACAAACACACACACACCTACTCTCATTCACACTAACACGCACACATCCGCAGTTTCCATGTAGTTCCGGAGGAAAAATGATTGAACTACTCACTGGCAGTTGTTGGGCTTGAAGTTTAAATGAGTTTACCCTGTGCGTCGACTGTGGACAACTTGAATAATATCACAAGCTCTGGAAGCGGAGGGTGTGGTGAGAATGATCAGTGGAGAGAACTTTATCCTGCTGCCGTTAGCGTCAATCTCCGGCTATGAAATATCCGACCGTGCTCCGACTTTGTGATACGCGAATGTCTCTGAGGTGAACGGCAAGCAAGGAAATATGGTTTGAAGTAGTTTGGGGATAGGTACTATGAAATGAATTTTATTTTAGTAAATTTAGTGATCGTGGTTGCAACGTAATATTTTTGACAAAACAAAAATAGCAGCCAAAATTGTCGTACAGTAGTGTTACTAAAACTATCGAAAAGTTTGAATATTAGGTACGCAACTGAATTCTTACTGTTTGTCAAAATATGGCACCAGCAGTAAGTGCTGGTTCCATACGTTACATACTTTAACAAACCGCTTATTGTTTTATTGTGGCTATATACTTTTAGTTGCGTGAAAATGTCTAATTTTGTGCGAATAATAATTATCATTTGCGGAAAGCGTTACTTATCTCATTACATTTAAAGAAAACGGTGACTGAAGCGCGTCGAGAGTTAAAAAAAGTTTACGGAAATGACGCTTTAGATGAAACAACGTGCTCTGACTGGCTCTGATTGTAGTTTCAATTCTGACAACTGCCCGCGGCAAAAGAGGGCCAAAAGCCTTTGAAGAAACTGTACTGGAAGAATAGCTCGAAAAAGATCCACGCCGAACGCAGGAACAGCTTGCTTGCAATTACCCGTCAAGTCAATTCCAAGCATGTAATTGCGCCTTTCTCAAACTAAACTTCAAAAATTAGGAAAATCAAGCAGACAAAAAATCAATTTAAGGTCAACAAATTGAATCGTTAAAAACTTAAAGCACCAAAACACAACAGATCTCAAAACCTATAAAGAATTAAAATTAATGCTTAGAAAAGCAACAAACAAAGTCAACTAGCAAAAAAAAGTCCACAAAACAAATTCAAAATTTCCGAAATTCGGAATATCGAAAAACCAAATAGATAAAAACAATGAGAGTCAAAAAGTTTACAATTCAATAAGTCAAAAACTCTAAAAGTCAAAAAACTCCGAAACGCAAAACTAAAAGAAATGAAAAATAAATGAAAAGTTCAAACATCGGAACGTCAAAAAATAAAAAGGTAAAAAAAGGTTAAGAAGTCACAAAAATAAATAAATAGAAAAATAAATAACAGAAATGCTGGGCTAAGTGAAACCAGTGTTTGGTTCCGTCGTTTTAAAGACGGTAATTTCGATGATGACGACTGTCTGTGTTGGAGGGAAGTCAAAAATTTTCAAAGACGTTGAATTGGAGAAAAAATTGTGAAGTAAAGAAAGTTAAAAATGGCAAAGTCTGAACAACAAAACCCAGAAATCGAAAAACCCGAAAAGCCTTTTTACTATTATATTCGAAAAACAAAACATCAAAATCCTGCCAACAAATGAACAAGTAAAAAAATTCAAAAATATATCAAACCAAATTCAAAAAATCATAAATCAAACAGATAAAAAAAAGTCAAATGAATTGTAACAATGAGTCGCAAATAGTTGAAAATACAACTAATTACTAAAATGTCAAAAGCTAAAAACTGAATAAAAGGAACAAAAAAAAGACCAAACATCAACGCGTCAAAAACAAAGTCTGGAAATCTAAAAGTCGAAAATTAAAAATCAATCAATATAAAAAAATTGAAAAACCAAAGAGTTTACAAGTCTTAAAGTTCTTATTACAAGCCCAAAAGTCAAAATGGTGAAACGTCAAAAAAGCAAAATTCAGAAGTCAAATAAATATGTTAAACAATTAAAATATAAAAAGTCAAAAACCTAGTTAATCAAACATATCGAAAATTTAGAAAAATAAATCGAAATCGAAAATAACAAAAATTTGAAAGTCAAAAAGACATGAAGAAAATATATCTAAAAGTCAAAAAGGCTATCATCAACATATCAAAACGTGAAAAAATTAAAAAATCAAAAAGTAAAAAATTGAGGAGTACAATTGAGGAGAACAAAGCAGTAAAAAGTCAAGCAATCAATAACCACAAAAGTTAAAATATCAACAGGTCAAAATATTAGAAGTCAACATAACAAATAAAGAATTCAAAAAATCAGATGTTCAAAATTTTTAACAGATCAAAAGTCAAAAAGAATATAAAAAAAGTTTTAAGTTTTATAATTCATTTAGACAAAAATATCTAATACTGAAAAAGACAAAAAAATTAACAAGCCAATGCCTTAACGTCAAAATAAAAAAAAAGAAGTTAAAGTTAAGAAATCAGAAAGCAAAAAAACTAAAAAGTTGAAAAGTCACAAAATCACCAGAAAAAATTGAAAATATCAAAAGTACAAAAAGTAGGGAAAACAACCAGGCGATAAAAAAAGTAGTAAAACCAAACAGTTTATAAGTTTAAAACTGAAGTACAAAAAAAGAAAATCAAATGGACAAAAATTCGAAAATTTAAAGCTGAAAAAATAATAAGTTAAATTAATTAAAGATCAACAAGTTAGAATTTCGAAACGTTAAAAAATCAAACAGTTAAAACGATACATAAATTGATGTATCGATGAGTAAAAAAAAAAGATAACAAATCCTCCAAAATTTGGAATCTTCACAGAGTCAACAAAACGAATAAAAATACCCAACAAAATCAGAAACTCAAAATATCAAGATATCAGTACAGAAAAAAGAATAAAAGTCAAAAAGTTTACAATCCAATAAGTTAAATACTCGAATAGTAAAAAATCAAGTAAATTTCAAAACCTCAAAAAGCCAAAAACTAGGAAGTCAAAGAAATAAAAAAACTAAAAAATCAAAACATTGTAACGTCAAAAAAGTCAAGAAATCAAAAAGTCAAATAAAACAGAAATATGGAAAATATATAGAAAAAATAAATACTCGCAAAATTACCAAATCAATAAAAAAAATTAAATGAAAATTAAAAGTTTACAAGTCATAAAGTTTCAAAATTAAAACGACAAAACGTCAAAGAGTTCAGAAATCAAAGAAACCAAAAATTCGGAAGCCACAGAAATTAAAAATCAAACAGATAAAACATCACAAACTTAAAAACTAGGAAAATCAAAAATTAAAAAAATATCAATGCAAAAGAAACATTAAAAATTCTAACGATCAAAGTTTAATAAGTCAAAACATTAACATGCAAAAAATCAAAACAAAAACAATAAAAAAAAATTTATGAAGTAACGAAATCAACAGGTAAAAATCAACAAATCAAAATGTTCAAAAATTTAAAAGTCAAATAACCAAAATGCGAAGTCAAAAAATTAGAAACAGAGAAAAAACAACAAAAATCCAACAGATTGAAAGTCAGAAGTTTAAAATGTAAAAAAAATTCAAACAGATCAGAAGCCAATAGTTTTTTAAATTTTAAATTTTTAAGTCAAAGAATCTAATAGTCCAAATGTCGAAAAATCAACAAGCTAATACCTAAACGCCAAACAAACCGAAGACTTGAAAATCAGAGAAAAGAAATATTAAGAATTAAAAACATTAAAGTCAAGAAAACAAAAAGACAAATGCTAAAAAAGTTTAAACGTCACAAAATTACCAAACAAATTGAAAAATAAAAATAGGAAAAAGTCAGCAAATGAAACAGGCGAAAAAACCTGTAGAAAAACAAAAATGTCACAAGTCATTGAGCCAAACATTATAAAAATCAGCAAGTTCAAAACTGAAAATGGCAAAATAACCAGAAATCCAGAAGTCATAAACCCACAAATTCAGAAATAATGAACAAAGTCAGTTGTAATATCAAAAACTAGAATAGTTAAGAAGTCAAAGAATTACCAAGTAAAAAAAATTAAAGTTTAAAAAAAAGAACTTCACAAAGCCAGCAAATCAAATAGGCGAAAAGCCAAGGAACACAGAATAATACATGTTAAAAAGTGAAAATCTAAAAAAAAAACAAAATTCAAAGTTAATAGTTATTTTCAAATTCAAAAACCAAAAAAAAAACCAAAAAAAGTTTTAAATGTAAAAAATTTGAGAAGTTGAAGAGTTAACGAGTTGTAACGTTAAGAAGTTGAAAAGTTGAAAAATTGAAAAGTTGAAAAGTTAAAAAGTTGAAAAATTGAAAAATTGAAAAATTGAAAAATTGAAAAATTGAAAAATTGAAAAGTTGAAAAGTTGAAAAGTTGAAAAGTTGAAAAGTTGAAAAATTGAAAAATTGAAAAATTGAAAAATTGAAAAATTGAAAAATTTAAAAATTGAAAAGTTGAAAAGTTGAAAAGTTGAAAAGTTGAAAAGTTGAAAAGTTGAAAAGTTGAAAAACTGAAAAGTTGAAAAGTTGAAAAGTTGAAAGTTGATGAGTTGAAAAGTTGAAAAGTTGAAAAGTTGAAAGGTTGAAAAGTTGAACAGTTAAAAAATTAAAAAGGTAAAAAGTTAAAAAAAGATGAAGTTATAAAGTTAACAAAGTAAAACAGTTGAAAAGGTAAAAAGCTAAAAAATTAAAAAGTTGAAAAATTATAAAGTTAAAGAGTTAAAATGTTAAATAGTTGAAATGTTAAAAAAATGAAAAGTTTAAAAGTTAATACATTGAAACGTCAAAAAGTTAAAAAATTATAGAGTTAAAAATTAAAGGTGACATTTCCCGTACATACACTGGCAAACGTGTATTGACCATTTCACGAACTGGTAGGGTAGGATACACAGTATTTGTTGATGTTGATGTTGCTTGTACGTATGTCATGCCAGCAGTTTCATGTTTTCTGTTGAAACTTTATTCATGAATTGAGTTCTGAAATGTCTCGTTAAATGGTCTATAGCCGTGTTGGGTCGTTTTTGTTTCGCTCGGCGTGTGAATCGTCGTAACTTGGTGCTCCACTTCTTGTGGAGCACATTTTTCCACTTGTTGTTGATAAAGTTCGTAGTTGTAGTAGATGATCTGTTTGGATGACTTTATGCAGTGAATGGTTGCAAAAAGGAGCGACACGTCTGTGCAAGCTCTGCAATGTTGTTGTTATTACTTATTTTAATTCGTGTTAGCAACTGCAGAAAGCAGCAAAACAACAACTATTGATGAATTAGTCTCATAAATGTTTATCTTTTATTTTTAATTTATTTGGTATATTCACCAACAGGCAAGCAGGTGCCCAAATGGTGTAACTTAAAGCTAACAATTAAAATATCTTCAGAGAGTCATTGAATGTTATATAACATTTGAACTAGTCAGATCTTGAAAAAAATAAACGATATCGCCGACGAAGAAGCGTTCGAGGTAAATTGAAGTCGAATAGAGCAGATACTCTGTTGAACAACCTTTGGAGACCAACCATTGCGCCAGAAATGCCGTAGTTAGTTCGTTGATCAGGCAGTCGTAGCATCGAATTGTTTCGCAAAGCATGAGGTTGCACGTTTATATTTACCTGTTCCAAAAGAGCGGAACAGTCTAGGCGGCCTTGTAAAAGGTCAGTGGTGAACAATGCCCTGGCTGTGTCTCTACGGATAGACAGAAGCCCCAAACGAATTGATAAGCAACGACTTTCATAGCTTGGTAGACGGAAGCGATCCGTCCATGGCAGTTTACGAAGAACGAATCTCAAAAAGCGCCGTTGAACTGATTCTATTCTTTCCACGCCATTGTTGTAATGAGGAGTCCAGACAACCGAGCAGTACTCCAGTATAGAGCGAGATAATGCGCAATACAATGATTTAGGGCAGTAGATATTCGTAAAGTCTTTAGCGATCCTGAAGATGAATCCCAGAACTCTAGAGGCTTTGTCGACAGTGAACGAAATGTTAGGCTGGGTGAGCTGGGAATCCAAAATTACCCCCAAGTCTTTAACTTGGTTTACGCGCTCGATCTCAGTTCCTAGCAAAGCGTATGTGTAATGTATAGTCTGTTTTTTTTCGCGAAAATGATATAATCGAGCAATTGGATGGATTAACGTCCATACGGTTCAGATGGCACCAATCGGCAAAAACATCTAGCTGACGTTGAAGAAAGTAACAGTCTTCAATTGTGCGAACTTGAAGATAGAGTTTGAGGTCATCCGCGTAAGACAACCGTGGTCTTTTAATAACTAGGTTCACGTCATTAAAATACCTCAGGAAGATTAGCGGTCCTAAGTGACTTCCCTGCGGTATTCCAGACGTAGCGTCAAAATAAGAGGATTGGCAATCCCTAATATCAACGGTTAGACGGCGACCGGTAAGGTACGATTGAAACCAAAGTAGAAGGTTCCCGTCGATTCCAAGATTGTCAAGTTTTGCAACGGCTATGCGATGTTTCAGTTTATCGAAGGCAGCTGTCAAGTCAGCGTAAATGACATCCGTCTGAGCACGGTTCATCATACTGTCACTGATGTACGAAGTGAGGCAAAGTAAATTAGTGGCGGTGGAGCGACAGGCTGTAAATCCATGTTGGTCAGTGCTTATGAAAGCTTTGCAGTGAGCGAGCAAAGGCTCCTTGATGACAAGCTCGAATAGTTTGGCAACAGCACAAAGCGATGTGATGCCACGATAATTGCTCACATCGTTTTTGTTTCCCTTCTTGTGTACTGGAAGCATGTACGCCGATTTTCAGCAGGACGGGAAGACACCGAAAGCGACAGATAGCTGGAAAACATGCAGAAGCGGAGATATTAGGTTATCAATCTGCGTTTTAAGAAACGTCGACGGCTCTAGAAATTATCGTCGCGTCTAAATGAAAAGTGTTCAAAGTTTGACTGGACCGTGGGGTATTACTGGGAACACTAACATTTTCCATATGTTTTTCGAATCTATTTTTTTTAATTTTTTTTTTGTTGGCGGTTTCTACGCTAAAAATTTGAATACACTGGGGTCTTTTATACGCGGTTGGTTGTACCGCGTTGAAAAAATCCGCGTATAAAAAAAAATCGCGTAATTTGAAAAATCGCGTTAAAAAACTACATTCAACAGAATGATTTGATTGAAAATAATAACACGTAAGCTTATATAAACATCAGAAAAAAAAATAAAAATGGTAACAAAACACACAAAATAAGTTTATAGTGCTTCCAAAATGAAAATTCATTGAGAAACAAGACAACAACTTTTTTGATGATGTACAGTCAAAACTAGGCTAAGCTAATCAAAAGCTAAAGCGTGAAAACGTCAAAATGTCAAAACATCAAAAATAATATAATTCAAAAACCCGAAAAATCTTCAAATCAAGTCCGAAAAATTAAAATATAAAACCAAAATTTATCCACCTAGCGGTCAGACCCAGCCTTTCTCATTCAGACTTTTATTTTTAAAAGTAGAATATATATTCACTCTTTAGGTTCTTGAATATTGATGTTGTAATCTATACATATAATAGGTTCTAAAATATTGATGTTGTAATTTATACATATAAAAATGCAGTCCGGTCTGTCTGCCTGTCTGTCTGATCCAAATAGGCTCGAAAATTACCAAGTCGATCGACGTGAAATTTTGTTTAGGGATTTTTGGTGCCAATAAAGATTCCTATGATAGTTTAAGACCCCTCCCTCTTCTGGAAGGGAGGGGTCCCATACAAATGAAACATAAATTTCTGCACATCTCGAGAACTAGCCGAGTAAATGGAACCAAATTTAGCATGTGGATGTTTTAAGAGGTAACAAATATGTTCCATAATCGACCTTAGGGAACATTTTAGATTGTAAGATGGCAACTTCCGGTTTCTGGAAATCAGCCAAAAATGGCCGATTTCCACCCAATTTAACATCCGGATCTAGCATGATACACAGGAGCTGAAATCGACCACAGATACCATTTTGAATTCTAAGATGGTGACTTCCGGTATTGGGTGTTATTCGATCATTTTCGGCTGTTTCCCAGGAACATGTGATTCTAGTATATATATAGAATTAAGGCGATGTACAGAAGCCAAAAGTCGAGGATGTTGTCATTTCGATAAAACCAATCATTTCAAACGATTTGTTATTCGACTTTGATCATATCATATGACCGATTCGTCGTGCATTTTCAGATTTTAAACACATCGCAAGGAATCAATGAATTAGGAACGTTCAAATAGTACTATACCACATTTCGAATATGTGCAGGCCACATATATCGATCAAAGCAGGTGTAGTTTTAAATATTTTAATTTCTTTTCTTTCCATAACTTTTGAGCCACATTAAATTGTAATGAAGCTTGTTATCTGTAAGTTCGAGAGATGACTCGTTCGTATGACACTAGTAATGCTCAAATAAGTCATGTAATCTTTGAGATAATAGACTTTCGTTGTTTTATTAACAATTTAATACATAACGGTTGCTTAAGTTCGATTATAATCAAATGAAAATAGGGCAGCCTAACTTTGAAACCACGTGTTCAATCATAATTCATCAGTTTACCTTAAAATAGCCCGCTTATCTGATAATAATATTGATCAAATCCGTTGTGTAGTTTCTGAGATAATGAAGTTTCGTGATTTTCACATTCCGGCACATTACAGACGAAGTTACAGTTCGATTACAGCAAAATTCAATAGGGTGTCATGGACAGCTAGACCTTTCATTTGACACTAATTTTGTGGAAATCGGGTCAGCCATCACTGAGAAAAGTGAGTGAGTTCAAGTAGTCTTCGGAATATGTTCCTTTTCATAGCTGGATTTCACATTTTAAAACATAATAGGCAAAGTAATAGTCTGATTGCAAAAAAAAATCAATAGGGTCTTATGGGGCAACTAGACCTTCCATTTGACATTGATTTTATGAGAATCGGTTCAGCCATCTCGAGAAACATGAGTGAGATTAAGTAGTCACGTTTCTTGTCATAACTTTTGAACTACAAGTTCAATCTTCATGAAATTCAAAAGTTAAGGGTATTTTAGGTAGCCCGTTCACTTGAAACCTATTTTGTTCAAATCGGTTGTGTAGTTTTTGAGATAATGATGTTTCATGATTTTTACATTTTCATACATTACCTCTGAACCAAAAATCCGATTACAATGAAATTTAATAAGGTCTCATAAGACAACGAGACCTTTCATTTGCAATTAATTTCATGAAAATCGGTCCAGCCATCTCTGAGAAAAGTGAGTGAGAATAAAAATCTGCACATACACACACACACACATACACACACACACACACACACATACACACACACACATACAGAAAATGCTCAGCTCGTCGAGCTGAGTCGAGTGATATATGCCATTCGGCCCTTCGGAGCACTTTTTTACTTTCGGTTTTGCAAGTGATTGCTATACCTTTCTAGGAGAAAGGCAAAAAATATATAAAATATCCTGTTTTATTTTACTACCTGAAAGTTAGAAGGCGATTGGTTGAATGAGTGGAAAATACCAATTTTTTTGTGATGCAATTTGGTCCCGGACACTCTTTACCCAATCCAACGAATCTGCTTCAGAACAGTCCTGTCGAAGATTTCTGTATGATTTCATGTTCCTTGGTGTGCAAAAACAACTGGAGAGCAACAAAATTTCAGTTGTCACCCGTTAGCTAATAACTGCACAGGTTACCTCGCAAAAACTACTACGATAGATCATTACCATGTCCAATGTAAATGTTTCATCGCATAACGTTGATTTGCGAAATTCTTGCGATAAATCTTCTTCTTCTTCTTCTATATCTATAAAATAGATGATACCCAGCCCGCGTTGCTGCGCCTCTTAGTTTGTAACGACAATTATGTATTTCTGGAATGTGCCATAATTTCAAACATGTATTACCATGCAATAAAAACCTAAATTAATCCAGCTAGCGGTCAGACTTATAATTTGTAAAAATAGATTTACATGAATGCTTAAATCCAATAAATGTTTATCCACTCTTTGGGTTCTAAAATATTGATGTTGTAATTAAAGTATAAAATATGAAATTTGACGTAATGTTGGTACTTAAGAAATAGCGAAATAAAAACAATGACTCTTAATTTCGAACAATTTAATCACGAGCGATGCCGGGAACGTTCAGATAGTACGATACCACATTTAAATCATGTTGAGGCCATATATATTGATCGAAGCAGCTATAGTGTTGAATAGTCTTTGAATTTCTGTTCTTTCTAAAACTTTTAAACAGCATATCAAATTGTTATGAAGTTTGTTATTTGTAAGTTTGAGAGATGACTCATTTGTATGACACTAGTTATGTTCAAATAAGTCGTGTAATACTTGAGATAATAGACTTTCGTTGTTTTACAAATTAAAACCTAACGCTTGCTTAAGTTTGGTTACAATCAAATGAAAAGGTAACGTATGGGGCAGCCAAACTTTGAAACCACGTGTTCAATCATAATTCATCAGTTAACCCTTAACTAGCCCGTTCATCTTATATCAATATTGCTTAAATCGGTTGTGTAGTTTCTAAGATAATGAAGTTTCGTGATTTTCACATTTCGATACATTACAGACGAAGTTACAGTCCGATTACTGCAAAATTCAATAGGGTGTCATGAGGTAGGTAGACCTTTCATTTGATACTAATTCTGTGGAAATCGGGTCAACCATCTCTGAGAAATATGAGTGAGTCCAAGTAAGTTGTCTTGGAATATGTTTCTTTTCATAGCTGGATTTCACATTTTTAAACATAACAGGCGAAGTAATAATTCGTTTGTAAAAAAAATCATTAGGGTCTTATTGGGCAACTAGACCTTTCATATGACACTAATTTTATAAAAATCGGGCCAGCCATCTCTGAGAAACATGAGTGCGATTAAATAGTCTCTAGAACACGTTTCTTTCCATAACTTTTGAACCACATGTTCAATCTTCATAAAATTCAAAAGTTAAGGGTTTTCAAGGTAGCCCGTTCATTTGAAACTAATGATCAAATCAGATGTGTGGTTTCTGAGATATTGATGTTTCGTGATTTTTACACTTTGATACATAACCTCTAAACTAGAAATCAGATTACAATAAAATTCCATGTTCAGTCAGACCATCTCTGAGAATAGTGAGTGCGAAAAAAGGTGCACATACACACGTACACACCCACAAACAAACATATACACCTATACATGCTTATATGCAGAAAATGCTCGATTCATCTAACTGAGTCGAGTAGTATATGACATTCGGCTATTTGGATCACTTTTCTACCTTTTAATTAGCCAGTGATCGTTAGGAGGAAGTCAATATGTTTACTTTCATTATGTGATTTCACATTTTCATGAACAACGGACAAAGTTACAATCCGATTGCAATGAAATTCAATAGCAATCTATGGGGCAACTAGACCTTTCATTTGACACTAATTTTGTGAAAATCGGTTCAGCCATCTCTGAGAAAAATTAATGAGTTTAAACAACCTCAGCATAACTTTTCTTTACATAACTTTTGAACCATATGTTCAATCATTACGAAGTTCAAAAGTTAAGGGTTCTGGAGACAGCCCGATCATTTGAAACCAATTTTATTAAAATCGGTTGTGTGGTTTCTGAGATATTGATGCTTCGTGATTTTTACATTTTGATACATAACCTCTAAACTAAAAATCCGATTACAATGAAATTCAATAACAACCTATGGCGCAACTAGACCTTTCATTTGCAATTAATTTTATGAAAATCGGTCCAGCCATCTCTGAGAAAAGTGAGTGAGAAAAAAAAGTTGCACATACATACACACACACACATACACACATACATACACACATACAGAAAATGCTCAGTTCGTCGAAAGGGGTCGAGTGGTATATGACATTCGGCCATTGGGACCACTTTTATACCTTTGGTTTTTCCAGTGATTGCTATACCTTTCTAGGAGAAAGGCAAAACGTTGAAAAGTCCAGAAATTCAATCGGTAAAAATCCAAAAAGTTATAAATCAAAACGACACCAAACCAAACGAGGTAAAAGACAAACATATGAAAAATCGAAAATTGAATTATTAAAAAACAAACTCTATTTTAGATTACAAGACTGAGGAATTTTATTCATAATTAACCAAGAAAATATTAAACCAGTCGTAAACAATTACGCAATTTTGTTGACAACCAGTAAAATTTCAAACTTGTAAAGTAATGCAATTTTGCTCGCAAATGTACGAGGGAGTTTTTTTCTCGCCACTTGCTGGTGCCATACCTTCCACTGCAGCTTTGTATAGTAACAGAGTACAGTTAGTGCCGCCGCCGTGCCGTGATGCCCGCGCTTGACTAACTTTTAGCTTTTGTCCACTGCGAGGCGCGCCGCCCTCGCCTACCCGCACAGCTTGTGCATGTGCTGCGATTCACCTTTGTCGCGGCAATAAATGTCTCATGAACGCGCCTCATTTAAATTTAATCACCTTCAGCGCAACCTCTCCGCCGGCTGGTTGCACTTGGCACTTTATTTTTTCGACGTGACTCGCGTGATTGCGATGTGGAGAGGTTGTGGGTTAGCCTGAGAGGGTTAAAAGTATTATAATTGGGAACTTTTTTCGCAGTACAGATTTGTTGAATTTTTCAGCTGCTAACGATAACGTACCGTTTTACCGGCGCGCGTTTATAGCGACGATTTTTATAAATGTAGTAATAATTGAGTTTCTCAACGGTACCTACTTTATTATTTTACTTACTGCATGCACTTTTTTTGCAAACAAAAAAAAAGTTTTACTTCATCGTTTCCAGCTGCGTGACCGTTCTCTGCACAGAGAGATAGGTCAAAGCAATTATGAAGACAGTAACACTGAGAGTGCTGCCATCATGCAACGTCTTCATTAATTAAAACAAGTTGAAAATCATCGCGAAAGACAGTTTTCCCCCGTGGCTTCAAACAACCCAAAGCAGTGCGCAGTGGAGCGGTATGCGATTTAAATATTTTCCCACGACACTTCGCTTCGTGATGCGCAAAGCGGCTGCTTTTCTCAAGTTGCTAGATTCTGCCAGATGTAAAGAGGACGCGTGGCTGGTGGACAGCAATTGGAACGTTCTCGATTGTGTGCTGGAAGGGGCAGGAGCAGAAACAATAAACCATATGAAATGTGATATATTTATATATTGAGACCGTTCTGGTGAACGCGCAGAGATCAGAAGGTGACCATATTTTCTGCACGTATAAAACGATATGACGTATGAAAGAATAATAAAACATGTGACACCCAACATGCTCAAGACAGATGAAAGTGTGCAGGTTTCTCTCGGACGTGGGCAGTTAGCGAGAAAATACTGACATTATTAGCAAGACTGGAATTTAGGTGTGAAATGTTTTATGATCGCTTTAGTTCAGGTAAAACGCCGTGCGGGGGAATGAATAACCGCTGCTTAAGGACAGCGATGATGAGACCAGCAAGCAAACGCGTGTGGGAAGAGAAGGACAAGAAGGTTTGCGTAAAACGAATGCGTTCCACAAAAATGCTTACTTTCTTTGTTACGACGGTAACATTCCGTGGAATTCAGGTTCTCTCTTGATCCCCGGTCATTTGACTCGCAAGCCGAACAGAACGTGAAATTTCCTCGTTTTCTACAAAGTATTTTAACTGGCATTTAATTTGTGGAGCGTGAATATTGTTTTCCCTTCGGCAATGCACCCTGTTCGCTGTTCGCTGTTGGGGATGCTCGGGTTCGTGGCGTTTACTGGGGGGCAATGTGTTTTCGTAGTAGATTCACCGTTGCAATAACAAAACAGTGAACTGCGACACGGCAAACATACGCGATTCATGCGGAAAAATGTAATATATCGGTGCAGCTCTGCGGCAAACGAAGATTTGCGGTTGTGGTTCAATTTGTAAGGAGCGTGTCGGAAAAAAATCTAACCACGGAATTGTCGAGGAATGGATACGGACGTGTGAAAAAGCAATGCTTCCATACAGGGTTTTGTTATTTTTGCAATTTAAACCGGAATTAGTCAAAAAGTGTTTCTTTAATTTGTGCGAATTGAATAAAAGATCTTTTGCAGCAAAAACTCAAAAAAGGCAACTTTTTAGTTTTTAAATAGTTTTTTAGTGTTATTATTACAAAATACACATCACAGAGTAAGAAGTTCGAAGCAATACCACACAAAGCTCCATTAACACAACTCAGGAGACGGTCAACTCAAAAATTAATTATCACCAAATTAAGCACATCAGCTAATTTCGAGCAACACTTTAATGATCCATTCAGCAGCGGGCCAACGACCATCCGAGCGTTGCGTTGCGTGTTAAAGCCATAAAATTGCGTCGATAACACAGGTCAAACGATACTAGCTTCTTTGTCCTCCTCGCCATTCTTGCCGGCGAATCGGAGGGCATGTCACGGTACGACACGGGCGGTGATTGACGGACGGTGCTGACTGGAAACAAAACAAACACCCAAAGATATTGTGGTACTCTCTCGCCCCCTGCTAACGACGCGGTGCAAAGCGCAATAAAGCAGCAGACAAAGACGCAGCCCAAAGCTCATTAAATGGCTCGACATTAAAAAAATGAAATAGATTAAATAAGACACAACCCCCGCGGTTGAAGCTCCGTTCGGTTCATTCATCAAACAAACGGTGTTACGTGTTTTGTTTACCAGAAAGGAGTAGAGCACACCCAGTGCAACCGGAAAGATGGAATCGTTGGGCATTCACGCGACGTTACCAGATAATGATTATGACGATGATTAAGACGATCAGTCATTCCACATCGTGAAATCAATCATTTTGGACGCGGGTGGCTTCGGCTCGGACAATCAAGTTGAAATATTTATTTACACAAACTAGCACAGTATAAAGCCGGAGAAGGTGTCATTATACAAGGTGATTTGCTAGCCCATGTGCGCTGCGCTGCGCTTTACCAGCGGCATGTCAAAGTAGGAGGATGAAATAAGGCGCGGAGGATAAAAAAATGACACAGCGATCGGTCTAAAACTGGTTTGTAGATGAATCGTCGATATCGCTGGCAATGGCACTAACCCTTTCTCGGAAGCGCCGCGCGCGCCGGTGGCAGCCAGCGTTGAAACGGACAGCAATAACTGCCATCGATGATGCAGCAGAAAAGATGCCACTCTCGTCGACTGTCACTGCACGAGCGCTTCTCGTTCGGATGGAAACTGCCCAATATAGTGGTTATAGGATATAATATATACCTACATTAGCAGAGGATTTAAAAAGCCGTGTGCCAACCTGATCTGATCGCGCTCCGCTCGGACGGCTGGACACGACAAACACGACGAATCAACATTTGTGCGCATCAGCTGAGCAAAAGGCGAAACGCGCGCCCGCTCACCAAGGTCAGGCTCGAATTGCGACGCAGTGATTGCCGCTGTTCGTGAAAAGAATCAGGTTGTTTGGACTTGTCCCGGTTGTCACGCACAGGTGCTAAAAGGTATAGCAGATAATTTGAGTAGCCACACAGCTGAAGCTGAGGCACGTCGATTGATAATCCGGCGAAATGTGACACCCGCGGGCGGACACATGATGCACTTCCTTGCATAGGGACTGCAAGAGGTTTTTGTTTTGGTAAGTTGGAAGCAGATATGCGGGTGAAGAATGTACTTTTCCGGTATGTGTTCCGACAAGGTTGCTAATAATCCTTATTTATTGTTCTGCCCATTCAAAATTTATCAGACTTTTGAGTAGAATCACAATTTGGAAAGTTTGCCTCGTATTGGCTTATTTAAACTTTGATCAACTGGCTTTCAAATTCATGTTTTTTCTGACGTAGAATAACGTCTTACGGCGATCTAGAGGTACGAATTGAAAACCCGCAAACATCGAGAGTGTCCACTTTCAAATGTTTAAAACTAAGCCAGTTTCCAACCGATTTTCCTTATTTTCATAGCAATCAATTGGGAAATCATCTATCCTTCCCCCAAATGCAAAAAATTGTAGTTTGATTTTTCGAGCTGAAGTACTATAGAAAATTGTCAAGCCTGGTTGTAACCAAGATTTCGACCTCTGATTGGTCGCTTGATGCTTGCTTTCCCTAACACGGACGACAGAATATTATACCTAGTTTCCCGAGGATGCACTAATTGGGCTATGTAAGAGCATGACTCTGCTCAAACCAATCACTTTACTAGGGAATGGCCACTAGGACAGTCCTAACTAAGTTACAGCGAGTAACAGCAGTAGTGAATAGTAGCAACGGCTAGCAACAGCGATGTATCGTATCACTGTTGCAAGAGGCTCACTTACTGCGAACTGTATCGACCAACAGCTAGCAGAGCTGTCGCTCGATTTCGAATATTCCGCTGCCTTCCATAGCGAACAGACTTACAGAGTAAACAGCATTTTCTACAGCACTGAATTTTGGATCTCCTTTGTGTGGGAAGCACCGTCGACATACAGGCATATCCTCAGTTTTGTGAAAAGAAATACTAAAACCAACCGTCTTTTTGAGGACGACCACATATTTTCAATTGAAGTAGTAAGAATGAGTTTTCTACACCTGAGTACTGCGGTAATCGTGAGTTTACTCTTGAGAAAAGGAGTGCTATTTATGGAACTGAAAGTGTCATTGTAAGAAAATACAGCACCTACGATTAGTTCACAGCAACTTTACAAAACGAATAACGGACGAACTGTCAAAAAATTGTCAGATCGTCGTGTTGCTCAAAACACGTCTGAACAGGTTTTTACCTGTTCTCATTGAACCTGAAAATTTGGGTCTATCAATACTCAAACTTTGGAAGACACGTTAAAGGTTAACCATAAATCATGCAATAAGAAAATTAAAATCAAAATTCAATACATGCGAAACAAAAAAAAATTGTGTGTCCCACTATGGATGAAATTGAGTTTTACCACTATCCGCAATGTTGTGGTAAGTGGCAGAAAATCAAATGATTTTGGGGCGCTGAAAGCTAATTTCTCTTCGATGCAGATTGCCATTTGCATGTCGTGTTGGATAATTTTCGTTCTGTTGTTATCTCAGTAGCATTTTCTGCCATTTTCAGAGCTTTATCAGCTAATAAGTACAACAACAACAGCTGCTAGCTGATAAACAACAGAATATAACAATGACCGAAAAATCTAAACTACTTCATAATCAAATGACTTTACAATGTGTGTAACATAATTTCTTTACATCTTTCTTTCAAGAGGGTCAACATAACATATCAATACATTGGTATAAGACAGATTGTCGTAATTTTACGTTAACCTTGCGGTCTTGTCTTATAAACAACCTCTTCTACAATTTTTTTTCTTGTGGTATGGTTGTTGCGATTATCATTTGTGATTCCGTGTGTATTTCCACTATAGTAACTATATTGGGTACTTATTTAGGCACAAAAAACTAAGTCTTAATTTGTTTTAATTTACTTTCTTTCTTTTAAAAAACAGCTAAAAAGTTTCCGCTTAAATTTTGATGAAACGATGAAACCAGAATGATGTACAGTATCTGGAAATCTTTTTCAAACGCAATTTCGGAACCCAAGACGACGGCTTCCGATATAAGAGAAACAGGCTCAAATAACTTAATACCATCCAATATGGGTATTTCTAGAATCGGGATGATGTCCAGAGGCCAGAAATCAACTACATAGAGCATTCTTTATTCCAATATGGCGATTCCTAGTTTTCGAGAATGACCATATAGACCCGATCTTGGTATTTCCGTATTCGAGATAATGCACAGGCCGAACATCGATGCCACATCAAAAATTCAAGGCAGCAACTTCCGGTTTCCAATAATGGTCATGATGATGCTTAGAAAACAGAAAACAAATCCAGACGCCATTTTGAAATCCAATATGGCAACTTCTGGTTTCCAAAAATGACCAAATACCACCCAATTTGTCTATTTCTCTCCAAAATGATACTCTGAGGCCAGCCGGCCATTTTGAAACTCAAGGTGGCTACCTCCGGTTTCTGGGAAACAACCAATTATGGCAAAATACCACCTGATAGGTGTTTCCAGAACCAGGATGATATCCAGAAGCCTGAATTCTACCCCAGATGCCATTTTAAAACTTCTCAGGGCCATCACGTTATTTCCAGAGAGAGTTATTTTATTTTTTGATTTGGAAGAATAATAAATATGTATGTGTGTATGAGCACAACTAAACGACTTTACTTATAGACTTCGAAGCTGCATACGGTTCGATAATAATCATCAACATTTGATCTATTGTGATATTGCCCAGGTGTTTTGGGCGCCACTCTTCAGCGATTTACAATGTGTGTAACATAATTTTTTTACATCTTTCTTTCAAGAGGGTCAACATAACATATCAATACATTGGTATAAGACAGATTGTCGTAATTTTACGTTAACCTTGCGGTCTTGTCTTATAAACAACCTCTTCAACTATTTTTACTTGTGGTATGGTTGTTGCGATTATCATTTGTGATTCCGTGTGTATTTCCACTATAGTAACTATATTGGGTACTTATTTAGGCACAACAAACTAAGTCTTAATTTGTTTTAATTTACTTTCTTTCTTTTAAAAAACAGCTAAAAAGTTTCCGCTTAAATTTTGATGAAACGTTTGTCTCACTTTTATATTTTTTACTTTTGATTCAAAGATGGCGATTCTCGGTCAAAATGGCTGAATATCACCCAATATGGATATTTCCGAAACCAGAATGATGTACAGAATCTGGAAATCTTTTTCAAACGCAATTTCGGAACCCAAGACGACGGCTTCCGATATAAGAGAAACAGGCTCAAATAACCTTATACCATCCAATATGGGTATTTCTAGAATCGGGATGATGTCCAGAGGCCAGAAATCAACTGCATAGAGCATTCTTTATTCCAATATGGCGATTCCTAGTTTTCGAGAATGACCATATTGACCCGATCTTGGTATTTCCGTATTCGAGATAATGCACAGGCCGAACATCGATGCCACATCAAAAATTCAAGGCAGCAACTTCCGGTTTCCAATAATGGTCATGATGATGCTTAGAAAACAGAAAACAAATCCAGACGCCATTTTGAAATCCAATATGGCAACTTCTGGTTTCCGAAAATGACCAAATACCACCCAATTTGTCTATTTCTCTCCAAAATGATACTCTGAGGCCAACCGGCCATTTTGAAACTCAAGGTGGCTACCTCCGGTTTCTGGGAAACAACCAATTATGGCAAAATACCACCTGATAGGTGTTTCCAGAACCAGGATGATATCCAGAAGCCTGAATTCTACCCCAGATGCCATTTCAAAACTTCTCAGGGCCATCACGTTATTTCCAGAGAGAGTTATTTTATTTTTTGATTTGGAATAATAATAAATATGTATGTGTGTATGAGCACAACTTAACGACTTTATTTATAGACTTCGAAGCTGCATACGGTTCGATAATAATCATCAACATTTGATCTATTGTGATATTGCCCAGGTGTTTTGGGCGCCACTCTTCAGCGATTCAGATTTTGAGCTTGGGATCATTTTTTTATTAAACACTGTCTGATCTTTGAAGCAGATTTCAGTGATTCTGAGCTCAATTTAGGAATATTTTTATATTGGCCTTCAGAAGTACTTTTTGGCGGTTTCGGGCTTAATTTGGGATCACTTTAAATTTTGACCGTTTGAAGGGTTTTCTGGCGATTCTAAGTATAATTTAAGATCATTTCCTTTTTTCGCTTTTTCTGACATTTAGAAGCACTTTTCGAAGATCTTGATTTACGATCATTTTCTGTTGTGGCCTTTTCTAACCTGTAGGATTTTCTGGCGATTTTGAGCTTTAAGATGATTTTCTATGTTGGCCTCCAGAAGCACTTTTCGGCGGTTTTGAGCTCAATTTAGGATGTTACTGGTCTTTAGAAGCTTTTTTCGACGGTTTTTGACTCGATTTGAGATCATTGTCTATTTTTGCTTTTTACGCCTTTATAAGCTCTTTTCGACGTTTTTAAGCTCAATTTGGAATCATTTTCTATTTGACCTTTTCCGGTCTTCAGGTCTTCTGGCAATTGTGAGTTCCATATAAGATCACTAGCTGACCCTGCAAACTTTGTCCCGCCTATTTTTGTGTTAAATTAAATAACTTTAAAGATTCTAAATCGATTGATTCCTTGCGATTTGTTTATAGTCTGCAAATGCACGACGAATCAGCCATAAGATATGATTAATATCAAAAGACAAATCATTTGAATTTACTGATTTTATCGGAATGACAACATCCTCGCACGCCGTGTCAGAATCGGCTTATTATGCAACTTCAATGCACCTCGGATTTTTCTTCACCAAAAGTTAGTTTAGGGTCCAAGCTTTCAAATGAAAGTGGTTTTAAAATATTCTATCGGGGAAAACTTAAATAAAACGAGTTTGAATTTTTTTCCTAATGTTTCGACAATTTTTGCCCATTTATGGAGACACTAGGTTTATTGAAATTCATGGTGTGGTATCGTTATAAGCAATGTTTGTGTGTGTGTGAGTGTGAGAGAGAGATGATTGTTTAGTTCCAAAAGGATCTGAAAAAATGCATAAATGCTGGCTGGAAACAAATTTTCAATCCATTCACTACTTTGAGGGGGAATTCTAGAGACACTTTTTTTCTTAAGAGTGCCCACTTGATTTGTTCAGGAGTGTTTAAGGCAACTTAATTGTTTATTTAAAAAAAAACATAGTTTGAAAAAATAAAAGCAAACTGAGATGACTTTTTACCAAATTTTATTTAAATTTTGGTTTCTATTATTTTTTTTTTAAATCTCGAATTCTGTTCCGCCAATACTTTTCGATAAAAGTTCAGACTAAAACTCATGTTTTCTTAATCTCACACTCACTTCTTTATTTCTAAAAATATGCAAAGTTGCTTTGGGTAGTAAGGCCTACACACTCATAAAGGTTTATTGAATTTTGATAGGGTGCTGCCAACGTCTGTTCGAAAACTTTTGTTCAAATTTTTGTGTGAATTACGTAATGCAAGATTCGAACAATGAATACATTGACATAGATCGAAACAGGAATTTATATCATACCCAAAAAAATCTTGATGTTTTGGTTAACTTGGTTTCAAGCGAACGATCAGTTTAGGGACACTGAGAAAAACGTGGTTTATTTTCGTGAGCCAATTCATGGTTTTACCAAACCTAATGCCTTCTATATTGTTATGCTTCGCAACAGAACTTATATATGGATATCGCAAATTCATCAATTATTTTTGCGTAAGCTGGTTGGCTTAAGGATATCCAATAACTCCAAAGATTCTAAGATACTATAAAATTTAATGTAACCGAGTTTTGCTTTGCAGCCGATGAAGGACTTGGACAGTGTTCGGAACACACCATTGGAATTATTCACCATGATTCTGCCAAAACATGGATGAATCATTAAGATCCTAAAACACAAGAAAGATATAAGCAGAACATCATACAACAACCAAAATCAGTGTACAAATATGGAAAATAACCAACACTGCAAGTGTATTTATTATTTTCGCCATCACTTTATATGGAACCACAGTAAAAAAATACATTATCATAAACATTTTGTATTATTCTTTTCCTATCGATAAAAATCCTATTGTACACACTACTACACTACACAGTTTTCTCCTTATTCACCCCCCTCCCCCCCTTCACTCTCTCTTTCATCTACACATACACAAACACACACACATACAGACATTGTTTATATCGTTACAATACCATATGTTGCAATGTATTCAGCGTACCCGTATACGGGCAAAAAATATGGAAAAAGTGAAAAACATTCAAACTCATTTTATTTTAGTTTTCCCCGATAGAATATTTTAAAACCACTTTCATTTGAAAGCTTGAACCCTAAACTAACTTTTGGTGAAGAAAAATCCGAGGTGCATTGAAGTTGCATAATAAGCCGATTCTGACACGGCGTGGCCCCGACTTTTGGCTTCTGTACATCACCACGATTCTGTAAATATCCATATTGAGTGGTATTCGGTCATATTCAGCTGTTTTTCTGGCATCAATCTGAATCCAGAAATACTCATATTAGGTGGTATTCACATATTTTGGCTGTTTTCCAGAAACTGGAAGAAGTCATCTTTGAATTCGAAATGATGTCCAGGGTCAATGTTTGGCTTCTATGCATCATCTTGATTAAGGATATATTCATAATGAGTAGTATTCAGTCATGCTAGGCTGTTTCCCAGAAGTTGCCATATTACAATTCAAAATGTTGGATTTCAAAATGGCGGTGAAATCAATTTCTGGTCTCGGAGCGTCATTATGGCTTAAGAAACACCCATATTAGAGAATATTTGGTAATTTTCGGCTGTTTTCCAGAGACCGGAAGTCTCCATCTTGGAATTAAAATTGGTGTCTGTGATCGATTTTTGGTTCCTTGTTCCGGATATAATCATATAGGGCGGACTCGAGTAACCGGAGACTCGATTATCCGGAAACTTGATTAGCCGGAAACTCGATTATCTGGATTCGATAATCCGGAATTTTAAACTCGATTATCCGAAATTTTATTTTTTTGGTGTCTGTTTTTAATTTTATTCTAAAATTTTGCCTTCACCAGTCCTTCTGGCATATTTGTTATTATTTAAGTCATGTCCGGCATGTTTGGAACATGTTCGAATTAAGTGAATATAATCAATGTCCAATTTTTTTTTTTGCTTCTCAAGGTTTTACCTCTTTTCGCATCAGAAATAACTTCTTCTCTGCGTCATAAAGTAAAGTGAAGAAAAGAAATATTTATTTTATGTCCGTTAATCGCAAAATTTAAGTATTTTTTGTGTGATTTGAAAATTTTTGATGTTCCGGATAATCGAGTCCGATTTGTATTGAGTGCAAACCTGCCATTTTTGACTGTTTTCTAGAAACCGGAAGCTGCCATCTTACAATTCAAAATGTTGTCTGAGGTCAGTTTGTGGCTTCAGTGCATCATTACGATTCCGGAAATACCTAAATTGGATGGTATTTGGTCAACGTAAAGGTTTTTAAAAAACCGGATTCGCCATGTTGGATTTTAAATGGCATTTGCAGATAATATATTAGGAGGAATTCGGTCATGTTCGGATTTTTTCCAGAAACCGAAAGCTTCCATCCTAAAGTTAAAATGGCGTCTGGAGTCGATTTTTGGCTCCGGTGCATCATCCCGATCATTTCAGGCTGTTTTTCGGAAAAAAGGTTGAAATATCTCTCCCCTTCCAGAGTACGAAGGAGTATCAAACCACCATAGCAATTTGAGTTTGATTTGTGTAAGAGTCCTCCCATCCAGAAGTGGGAGAGGTGTCAAACCACCATGAACATATTGTTCGCTCCCAAAAACCTCCACATGCCAAATTTGGTTTCATTTACTTGATTATTTCTTGAGATGTGCAGAAATTTGTGTTCAATTTGTATGGGACCCCTCCCTTCCAGAAAAGGGAGGGGTGTCGAAACATTATGTACATATTTGATATCCCTAAAAACATTCACCTGCCAAATGTGGTTCCATCCCTCCAGAATAGGGAGGGAGAACATTATGGTCTTATTTGCTACCCCCAAAAACATCCACACGCAAAATTTGGTTGTATTTGCTTGATTAGTTCTAGAGTTGTGTGAAATTTGTGTTTCATTTGTATTGGACCCCACCCACGTCGATCGGTTCAGTAGTTTCCGAGCCTATATACAGATAGATAGATAGATAGATTTTGTAATTTGTTTTTAATAATTTTGACTGTTTCAGGCTTACCTTTTGGCGATTCTAAGTTTAATTGGCTTGATTGGGGATCATTTCCTTCATTCTTAGAAAGTCGAAATTAAAATAGCATTTTCCATTTAAGCTTATGGGTTATTACTTAATCATATTATTTTATTGAAATATTATTGAAGATAATATGTACCTGACCCAAACAGCATCTTTACTGTTGGTTTAAAGTGGTTTCAAATAGTAGAGTTTAACACACTTCTGATATCTCCCCACCAGTTACCCTTCCTTTACGCTGAAATCTACAATACCTTTGTGTGACTTCCTCTTGACAAAAATAAGTCCCTCTTTTCAATAACTCTGGCCAGAATGACGCACAACGAAACTTCTCCAGGGAATTATAATTGGCGATATTTGGCAGGAGGGAGGAGGCTCGGTATAGAAGAACTGCACTGCATAAATATAATTAGTGCAAAAGCACTGACAAAATAAAATAATAATAAGCATGCCACATCTCATTAACGGTGTTGCTAATAATAGAGGTGCGGGATACAGCAGACATCAGGGCATATCGCACAATAGATCAACGATTCTGGTCACAGTGAGGAAGTCCATACAGAAAAAAAAAACAGAAAAGTTCAGAAAAATGCCCACGATCCGAATACTTTCTAAAATTATAGTAGGTACCATTACTCTCGGACTGCGCACTGTGTTCTATCATGCAGATCACCAATCTTTTAAACCTTCGCTCGAAAAAGATCTAGCAACTGAACCGTCCAAACGCGTCTTATTGGTTGCGTAGGTAAAGGTGGCAATTCCTGTACTTGACATTGAGAATTTGATCTAACCTTCTCCGAAATTTTCCGTTTTTCCGACTTTACTGAGGACAACCATGGGGTAAGTACCTTGTTTGCGACAGATTAAACTTTGAGGTTTTGCAAAACAACACCACTGATGATCACTATTAGAATATTTGACCACTTGCGCGCCTATTGACCAACCCTGGCCGCGTTCCAGGAATCGGGTATCCTGGCAACACGTCTATAAAATCTCAAAGTTTGATGACTGGCACCAATTCGAATTTGCTCACTCCTTTCGAAGTTTGGTAAATTGCTGTCCAGGATTCAAATTTACACTGCTATAGCCAAGCCAATTAGGGAATCTGTTCCCAGGTCACGGCCACTTATGACCAATTCCCGTACAATGATTACTAACAGTCTTGTTTTGTCGAATCTTGGAGTTCAATATGTTATAAGTCAGGTCAGATTTCGAAACACTCTAAGTGATCATCAATAGTTTTGTTGTACGAAAACTTAAAGTTTGATATGTTGGAAGTAAGGTTTCGGCGCCGTTTTCAAACGAGCCTGTGTCAGTGAAGGGTACTTACCCCACGGCAATTTCAAAATGTTCCCTGCTGTCCCACAAACTGATAAATTTGTGACCTCTTTAAAAAGGTTGGATCAATTTCGGTTGAGATCTTGCGGAATGACAAGTAGTTCAGGTATGCAAGTGTTAAGTGAATCGATCTCAGTTCAGGAAGTTTGAAATTTCGTGCTATAAAGAAATAAACCACACATTTTTGTGCGCGGCCCCAACAGCATTGTCATATTGCCTGTTTGTCTAAACCAGTACCAAATATGAATAAGCAAATTATACTTCTCTAATCAGTCGGCTGAACAAAGAATAAACCAGAAATAGCTAAATAGCTAACAAAGTGAATTGTGATCCATCGTATGCTTCCTACTAACAAAAACGTCCTTTCTGTAAGCTTTGTGGAATATCAGAGGTAAACACGGTCCGAAACAGCGAAGGTTACACTATCTTCTCTTCCCTGTTTCCATTTGATTGCAAGCACATGGACGGCGCCGTTTTTGATTCTTCAAAAATTTAGTCAGTAAAACTTATACTAAAATTAAATGGTCGGTTACTTCCAACCCCATTCAGGCGATTCGCTGTGCAATTTTACTGACATGGTGATATTTTTTTTTTCTTTTTTTCCAATGTAGTATTTTCAATTATTTTTTTCAATAGTGCTCTGCCATTTTATTCGTCTTTTCGATTTCCTATTTGAATATTATTTATCAAAATTATTAAACGCTATCGTGCTTGCTTTCATTATTAACCTCACGACAGCGAAGTTATAAAAACAGAAATTTAGTGCAAATTTCAACAGCTGTCAAAGAGTGATTTCGTCAAAAATACGTGGAAAAAAAAGAAAAAAAATACTTTCTAAAAAAAGTGGGAAAAATTTTTTACATCGCTTTTTAACTCGCGCTCGGCTGTGACATACAATGATAAATCGACATTTCGTCTATTTTTTAAAGGGGGGATATGGTTCCCGTGGCTCTGTGATTAACAATGTCGGTCGGCTAGCTCTCCCACACGGTTGTGATATCGGGTTCGATTCCCGATCGGGTCGAGGATCTTTTCGAGCTGGAAATTTTATCGACTCAGCATTGGGGCACGGTACATCTCTGTACTTATATAATATGCAAAATGTGCCAAAAACGGTGACATATCAATACTAAACATTTCGTTTAAATTTTGTCATTTACATGAACCCGTTATGCTTCCTTGTACTGAGCAAAATATATATTTGAAATAGAAAAATGTAGATCAACCTAATCTTAGCTTCTGGATAGATTTGCAAAGAACAAATAACGCTTTTGTTCCAACTATTTATTTTATTTGTTGTGTGGAGCATAATCGAGTCTGTAAAATATCCACACGTCACTCTAAACTCTCACTCGACTTTTAATTATTTTTCTTTTCACGGCTGTAGCAGTCAGAAGAAAATCTGCATCGTGGTATGATGAAAAACAACTCACAACTGCTATCAGATGCGAAAAGTGATAAAATTAAAAGCAGTGAGAACTTAAAGTATCTTGTATTATATTTTACCAAAACGGCGGAGGAAAGTATTAATCCTGTTTCGAAGCGTTCATAAAAATCTTGTTTTTTTGCCAAAGCATTAGTTGGTAGTTATATTCACAAATCAGCGAACCCTGTTTTCTATCAAACGTATCAACAATATTCCATTTAAATCTTTTATTGAAACATCCAACCAAGAAGCGTAAAAATCTCACACTACGTTTTCTCATTGAAATCTAATTATAAAAAAATCACAGGAGGGCTGTGTGCAAAGCCACGACCGCAAGGTTGAAGTAGAATACTTTTACAAGAAAGAAAAGGCTGCTTGCATGTCAGTCATTTTTTCTAGTAAATGAACGTTGACTAATCAGATCAATCGAATTTTGCACTTCAACAAGGATTGACCATTTTCAATAATATAGTAAATTGCTTGTCATGATTGGGGCTTGACATTTTTTAAATTTTGGTTATGCGAAAAATTAATTTTTATGCAGATAATGAAAGTTTTTCGGCTATCGTGCTCATGACTGAAGGAAAAGATAATTCAGTACGTTCTGAGACATTGAGATAAAGTAAAATTTATAACTTTAACAAATTTAAAAATGTAAATTAACTCAAGAGAAAATAATCATTCGTCAATCAGGTTTTTATTTCATCCTGAAAAGGACAACTTGTTGTTCAATTCAATATCGGATAAGATACCGATCACATCTTGGCGTTATCACTGACAGTGCGAATAAAGTATTACTTGTGATAAAATAAACAGTACTTCTTCTTTTTATTTGTTAACGGAGACTTTGAGCAGCTTCGGCTGAAACAGGCTCTTTTATAGGCCAATTATCATATTTTAAATTGCAAGGTATATGATTCTGTCGACCGTGCTTGGGAAGCAATCATATAACGACCAATCAGAGGTCGAATTTTTCGTTTTGACAAGGCTTGACTATTTTCAATAGTACAATAGTTTGAATAATAAAATTACAATTATCTCCATTTGGGAAGAATCTTAGAAGATTTTCCAACCTATTGCTGAAAGAACGAAGGAAATCCATCGAATACAAACCGATTTATTAGCATTTGAAATTGGACATATTTTTCACTTTTTTCGGTTTTAGATTTTCATTTCACATCCCTATGTAGCCGAACTTCCTGAGAGAAGTATTCTACTTCAAAATCTGTTATGAAGTTCGTCTAAAATTACTTTTAAAGTTTGGATAAAATTTCACTTTCATAGATAAGCTTTCTAAGCCGTGAGAAGCAACACATTAATTGTTATAATTGGCCGAAAGTAATTTTTCATTATACCCGACTTCAATTTGCAATGCTTGTCAAACGCCTCGCATCACAGGAAAGCACTCGACCGACACGCCCTCACACATGCCGGAATGGGACTGGGTGGATTGCAGGTGACGAAATTCCATTCACACCCCGCCGTAATAGACATCGTCGTCGGCGGCGGCACCGATGTTGGGCAGCTATTGCGACCACAACATTCGAGGGGGGGGGGTCGTGATAACGTATTTAGACGTCCTGAACCTAGACCGCTAACCTCCTGTCACGGCGGCATTTAGGATGAAATGATAAAAACCACATCATAAATCCACCGCACGAAATGAAATTTCGCGGTTCGCCGCATCGTTTTTTGCCGTCTATTTTTTGGAAACCTAGCGAATCACCGGCGCCTTTTTGCCCCCGGCACCCTCACCCAGGGAAACGGCGACCCGTGTAATATTTTGTTGACTTTCTTCTTCTAGGCCTGGCAATAAACACGGAAGCACCCCGCTTGCATTTCAAATTTCTCTCTCTCTCTCTCTCTCTGTGTCTCTCTCCTGCCCTCGTACTCTGTCTCTTTCCGCGGTTTAATGATGTTGTGCTCTCCTCTTTGAAGCGTTGTCGTCGTCGTACCTGTAATGGGGACACACTTTTATGGGTACAATTTACTCCCGCCGAACCAATCATTGCAGTGGGGGAGAAAAAAGTCGCCAAGGACGCTCGGAATCGGAATCACTGGTTCGCGAGAGTGATTGATTTTTTTTTCTTTCAAGGCTCTTGGAACTAGCAAAACATGATTGGTTTTGCATTTTGAGCAGATTTCTGTCATACCTCGTGGACAGGGAAAATAGGTGTCATTCCACACCCGGGCGATGATATATGTGGCTTCATAATGCACATTATCCAGATTAATGAAGCTGAACGCGTTTGCTGGAAATGATAATATAATGTTTGATTTATGTGCTGCTTTGCATATGCGTGGCATAAACGTGTCCCACCTTTGAAACAAGCTTGTTTTTTCTCTGTTTGGTTTTACTCTTTTACTTTTTGACAAGAAAAAGCTGCGCTATCAATAGAGTAATTTAATACAAGCCACATTGCTGTAAGATTCAAAATTGCTGAAGTGCAAAACGCGCAATACAACCATGTATTTTATTTTTAAGGCCTTCTATCGCGAGGGCATTGAAGACAAAAAGCTCACCCGCGGTATAATGCAACCTTTTCAATGTTTTAAAGATTTTTTCACTGGATTTTTTTGATTAAAAAATAACTTCGTGTATAAAGTGACAGCAGCTTGTAGGGGTGTTCAAGTAAGAGACGGTTTTCAGTAAGATCAGTAAGAATTTGTGATGTCTTGATATTCATACCCAATAAAAAAAATCGACTTTCCCTGCCCAAGGAGAACCGACAATGTTGGCAATCAATGTAAATTTCGATTCGATATATAGTTTTGTCTTGTTTTTTTTTTTTCAATTCAACCTAGATTGTTATATTGAAACATCTAAGAAAGTTTTTGATAAATTAAACGCTTAAATTTTTAGTATCCAAAGTTAAATAAATTGCCATATGTAGCTTATCAGCTAAGAGAACTGATGTAAAATTCCTCTTTGGTACATAGAAACTGCACTACGAGTGTAAGCTTGAACAAAAAAAAAACGACAAGCAAAAAAACGGCAGCTACTGCACCACGGAAGGAACTGCTGCTTCATGGAGCAATTTTTTAGTTGTCATATAGCTGTCCCGGCGAAAAATTAGCTTGGTAAGCACCTGCTTTTTTGCGCCAAACGACTGTTGGCGAAACCTACATACATTGTCGTCTGAACTCCCGTTGACCGTCTATGGAACTGGGCTCAGCAGTGGAGAGCAAACGCCCAGCCAATGTCCAGTATATATGGTCGAAACTGCAGGTCTATTCTAATGGTCACCGCCCGCGCTGACGTTGACCTGCTATTCCCACTACTACTTGCACTTCTGTTACTATTACTGATACTACCATACTACTACCAGTACTCGTACTTCCCTCAACTGACCAAGGAAGGGGGCACAAGTGCAGGATTTATGCACCATGCAGCAGCCGGTGCTATGATTCTTGCCATCAACCGGACTGGACTGGACTTGGGTGCAAACACGGCACAGCTAGGCAATTCCACTCTTGTTTTTTTTTTTGTCTCGACGCCATTCCAGGAATATTTTTCTTCGCATATCGGTAGAATTTTGGTTAGTTGGCAGGTATGCAAATTATGATCGCCTCGCTTGGTGATATATGTACTGGTCTGAGCTTTTTTTCCCCTGCGAGCAATGAAATACGTTCAGCGGGAATCCTGCGAACAGTAAGAGATTTAATGTCCAATAAATAAAATTTGAACTTTTTAGAATGCCATCTGCTAGAATATGTGAACCGATTGGCACAGCAATAACTTTTAATCAATTCTTCGACTGAAAACCAAATGGAATGTGGGTCACAAACCAAACGATTTAAATCCACCTGTTGGAATTTTCTCTCCATAGTCACAAGTTTAGCTTTGTGTTTTTTTTTTTCTCAACATTCTTTTGTTTCTTCGCCGTTTGAATAGCCAGAGCCGTCTTTTGATCTTTCCTACCGATACACATCAAGCAGTAGACATGCATCTTTCCGGTTTCGAGAGTTAGCGAAAACGATTTTTCTCCCACACTGATGGCTAAAATAGAGGTTCATAAAAAACGTATAATAAAGTATTATTTTCATTTCTAGTAAACTGTAACACTAGCTCAGGTGTTTTGCTTTAGGCTTCTTCGCTCGGTGAAACTGTGATTGCGTGTTTTTTTTGTGTCCCTAAGCTGCCGGGCCCATATTAACGAACTTCAAAAGGAATCAATATGCACGGAATGAAGACATTACATCAGAAACACAAAGATTAAAGTTCGAATAAGTAAGCCGATCGCCTGTAAAATTGACGCTTAAGGCCCACCCAATCAGCGGCCACGATCAAATGTCGAGAATTCTAATTGAGAGAATTTGGTTATATACGAATAGGTACATATTTTATGTTGATTCGGCAAAATAATACTTTTGTTGGTGCTATGGTAGCAAGTTGAAAAACAACAATCGAAGATGAAAATTTTACCTTAAAGGTTCAGGGCCGGCGGTTCATGTGGGTAGTATGAGTAGTAGTACCCACTCGAAAAATATCCCTGTAGGTACTTACCCACACGGAAATATCGGACAAAGCCAAAAAAAGTAATGTTTTTTTTTTTATTTTAAACTTAAAATTGAGGTTACAAAGCTACAGCAATTATCAATTTTTTAGTCTTAGATTTAATATATTTTGTGTTTCGTACCAACCTGAAAAATTTTTATTTTCACCATTTTTTGACCGTTGATTATGGTTTCAATGGAAATCGGCTTTTCGAATTTCGTTTACGATAGGGCTCTAAAGTTTTGTCTTCTCGTAAAAAAATTCCCATACAAATTTATGCTCCATCGGACTTCGGGAAATAGAGCCTCAAAACGGTAAAACTTTCAGTTTTTTGATCGATGAAAAAAAATTTCGGGCTGGGAGAGTCTCTTGTGTGTTCTGGTGTGACTCGAGCCTCCCGGTGCAAAAGTTTTCGTGTCCCTGGAAGTAATTTTTTTTTTTTCGAACAATTATGAGATAACATCAGATCTCGATATTTCATGCATTACATAAAGATTTGCTATCGGAAAAAATCGGTTTTAAAAAACTTCAATAACTACTCTTGTGCCTTTTTTCGTTGGCAATAAAATTGGAAGTGAAATTTTATCAGAAGTTCGCTTAAGCTTCAATTTTGGAAATGTTTGAGACTTTTGTGGCGAACATGGATGTACATGTCTGAAAGTAGCAGTCCCGTCCACTGGTGTCGGAGCTGTATGTAATGAAGCAGCGGCAGCGGCTGAATAAGATAATCAAGTCAATTTTTCTAGCGAACCGCGACGTGAAGGTGGTGATGGACGTTGAGACCCATCTCATCCTGGATGACAACGACTGGCAGGGCACTTCGTATTTTACTACCCCCACGAAGGAAGTGAGCCCTGAGGTGAAGTTCATTTCACACACCAAGTTCCCCGAGAAGGTCCTACTGTGGCTGACAATCAGCGAGAAGGGGATGTCAAAACCGCTCTGCTTTCGCTCCGTACTGGCCGTGAACGAGGACTACTCGAAGCAATCGTTGGCGGAGATGGAGCGGCTGAAAATCGATGTGGTACTCAGGTCGGCCAATCCGCCCATCCTGATTTTCTTGGCAAACCAGAAGCGTAAGACCTACTCCAACAATTTTGCCGCGAAAATTCCCTTTTTCAATGCAAAAATTACTACTGAACGAAAATCTTATTTTTCTTGAACATTCCATGGCATCCTATTGTTGATGCACTGTCGATTTTTCAAAGAATTATGTATAGGTATAATAAGGTAACACTAGCCCCTCCCCCCCTCGCGGCCCAACTGCGCCTTTGTTACCCATGACCTTCCCTATTCCTTACTACCCACTCGGGAAAATAATGTGACGCCGGCCCTGAAAAGGTTCAACAACTAAAACACGCTCGATTGCAAATGTTGCAACGTTAACATTTGAAGAAGCTAATATTGATTAGCAATGGAACGGAAGACTAAATTCAAATTTCATATTTAAAGGAAATTTTCAGGAACCTTCTCTTCACAAATTAAATGAAACATCAAAGAATATATAAAGTGTGGTAATCGTTCGCAGTCTAGAGAAGAGTACCCAAGGACCGAATTTTATGATGGCGTATGCTGGATTCGGCATAGGATTCCTATGATCTGTCGCCATAAAACATTGCTACATTCCGTATCGGATCTTGACCTTCTGTTTAACTATACATAGACTTCGCAGCCGACTGTTAAGTGTACAGGACATTTGCAGGGCTAGCGGTACGATCCTACTGACACTAACAGTCTCTCCCGAGCCGGGACTCGAACATACGACGACTGGCTTATTAGGCCAGTATCGTGCCTCGAGACCAGCTGGGAGACTATTAGTTTAGCAAGTAAATAAAGAAAGCAAAATAAGTCCTTTTTTGTGTCGTGTTACTGCCGCTCGCAGGAAAATTAACACACTTGCTGCTTACACGAAAGCTGATCGAAACAAGAATGGTGAATCACTCTAATGAGAATATACAGAAGTTCATCGCGGTGAGCAGTGCTGTCATAAATTCAATAACATTTCAATAAAAAACAGGCGTAACGGGTGGCTGGATTTTTTTTGAATTTCGACATGCAAAGCTAGCAACGCAATCTACTTCCCTACCTAAACGCGCCTCTTATTTAAAATATGTTTATTGTTCGTAATGTCCATTCGTATGAAAAAGCGCACATCATTTAATTATCTCTTTGTAGAAATATTTCAGATTGCACAGCGGTGTTTATTTGCGAGCTCCTCAGATACACACGATTCGCTGCTCTCTTCAAGTAAGTTCGTCGCTTTGCCCGTTGCGGAAGATATTTTACTACACGCTAGTGACTCTCTGAGGAGACACGACAAGCCTGTCCTTTATAATAAAACTTACCAGAGGTATCTTAGTCCTCTTCAGAGATTGTAACTGTGACGCGATATTGAGGAGGAGTGAGGGTTTGGTATGACTGTTTCATCTTAGTCCCTCTTATAATAGAACTAACCAAATAAACATTCGTAAAGTCCCCCCAGGAAACTGAAAATCTTGTCAAGAGGAAAAAAGGCTCAGTATAGTAGAGTGTTAAGCTTGAAACGAAAGGGTAAAAACTTACGCACAATCACAGATTCAAGGGGTAATAAACTGCCGTTCAAATAATAGGGGAACTGCTCCATTATTCATCTCATTAAGCCGATATTCACGAAGAATACACGGATTAAACACCGAATTTTCACGAAACCATTGAACAAATAAACTAAATATGCTTTCGTGCTCTTATGGAATCGTTTAGCATTGTATATTTAGTAAAATTAGCTATATTTATCCTGAATTTTGTAAAACAAACCATTTTTCAAAACTCTTCCAAATCTATCTCAAAACTTGAATTACTGCTCAATTATTCATCTCATGATGCCCCTATATTCATCACACTGTTAATCATGAATGAATCACATTATTATGAATTAACGTAGCCGCAGCCCGTCGTAGTAGGTTACCTAGATATCCGCTGCAGTTCTTCAACTATAACTTATTTGACACGGCACAAATACAATTTAATGTTTAACGGCGCCAAATATATCTACTAGCTTACTTTCTTAAGTATCTTAATAACTAAAAACAAATTTTTTATCCTCGCTGCCGACTACTAGCTGAAACTAAATCCAACTCAAAGCTAGAATGTTTTGCATTAAAAGCACTGGTTTGTTGTTTGATGGTTTCCCATTGCCATAGGTAAGCAGCATATAGAATATGTTCCGCTGCTGGGCCAAGATATTACGGACTGACATATTGGGTTGTCTCCCTCGGGCCCTGAGAGTATCGTGCGGGTCTAGTTGCTGTTTCCGGATCCGGGGTCTTAACGTGTTCTTGTCGTTTGGTTGGATGTAGGCGGAAGGGAATAGGATTAAACTGGGGCGTGGATGGATTTCAGGAAAACGTATATAAGGGACATGTAGGATAGGTCACGGCTCGCCAAGACATCACGAACAGGAACAGCCGGCTGCCTACCCTCGGCCTGAAGGGAAACTATTAATTTAGACCTGGCGTCACGGTGTACAGGGCATGACCAAACAACGTGCTCTATGTCGTGATAACCTTCACCACAGGCACAGATACCACTTTCCCCGAGCCCAACACGACGGAGATGCGCGTCAAATCTATAGTGATTGGACATAAGCCGGGGCATCACGCAAATGAAATCCCGACCTACAACCAACCCCTTGAACCACGGCTTCGTCGATACCTTGGGGATTATGGAATGTAACCACCTTCCCAATTCCCCTCTGGTCCAAGCATTTTGTCAACTGATGATCGTATTCTGACGTACAAATGCGAAAAATTTATTAAAGGCAATTGGTCTTTCATAAATTCCACCGTTTGTTGCGCTTACCTTAGCCAAAGAGTCCGCTTTCTCATTACCCGGTATCGAGCAGTGAGAAGGGACCCACGCTAAGGTAATCTGATACGATTTTTCGGATAAAGCACTCAGATGTTCCCGTATTTTCCCCAGGAAATACGGAGAGTGCTTAACAACTTTCATCGATCGGAGAGCCTCAATGGAACTGAGACTGTCCGTAAAGATGAAATAATGGTCTGTGGGCATTTTTTCGATAATCCCTAGGGTGTACTGAATTGCAGCTAACTCTGCGACGTAAACAGAAGCAGGATTATCGAGCTTACGGGAGACGGTTAAATTGTTATTGAAAATACCTAGGCCAATAGACCCATCATGGAGTGATCCGTCAGTGTAGAACCAGTTGATGTTTCGATATTTATTGGAAAAAATTTTGGGGATCTACAGCACGCGTAAATGATCCGGGATTCCACGAGTTTCTTCTATCATGGATGTATCGATCCGCTGCAGTTGTTTGCGTGCAAAATTGGTAACCTAGATAACCACTCCACTGCCCCTGTTTACATAGTTGACGTAAGAGCCAAAATGACCAAATTGCACTTTTTCGTTGATTCAGCTTCCTTTCCCTAAGATACATACACTACAAACAAAAAGAAAACCATTTTGTTCTGAAACTTTTGAGAAATATTGGAAAAACGTTTTGGCGTAACTGCCAATTGGTTGCAAAAACTGGCGTCACTCCATACAAGGTGCAATTGTTTATGTTAAGTTGTTTTATTCGACTGTCTAACTACTGTCTGTTTGTCTAAGTAACGTCGTTTAGTTCGACAAATATTCCATGGAAAGGGGTGAAGGGGAAAGTGGGATTGAATAATTGTAATGTATATTAGTATTTTCACAAAACACTCAGTCTCAGGAAGGTGTAAAGTCACCGTGTCCTTTCCCCCTACTAGTGGATATTTGCATTAGATGAAATAATTAAAACGTGTGTGTATTACGGTGGGTAAACTTTATCGATTTACCAGAACGTTTTTAAGGTTCTTTTTGGGGTCCCAAACAATCCTGACACTACCGGAAGTGGATTGATCGATAGCTCTCTACAAAGAAACATGCGCAAAAGTTTTCCTATACTAATTTTCATACAAATTTATGTACATGCATATGTAATCCACCAATCAGAGGCGCAAGTAATCTATATCCGGCAGGTTTAGCATTGTCTGGGGGCCTAAATTGAACCAAAGAAAAACTTTGTCCTGGCTGTGTGCTGTCAAGTTTGCATTTTTCCATGTAACGATTAAGTCTTTATGCATGTGTTTGTATGTGTGTGTTTGTATGTATGTTTGTGCGTGTTTGTCTAATTGAAACTGCCGATGGACAATAGCTGTTGATGATGTTTGATCGAAACACGATTGATAAAACTGAATCAACTGCGAGGCAGAGTAGAAAATAGTCAAGTTTTTACGCCAAGCTATGCGAACAATTTGCGAGAAATATACATGTTTATTCGCATAAACTGGCGTAGCGGTTTTTCTGGATCAATTACCACGGGCCGACTCGTATAATCCATGGGGCCTCTTTGCAAACATCAATCTTCATAGAATTGACAGACTGTTTTGTTGAAATTGTATCTCAATATAATGATTTGGGTTAAAATAACAAAAACGCGTTTTTCTCGCAATGATGGTGTTGGTTGTTACGTAAACAGGGGCAGTACAGTGCTGTAGATTTATGTCAATTATGTCGGAATAATTCCACATTTTCAGTATGATTTTTTCGTATTAACAGAAACTGATTTGGCAACTTTTGATTTTCTTCAACTCAGTGAAAACAGATGAAAATACATACAGTTGAAATTTAGGAATTGTGGAAATTCATCTCATATATTTTTGCTAATTCTAGCTTGTTTTAGGAAATTTGAGGTGAACATTTCGAAGATTAAAGTATTCTTAGTGTAGTGAGTGATGTTCTTTAGTGATTAAAATGAAAAGTGGTCCGCTAGTGATGAAAAAAACTTTGGTTGACTGCTGAATGAGTCCCGTTGTAGCCGTATTGAACGTTGCGCGGATTTTGTTTTCTGAGGTGGATGATTGAATTAAATGAGTTTTCGTGTGCAGATGCCCGACTATAATATCAAATTTAGTGCTTTTAAGTGAGTTTTTGAGGATTCTACTTCATGAGAAATCTAAAGTGAACTTAGAAGAATCCATTCCATGGATTAGCAGATCGATTTAGTTAGAAAATATGCGTTTTTTCTGTTTTCAATTGTGTTTTCATGTTGTATGAGATGAATATATGGGCTGAGATGAATAATGGAGCAGTTCCCCTAGTAGTCCCATGTTCTACAGAAATCTTAAGCAGGTGTTAAGCAGGCATTAGACGAAGCAGGTATTTGCTGTTTTGGTACGAGTTTTATTTGCAGAAAATGAATAACGTATTGAAAATAGCAAATATTTGCTTCGTCTAATATCTACTTCATGTACGCTGGGAAAACCATGCTTTGAACGGCAGTATACCCTGCTAGTTCCCAGAAAATCGAAAAAAAAATTATTGCATTATCTTTAAACACAACTAGCCTGAGGGATAATGCGGTCTCGATCAACAAGATTAGTTGAGAGGATTCGTTATCGTTTTTTGCATGTTGTAGGATAAGTACAACGATACACCGTGCTCCAGTGCTGAGTCGAGAAATTTTCCAGTTCGAAAAGATCCTTGACCTGATCGGGACTCAAACCCAATATCTCAACCGTGTGGGGAGAGCCGGCCGATCGACATTGCTACCCACAGAACCACGGAGACCACATAAGCTAAACTTAAAACTTTCTACGCGTTTATCTCGGAACCGTATTCCTCAAAAAATTACTTTGCCGTGTTTACGATTGCGGTAAAAATACTGACCCAATTTTTAATTATTTGATTTATAATATGAGTTTTTTTTTTGTTTCAGTTGATCTGCTGAGTCTTTATCGTAAACACGTTTTGAGAAAACGACCATTACTCCACAAATAATTGGTACTTCTAATAAACAAATGTGTTTTTGTTGTTTCGATACGAACAGTTCAATTTTCATTTCAATTCTTTCGGCTACTGTCAAACGAGATTGATTACGTATTTATTTCGTCTGGTGTTCATCGGGTCATTTCAAATGAAACTGATGCCTGTTTAATTGACGGAATAACTAACGCAAAGGATGACTTTTTTCTAGCATCATTTTATGATAGCTTTCAAGTGTGTAAGCAGTGTTGAATTGGAATCAATCCCATTATATGTATTATGCATGGAGTGGAAGGACATGCGCCAGTTCTTCTATCCACAGCAAGCCGCAGTTGGATGGCCGATAAACACACGGAAGCTAAAAGACATGTGGTGGCATCCATTAGGTACGTCACTCAAGTTTTTATCAACATTTAGGAAGAATTGTATCGCTGTTTTTGTCAGTTTTTGTATCTCTGTGTCTTCAGTCAATATTACATTTGGTAAAATTTTATGCGCGTCGATTGAATTTAGTACGAAAACGGAAGAGAAATATAGAGGTTGATCCCTTTTAGTGCCGTTAAACTGGTATTAGTGGTGGGGAAAATCTCTTCAGTAGAAAAGTATCTTTTTATTTAAGGTTACGGATAAAAAATAAATAATTTTCCAAAACAAGTGCCTTTACTTTTAAATGTTTTTTTTTGTCTCTAACAGCGCTCAAAGTTATATTCAATTGAAAATCGTCAGACGACAATAACGCTGTCAATGTTCGCTTTCAATTGTGTTGTTCAACTATTCACGGATTTCTAATCGTTATATTTATTCATTTATTTATTCTTCAAAATTCATCCGACACAGGGTCTAAATGAATTGGTGGCTGGGAAAAGCTACCTTGAAAAAGCAGTAGCTGTTTTCAAAGCGGCATAAAAACCCAGCATCTTGATAACAGGAAGATTACAAACATATGACAATACTTTTCTATACAATGATTTCAAATAAACAAGCAATAGTCAAACAAACAAACAGTAGTTAAGAGCTAAAAATTAAAATTTCGTTCATTTAAATTGTACTCCTCTGCGAGATGACGGATGGGTTCATGCGGGCCATAATTAGTACGTTGCGGAGGTAGCTGCAGGAGTCACTGATGTCGCTGATGTCGCTGAGGGCGAGAGGGGCAGTGCAATTGAAGTAACGACAGGATGTTGGGGCAATCATAGATGCCAGTTAGGATTTTATGTGCAGTTTTAACAATGATGTCCTTCTGTCGCCGTTCTAATGATGCTATACCAACCAGCGCAGAGAGATCCTCAGAGGGCGGAAGCATGTCGGGTTTCTCTAAGGCAGGGTGCGGCAAATCCTTTGGACGAAAAGCTTTTGTACACGTTCAATGCGTTGGGCCCAAAACTCGTAATATGGGGCCCACACGGTGCACACAGTGAACAATAGAGGGTTCTCATGGTACCAGGATCATCAAATTCCTTACCAATTCTCATAACTAGGCCAAGTTGTCGGTTGGCTTTATTGATAATCGAGGTATAATGTTGCCTAAATGTAAGTTTAGTGTCGAATATAACAACAAGATCAGTAACAACGTCGCACAGTGCGTTGAATGTATGGGAACGCGGGACAACAATCAAAACAGCTATTCTAGTTTTTTTTTCAATTGGTGTGACACGAAAAATGTTTAGTACTGATGAAGCTACTATTTGCATAATTCGCGAATGTCAAATACGTAATCGCAAAAATGTCTCAAACGCCATTTTTTGTAAATAGGCATAAAATGAAAATTTTCCAAGAATATTATCCATTACGAGATAAAAGGCTTGAAAAGCATATTCAAATAATTTAAAGGCGATGAAAAAGAGACCTAAACGCCATCTCAATTAGTTTTTATTATTATTTTTATTTAATACCCTTCTGATTATGTTTATATAAGGTTTACTGTTGCAAAACATTTAGACATCGTTAAGCCAGGAATCTTTTATGTGTTTTACACATAAATTACGTTTTAAACATAAAAATAAGGCACATATGTACGATAAACTGCTCACTCTTGGGTCCAGAGGTATCATTCGAAAACGCGAATTCCGGTTGAAAGAGCAAACTTGAGCAATGGGAATCACTTTAAAAGTTTTAAGGATATCCCAAATAAGGGGAAAAGGTGAAATTCAGAGAGGTGCTTTGGGGTACTTTTTTTGACGATCGATATTAAATCGAAAGTGTCTTTTTTCTTCAAGCATAAAGGAGCATGACCAAGAAGCCTTTAACTTCCAAATGCGCTACGTTTTGTCTCAATAGTAACATGTATAATGTAGTAGTTACATGCCTCTACCGTTGGCATATTGGTTTTAACTTGAAAAAATATAGAGTATATTAAAAAATTAATTTGAAAACTATGAGAATTTTTCAAAAATAACGCATCTTTTGAATAGTTGAAACCACTTCACAGTAGATGCGTTTCATAATCGTATGGATGAACTTACGAGGTTAATAATATCATTACAGTACGTCTCAAACATGTATAAAACATATCAGCATATAGAATCGGTTCAATAAGAAAGCAACTTTTTTGATTTTTGTCTATGGAACGTAGCACTGTGCGTCGCATCGCGTTAAGTTCATTCCAGCAATGCGGTAATCATAAACCAGTGGATGTTTTTTTTTTTTGTTAAAGCTGATTACGAACACTTAGGGATACTTATCGACATATAATTGAGACGGCACCAATCAACGAAAAGATCAATAAGCTCTTGGAGTCTGGTGCAGTCGTCATGAGTATGAATGAGCTTATAGATTTTAGTATCATCGGCGTACAAACGTCTCGTGCCTGGAGGCAATAGTCGAGTCATATCGTTTTTAAATAGGAAAAAATAGCAGAGACCCTAAAATACTGCCTTGGGGCACTCCGGAGTTGCTACAGAACCAGCTAGATTGCGACGTGCCCAGTTTAACGGCAGTTTTGCGATCACGAAGATAAGATATATGTTAGCTAAGAGAGCGTAATTTCCTGAAAAAAGGTGATTTTTGTAAATTTTCTATCATTGTCCTTAGATTTTTATTTAGGAATAGAAAATTGCTCTAAATCGCTTGACAGTTGGTACATGGGTGTCATTGTGGTAATTTCGAGCAGATTTTTAGCAGTTTTAATTTGTGATTTATAAACCGAAGGACAACGATAAAATTTTCTTGAAAATCACGTTTTACTAAGAAAATGCAGCTCTTTTATATGATATAGAAAACTGGTATAGCTAAACAACCCAATTAAAAAGCATTTCATTCCTTTTCGAGCCCTTCAGCTGTCAAAATCAATGCCTGAGCATTCGAGCAGTTTTCGTGTGACTCACAAAGTGCTCGAAAATAAAACAAATAAGTTTCAAGTAAAAGCGAAGATTAACAGAGTCACAATAACCTGACGATTTTCAGTTGAAAAGTACTTTATCAGGCGCTGCTTCTAATATTTCACAGCATAATTACTACAAGTTATTGCGAGTAGTAAAATAAATAACACTCCTTTTCCAGTTCACCCAGCGAGTAAGTATAGTAAGTAATATTACTTTTCCACCACACGAACTAGCGTTGAAAGATGAAAAAAGGTAAGAGGCGGAAGATTAACAATGATATTCCAGACAGTTTACAAACGAAAAAAAGAATTACATCGAGTCGATTGTTCCGCACAATTTTATTAAGGGAACATCCGTAAATGACGTAACCTTTTTTTTAACCATTGTAGCATTTTGTCACAGAGTCAGACCCCCCTCTAGATAGTTACGTAGCTTTATAACAACCATGATATTTTTTGCAAATTTTACTTTTAACCTTGTATCACAAATGAACAAAAAAAAGACAAAAAAGCGATAAAAATGACCCTAAACAGACGAAACAGTGATAAAAAAGAACAATTAGAGAAATCTAATTTTTTTCTTAGTTCCATAATTGCTACCCAACTTGGCTTGACCCCCTACCATCCCCCTCGTCACATTTCGACACAAAACTGCAAACTCCCTCATCCCCCCTCAAATGCTACGTCATTTATGTTTCCTAAGTCAAAATACTAGTTTAAATATTATTTCGATCGTTGCAGCTTCACTATTTATTTATAAAGATAGCTGTATTATAAATTTCAATAAAAAGATTTCCCGACTTTTTAACTGGTTCGCCTTCACATTTTTTATGCTAACTAAAAAAATAGTATAGTTAAGTTACATAATAAATTTGGGTAGGAAATCGTGAAATGGATCACTGAAAATCACGATATCTAATTTTTTCAAACAAATATTTCAAACTTCAGGAGTTTCTCTCGAGAAGTTGATTTTCTAAATTTTATTAAGTTGTTATTGTCATTTGAAATTTAGGTCAATATTTTTTTCAAATAAACATATCTTTAAAAATATTGCACCAAATTTGATGAAATTTTCACAGCAGGTACATCTTGAGTTAAAGTTTGAAAAAAAAAATTTTTTTTTGATAAAAAAATTTTAATAGCTACTATTCAAACGATATGTTGAAAAATTATGTTTTGGGGACTGAAAAATCTGAAAAAAAATCACAAGTATTCTTGACGAAATTTCGAAATCTTCCCGAAAGTTTCGAGTTGGCGTTATTTCTTGTTAAAAAAACGGATTTTAAAGTTTCGCATTTTCAGCTGCTTTTTATAACTGAAATTTTGAATATCACAAACAACATGGTAACTTTTTTTTTGTGTAGAAACTTCAAGATACAACAAATATTCTAGGGTTAAGAAAAAGAAAAAAAGAAGGAAAAGTTACAATTTGCAAAAACAATCAACACAGAATTTTCCAGAGTGCATACGACTGGATTATTTGACAGAATCAGGACACTCAGTATCGTCAAAATTTGGGCACCAGAAGACAATAATAACATTTTTCTTTCATCATATTCAGACATTTTTTATACAGAGCTCCAAGATTATGAGTTACAATGTTATTTCCTCGCCTGCAGAAAATACTAATGAAAACGCAATTGTTTTCAACAAAAACAAACTTACCTTTAAAATGAATCCTATACTCGGTACAATTATGGTACGTATTGTTTATTTTTACTTTGATTCACCGCATCCGCTGTGATTATTCAGCATCCGATCGTTACGCAGCTGCTTAACTCCACCGTAAGCTGCGTAAAAGTAACCGTATTCCGTCAAACGCTGCTTTTTCCTAAACCCGACAACACCAATCTTCCACTCATCTATACGACACGTAATTGCCTCCCGTCCCAATCACAATTAAACTATTTTCCTCGCAACTTTGCCCTCACTTAGTAGTCATCCTCTTCCAAAAAAGCGCCAATTATACGTCCTCCCGAAACAGGTAATTTGTCACACACTTCTGCCGGCGCGATCACGAACTTCCGGGCTGCACAATTGGCCCTCGGTACGATACTACAATAGGCATTTATTTGCGCCTACACCCATACACGCACACAGATACTCGCAATCGTTTCCCGTTCCGCTTCGTTCCGTTCACTGGCGGAATGATTGTGGGAAAGGAGTGAGTAATTAGAGTGAGATTTGTAATGTTTATTATTCACAACAATACCGCTGATATTGCTCGTTTTATTTTTGCTTTTTTTTCGTGTGAGCATCCAGCACCCGTCAACAGAAGTGGCCAAACCAGGCAGAGCTTTCCATCATCCTTTTCGCACACAACGATGCAGCAACGTTGTTCACTGCCCGAACCGAGAGGAATGTTGAAACATCGTCCACTGGTTCACTCATTGATAAGTATTACACAGAGAGAGTAAACTCGGGTTTTGTTTCTCACCACTTCTGTACTTGTCGAAAATGTTGGGAAACTACTGCACTTTAATGAAATATTTTTTAACAGAAATTTACTCTGAATTCGTACAAATTGTGGTAATTTGATAAATCTTAACAGCCCACAAGAACCACCGCACCAACGGCTCCAACGCTCACCGGCTGAAGCTTTTTTTTCTTCTTCTTCTCACCAACAAGCCGCCTCCTCACACTTATTCACCCACAATTTTCTCATCCAGCAGCACACATCGATCGAGCTGGTCGTAACTGGGCTCTTCTGGTGGTGTAGTTTGCTTAGTCTCAAACAAACTTTTCGTCTAGCTTATGAACCCGAAATACCTGAATTCTGGTTAAAAATTTGGCGTTGATATACCGAAATTCGTGCTTCGTTTGCCTACCGTTTTCCGCCTTTTCCCGATTACACTTACACATACGCGCGCGTACGCAATCCGTCCACCCGACCGAAACACTCTTAATCGATTTTCCACTTCCTTCCTGTGGGCTCCAGACACTGAGTAAATTGTTGGAAGAAGCTTGAAAAACTGGTCGTCGGAAATTTATTCCCGTTCGTAATACTCTAATTATGCTTATGGGAACCACCGAAGTTCAAGGTTCTTGGCTTTGGAAGCGAATTTCTGTCCCGAACTGCCGAAACTTCCATACGAAATTTCCTCTGCCAATATAAACACTTTATTAACCAGGACTCACATTATCCTAGGTCTTCAGCTAAAATCCTGCTTCGTTAATCCATAGAGTTTCCTAATTCGACCAAGTGGAAGCAGGAAAAAAACTATATCAATTTACTGATAACAAGCACTATAAGCCTCACGGCACACTATCGCAGAACAACGGAACCGAACCGACCGCACGCCGACCGACAACTGACTGGAGCAGACCCGAGCATCCAATATTTTCTTCGCCAGACCAAGCACAAGCAAGAAGCAAGAAATCCCGTGCCAATCTCCATTGCTCTCTGTAATTCTCCCGGTCAGTTTTCCTCTCGACTAGCGCTGGGCTCTTTTACTATGAAATGCACAGCCAGCGAAGCTGAACAACATCAGCCCACCTACTTTCACGCTTGCCACCGCCACCCCTCCACCCTTTTGTTTTTTATTATTGTTTTGATTCTAGCTGTGGGACGCCCGTCCTCAACCTGTCGAGTGCTAGTGTGTGGGTGGGTGCCGAGGTTGTTGAAACATGAATACGCTCTCCCGTACGACGACGTGTGTGGGAAGGTGCCATTCATAAAACCGGGGAGCGTCGCGTTGCACAACGATACAGAGAGCGTACAATTCCGCGTGTCTACTCGCTGCGCATTCTAGCGTCCCCGTGTGTAATGCGATGCGACACGTGCGGGGAACGTGAGAGCTTGCGCGAGCGATGCTGAGAGAATGCGTTTTGATAGCGTACGAGCGAAAAAATACGGCCTCCACCGACGCCACAGCCGGTGGGAGAGCAAATGGCAATCGAGCTTTCGTACATGTGATGGTTTGTGTGCGTGCTGGAGTAGATAGTGGTTGCATTGGCGTCCGCTAGTGAGTTGTGAGAAAAGTGGGTGGCAAGTGACCTAGCACACCCACTCTGTAGGACAGTGTGGGGCACGGCGCGATATTCTGAAACACATGGTAGGGTAAAAGGTATTTAATAAATGTACACAAAGATGACCATTCGGGGAATTGAATGATCGATTTATTTTGAGTGGTTCCGATTTAAAATTTAAATTTAATGAAATTTTGACTTAGAAAACTGAATATTTTATACATTGTACAGTTTGCCCGGAGAACCAACAAAATTTTTTTCGGTTTGCTCGAGCTTTATCTGCTTCAAATATGTATAATTGAATGTTGAAAATTTTACCACTGAAAGATTACAAATAATGTTGAACTCTCTGTCAATTCAAAGCATAACCTTTTTTTGTTCAAAAATTACATAGGTTAACAAAACCTCAAACTGGAAAAACATGAAAAGTTATAGCTCTTCAATCGTTTATGTGAATTTTAGTGCTCCTAGTGTGGTTAGAACTTTGTCCAAAGGCCACAGAGTAATTGCTCGTCGAGTTCGTCGTTTCTACGTTTGCGTATTATATATTATATCTCATCAAACTTAGTTAAGTATTAAATAAACCTATATTTCCTCTTGTCGCGTGTAATCATGAGTTTTAAAACGCAACAGTTTGGCGACGAGTAAAAACCGAGTCAACTTGCGGATATCTGCCCCAAAAAAGTGTTTTTTTCGTCGGTGAAAGATTGAACATCAAGTTGGAGGTTAGCCGCGATGACGACGACAGGGTTGTTCCAGGAGTCCCAGCTGCAGATCCTGACGCAGCAGCAGCAGCTGGTCGCACATTTATCCCAGGAAATTTCAGTAGCCCAATAATGCCTGAAGGAATTCTCCTGCGATGATGTAGCGCTGGATGCACTAGCTAGCAATATAACCGAATTTCTAAACGCCCGGCCTCGGGCAAAGCATGCACGTTCGATTCATAATATTCACGTTACAAGGAGCAATTCGATTAGGACGCCAGTAAGCTAGCGCCTAAAGCTATCCAGGGAGTTTAGCATCACCAAAACTACCGAGGAGCTGAAGCTGAGCGCTTTTCGGATCTACCGTCTCGATCTTTTATCAGCGGTATCAGTGCTTGCAGACCGTCAAAGATGATTCTGAGGACATCGTATCATACTCCTGCAAGATAAACCGTGCTTGTGTGGACTTTAAAATTGCCGATCTGTCCGAACAGCAGTGCCTAGCTTTTCTCTGTGGCCTCAAGTCCTCGAAGAATTCCAAGCCGTCATGCCTTTCTGTTGAAATAAGTTGTCTTCTTAGTTATCCACTTAATCTTCGAAAATAAGTGTAACCACATTATTTTTGTTTGGAAAACGAATAATATGTTTCAATTACTTATCGATAGACCCAACACAAACGGGAAACATTTTGTTACTTTTTAGCAACATTTTATTGTTTATTTGTCTTATGAGTCATAAGCTATGAGTGCACATTGAGCATGAGCATGAGCATTGACGACCGCACATATCGTAGTTGCACCTCCGTGATTGACCTGAGCTAGTGAAGTTGCACAGAGAACCACATAGATAGCTTTTGAGATGTTATACCATCTTCAATGTACAACAATTCAGTAACTCTCACTTTAGAAAGATCAATAACGGCGCCGACCACGTCCTTACGGTCGTTGGGAAAAAATAGTAACAGGATTGTTAGTTCGACAAACGTTGTTATGAGACCGAGTTCACCTCTGCATCTCTACGGATGTTACATGAAGGGATTTCGTGTTAGTATGATGGGGTAGGTAATACGATCAAATATATCAAAATCCCGCGCGACGAATGAATTTCAAAACATTTAACAAATCTACAGAAACAAGCTGCTGATTTCGGCTGATTTACAGCCACCGATTTTGTTTCCTTTGAGAGTTAACTACGCGATACGACTCTCCAGATAACCAGCCGCCGCAAACCGACCTCAAACGATTGATCACTGTACTAAAATCAAAATCTGACTTATTTTTTTCTTATTTTAGAATTAATAAAGGTGATATATTTGATACTAAAAACAATACTGCGAACAATAATTATGTTTCGCGATAACGTTGTTTCAAGCCGCCACTATACGGTATCCGGTTGTTATCTTCATCACATGTGACATGTGACTTATATTCGAACGCGAGTTGTAAGAATGTAAATTATTTCTGAACGGGGGTAAGGTCGCATCGAGCCTTCTCTTGTGGTAAACTATATGAATATTTGCAGTCAATATCAATCGTCAACGCAAAAATACTTAACAAAAGTGAAAAATGGCTAAGTTTTACACACTCAAAGTTGAATTAAAACTAGACTAAACTAAACTAATCCAAACACAAACATTAGCCAGAAGGTCCTAAATTAGGTGTGTTGCTTCATAAGCATAATTATCAAAATTTCAGCTTGAAGCAAAGATAATCATTTAAAAGCTAGAGAAGTCATGAATACCAAAACAAAAACAATGCATATGGAAACTATGTAATCGGAAAAATTTAGATTAGAATGTCAAAATATTTCAACGATTGAAAATTGTAGCGTAATAGACAAACAGCAACCCTGTGTGGTGCAAAAAAAAACGAACAACTCCCGTGTCAAATTACTACTCTATACAAAAAATACAAATACAAATACAAAAAAAAGTATTTGATTCATGTCGGTGAAAACTACCAATAGTTTTCATAAACAGTCATAGCTCGATAAGGGGCAACCTCGATATAACGTAACTCGATACAACGCAACCCCCCTAAATATCTCCAAATTCATTAACAATTATTTCTGGGGTATATAATGCTACGAATAAATATTTCTATTTAGTTTTGAAACCAATATGTATCGTTAAATGTGGTAAAATTGACACTCTTTGTTTCAATGTTTAAGATGTTTTAAGACTGGTTACGCTTGTCTACGAAAACTGTCTTAAAGGGGCATAAGACAGGACTACACATACTGCCAGGTGAAGGGAAATAAACCCTTACGCATCCTTGAGCAACCACCAAGAGTTTTGCATCATTGAAAAAATAATTATTTTCTTGCTTCGATATAAAGTAACGAAAAAAAGCCTTATATCGAGGTATAACTGTAAAAATGTCTGTAAATGTATGCACTTATCTTTAGGGTTACCATTTGGTTGGGGTTTAAAATCAGGAAAACTTTTTCCGGTACAAATTTGATATGAGGTGTTTTCTTTTTTCTTTTTTTCTTTTTTTTTTTTTTTTTTTAGAGGTATCAATAAATAAAACATGTAATTTGAGACTGGACTTCAAAATACGCCAAAACACTCATTTATTTATCTAAAGTATTTCTCGGACGATTCTTGATTCATTAGGCGTTAGTAGATACCTAAAAAATGCAGCATACGTAAACTGTTTAAAATTGGGTCCTGAAATTTTACACGGTTTTCTAATCACATGAAATCACGTTTTGCTAAAAACGCGGCTTTTTCAAATTATATATCCAGCTTTTTACGCGCCAAAATGGAGGACGCTATAATGCAAAGTTCGTAATAAGTTACCCACCCTTTTGACAACTCTGCTTACGTCAGTTTGAAGTCTTCATATATTTTATCAAAAGAAAAATATATCTGGCAACATTTGTGTAGCCAATTTTTTAGAAATTCCTAATCTGACGTTAGCAGAGAGGTTCGCATATAACGAACACGCATTATAGCGACCATGGCGGCTCGATAGCTTTAGGACCCAAAAGTAAGATAGTTGAGGGTTGTAACGACTAGACAATTTCTCGCGTCAAAATTCAACCAAAAAAAAATCGTTTCGTACGGGAGTCAAAGTAAAAGTACTGAACAATCTTCAACATTTTTGAACATCCGGCATCATTCAGAAAAATCAGGACAAATGCTAAAATATGAAAAATAAATCAGCACGCTCCAAACGGGTTTCAAAGTCAGGACATGTCCTGCTAAATCAGGACGGATGGTATCCCTACTTATCTTAGACACCGAAGCTGCTTTCAGTGAGTCAAGCTTGCCGCCGCTCGAAAACGAACGAGCGTAAGCAAACCGTTTCCATGAATACAGTTGCCGCTCTCTTGATTTCTGCCTCGCAGCAGATTGTGTCATCGACGACGAGCATCGCAACACAGAAGAAGAGGTATCACTGCGATGAACTTCAAACACAATACACTCTCCCGAACGTTAAGAAAGGTCACCAACACAGCACTGTACTTTCTTAGCCGCCATTTGCAGAGCGATAAACTGCACATGAAAGTCAGTGATAAAATTAAAATTCCTGAATCTCCTCACTAGTCATTAACTCCAAATATACTGGAATCAACCAGGAATTCCCTCGACTACAACTGTCACAAAAATTTCACAATTTCTTGCACTATGCACCACAATTTAACGCGATTACTACGGACGCAAAAAATAAAGCGTCTACACACGGCAGGCTTTCTCTCGCTCCCCGACGAGTCATGAGTTATAACCGCACATTATACACAAAGAGCGGCCACGCGCTTGTATGTGTTTTTGCAGGAGAACATACAGTCAAGAACCGCAATGCATGTGTTAGCAAGACTCCGCTCGCTGCATTTGTATTGATGCAACGATCAGGTTCATTTCTGCTCCCTTTATTCATACACAATCAGAATCTCACCCGTCAACTTCAAATGTCTAATTGAAAACAACAGTGTTTCGTTCTCCAGTGTTTACTTGAAATGTGAATATGTAATACCCAGGGGCCTATAAACGTCAACATTTTGCCTACCAATCATAAATTCATCACGGCGGTAATATTTCATTTCAAATGCTTACAAAACTTATCTTATTCATCAAGAGTGCACATTGTACTGAAAACAAATGTTTAGCTCTTGTTTTTTGTCCATCTAGAACGACATTTACTCGAGAATAAGTCTACCGACAAAATGGGACGTTTACTCTATTACACTTGTTTTAGGGCAAACCAACCAAAAAGTGGGTACCAGAAATGCTGGTACCAGAATCAATGAGTGGTAGATGGAAAATGTATGGGGTTTGACAGCCACAAGAGACCCTGGTAATACCGTGTGACCAGAGTTGCCGGAGTTGTGAATGTTGTTCTAGATGGACACGAGTTTTGTAGGTTCAAATGAGTTTCCATGAAGCGATGAGTGTGTGTTTTATAGCGAATTTCTTTATTCCACCAGCTCACCTCGTTTTGACCTGAAGCAATTTAACTGCTATGAAAATCCTTCTTTATTCGCTCGATTTTGACTCAGTATTGATCTGCTGTGCTGCCCGAAGCGTATGTCGACTTCAACCCACCACCGCACGTGCTTAGTTCGTAAACAATTATCTGGTATCTCTTTCTTACTTACGTCGCAAATCGTGATTTTGTTTCTTTATTCCTTGACAGATTTGTCCGGGCACAGTGGAATGAAGAAATTCATTATTAGATAGCTTGCAAGAAAGCAAATGTTTTTTTCTCTAACGCAGTTTATAGATCGTGATGCGATTTAAAGACGCATTTGAAGTCTTTGAAATTATCAACGTTTGCATAATGTATGACGGTAAAAATGCTTCTTGGCAGCTCTTGTCATATTATTTCTCTACTTTGTATGCGTACAACAAACTAATACACGCACACCGGATAAATTGGAGGTAGAAGGAACTAGTATTTAAGACCGCGGACATATTAGCGCGTCTTGAGTTGCGATGACAGCTCGCCTTGCCGTGCGTTAATGTACAGCTCTAAGTAGACCTGTACATTAACATGCGGCGGGGCGAGTCGTCCTCGCAGCGTAGGCCGCGCCAGTATGTTCATAGCCTAACATGTACAACATATGCGACGGTTTCTTGACTGGAGATGGAAAGGGAGCATTTTTCGACAGAGAAAATTTTGCATGTGGTTGAAACGTTATTAGTTAGTCGTATTCCTGAAACACGTGCAAAATATACACACTTAGATTTTATTGCTGAGAACTCAACAGCTGATAAATTTAGCGAACTGTTTTACGAGTTTTCGGTAGAATTTTCATGAACTTCGGCAGACGAGATGTCAAAACTTGCTGGTTCACGGTAAATCGATATATTTGCTGAATGTTCGTCGAAATATATTGCTGATATTTGTTAAAAAGTTCGCCGAGATCGATCAGCTGTTGGAAAGTTTGCCGAGATGAATTAAGTGTGTACGACAGTGTATTGTTACTTGACTGGAGGAGAACTTTATTGCTTTTTAAGTAACAGATTTGTTACCTAAAGGGCAATTTTACGTTATTGCTGTTTAAGTAACAAGGAAAAAAAAGATTCTTCCCTATTGCTATTGAATTGAATATTAGAGCGAATCGTTTACCCAAAGAAGATGAAAAAAGATTGCCAAGCGGTGACAGCATCCGGAAAACCGCTCAACATCGCATCCGAGTTCTGATGTGATGTATCAATCTACGGTGTCTCCAAACGAAGTGTCGATAGAAGGACAAGTTCGGTCTGTGGGACATTCCAAGTAACTCGTTCTGCAGCCAAATCAGTAGCCACGGTCAACCGGCCGTAGGGGCGATTCAATCAAAGTTTCCTAACATCTTCACCAGCAGTATGGGACTGTGCTGCAAAATCAAGGTCAATCTGCCACTTCGAGAAAACCCTAGGCCTATAATCCTGCCGAAACGCCCCGTGTCCTATGGCATGGAGGGAGCCGTCCAAAAGGAATTCCAACGTCTGCATCAACTTGGAGTGCTAAAACCAGTCGATTACTCCTATTGGGCGGCGCCAATAGTGGTCATCGGGAAGCCAAACGAAAGGATTCGCATCTACGCGTTTTCGAGCCAAACCAATATCCGCTACCGCTGCCTGAAAATATTTTTGCGAAGATGTTGGGGTGTCGGTACTTCAGCCATGTCGACCTCTCCGATGCCTACCTTCAGGTTCAGGTGGATGAAAGCTGCCAAAACCTCTTCACCATCAACACCCACTAAGAGCTCTTTCAATTCACCTGCTTGTTTCTTAGCATCAAATCAGCTCCAGCGGAGTTTCAGCAACTGGTAGACCCAATGCTCGCAGGACGAGCATCAGTGGTTACCTGGACAACGTCTTGGGGGGTGGCCGGACAGAAGAGGGGCATTATCGAAATCTTGAACTGGCTCATTATCGTATCCAGAAGTACGGATTCACCGTGCGAATCGGGAAATGCTGTTTCAATATGCGCCAAATCAAGTATCTGGGTCAGATCCTAGATAGCGATAGCATCCTACCGGATCCAGACATGATCGCCGCCATTGCCTGACACCAACCGACCTGCCGTCACTTAAATCGTATTTAGGAGCCGTAAACTAAAACGGCAAGTATGTTCCTGAGATGCGGAAGCTGCGGTCTATTCCATGGATCAACTCCTGACAGCCAGAACCTTTTGCGAATGGAACAAGGCGTATCAAGACTCTTTCGATCGCTTTAAAGAATTTTGATGTCTCCGCTGGTGCTGACCCACTGAATCTCCAGCTCGACATCGTGGTGTCTGCCGACGCATCTTCAATCGGTATCGGGGCCAAAATTGCACACCTTGTCCCAGACGGCCGTCGAAAAGCCACAGAGAACAGACTAACAAGCAAACCATAAAAAGTGTGTAAAACAGTTTGTGTGCGCAAAAATATACTCTCCAAATTACACCCCTCGTCATGCTGAGTGGTAAATTAAGATTTGATATCGCTATCGAACGGCAGAGCATCTATATTTCAACGTCAGTTCCAAAGGGAGTGAAAAGTATATACACTAATGAACACGCACGTTGTTTAGCGACGGTAGCGACAGCACACTTTACTTTACAATTTAGCATAACGAGGGGTTTTATTCGGAGGATATTTCGTGGCACCCATGCACAATTTTACACTTTTTCCAGACCGTTTGTTCGCCGCCTGTTAGTCTGTTCTCTGTGGAGAAGCCTAACTCAAGCCGGAACAAGTTACAGCCAGATCAAGAAGGAGGGATTAGTCATGATCGTCGCTGTAACTAGCTTCCATCAAATGCTATTTGGAAATTCTCGATAGAGACAGACCACCAGCCGTTGTTGGCCATATTAGAATCTGAAAAGGGAATCCCCGTTTATACAGGTTGCAGCGTTAGGCGCTGACTCTTCTCATATACGACCTCTCCATCAAATACTTGTCGATCGATAAGAGAGTACGCTCGAGAATGTTGTCCATCAATCGCTGGAAGTCTTCCCGCTCACAATCAAGTCGATTCGGGCGGAAACAAGAAACAAGTATCCTGTTCTCCAGAAAGTTATTCAGCACGTCCAGCAAGGCTGGCCGACCAAGAAGACCGACGTCATGGACCCATGCCAGCATATCTACCTTCGTAAAGAGGGACTGTCAGTCATTTCCGGCTGCCTCGCCTACGGTAAGCGTCTGGTCATTCCATCGAAGTACCAGAGAGGTTTTCACGAAGCTACATGTACTGACCTGGGATCGACGGATGCATTGCTAAACTTGTTTTTTTCTGTGCTGAGTATGCTCGGGCTACCAAAACCAACACTAGAACTAGACCCGAAAAGCCCTGGCAGCGGATGCTGATATTGACGCTTGGTACTACCTCATCCTGGTCGATGCATACTCGAAATGGCCGGGGGTCGTCCGAACTCATCAAACGACATCGCCAGCTACCATAGAAAATCTGGGAGGCATCTTCGCTCGCTTCGAAAACCCGGAGATTCTGGTTAGAGACAACGAACGCCAGTTCATCAGAGGGTTGTTCAAAGGGTTCTGCGACACCAACGGCATACTGCACCTGAAGACGCCACCTTTCCACCCACAATCCAATGGACTAGCAGAAAGGTTCGTTGATACGTTTAAGTGAATTCTCAAAAGTTACGGCGGGAAGAGAGGGTCTAACCGAAGCAATCAACACGTTGTTATGCTACCGTTCTACGTTCTGCCGAAGCCCCTTCGAAGAAAAATCGCCACCCTAGATAATGTTTGGTACCTATAACAATATGGACTTCGCTCGGTCTGCTCAGACAGCCAACTATATCTCGCAAAGTAGATCACTCCAAGCAGGATGACCAGTACAAGCCCTTCCAGAACGTTCCCTTTAAATGTTGTAAGGAAAGAGGGCCTCACAATCACATTTGCACCGCCCCCCACCCCCCCCCCCCCCCCGTGCCTGAATCCGGCCCTGACTGTAACCAACTACATAGGCGTTGTGAGTCGGATGAAACCAAAACAGCGAAAGAGACGCAGCATAGGCAAGTCCCATTCGACATTCTGCAGAAGTCAAATATGTACAGTAAATATGCCAGTGCAACCTGATGAACCGCCTTCGCACACCAATCTTCGCCCTGATCGGAAACGGCAGCGACAAGCGCTTGTTTTTAGCCAATCCTCACGCAACCGAAAGCGCCCCGTGAGGTATGACCCGTAGTCGAGTAGTTTCGCAGATGAGCTACTCGTCCAAAATTCAACCGACTCGCCATCTGTAATACCAAAATACAGTCAATTTTTTTTACGCGGTTTTTCTATATGCGGATTTTTTTACGAGGATTTTCGAATTACCGCGGTTTTTTTACGCGGATTTTTGAATTACCGTGATATATAAAAACTGGTATAGCTTTAGGACCCAATTATCGCGTTTTTTTACGAGGTACGTATTTCCCGCGTAAAAAAAAACCTATAGTTTTTTAACCGTTCTCGTGAAATTTAGAAAATCTATACCGAGCGTCTAAGCAGAGTGATTTAAGAAAACAAAGAAATAGTTATCGGTTTCCGTTATACTCTACTAGAAATTTCTATATATAAGTGCGTCAAGTCTTCAGAGTGCGTCAAGTCTTCAGAGACTTAAATGAAGTTTTCCCGTAAGCAAACGCAAACCATGCATTGTACTATGCGGTGAATGCGTGTCCGAGAAGATTACACGTGTTACCTAGCAAGTAGACAATCCAACCGAAGTGTTAACCCTCTAGTGCCCAAGTTAATTTCTAGACGGGCTTCGGTAAAATCACTATGAATCATTATAAACACTTTTTAAGTATTTATTGAAGCTTTTTAGAGGTTCGACTGAAGCCCGCCAAATGGCGGCATTGGGCACTAGAGCGTTAAGCAACAAATATCGCCCAGAATCTGAGTGCGTAGGTTGTAAAATCAGGTGCTAACGAAACGCGAAGATTATATTTTGGTGGACGATCAAACCCTTCAAAATGCGCGAAACATTCGATGTTATCTAAAAATCATTTCCGTAGCAAATTTGATGTCTAATATTCGTTTGTAAATTTACGGATTTTTGTCCGCAATAATCATTTTTAAAGTTTTTCGTGATTTCCCAATAAATCAATAAATTGATACGAAAGTATCGATCTTCGTATTCCTCTTTATTCAGCTCATTCGAACATGAGAATTGCATTGATAAAGCAATGAACCACTGCAAGTAGTAAAATATTCAAAATATCAAAACAGTTCCCATTCATTAGTTACATTGAATCTTTATTGGCGTTAGTAAAAACAGAGCATTTAACATTGCAATCGACACTCATCGTTTAGTCAACGAACGAAGCTGCCGGTTTTGATCTTAGATCTTATTGAAGGCAGCAATGTCAACCGACTGTACGAAGTCTTCGAACTCCTGAATCTTTTCCTGAAGTTCATCTACGGAAACTTTATCGTCCTCGATGACACAACAGATCTGAAGCTTGTTTATACCGTAACCAACTGGGACCAGCTTGGCGGCGCCCCACAGCAAACCGTCCATCTCGATGCTGCGCACCGAAGTTTCCATCGCTTTCATGTCAGTCTCATCGTCCCAGGGTTTCACATCGAGAATGATGGAGCTCTTGGCGATCAGGACCGGTTTCTTGGATTTCTTCGCGTTGTAGGCAGCCAAACGCTCTTCCTTCAGTTTGGCAGCTTCTGCGCTTTCTTCCTCATCTTCCGATCCAAACAGATCGACATCGTCATCATCGTCGGCAGCAGCAGCTGGAGCAGAGGCAGCTACCGTTGTTTTGGCACCGGCGACTTGCGGGAGTGCCTGACCACCCCAGGCAGCACGCTCCTGAGCGTTGAACGAGGCAATGTGACGATACCAGCGCTGGACATGGACATTATTTCCTGCTGGTGCTTTTCCCAGCGCTTCAAACACTGACAAATCAGCCTTCGAAGGAACATATCTGTAAATAAAATAATACATTCAATTCATTCACACCGAAGTTCGTACGTGTCAATACATTATCAAAATATCGTAACCAGCCTAACCTCAATCGTGAACCTTTCGTAAAAATAAACCTAATTCGCACTTACCCCTCTACGTAACTGTGGTCGGCTAGAAAGTTATTCAGCTCCTCCAATCCCTTGGCAGTCTTAACGTCTCCAAAAGCCATTGTTTCAGCACTTTGTTCGAGGGTTTCGCGAGAAAAATATCCGGTTCTGGAACGAACACGATGTCAGTCCAGCTGCTGTAGAATGTGAAGAGAAAGAGAAGAAGGGATAACAAACCGATGAGAAATTCATCGCAACGAGGCAGGAATGTCTCTCAAATGCACACAGTGAAAACGGGTGAAAAACGATCAATGCGATGAAACTTTTACACAATTATTTATTTATGTACCAAATATTGGTAATTTTCTAACTTAACTTTTTTTATCCAATTTACTCGCGTTAGGAGAAAGATAAATGATTTCAAATACTTTAAAATATTTTTTTTCATAAAATAATCAACAACACTCCGATGAGTAAACTGTTTGAGAGAGTTATTATTAACATGATGATGTCACACATCAATTAAAATTCAATTTTTGCGGATGAACAGTTTGGATTTCGCCATGGGACTACTCATCAATTGCTTAGAGTTACTAATATGATACGAGCTAACAAACCTGAATGTTATTCCACTGGAGCTGCTTTTTTAGTCACAGAAAAAGCATTCGACAGTGTTTAGCATAGAGATTTGATTGCGAAATTGCAAACATTTAATTTTCCAATTTTTCTAATCAAAATTTGTAAAATTATCTAACTGATCGAACTCTGCAGGTTGTCTATCGGAATTCAGAATCTGATAGATTTTCTGTCAGAGCAGGTGTGCCTCAAGGTTTTTCTTGAGTCCAGTCCTGCACAACATATGTACTTCTGATTTTCCTGATTTATCTCTAGGATGCACAAAGTCATTGTTTTGCGATGACACAAGCATTTCCGTGAAAATAACAAGTCTTTCTGTTTTTTGCTTACGGTTGCAGAAAAGTTAGGATATTTTTTCTTCCAAAGACGGAACATTTCCCCCAGTGCTTCTAAAACTCAACTGATAATTTTTCTTCATAAGCCTCGAGCTTCTTTTCCCAAAACAAATAATAATCACGTTATTAAGGAGAATGGCGTTATTTTGAATTGATCTGACAAGTGCTTGGGACTATTTTACAATAAAAAACTTATTTTCAAAGAGCACATTGAGAAAAGAAAATTAACACCAGTAATGCTTTATGCTGTACTGATCTTGTTGAGTTGTCGTTTAGCAAGGAAAAACGCGTCAAAGGATACCGAATTAAACTGTGAAAATGATTTCGGATTGTCTTCCTAAGTTTGGTACACTAGAATTACATAGACTAACTAGTGTTAAAATATTAGAATTTTGTCGTACAGTACACAAATGATGAACGGAAAGAAATTCATCTTATTTAAATTGAAATTCAGTGTTAACCATACATAAGACATACGTAACACTTGCGTTTTCGTCTGGTACACGTTGCCCCATTGTACCCCGTACCCCGTTCTGTCTAACTGCTCGACAAATAATGAACAAAATGAATTTTCTTTTTCTCGGCTTTATCGAGCCCCAAAGAAAATCCCATAGAGAACTGTCAAAAAGTTTTTCACAAAATCAGTGCAGCATTTTTCGAGTGGAAACGAGACAAATGCAGGGCTGCTCAGGTACACCGCCTTCATAAACTACTCAAACAGTGATTTGATTCAGAGTATGGTACCACATACATAAGACATACGTAACACTCAGGAAGTAATCTTCAAAAAAAGTTGGTACAAAATGAATTGATGAACGGTACCACACTCTGAATAAAATCACTGTTTGAGTTGTTTTTGAAGGCAGTGTACCTGCGCAGCGCTGCATTTCTCTCGTTCCTACTCGAAAAATGCTGCATTGGTTTTGTCAGGGGGGATCTATCTGTCAAAAATCGTGTAACCAACATATTCGGCAACATGGTGTTTGTTTTGGTTTTTGTTCCTTTTGGTCATGAAATTGATCGATGTGAAATATTATAGAATTGGAATGTTTTCCATCGAAACTCGAGAAACCGCGGAAAACTTTCATGAATGTTGTTTAGCTATTCACATTTTTCCCCCATTATTGTTCATAGTTACAAACGTCATGGACCAACAAACGTCATGGACCAACAAACGTCATGGACCAGAGTTGATCTGCGATAACACACACATATATGAAATTTGACAGCAGTGAATCCCCTCTGGGTTTTGTAAATAACTTTTTAACAGTTCCTCATGGGGTTTCTTTGGGGCTCGAAAAAGCCAAGAAAAAGAAAATTCATTTTGTTCATTATTTGTCGAGCAGTTGGACAGGAGGAGGTACTATGGGGCAACGTGTACCAGAAAAAAACGCCAGTGTTACGTATGTCTTATGTATGTGGTACCACCCTCTGAAAAAATCACTGTTTGAGTAGTTTATAAAGGCAGTGTACCTGCGCAGCACTGCATTTGTTTCGTTCCCGCTCGAAAAATGCTGCATTGATATTGTGAAGAACTTTTTGACAGTTCCTTATGGGATTTTCATTTAGGCTCGATAAAGTCGAAAAAAAGAAAATTCATTTCGTTCATTATTTGTCGAGTTGTTGAACAGGACGGAGTACTGGGTACTGTGGGGCAACGTGTACGAAAAAAATCGCCAGTGTTACGTATGTCTCAAGTATGTGATGGTACCATTCGAGTAGTTCATTTTGCACTAAATTTTTTGGAAGATTTCTTCCTGGGTGTTACGTATGTGGTGTTAACCCATTTTCCGCGGGTGATGCCATCTGGCATCACGTGAAATATAAACTTTGATAACAGTTTAACAACTATACTTGAAATTTCCAACGATGAAAATATTCTAAGCAGTTTGAAAAACAGATTAATCTTCAATCTGCAATATAGTTTGTGCCAATCATGCATGCATGTTTGAATGTCATTTTTCGATGTAAAAACTAATTTCTCTTCGCGGAGATATGGTTAACCTGGGAGGGAGAAACGAATACTACACTCAAAACAGAGAACACGCACATGCGACGTTTCCTGATAGCGTGTAACTATCTTCTTGCTGTAACGCATGCATGACTCAAACGAAGTTTTTAGTAACATCAGGAATTCGCGTTGACGCTGTTGCTGATATTTGTTCGGTTTTTGCGTGCTAAAAAGAAGGAAGGAAATATTTTTGCTTTTGTCTTCACGCACATTTTGAAAATTACATATGAGAGCTCACATAAGTGCGAACAGCCTTCAAAATCTTTTTCAACGCGAATAATGCGCAAATTTTACAGACTAATTCTTCGAGTCTGGTTTTTTTTCAATTTGCCGTTGTATAAAAGTTTTTTCAGAGTTTTGAGTTCGACCGTAGTGAAGTATGTTCGAAATTGTAACCACAGCCTTAAATCCAGAGAAGCGCAAGTTTAATAATCGAAGTATGCTAGCATGATTATTACTTTAAGCTTATGAAATTTATTATTTTACGTAAAAACAAACCAAAATAATTTGTGAAATGACAATGAATGCAAAAACTGTTTGCGATGAATATTTTTTCGTGCAACTGAAAGGTATAAGTTATAAGGGCATCCTTAACAGTGCGCTACTATTTAAGTTGTTATGGTGACTGTGTACAACGCGGCTATTTTACGCACTCACCCGTTTTCACACCAGTCGTTGCTATCGTCTCTGTTTGACGTTACATCCAGCATAAACCTTTAGCGGCGCTGTTACCGGGCTGCCAAATTTGAGAGCGCGATGCTTCCCGGAGGCCCAGCTACTATTTCTCTAGCGCGTTTAGCAGCGACCGGTACGGTATGAAATGATGATAGAGCGCTGCCAAACGGGGTATAGAAGCGCACTGTTAAGGATGCCCTAACAATACTCATCGCAAAAAAAATCTTTTTTTTTCCTTGGTTCATATTGACAGTCGATGACAGCTTATTCTGGTTCATTTTGACACTTACACAGCTTCGTATCCTTTTCTCCCTTCCAGGGGTTAACCTAGGTGTTAATCTAGGGGCAAGACACTATTGATATATTGCGAAACATTTCCAATATTCGATATTACAAAGTATTAATCGTTGTATTTTCAGGCACCCGTCTACCTATACCACAACTCCTTGACAGCATATTACTGTCGGAGTCTGTCGGAGCGATATGAGAGCGACAGATAAACGATAAATATCAAATAATATTCACCAACATCGTATAACATTACCTAAATATTTCTCCGAAAAATAAAGTTGTCTAGTCCCTAGGTGTAATGCAGATTTTTTTTGCCGGAGATAAATTATTTTCTAAGGTTTTTCTAACTTTTTTCACGAGGCAACATAAGTTTGCAACAATTTATTCTCAAAGTGTTTAGTTGTATAATATGAAAACAGGCAAATATTAACATATCCAGCTTTTTGCGCACCATAATGGCGGTCGCTATAATGCGTGTTCGTAATATGCGAACCTCTTTCCTTACGTCAGATTTGCGATTCTGGAAAATTGGCAACAAAAATGTTGCCAGATATATTTTTCTTTTGATAAATTGTATGAAGACTTCAAACTGACGTAAGCAGAGTTGTCGAAAGGGTGAGTAATTTATTTCGAACTTTGCTTTATAGCGTCCTCTATTATGGCGCGAAAAAAGCTGGATAAGATAAATTTACAAAGAACAATTCTCGACTACTTTGTGATAAGGTCGTATGTCTAAACGTAAATAAAACGAGTGAGAGTTATATCCCTTGTACTTCACAAGCGTAAATCATCTTTCACTCATTTTGTTTACGTTTTGTTTGTTTAAATCTCGTTTAATTGTTTAAATCTCGCGTAATTTTTCAAAGCGACCTATCTAACATTGAGAGACTCTCTTTGTTTACTTTCTCTTTGATCAATAATTTTTTTTTTTTTTTCATATTTCATAACACTTAATGCATAGTAAGCAAGACAGTATTACTATCTCTCGACTAAGGGGAAGAAAGCTTAGAAAATATATATAATGACGACGTAATAAACGAAACAAAGTGAGAGATGAGAGAATCTGTCATTGTTACTTAGGTCCCTTTGAAAAATTACATTTTGTCGCAATTTTTCATACTAAATCTAAATTAATATCAATTTCTAGTGTGTTTCAACTGGAGATTCACTCTCCAACCAAAAAAATCAGATATAAAACAACAGAAAACGAGAAATTTCCAAAAATGTTCTGAATTCCATACAAAACGCGAAATTTTTCATAACGAGATTTGTTTGTGTGCGATAGATGTGGATGTGGATAGACAAAAATGTAGCATACCTTGTAGAACTGTCATCATACTTGGGACTTGCCCCCCGAACCAAACTACGTGGTGCAAGAAAACTGTCAAAACATTTCGTTCATCGTTCAAAAACTTCGCCATTGCACAAAAAGCAGCTACAAAACATCGCAGCATGACACCAGACTCAAGATAACTCTAACGCAGGTTACCAACATCTATCACTTGCGCAATTTCTATCCTCCAAATTTGAAGCCCAATGAATGTTTAGGCTCCAATAGAACTTTTTAAACATTCGTGATACATCATAAGTTTGTATCTTCCACCTTTTTTCTTCGAACTTTCTTTTACCAGACTACCTAAACACAAAATAATCAGCAAACATTGACTTGCTACCACAGAAAAACTTTTGCAATTGCCCAGACCTGTTTTTACCTTATGTACATTGAACAGCTTCCATCAAATTTCAGATCACCATCGCATCACGCAAGCTGAAGAAGGTAGAAAGTGGACGACACATGAAACGCGATTCGCCGCGGACGGTCGAAGATTTGCAAGATATAATAAGTTGGACGGAACGGAAAGACGAGAACATCACCGTCAGCCATCGAGCTGTCGTAAGGGAAGAAAACAAATTGTACGGTTACTGGTTGCTCCTTGAATCACCATCGCTATCGGAGTGACCATCTGTGAGTTCGGTCGGAATTAGCAGCCAGGAGGCAAGATGTGCTACCGTGCCGTGATGTGAATGGAGGTGATCGAACGAAGAAAAAAGCAGATTGCAGTGTGTGAAAAGTCTTGACAATTGCAACCGGGGTGTCCGAGATTGTTTGCTAATATTAAGTGCTGATCGATTCGTTGAACTCGAGAAAGAATCTGTTCCTTTACCTATCGGAAGTATTTTCTTCTTTTGGTATCCATTAGTGCTGGGGGACATCAAACTGTGTGGAAGTGAAAGAATTTTGGGCTTTTCCGTAAGCCTTCCCCCCTCCGGTGAAGGGTACCTTGCTCTGCTGCCAACTGGTCAGCCGTCATCGTCCAGAAGTGGAAAAGAAGAAAAGTGCCAGGGAAACCATCGCCGTCGTCAGTGAGAGTGTTTTCACGGGGCTAAAAAATAAGTAATTTTCTATTCGTCACCTTGCTTGCTGTTGTCAGAGGGGAATTCACGAGTGGGTGCTGTGAAGAAGAGCAAATAACACAGCGGAAAAAGAAAAACTCAACCATTAAGAAGAGGCGTTCTAAATTTAACACGCGAAAATCGGAAGGCGAAAACAAGGAAAAGTAGTTTTTCCTCGCTGTTGATTTCTGAAAGTTTCCATCGAATTTCAACTCACTTGAGAAAAAAAACCGCAGCATATCCTGCGAAATTGGAAATAATTTCAGCACTTTCCTGTTCGTTTGCGTGCGCGAGTGTGTGCGTGTTTACGTGAGTGTGTTCCATTTCCTCCGGAAGGAAAGGGGCAGGAGTAGCCCACGTCGTCCATTCGCAGCAGCTGTAGTTCATTGCTGCTGCTGCTCTCATTCACTCCAAGAGTTGTGTTTGGTTGGAACTGAATAGCTAAAGACACAAGAAAAAACGGAATCACGGCGAGAAAGCAGCTGCTGTCTCAACGCCGCGGATAATGAAGAGGAGAAATGCCGATTGTGGCAAGATTCGACGACCCATCAAGAGGAATAAAATAGCAGAACAGTTTGGAAGGTGAGTGTGGCTTTTCCGGAAGACGATGCAAATGGGGGAACGCAAAAGGGAGTTCAAAAATTCTGACTTCATAGTTTTCTTAAATGCAGTTTGAACCTATTTTATACTCGGCCTCTGTCCGCTAGTTTCTTACGACCGGTGACGATTTGAGTCATTGGTGTTGAGGCAGTTATCTTCTAGCTCTAATCATTTGTAAGCTTGGGATCAAGATATAAAAGTCACTGTTTGTTATGAAGACCATCAACAATGTAAATTCATGGCATTTTGACCAAAAAAATGGAAAGTTTTTGGTATTTATTGATTATACATCAACTCATCAAGAATGAACTCACCCTACAAAACTTTTGCCACACTCAGTTTTCGCGAATTTACCTGAAAGTTCACCAACCTTTCATAGTTATACTGCCCACTTTTTCGGTGTTGGATTGTATTTGGTGCTGCCACATTCCGATTCGGAAAATTTGACCTTCTGTCTATTCAACACAGCTAGGGTTAAGGACACCGTATCATCAGAATAAAAATAAACATACATAAAACAAAAGGCAAATTCCCGCATGTATGACGTAAAACTACAACAGTTTGCTTTGAGATTTCTAAAAAAAAACAAAGTTTTAGCTCTTCCAGCATTTCTATTTAAACGAGATCAAAATTGATGCTTCGTCATCTTAGGGGCCATGCACATACCACGTGAACAGATTGTTTACGATTTTGACCCCCCCCCCTCCTCCTCCGTGGACAACTGCCCATATAAATTCTAAAAAAATTGTATGGACCGTGGACATTAGCTTATTACTGGCATCTTTTCCTTCGGGCAAACATCTTGATCACCTGCAGTCAATATAAACACAAAACTATCAGAAAATTTATGTGCCTAAAGAAACCTGATAACGGATACAAACTATTTAATTATTCAATAAAATTGATTGATTGATTGATAAAATATCTCTCTTGTTGCTTGTTGGTATAAGCGGTAAATTTCAGTAAAAACTCTTCCAACTCTCTCTTTCTTAAAGATTAGTAACCCTGAAGGGAACTTTGTTTAATCGATTTAATAGATTTGATTGAAATCATTTGAAAATAATGTTGAAGAAAAAACAGCATGGGTGGAATTGAATTCTGCACGATGAAAATTCTATGTGAAGTTTTCAATTTTAATTAAGGAGTCAAATTCGAATTTTGCAAGAATCGATCTGACAAGTATTTTCAAGGATTTTAGCAAGGAGTTAGTTGGGCTGTGAAACATAAACTGTTCCTTAAGTAACTGATTCAATTTAAAGTCAATGTTTGGGTAATAAAGTTATAGGTAACTGCTAGTCTTGAATAAATGATGAAGCAGCACTTACGTCAGTTTCTTTTGGATTAGTTTGCGATTGAATACCCTGGAGGTAATCTGGCGAATTTCACTATTTAGGCGCTCACTCCCGGCTTTGAAAAGTTTGGCCGGTAAGCCGTACTTCCCTTTGTCTCATCCAAGGCTGGCGGATTCACAGCTTGTCAATCTTCCCCAATTTCTCCGTCGTTCTCTTCAAAAACTCTCATACGCCTGGCCACCTGTGGTTTATTGGTGATCAGGTTTCCCTCCCTGTCATTACACATGGCAGCAACTGAAACGATCCGGTTTCTGATTCCGTTAATCGCTCTATAGAAACTACTCCTGTCATACCTGTTGAAACATTTCTCCGCCTCCATCAGGACGCGGTCGTAGTTCACGTTTCTTGCGGCGGTAAAGTCTCTTTTCGGCAGCTCTAACTTCCCGGTATGCGGACATCCGCATGAAAATTGACATACGCATCCACATCTGCATCCGTAATCACATATCCGCATCCGCATCTGGAGATGTCTAAACAAATAGCAAAGCAAAGCCTTGGTGCTACATTCCGATTCGGAAGTCGCCCTTCTGTTTATTATACACTAGGGTGGGGCAAAGTGATCGATTTTCCTGAACAAAGTTTTTTTGGTTCTTTTTGGGGCCCCAAACGACCCTAAACATACCGGAAGTCGATTGGTTTTGTCTCCGCTTGGCGCATTGCATTTCAAATTTGTATGAAAATTTATATGGGAAAACCTACTTTTTTGCATTTACCTTTCTGAAGAGCTCAATAATACTCTAATAATGCACTACATTATGTTAAAGTATAGAATTTTAGATGCCTAACCACTTTGCAGAAGACACTGAAGAGCTAGGATGTCCCTACGAAGAGCTATAGCTGTTCAAAGTTGAGGGCTATTCCCATTGCTTCCGTGCTGGGACCGGGCCGTGTCCGTGTTCTCTCCGGGATTTTTCATGCATTCCCACTGCTCCGTGTTTGAACCGTGCCTGCACCGTGCTCTGGCTAAGAAATGTTGATTAGACGGAGCCTTTTAGACGGAGAAAGGGAGTACATAAATGCCAATGGTTGTCCACGGTAATGATTATGTTCACGTGGACATATTTTTTCCAAAAAAATGAAAATCTGCCAAAAAATGGATTTTTAGGCTAAGACTCGTTTTAGAGTCATTGTCAGCTATATTTGAGATAAATTTGAAATCATTTTTTTTTGTGGCCACTTGTTTTTTTTTTTTTTTTTTGGAAAGATTTTTCTGACAAGTATTTTCATATGTTTCAAACTTCATTTACGAGTTTTTATGCTGTTCTACGTTTTTATTGAATTTTGGCTGAATTATGATCACGTAGTTTTCTAGTGGTTCTGTCTTCATTCCCAGCTGGTCTCGAGGTACGATGCTGACCTAACAAGTCAGTCGTCGTAGGTTCGAGTCTCGGTTTGGAAGAGACTGTTAGTGCCAATAGGATCGTAGCGCTAGCCCCGCAATTTTCCTGTACCACGGTGTCTGGTAAAAGAAACTTATCCGAAAAAAAAATGATTTAGAATTCTGTCGAAGTCTCCGTAAGATGTGTGTAAAATGCTTTAGAGCATCTTGCAGCGCATTTGTGAACATTGATGACGTAGAACTCCAAAAATCTAATAAAGTAACACGGCAAACTTAGTACTGTTCGGTAGTTTTTTTTAAATTTTATCGCCACTTTTGTCCTGTTTCGGTTGAAAATAATTTCCTATGTCGTTAAATTATGCGTCCCTAAAAATAAGGTAGGGGCTAGGCACTATTGATATATTTCGAAATATATTCAATATTCAATTAAACTAAGTACGTATCGTTGCATTTTTCGCGCACCTCTCTATTTATACCAAAGCTCGTTGATTCCTCATTATCGTCGGTGTGATGTCAGATTTTTCGTAAAAATGAAGTTGTCTAGGTCCCAGGGATTTACCATATTTTTCTCTAATAATACAGGCATCCAACCTTTGCCGCACCTTACAACATATACATCATTGAACTAGGCTTATTGCGGCTACGATTGATACCAACTAATTATCAAACCGCGCCATATTGATATTTTTGAAACTTTTTATGATCTTGAAACGAAAATCGAATCGTCGAATAAATTGAACATCCAATGTTGATTTCGATCTATCTCTGTATTGAAAAACACGACTAGATGAGCTGAAACAATCCAATTCATTTTTGCTAACAATGCGATCATTTCTGTAAGCCCGTACTATATTGATGGTGCATAAATTTTAAGCGCCTATGTTCTCAAAATGCACGACAAAATTCGGACTTATTGTAGCGGGTAGCAGAGCGCAATAATGCAACCAAACTTATTGCGCTCCTAAAGAGGTAATGCCAGCTGCTAATAGTATGCGGTACTCTTTCCATGTGGTTTTAAAGCAGTTTTATTGCCATTCTTATAATTGCTTCTATAAGCTTGGCAAGGGTGGGCCACTTGGCTGTAAAAGAAACTTATAGCGGTTATCAGAAGGTTCTGATAATCTTTCTAGTTTTAACAGTAGTTTGGGGAAATTGGTCATGAAAACCACTAAAAGAATGCAATACGACTTAAATTGTTACTTGGGAACGGACATGTTTGTTACCCCACAAAACATTCACCTGCCAAATTTGGTTTAATTTATTTGGTTGGTTCTCGAGATGTGCAGATATTTGTGTTTCATTTGTTTGGATCCCCTCCCTTACAGAAGAGAGAGGGGTGCCGAACCATTATGGACATATTTGTTACCTCTAAAAATATTCACATGCCAAATTGGTATTCGGTTGATTGGTTCTCGAGCTGTGCGATATTTGTATTTCATTTGTTTGGGACCCCTTCCATATAGAAAAGGGAGGGGTGTCAAATCATTATGGATATATTTGTTACCCGTACAAACATCCACCTTCCAAATATGGTTCTATTTACCTTGTTAGTTCTCAAGATGTGCAGAAATTTGTGTTTCATTTGTATGGGCCCTCTCCCTTGCTGAAGAGGGAGGGGTCTCAAACTATCTTGGTCACCTTTCCCGGCCCTTAAAACCCCTATATACAAAATTTCACGCCGATCGGTTCGGTAGTTTTCAAGCCTATATGAATCAGACAGACAGACAGAGCTGCTGTTTTATATGTTTAGATATGCAGCACTCTATTTTGGAAAAAAAATCTCTCTAATATTGATGAATAACTTACATTATAATACAAATAGAATTTTATAAACATGTTGACATTCAATTCAGGTCAACTCAAACAGTTCATCAGTACACAGATTCAGAAAAAAATGAATCAGTTTCAAAATACCAAAAAAACAACGAAGATCAAATAAACCGGGCTAGAATGATAAATGAAATACAAATGTTGGAACTCTAATATCCAGATAAAATGAATTTGGTTTTCCCCTATACAGCCACCGCGGGATGCAAATAGGATTGTCATATTGAACTAAATTCATTTAGCTAGCAAAATATAGTCATCAGTACAGCTCGTTTAATTACCTTTTGAAAGATCTGTATGGAGCATTTTGGTTCTCTATTGTCTTTTAAATACTCTACATTTAGTTATTTTATTAAATCTGGGAAAAACAGAGTGTAGAGTTCAAAACTAAACAACGTATTTTTTCTGTACAAGGCACCGAATTTATATACTCTGCTATCTGCCTCCGACTCGTTGTCTCCGGTGGTGCAGCGTATTTTGTGGCACCCGAATAATCATATTGAATACTGACTGATATTTGCTACTATACAAAACAAGAAGAAGAAGACGACAGTTTAAACGGCAATTCGATTGTGTTCCAGATCGCAAAACGACACCTACGCGTTAACCCAACACGCCTCACTGTGCATCGACAGCAGCAATGTAGTCTTTTGGCTTGGCAGCACACAAATGAATATCGAGTTCTTCTGCACTGACAGATGACAAGTGACCAACGCTCTATTGATACATTGCTCGGTGAAGTACTGTTGCCTATGCCAGCATGTTTTCCTTCAAGACATCAGTTTAATAAAATTCTAACAGCAGAACGTAAAACTGTCTGATAGTAAAGGTGGTTACGAACTTTCTGAAAAAGCTTCACCTTCAAGACATCAAAATAGTCTAGGCTCATAGAAGCAAACGTTAGTCGAACTATTGGGACGGGGTGATTCTGCCAATTTTTTTTGCTCTGCTATATAGGATATCACAGCAGGCATTGTTCGTGAAAATTCGACCTTGAAACTTTTATGAAATTTTCACTATTTAACAATGAAATGATAATGATATCTGAAGAATTATAAAATTGTCCATCATTTTATCAATCCAACGACATATTGATTATGGTGGTCCATCATGTGGTTACATCAGTATTATATTAGTATTATTTTGATTTTCGTCATAAAACTTAAACCAGATGGAAAACTCATTATGGGGCAAAAGTACGCATAAATCGCGGGGCAAAAGTATGCACTAAGTGCCATTGAACGTAATGAAAAAATATGTTTAATAACGATGTTTTTGTACAGAAATTACTCAAAAATAACTAGTGATATGCGGATATGCTCCGAAACTGAGGAATAATATGGTTTCATGATGGAATGGAATCTTACAACCATTTTAATAGCTTTGTTGATATGCTTTCAAAATGGTCTTTCCGGAATAGATAGGGGCTTCTAGAAGCCAAAGAAACAATGAAAAATACAAGGCGAAATACCATCCAATATTTATTCTCGCTACTGGGATGATGTTCACAGATCGGAAAATGGCCCAGACGCCATTTCAAATTTCAAGATGGCGACTTCCGGTTTCTACACAGCAACCTAAGATAGTCGAATACTACCCTCCAATATGTGTATTTTCGTAACCGAGATGATGTACAGAGACTGGATAACGACCCCAGATTCCGAAAGGCGACTTCCGATTTCTGGAAAACAACAAAATGTGATCAAATACTAGGTAATATGAGTATTTTTGGAATCGGGATGATGCTCTGAGACCATTAAATGACCCCAGACGCCATTTTGGATTCCAAGATGTCGACTTTCGGTTTCTAGGAAACAACCCAGAATGGTCGAGTACCCCCTAATATGTGTATATCTTAAAATTAAATGACGCCCTGAGACCGGAAATGGCGCCGCTGTAGATATAATAAGTCATTATACATAGTGTAAAGAGACCACTCTCTCAGTTACAGAAATAAACTTTCACAGGGCAGTGTGTGCAGTTTCATCGCGGCGTGCTGAGATGCGGGAACACAATAGTAGAGGGTGATTCGACATTGGTCTTAGGAAGAGTTACCCTTACCCAGTAGTTTAATTGGCCAAAACACCTTGCCGGAGACAACGGAGATTGCGGGTTCGAGTCCCGTCTGGACGAGGGAAAATTTTTTCTAATTCTAGTCACACCTTCTATTCCCGTTCATCTTCGCATTTCCGCGAAACTACATACATTGCCCGCTTCACTAAACTTAAAATGTAAGTCAATATGACAAAAAATAAAATTAGTTCGTGAAGTACTATTTCCCATCACCTATCAGTATTTTTAAACCGTTCTTATGCCCATTTAGGAAAAAAAACTTACTACAAAGGTTTTTTGAAGTAATTTTTAGCCCAAAAACAGTTGCTGTATCATTTATTTTCAATTTCAATACATTTTAAAAAGTTTCGTTATATCGAGGTAAAAGTTACGTTATATCGAGGTTGCCTTATATCGGGGTATGACTGTATTGGGTGGTATTCAACCATTTTTGGTTGTTTCTCGGAAACCGGAAGTCGCTTTTTTGGAATCTAATATGGCATCTGGAGTCGTTTTAGGATCACTGTGTGTCACCCCGGTTCCGAAAATATTTTTTTTTAATTTGTTTCTAAGGCCTCTAGAAGCCCCAGTGGAATCTCTACTGGAAGGTCCATTTTGGGATATATCACCAAAACACCCAAACATATCCCCAGAAAATGAAACACAATGAAAGCCATAGGAAACTTTAATTACCTTGACAGCCGAATCGCGTTAGAATCAACAAAAAGAGGACTACATTTTGAAGATCTAATCAGACGAGTTTCCGCACTAAAATCCGATTTCTCTATCAGCCGGTATATAATTCGTGTCGGTTGATCTGAAAACTGGATCTAGAAAATGAAGTCCAGAAACCTACTAAAATTTTACAAAAATATGCAAAAACAATCGCCCAAATGACAACAGAAATTGCAAACAAACATGTCTACTCAAGTCAACCGGTTGATAAAAGTCAAGGTTATACTACGGCTACATACCGGCATACCAGATTATTCGTTCCGTGTCTTACGAATCACACTGATCATGTTTTTGATTAAAGTGTGAACCAGCATCGTACTTCGAGGCTAACTGGTGAAGTTTTTCGGAAAATCATTTCCCATGAAAATACTCTTCTAGTTTTATAGAAAATTTTAATAGATTCATTCGCTACGATTTGTGTCTTCCTGATCAACTCGGATGCCCTAAGTGGATAGGCAAAGTCAGCTTTGTTTTCTCGTTTTTCAGCTTCTGTTCGAACTCGCGTGTCTCGACGAATGAGCACTGAAAGAGTAATCCACAGCGAACAAGTCACCGTCAAAAGTGTGCTAATTCGATGCTAACTATTTCAGAGCTTTTGTTTTAATCAATAACTGATTCGTCGATATCGGAGCAACTTCGCATATGAGTGATTACTATGCCATGTTTTACAATATCACCCTCGGATTGCCAATTGATCGACTTCGTGCGTCGATAATTGAAACCCAAACTTTCAGCTGATTATCATTTTAGTACACATCTTCGGATGACGCATTCGTGGGCCGTAACCGGGGCACAGCGGGGGAAATGTCGTCACACTGTTCGTTCAAAAGGAAAGTTTATTTACATAAGAAAAAAATGTCACGTTTACAGTCACAAAAACATTTGGCTGTCAAGCGGTCCTGTCCTCATCTATATTGTGCCTGTGCCTCCTGTATATCGGTAACACTGCGAGGCAAAAACAACGCCGATCCAAAATCAAACCGGCTGATCGCGTAATGGCTGCAACGGCAGAAGGTGTATGTATGTGTGTGTGTGTGTTAGCGTGTGTTTATGTTGATGCTATAGTTTTATCGTTCGTTTCATTTGTCTCGCTCCTGTTGGGTCCGTCTTTTTGGCGCTACTACGCACGTAAAAAATGGGCAAAAAAGGCAGCTCGGAATGAAATATATCCTCACCGGTCGCTTATCTTCTTTTATTTTTGCTTCTACTCTGCATAACTATAATAATACTTTCGATTCGGTGTAGTTTAAGCGGAAGTTTCATGTCCATTTCGGAGTTAGTGCTCATTTTAAATCACACTTCTCTTCATGTTCGTTCTGTTGCGTATGTGGGGCAGGAGATGATTTGAAGGTTAGTCAGTCTCGGACGATTTTGCGATTGAGTTGCAAAAGTTTTCTTTGCACTTAGCCTTAATCGATTAACTCGGAGGCTCGTTTGGCCTTTGAAGAAGTACATCGATTGAAGGTATGTACTAACAACTGGTAAAATAACCTTTTACTTGGTTTGAAAGTGAAAGCCGAACATCTTTTTTTTGCCATGAAGGGATTTCAGGTGAACCGACACAGCCGTCGATAGCAGTTTTAGTGATACTTTTCATGCTTGAAAAAAAAATCCTTCCGGTTTCAGATCGACTTGAACTGTCCTACAGTACGGTCGCATTTTACCAACAGCTCGAGGCTAAGTCTTAGACTACCGAAAGATATTGAAATTTTGTTTTTCGCTTTCAACAGGCAATCTTCTTGAAAGACTACCTGTTGAAACGCTAAGTAATAAATTTGTTTTCAACGTTAACGAGTGTTTAGTGAGTAAATTTGGTTTGAGATATTTCTACTTAAATTCTAGAGTGAAGTGAAAGTGTAGTGAAGTTTTCCAGTTATGCCTGGAAAAAATAAAAAAGCTCGCTTTGATGCGGCTTCAAGGAAACGTGAGGCATCTCCTCCAAGTGACACTGAAATTTCGACTAACAGGTATGATATTCTTTCTTCCGTTGGGGATCAAGAAATTCAAACTTCTCATACTGAGCATAAAGCCGTTATGAAGAAGGTTAAAGTTCCACCTATTGTGGTATTTGTAGCCAATTTTAAAGCATTTCGATCAGAGCTTTCATCGTTTCTGTCGGATGTTAAAGCTAATTTTCAAATTGGCCGCCAAGGCGAAATTCGTATTTTGGCCGAATCTCTTGATGGCCATAAACATCTTTTACAGTATTTGACTGAAAAGATGTATAAATTTTATTTTTTTGATGCCAAAAACGAGAGACCGTTTAAGGCTGTTTTAAAAGGTCTTTCAAATGACCAAACTATTGAGGAATTTAAAGAATGTTTGTCAGAATCACTTGGTTTTGCTCCCAACCAAGTAATTTTGATGAAACGAAAGGCAAATGCCAAAATTAATCAAACTGGAATACACCAGGAAAATTCCTTAGTACATTTTGATCGTACCAAAGTAAATAATTTGAAATGTTTGGAAAAAGCACGTATTTTATTTAACGTTCAGGCATCACCAGCACTTTCATTAGCAGGTGTGTCTGTAGGTAATAATTTAAATTCAGATAACAAATTTCAGACAAAAAATCCTGTTCAGGCAACACCAGGCTGTTCATATGCCAGTGTCCTTACAGGTAATATTTCAAATTCAAACAGTAACAAATCATTCGTGTTTGGTGCTGAAAAGTCAGCCAGTATTGATTTAGGTAGTCCAACTCCAGAAAAGATTGAATACCTACAACAATCCATGCTGCAGCTAATGTCCGTTTTGTTGAACTGTAACTCGATGTACGAGGCTGTTCAAGAAGGTATAAAATTTACAACTAATATTGTTATGAAATTGAAATTCAGCAATGATTTTAAATAATGCTGTAAATTTTCTAAATTGGAATGCTCGCTCTTTAAAAGCGAGAGAGGATGAATTTTTCAATTTTTTAACAGTCCACGATGTGCATATTGCAGTTGTGACTGAAACGCTTTTAAAGCCAAATATTAAACTAAAAAAGAACCCAAATTACATGGTTCATAGGTTTGATAGAATTGATGTTGCCGGTGAAGTTGCAATAGTTATCCACCGTCGAATAAAACATCGTGTTTTACCCCATCTTGAAACCAAAGTTATCGAGAGTTTGGGAATTGAAATTGAAACAAGTATTGGCATTCTATTTATAGCCGCAGTGTATTTGCCTCAATGCACTGGTGAGCGAAAAAAATATTTCAAGGGAGATTTGCAAAAACTCACAAGAAATAAATCTAAATTTTTAATCATCGGTGATTTTAATGCGAAACATCGATCTTGGAATAATGCTCAAAGCAATTCGAATGAAAAAATATTGTTTAATGATTGCTCGGCTGGATTTTATTCAGTTTTATTTCCAAATGGTCCTACATGTTATTCTTCTATTAGGAACCCATCTACAATTGATTTGGTACTAACAAATCAAAGTCATTCATGCAGTGATTTATTAACTCATGCTGACTTTGATTCTGATCATCTTCCCATAACATTTTCTATTTCCCATGAAACTATTTTAAATCCCACTAGATCTGTGTTAAATTATCACAAGACTAATTGGGATAGATATCGTGATACGATCGAAGAAAATTTGAATGATGATATTATTTGACAAAATAGTGCTGACATTGACAGAGCATTAGAAAATTTTAGCAGCTTAATACTCAATGCCCGGAATTTATCAGTTCCTAAGGCAAGAGTGAAATTTAATGCACCAATTATTGATAGTGAACTTCAACTTCTTATACGTTTGAAGAACATACGGAGACGTCAATACCAAAGATCTCGTGATCCCGCTTTGAAAATTATTTTTCAAGAATTACAAAAGGAAATTAAACATAGATTCACTCTCTTGCGAAATGAGAATTTCATGAGAGAAGTTGAACAACTAAAACCTTATTCAAAACCTTTCTGGAAGCTTTCGAAGGTTCTTAAGAAACCTTCGAAGCCCATTCCAGTCCTTAAAGATGGTGATTGCATTTTTCTAACGAATGAACAAAATTCTCAAAAACTTGTTCAGCAGTTTGAGAGCGTTCATAACTCCAATTTGAACGTAGTAAGTCCTGTTGAAAATGAAGTAAACCAAAAGTATGATCAGATCTCCACCCAAGAATTTCTTTCTGAAGAGGTATTGGAAACAAACTTGAATGAGGTGCGAACTATTCTCAAAAAATTCAAAAACATGAAAGCACCAGGAGATGATGGGATTTTCTATATCCTTATTAAAAGACTTCCCGAAAAATTTCTTGATAAAAATTTTTAACAGATGCTTTGCACTAGCACATTTTCCTACGAAATGGAAAAAAATGCCAAAGTCACTCCAATTTTAAAACCCGAGAAGAATCCAGCTGAGGCATCAAGTTATCGACCAATTAGTTCACTTTGCTCTATTAGCAAACTTTTTGAAAGAATAGTTCTCAATAGAATGATAACACATATTAATGAGAACTCAATTTTTGCAAATGAGCAGTTTGGTTTTCGCCATGGGCATTCCACTACTCATCAGTTACTTAGAGTAACAAATATGATTCGAACTAATAAATCTGACGGCTATTCGACTGGATCAGCTCTACTAGATATAGAAAAGGCATTCGACAGTGTTTGGCATAAAGGTTTAATAGGTAAAATGTCAAATTTCAGTTTTCCGCTTTACCTTACAAAAATGATACAAAGTTATTTAACTGACCGCACTCTTCTGGTTAACTATATAATGGTAAATCTGATAGATTGCCTGTTAGAGCTGGTGTGCCTCAGGGGAGTATCTTGGGCCCAATCTTATATAACATTTTTACTTCTGATCTTCCTGATTTACCACCAGGTTGTGAGAAATCTCTGTTTTGTGACGGTACAAGCATTTCCGCAAAAGGAAAAAGCCTTCGTGTTATATGCAGTCGGCTACAAAAAAGTTTAGATATATTTTCTTCATACTTGCAGAAATGGAAAATTTCCCCTAATGCTTCTAAAACACAGTTAATTATTTTTCCTCATAAGCCAAGAGTTTCATTTCTCAAACCCACCCACGTTATAAGGATGAACGGTGTGGTCTTAAATTGGTCTGATCAAGTTAAATACTTAGGGCTAATTTATGATAAGAATCTTACTTTCAAGGAGCACATTGAAAATATCCAGTCAAAGTGCAATAAGTATATCAAATGTTTATATCCTCTTATCAACAGGAATTCTAAACTTTGTCTCAAGAATAAACTGTTAATTTAGAAACAAAATTTTAGGCCAGCAATGTTATATGCAGTTCCCATCTGGACAAGTTTTTCGTACAACCAGGAAGAAGACACTTCAAAGGATTAAGAATAAACTTTTGAAAATGATTTTAAAGCGTCCTCCCTGGTTTAGCACGAACGAGCTACATAGGCTCACTAATGTAGAAACATTAGAAAATATGTCAAGCCAAATTATCAACAAATTCCGACAAAAATCGTTGCAATCCTCAATTGCAACGATTAGCTCACTTTATAGTCAGTAAGATAGTTTTAAGTTTATTTTAAGTTTTGTTTTATTCCTTTTTTCCTTGACAAGTAGGTTTAATAATTTTCCTACAATTACATTAACCTAATTGCGAAGGCTAATAACATTCAATAATATAAAAAAAGCGTACAAATATATATATATAATAGTGTTGAAATGTCATCATTTGTGGCAGAACACACAATACTAATTCTGAATAGATATTAGTACATAAATAAATCATTACAAACATTCCCCCCCCCCCCCCCCCCTATTAAAAAAAAAAAATTCTTGAAAAAAATTATACACACAACAAATATTTATCTGTCACGGCCCTTTAAACACCTTTTTGAAAAAAGTTTTTTCTATCGTTTTTTTCTCAATAGTTTTGTTTTAGTTATTCAAACATTGTTGTTTAGCAATTTCAAGCGAAATTGTCCTGATGATTCTGAAGGGACACATGACTTCCATAGGTATTTAGACCAATCTGGCTCAAAGTTTATTTTTGAAAACGGCGTGCATGTTTTAGCAGTTAAAATCTATTCAAAAGCTTCCATCTTTACTAAGATTTTTTTCTTATAGACGAGTTGTAGAAAATTGATGTTTATAGTTAAAAAAAGTCACTGAAAAAACTAATTCCTTTTTTTTTCAATAGTAAATCTAAATTAAATTACCGAAAAAAGTTGAAAAAGTTTGACCCTTTCTAAACCGACACGGAGATTTACTTATGGGGTAGTCAAGCTCATAAAGTTTCACTGAAAGCTGAGAGGGTGTTGCAAGCATTACAGATGAGTTTGCGATTAGTAATCCCTCCAAATTGGATGACCGGTTCATCAACCCAAATGTCAAGTTGATCCAGGTTAAACACGAAACGAACTGTGGCTTTCGATCAATTTAAAATTGAGTGCACACATGCCGCTGCAATGTGCAATTCCGTGTGCACAAACGTCTAGGACAGAAAAGGTGCGGCTGATTTTCCGCACACCGGAGAGACAACGTTTTAACATCGGCTTCGAATTAACGGTTATGCGGTAAGCGGCAGGTGTCGGCAGATTACCACCTTATAAAGATGTTTTTAGCTCGTGTTCATCGCTGCCGCAGGGATACCACAGGCGAAAGGAACAACGGAGGCTGGACAGGTGATGGGAAAACACAAAAAAGGACTTCACAAAGCTGCGGGTTGAGACGAGCAACAGTTTGCCCTTACCCAAATGCATACTTAATGCGTCAGTCGAAACACCAGCTAATGCTGCTGCTGGTAAGAAATTTATGTGAAAGGGAAAAGGAGCAAGGTCATGCGGAATGTGTCGTGTACTAGAGATGGTCGGGTTTGATGTTTTTCAAACCCGTACCCGACCCGAACCCGATTTTTTTTTCGGTCGAAACCCGAGGCCGACCCGAACCCGAAACTTTTTTTTTCGTTCAAACTCGAACCCAACCCGAACCCGAAAATTTTATTCCTTTGAAACCCGAACCCGACCCGAACTCGAAGGTGTGAAATCCGAACCCGACCCGAACCCGAAATTTCATAGATTTTATAGTCGGGTTTCGGGTTTTCATACCCAAACCCGACTTGTACCCGACATTTTCAAACCCGAGCCCGAAAATATTTTTTTCACAAAACCCGAACCCGACCCGTACCCGACACTTTCAAAAATTTTCAAACCCGAACCCGTCGGGGTTTGAAAACCTGAAACCCGACCATCTCTATCGTGGACCGGCCAATTTCGGTGTTCTGTTACTGTGCAGGAAAGAGGAAATTGTCTTCGTGCGGGTTGATTGAATAATACAGAAGGAACCCCTTTCGAGCTAAGTTGAATGTCGCGTTCATTATTTGTCAATTTTGCAATAATAAACAAACGATGACACAACATTAGCTATCCACACCGCGGTATTTTACCCCAAAATATGTATTGCCTACGACATCAGCTCCGTCTTGGTTATGTTGACTGCCCGATAACCGATAAACAGTCCTTATGACGTTGAGATTGGTAAATGTAACCTCCTGAGATGTGAATATTTCAAAGTGGGCCAATAATAGTCTACCAGCACCGCGGTTCATTTTAGCTCTAGCAGGCTTGTAGCTTCAATGAAAAAAAAAAAAAAAAAGGAAAGCACGCAATAAGTGCGTACTCGTGCAAGCCGTTCTTGGTCCCATTTCGTGCAAGTTTAAGCTTTCTTTGTGGTTCTGTATGATAACCTTCTTTATCGCAGACTGGTTCAAGTCGAACGACGATTGTTGTGACCCTATTATTAGCTTTGTTCTGCTACTGCTTTTGTTGGATCACTTGTGCACTTAGTTTCAGGCAACTTTCGTATCAGCAATGTAAAGTTGACAACAAACTGAGACAAGAAACTGAGTGAAATTGAACCACAATTACAAAACATTCCTAACATGCATGAAAACCAAAAGGTCTACTCTCTAAACCCAATTCCATACAAGCACGGCATTAATCTCTCTACAAGATTCAGCAAAAGGAATGTGCCATCACGAAGATAGTTCGATTATGACAGTTTCGTCGATTCATAAAAATTCTGATTATTCTGCACAACTTTCGACTAGGGTTTCAGTTCGTTCCAGTTAATTTAATTTTATATTAGTTTAGTTTATTTGCCTATCTTTCATGGTTGTTTGTCTCATTTTTTTCAATTTCAATTCGTGCTCCAGATCTCCCCGGTTACATATTCTCATCGCAGCTTTACGAGTATATGTATTTATTCGAAATTGCCACGTAATTTTGACCGCCCTTCATCAATTTCGGTTATTTGATATCCAAGATTTATACATATTTTTCCTCTGTTGAATTGAATTTATCATTGTTTTTTTTTGCATTTAATTATATCTCGTATGTATTCTTTTTTGTTTCAATGTGCCATATCTGTTTCAAATATTTTACTCACTGTTTTGCCTTTCTCCTAGAAAGGTATAGCAATCACTGGAAAAACCAAAGGTATAAAAATGGTCCCAATGGCCGAATGTCATATACCACTCGACCCCTTTCGACGAACTGAGCATTTTCTGTATGTATGTATGTATGTGTGTATGTATGTGTCACTTTTCTCAGAGATGGTTGGACCGATTTTCATGAAATTAATTGCAAATGAAAGGTCTAGTTGCGCCATAGGTTGCTATTGAATTTCATCGTAATCGGATTTTTAGTTTAGAGGTTATGTATCAAAATGTAAAAATCACGAAACATCAATATCTCAGAAACCACAAAACCGATTTCAATAAACCTGGTTTCAAATGATCGGGCTGTCTCCAGAACCCTTAACTATTAAATTTCGTTATGATTGAACATATGGTTCAAAAGTTATGTAAAGAAAAGTTATCCTGAGGTTGTTTTAACTCACTCATTATTCTCAGAGATGGCTGAACCGATTTCCACAAAATTAGTGTCAAATGAAAGGTCTAGTTGCCCCATAGGTTGCTATTGAATTTCATTGTAATCGGATTGTAACTTTGGTCGTTGTTAATAAAAATGTGAAATCACATAATGAAAGTAAACATATTGACTTTTTCCTAACGATCACTGGCTAATTTAAAGGGTAGAAAAGTGATCCAAATAGCCGAATGTCATATACTACTCTACTCAGTTCGACGAATCAAGCATTTTCTGCATGTATGAATGTCTAGGTGTATATGTTTGTGTGTGGGTGTGTACGTGTGTATGTGCACCTTTTTTTCGCATTCACTTTTCTTAGAGATGGTGTGACCAATTCTTTTTATCTTGGTGTCAAATGAAGGGTCTATTTGCTGCTTAGGTTACTATTGAATTTCATTGTAATCAAACTTTTAGTTTTAGCGCTGCGTCAAAATGTGAAAATCGCTCTTTTATCTCAGAAGCTATGAACATAGTTGAATTCAAATTAATGGGCTTTTAAACCCTTAAAAAATGAATTTCACAATGTTTAAAAATGTGGTTCACAAGTTATAGAAAGAAACGTAACCCGCAGACTGTTTAAAACTATAGCTACGATCAAAATATGTGGCCTCAACACCATTTAAACTTGATATTGTACTATTTCAATGTTTGCGGCCTTGCTCGGGATTGAAGTTGAAATAAAAAGTCATTTCTATTATTTCACTTTTTGCCTTTCTCATAGAAAGGTATAGCAATCACTGCAAAAACTAAAGGTATAAAAAACTAAAGGTATAAATGTGCTCAAAAAGGCCGAATGTCGTATATATCACTCGACTCAGTTCGACGAGCTGAGCATTTTCTGTATGTGTATGTGTGTGTGTAACGCTCTCCCAATCTCACTCGATTCTCTCAGAGATGACTGAACCGATTTCAATGAAATTAATTGCAAACGAAAGATCTAAATGCCCTATAAGACCCTATTGAATTTTATTGTAATCTGATTTCTAGTTTAGAGGTTATGTATCAAAATGTAAAAATCACGAAACATCAATATCTCAGAAACTACACAACCGAATTTGAATTGGTTTCAAATGAACAAGCTACCTAAAAAACTCTTAAATTTTGAATTTTATGAAGATTGAAAACGTGGTTCAGAAGTTATGGAAAGAAACGTGTTCTGGAGACTATTTGATCTCCTCATGTTTCTCAGAGACATGGACCGATTCTCATAAAATCAGTGTCATGTGGAAGTTCTTTTTGCCCCATAAGACTCTATTGATTTGTTTTGCAAACGGATTATTACTTTGCCTGTTATGTTTAAAAATGTGAAATCCAGCTATGAAAAGAAACATATTCCGAAGACTACTTGGACACTCACTTTTCTCAAAAATGGTAGAACCGATTTCCATAAAATTAGTGTCAGATGGAAGGTCTAGCTGCCTCATAACACCATATTGAATTTTGCTCTAATCGGACTGTAACTTCGTCTGTAATGTATCGAAATGTGAATATCACGATACTTCATTATCTTAGAAACTACACAAAAGATTGAACAATATTGATATCAGATGAACGGGCTAGTTAAGGGTTAACTAATGAATTATGATTGAACACGTGGTTTCAAAGTTTGGCTGCCCTATACGTTCCCTTTTCATTTGATTGTAATCAAACTCAAGCAACCGTTATGTATTAAATGGTTAAAACAACGAAAGTCTAATATCTCAAGTATTACACGACTTATTTGAACATAAGTAGTGCCATACAATCGAAGCATCTCTCAAACTTACAAATAACAAACTACATAACAATTTGATATACTGTTCAAAAGTTTTGGAAAGAAAAGAAATTCAAAGACTATTCAACACTATACCTGCTTTGATCAATATATATGGCCTCAACATGATTTAGATGTGGTATCGTACTATTTGAACGTTCCCGGTATCGCTCGTGATTAAATTGTTCGAAATTAAGAGTCATTTCTTTTATTTCGCTATTTCTGAAGCACTAACATTACGTCAAATTTCATATTTTATACTTCAATTACAACATCAATATTTTAGAACCCAAAGAGTGAATATTCCTTTATTGGATTGAAGCGTCCATGTAAATTTACAAATAATTAGTTTGAATGAGAAAGGCTGAGTCTGACCGCTAGGTGGATTAATTTGGGTTTTTAATATTACAGCTGAAGTATTTGATGTCCTCTGTTTGTTCAATTTGTTGTCAACCTAATACTTCATATGTTGTTATTATTTGTTATTTTTGTCAATCTCCGGTACAACACTTTTCAGCATTTTTCCTATTTTCTGAATCAAGATATTGCGTTGACTTCGTCTTGCCTATTATTGTCATTCTTTTTGACGTAGGACAACGGTTGTCTGGAAGTTAGAGGCGCAAATTGAAAATGTAGCAATGTGAGCATAGAAAACGTGGTCAGTAATTTCTTATTAGAGTTTTTGGCATGAATCGATCAGAAATTATTTTACGATTGGGTTTTAATTAACACAATTTTAATTAATAAAAAAATTAAAACTAAGCACAGTCGACACTAAAGTGTACAGAGGATTAGACTGTGTAAACGATTTGTAGTTGTATTTTTACTCGCTCGAGTGCAAAACGACACACCGGAAATATAACTCTTAGTAGTCACGTATAAAAGCTAACATGCAGAAACATAGTCTTCATCTGTGATCTTCCGGTCACTTGCTACAGTAGCAAAAGAATAAATTTTGATTGATTAGCAGCAAGCACTTGCAGCAACACTAGCTCATTCGATTGCAGACTTCCATACCGGACGGACCAACAGAGGAAACCGGTGAACCTCGGCGGTTTGCTTGCTTGCAGTGTGTCTGGAGAAATAACAAGACAACCAGAATCATCTCGGGTTATTGGCAATTGGCAATCCAGAATGACGATAAATTATACAAACTTGTCGGTGTCACTATTGCGCCCCAAAATGTTATAATTGAAATAATTGATATTTTTCAATTTCTGACAGGTCAAACATGGCGAGTTGGTTTCGAAATATCCGTCTATCTGGCGACTGTTATAGAGTATTTTATAGCTGCAAAAGTGTTGGAAATGTAAAAAAACTGTGCCACAAATGACAAGAGAACAAGAATCATCCAGTGTCATCGATAAATGGCAATCCGAAATGACAATAAATTTAACAAACTTGCCGGCACTTTTTAGCGCCCTTAAGTCATAAAATTGAAGTAGTTAATATTTTTCTTACAGTACAGCCAAAACGTTTTTGATAGTGATAAAACTATAGTAGTCCTACGTCAATCATGCAGTCGTGCCTTGGATATCACCCTGCTACTAAAGATATTTTAATTATTATGTTACAGACTTTTGCAATATTCTATCTGTCAATTAAGACATCGGAGTTGGAAATCTGCTCAGTGTTGGTAATACAATAAGCACTGTGTGTTTTGTTATTCACCTTTCATTCCAATGTTACACCTTGGTTTTAGTTTCCGCAGAATGTTTCTTGATATAGTGCGGTAACACGTAGTTCTACGTCAAAGCATGCACGATAAAATAAAACTAACGAACATTGTGCGTTTTAAACTTCAAACAGAATTTTTTTAATTTGTTTAATATCAAACAAATCCATATTAGAGTACGGCGAGCATATGTTACAGTAGGTTTTCATATATCAAAAATACTAACTTCTTTGTGTTAAGAGATAGAGGAGTGGTCTATTCGGCAAAGTTTTAGAACGTGCAAAAAGATGAATCTTTGCTGAACAAACAAATTTCCTATTTTCATTGGGTACAGAGTTACAGAGTATTGTCTGTAAAAGTTACTTAAAACTTAATTTTTTGCACTTATTTTTTGTTAGTTACATTTTACAAGAAAACGTTGTTCTAAAAAAGCATTCGGGCATACAAACCACACTTTTTTGTTGAAGGCAACACATCTCCAAGATTTTTCCTTTCAAAGTTATAGCATGTTTTAGCTTATTTTTTTCGATAATTTTAGGAACGTACATATTAAAAATAGGCAAGTAGAATCATGATGTCAATACTTTTTCCCGAAGTTTAGCTCGAGTGCTCAAAACAGTTATAAGTTCCATCCGTCCCAATCCACCTTATCTTTATTCTACACGTTGTGCTCGCCTTACTCTAATATGGGTGGATTAGGACAAATGGAACCTTAAGGAGTTCATAGTACCGTGGAATGAGATGAAATTGATCACCTGAAAATTCTTGATAAAAAATAATCAAAAGATATTGCTCTTACAACACTAGGCAATGTTAACGTGTCCTTAAACGCCACCTTTTCATGATTCACATACCTGTCAAAGTTAACCCTTGCATGTCCGGTGCAAGAAGCTAGTTAATTTGAAATTGTTATAAAAATTGATCAATTTCACCCCATTCCATGGTACTTCAGCTTAACTTCAAGGAAAAGAAATGACATCATGACTCCACTTGCCCCTTTTTAACCTATACGTTCTTGGAGGTATCAAAAAAATAAGCTAAAATATGATATAACTTTGTAAGGACGAGTCCTGGAGATATATGGTATTTGGCAAATATGTGTGTTTTGTATGCCCTAACAATTCTCCCGAACAACACTTTCGTGTAAAATGCAACAAACAAAAGTTGAGACCAAAAAATTTACTATTAAGTAAGGTTCATGTAATATCTATTTTTCCATCTTTTCTATCTTCTATCTATCTATCTATACATATAAAAATGCAGTCCGGTCTGTCTGTCTGTCTGTCTGATCTAAATAGACTTGGAAACTACTGAATCGATCAACGTGAAAATTTGTATGTATTGGGGCCGAGAAAGGTTCCTACGATAATTTGAGAGCCCTCCCTCCTCTGGAAGGGACGGGTCCCATACAAATGAAACATACATTTCTGCACAACTCAAGAACTAATCAAGCAAATGAAACCGAATTCGGCATTTGGATGTTTTTAGGGGTAACAAATATGAATGTTTTTAGAAGTAAAAAATATGTCCATAATGGTTTGGCACCCCTCCTTATTATGAAAGCGATGGGTTCCATACTTATGAAACGCAAATTTCCAAAACCAACTAATTGGAACCAAATTTGGCAAGTGAATGTTTTTAGGGGTAACAAATATGTCCATAATGGTTTGACACCCCTCCCTTTTCTGCAAGGATGGGGTTTCCCACACATGAAAAAAAATATCTGCACTTCTTGAGAAATAATCAAGAAATGCAACCAAATTTGATATGTTGAGGTTTTTGAGAGCAAGAAAAATTAGCATGGTGGTTCGACACCCCTCCCTCTTCTGAAGGAGCGGGTTCATGCAAATGAAAATCAAATACAGTCAAACCTGTTTTTGTGTGAGGGATAGGGACCGCACAAAATAAATCGCATAAAAAAATCATTTGAAACTTCACGTGCAGTTACAAAACAATATTTCCACAATATCAATAAAAAAAACTTTTTATGCGGTGGATAGGGACCGCATAAAAAAATTCTCAGTTAAAAATAACTCGAAAGTTGTTGATTCTGATTTAGAATACCTATGAGAACAATTTTAAAACATCGGATTGATAAACGTAACTTTTTAAACATACTAATCCTTTCAACCGCTTTTCTTCGTAGGCTAGCAATTCGTGACTTTTCCTACGTAAAACTGACACAAATAGTAATAGTAATGCGTTGGAAATCATTCCAAGAATTGGGAAAAATAAATGGCTGAAAATGTTGTCGGAAGTGGTCCTTTTTCATAAACCGCACAAAAAAAAATTCGCACAAAAACAGTCGCACAAAAAAAATAATCGCATAAAAAAAGTCGCACAAAATAAATTTTGCACAAAAAAAAGTCGCACAAAAACAGGTTTGACTGTCCTCACAACTCAAAAACTAATCAAATAAAATGGAACCAAATTTGGCATGTTGAGGTTTTTGGGAGCAAAAAATATTTTCATGGTGGTTTGACACCCCTTTCACTTCTGGATTTGAGGGTTCTTAAACAAATCAAACCCAAATTTCTATGGTGGTTTGACACTCCTCTGTACTCTGGAAGGGGAGGTAGGTCTCTCATACAAATTAAACAGATATTTCGACCAGGTTCACCGGAAAACAGCCACCAGGTTTTCCGGAAATGATCGGGTCGATGCACAGGAGCCAAAACTCGACTCCAGACGCCACTTTTAATTTAAGATGGAAACTTTCGGTTTCTAATATTGGTGTTTCCGGAACCAAGATGACGCCCAGAGGCCAGAAAATGTCTCCAAATGCCATTTTGAAACCCAGGCTGGCGACTTCCGGTTTCTGGAAACAGCGGGAAGTGACCAAATACCACCGTATATGAGTATTTGTTTTTTTTGTTTATTGTTTATTGTTTATTGTTTATTGTTTATTGTTTATTGTTCATTGTTTATTGTTTATTGTTTATTGTATTATAAAAACGCCATTTATTGTTTGTTTATTGTTTATTGTATTATAAAAACGCCAAAAGTAAGGCCTTGTTCTATGGAACAATTTTGCTGAAGACATTGAGTACATAAAATCAATTTTTCACAGTCAAATCTAGGACGATCACGATTTTTCGGGCTTAGACCACTGTGCACTGTGGGATTTTCAAATAAATCTTTCCACCAATTGTTATTGTCTTGAAATATAATCCTTGGAATGTGTAGAAACTATTTTGCAAGTTATTTCATGAAATGGTGGTTGAAAAACGTGCTTTACAATAAGTATTTCGTCATTTTTATATCACTTATTTGTACTTTACAACCTTTAAAAGGGCATTACTCAAAAATGTACCGTACGATGATTTTGAAATTTTGACCAGACATTCTGGACGTCATAACCAATCAAATGGTGCATTTTTTTATAATAACGGTCTGTGGGGGCACCGTGGGATGTTTTATCATCATCAATTTTAAACGTCATTCTGGCTTCGGCTCATTAGCACAAATCATTCTAATTTTACTCGCCGGCTCTAATTTCCAAACAAAAATAGGTGTATCCACAGTTTCTAATCTTGTTTTGTTTTTTTTTTTACTTCTCATTCACACAGCAACACGCTGCTATACATCAAATTCCTGCTGCTATGGGCGTTCGTAATCACCGCTGACTTCCTTCTCGAGTTCCGTTTCGAGTTCCTGTGGCCATTTTGGTTGCTCCTGCGCTCAGTTTATGATTCGTTCAAGTACAAAGGACTGGTAAGTGTGCCCTGTCTTTTTTTTTTGTTTTGTTCATGACCTTAGGTAACCTTAATTTTTTTTCCTTTCCAACAGGCTTTTTCGGTACTCTTCGTATGCATTGCCATAACTTCCGATCTGGTGTGCTTGTTTTTCATCCCGGTGCAATGGCTGTTTTTCGCGGCTAGCACCTACGTTTGGGTGCAGTATGTTTGGCATACAGGTTTGATTACTTCCAGCGGTTCATCATACCCCATGGCAAAAACCAATAGTTTTGTTATTTTCAGATAAAGGGATCTGCTTGCCAACCATCATTCTGTGGATACTATTTGTATATCTCGAAGCTGCCATCCGATGGAAGGATAGCCGAAACATACCACATCTAGACTTGTGCAGGCCTTTTGCGGCTCACTGGTAAAACTTACTTAGTCGTAATCTTATCCGATACGCATCAAACATTACGGTTTTATCCTTTCAGCATTGGTTATCCAGTGGTAACGCTAGGTTTCGGCTTCAAGAGTTACGTCGGCTATCGAATACGGCAGCGAAAGCAACGGGAGGTGGCTAAGGACAATGACTTCTACATGCAGCTGCTGCAGGAAGCTCTGCCCAAGGACGAAACCGTAAGCAACGGTACTGTCACTGGCAGTGACGTGAGTTCCGATCCGCTTCAGCAGTCGACGGATCATCAGCTGTCTCCGGTTTCCCAGCCGAAAGAGCTTGCCGTGACGGCAATCCTTCACAATAGTAATAATAATAATATTAATAGTAACAATAGCAACAGCAGTGGTGGCGGTCACAACAATCACCACCATCATCATAGTAGTAAGAACGCTCAAAGTCACAGCAAGTCACAAAACAGTACGACTTCCACGAGCCAAGTAAACGGACACGCAGGGACAGGATCTAATCTGTCAACGGCGAACGGTTCTAATGGACCCAGTGGTGGCAGTACGAGCACGATGAACGGTGGTGTAAATCATTCGAAGCAACATCTGCAGCGGAAGAGTTTAGACAAGGAAAGTTCCGGTTCCTTCAGTGGAAAGGCCAATAGTTATTCATATCATCAACAGCAGCAACAGAATAACGTCAGCAATAGCGCCAAGGAAAGCTCTCGATCGCCCGATAGTCCACAAACGAACGGTGCGGCTATGTCTCCAAAGGAGAAAAAAGACTGCGACTCGTCGGTATCGGGACAAAAGTCCCAACCTGAAAATCTCTCTTCAACAGCTTCTCAAACAACTAATGGCAACAGTAGTAGCAAATCCACACAAGCCAGCGAAAGCACAAACCACGAAAGTGGTAACAATCGGAGCAAACAACAGCAGAATGGACACGTGGTGAACTATGATGCGGATCTGCAGCAACCCCAGCAGCAACAGCAACAACAACCGCCGCAACAAAACCACATAGATAACGATCCTCCCGCGGAACCGAAATCTAATCGCTCTGGGAGGAAAAACCGTGTTAAGCAAAAGGAGAACTCCAACCATCAATTGGCAGCAGTTCGTCTTGCAGCGACACTAGCTCTGGCATCTTCAATTACCACCCTCACGACAACGGCTGCGGCATCCACAACGACTAGCACGAGTACAACGTCGTCTACGTCGACTGCAACGATGACTTCCAAAGACAATCACGTGCAGCCCCACGAACAGCAGGCTGCAACCAGCACTAACACTGTCTTGAACAATACTCAAAATGGCACTGGAAGTTCGGTCGCCGGTTCTACGTCGGTCGCTTCCAGTAGCAACAGCCAGTCGACAACCGCAGCATCAAACCTAACTGCGGTATCAACTCCACCAGTGATGAAAATTTGTGATACCTGCAGCCGATTGGAGGCGGATATCAAGAAATTACGTTCCGATATCAGCAACCAAAAGCAGAACGAGAATGATATGCGGCAGAAGTACGATGCCACCACCAGCAATCTGAAATCATGTTTGCAGGTCAAACAGAAAGACTACGACGAATTACAAAATAAGTATGTGTGGCTTATTAGAATGTTTAAAATTTTTTTGAATGAATTTTTTTTATTTCGTTTCGCAGATTCCAGGACCTGTCGGTGCAGCGCCAACAAGAGCGCCAGAACCTGCAGACCGTGGAGCGGCGACTGTGCGATGAGCGGCGCCATCGGCAGTCGCTAGAATCCCAGGTGCAAAATGAGCGGAAACATCGCAAGCAAGCGGAGGAAAAAGCAGCCCGTGCGGAGTGCGGGGAACCGTGCAAGCTGAAGCGCCAACAGCTGGAAATGGAAATTCAGAAGCTGCGCTGTGAACTGATCAGCTCCGAAGATGCCAAGCATAATGCCGAGAAGCAGAATCGTAACTTCGAACAGGAGGTGTGAACAGTGATTTCGCGGTTCTTTGCTTCGAGATTTATTTTATAAGAATGTTTAATAGTGTCTAACACTGCCAAGTACTTTCACACGACTGGTTTTTTATATTGTTTTTTTTTTTTTCTAGATGCGTAAATTTGAGGTACAACTTCGGAATCGGGAATCCCAGCAAAGCGCTGAGGTGCTTATGTCGGCTCTGGCGGCCATGCAGGATAAGAATGCCACACTGGAGAAAAACCTATCCGCTGAAACGAGAGTTAAGCTGGACTTATTCTCAGCTCTCGGAGATACTAGACGTCAGCTGGAAATTGCTACATGTGAGACCTCTCGATACTATAGTGACCACCGGACAACTTAAATCCTCGATTCTTCCTTTTATAGGTTCACTGCGCACTAAAGATAAAGAGGTCTTAGACTTGAAAGCAAAGATTGTGCAGCTGCTAGCCGTTATGCCGGCGATGCCAAACGATGCACTCTGTCTGTCCGGTCACGGACCTTCGTCATCCGGTGGTGGTGGCGGTGGCGGAGGCGGTGGATCGCATATGCGACTTTCCGATGCACCACAGTTGCTCTCTCAATCCGCCCTGAACGGTTTGACCGGTCAGCCCAGTCCAATGTCACACATTGTGATGAACAATCCGCCGCTGATCAGTCAATTAGGAAGTCTGGGCGTGCTGACATCGACTATTACGACCGCTTCAGCTGCTATGGCAGTTGGCTGCGCCCCCGCAAACGTGATGGCAGGTGGTGGAGGAATGGTACCTCCATCAGTACAGCAACAGCAGCAGCAGCAGCAACAACAACAGCAACAGCTGCAGCAACAACAACATCAGTCAATGGGCCCTTCCGGTGTCGTAACCGTGACAACGTCCAATGGCCAGATAGTACAAATGCAAAACTCTAACAATTGTCCCTCCAGTTTGGACCCGAATGCGTCTGTCTACACTCCCAAGAATAATCCTTGCTCGGCATCGTCAATGGTTGGTGGCGCCGAGGCCTGACCGTCAGCAATGGAATTGCAGCAATTCCTACCGATCAGCAGCAGCGGCAGTTGCTCTCCTTTTCCCAGTCTCGATCTAATCAGCAGCAATTCTGGTACCAATCAGTTTGCCTCCCCTCATCATCAGCAGTCTCTTTTGCAAACGCAGCAGCAACAACAACAACAACACGGTCCAGCTTTTCCATGAACTTCGAAGAGCGAGCACGTGTTTCACTTTGATCTCAAACAAGTCTCTGAAATTTAACCAGTTAGAGAAGAGATCTATTTTAGAAAAGCAAACAAACGAAATGTTCCTAGTCTTTTGTGTTTTTCTATACACACTCATCAGAAACTTCAAGCTGTGGCTTTGTTGAGGGAAATATTTCCTGTGAATTTTTATTTTGGTTTAGATTTTTCTTATAACTTTGTTCGACATTCAATATGTATTAATCTGCACCACACGTTTGCTACCATTGCAATTATACAAATTATCCATAGTTTAATGAACTCGCGCATAAAAGCAGAGTATTCTTACATAAACACCCTGCTTATCATCGACTGCTATCCAATGCAAAACAGCAAAACAACCAAGTCGAAAAATTCAGATAGACACAAACATCACAAAGAATTTATCTCTGCTCTATCCAATCTCTCTTTTTCTCTCTATCTACATCCTGAGGAAGTCAGCGTCCAGCAGGGAGGATACGTTAAAGTGAATTACAATTAAATAAAAATAAACTACAAGAAGAAGAAAAAAACAAATGTTGTGATATTCATATTACTTAAAATTAATGATTTAACTTTTTTTAATTTTTAAAATTATAGCCTATTATTTATAGTGAAGAACGAGATAAAGCTAAAGCAAAGCAAAGTAAAACCAGCTCCTATTTTTATCACTCGCGTTAACCGACAATTATTATTACGATTATTATGATTATTATGAAACGTAATGGATCTGCTGATTAAAGTCATCAAACACTACTGGAGCAGCAAGAGCTTATTACTTATTCGACTGCGGAAGTGTTCCGAATCCAGTAATCGAGACTAAGTTAATAAAAATCGACATTGTTTGAGCTGCGCTTGCGCTGGCCTCTACTACGATAAATGATAACCCTACGACAGAACCGTGTCGTTTGATGCATACAATTTGTGCAGTGTTTAATCTCTCATCTAGAATAACCAACCGAAGTGACATGAAAAAAAAGTAAGCAAACGGAATACGCCGAGATTACGACCGACAACAGCATATTCGTGTGAGTTTTGAATTAAATGACTTCTGTCCGAGTGGACGATTGTAAACTAAAAGTACGAGATTAATTTTGGTCAACAACAAGCAACATACAATCGATTGTAAGTTTGAACAGCAACTTTACTGTAGATAATGACCGAAGCTGAAATAAACAGATACACAAGAAATCGAACAATGATGATTCAAATTATTTGAAATAATGAAATAATAAACTGTGGCGCATCTACTGGAAGAAGGCGAAAAATCAAGTATGAAAATAGGAATAAACTGGAAATGCAATCTAGAATGTGTGCTTTTTTCTCCTCTGGGGTGGATTTCGCTTCAAACGTAATGCATGTTATCTTTAGTGAGGGTATGTTGCCAAGAGTGCAACGAGCAAGAACGATATCATTTCCAAATGCGCATAACCGGAATAGATTTCGATTACCAATATCTTGATCGACAGGTAGAATGCTTCCGAAATTGGTGACATGATACTCGCTTTCTCTAACTATTTTCCAATAACCTTCACATTAGATAATCCGTTACTATCCCGATCTAATGAACAAGTGATTGAATTTCAATTGGAAACAATAGAGGTTTTCCGTCAAAGACTTTTTTCGCCCAATTGATGTCTTTTAGTCTGAATCTCATTTAATTATTTGTTTTTGGGTTTTGGGATGAGTTTCCCGAAACCCCTCTGGTGGAGCGCTGGAGTACTATGAAAGCAGCCATTAACAACGCAGCGGAAGGTGCTGTTGGATTCGTCGAAAAAAATCGACGTAGCGGCTAGTTCGACGAGAAGTGTCAAACGATTCTAGACGAGAAAAATGCAGCGCGAGCATGAATGCTGCAGCAAATGACCCGTCATAACGTAAGTCGATACAAACAGAAGCGAAGACAGCAGACCCATCTTTTCCGGGACAAAAAGCACCGCCTGAAAGAGCTTGAGTGTGTCGAAATGATGCAACTGTATCGTACTCAAGAAACACGTAGATTCTAAAAGAAACTAAACTAAGAACGTGAGGTGGACGACAGGGGGAAGCAGCACTACAATGAACCCCTGAACGGCGTAGAGGCAGAGGACAAGACGACTGCAGCGGAGCTTATCAAGCTGAGCCCGGTTAGGCCGGCTTTCTGTTTGCATCAGCTGATAGTCAGGATCTGGAACACAAAACAGCTACCGGAGTAATATGCCTAATATGCAGGAAGGACGACAAGTTGTAATGTTAGAACTACTGAGCGATCACGATTCCAAACGCATCCTACAAAGTGCTCTCACAGGTCATCTTTCGCCGTCTCGCTGCTAGCACGTAGGTTTGTGGGAAATTATCAGGTCGGTTTCGCGGATGGGCGATCGACAACGGACCAAATCTTTACGCTGCGGCAGATTCTCCAAAGTGTCGTGAGTACCAAGTCCCCACGCACCATCTCTTCATCGATTTTGAGGCCGCTTACGAAACTATCGACCGTGTAGAGCTATGGAAAGTTATGGACGAGAATGGCTTTCCTTTCGAACTAATGAAACTTACTAGAACCACGAATGGAATGGATGGTGTACTGTGCTGTGTGAAGGTATCGGGTGTGTTATGTGTAAGATTCAATAAACGTGTAAAAGCATTGATGCGCCCCCAGAAAAGGAGTAGGAAAACGGAAGAATAAAGAAACGGGTTTTTATAGTTACCGTGATTGAATTCGGACTTTTATTTAATATTTCAAATATAACATTGGCGATCGAGGATCGGATACCGTTAATGCTTAGTGGTTTTTGTATTGATTAAATTCGTGGTCGAAAATCGCAGTATTTTGCGGTAAACAGACAAGTTACAAAATAAACAGTTCTGGTTAGACTTATAACCTTGTGGAAAGCATAGTACAAAGCAAAAAGCCGCTTTTAGCGTAAAGTTACTATAGAATCAAGTTTATCATGAATACAGGAACGGGAGTACTACCGTTTGATCCAGAGGATACGACTAATGTCAGTTCGAGATGGAAAAAGTGGAAGCGTAACTTCGAAGTATTTTTGGAGGTTAATAATGTTGCCCTTGCTTCGAGAAAAAAAGCATATCTGCTGCATTATGCTGGTGAAAATGTTCAAGATATCTATGACAGTTTGGAGGGAGAAGGACCTCAAGTGCCTGCTGGATCGAACCCTTATACATAGGCTCTTCGTGTGCTGGATGAGCACTTCCTTCCGATGAAATGCTTGCCACAAGAACGCCACATCTTTCGGAATTTGCAACAAGGACCCGATGAGAAAATTTCGAAATTTGTACTGCGCTTCAAAGAGCAAGGGGACCTTATGCGAATATGGTGATTGGCTGCATGAAAACATCAGAACAAATCTTTGAAAAAGGTTCGTCGGATGAACTTCGAGCTAAAATATTGACGAAGCCAGGTATGACCTTGGAGGAAATTATCAAAAAAGGACGTTCTCTCGAGACAATCGAAAATGTACGACGACAATTGCAGCAGTCATCGGATATCAACAAGGTGACAACTTCCAAAAACGAATGTTTCCGTTGTGGGAGAGTGGGGCATTATGCCAATGATGATTGTTGTCCAGCCAAAGATAAGAAATGCGAGAAGTGCGGGTTTAAGGGGCATTTTAGGCGGTGCTGCAAGACGAAGGAACGTGATGATAATCGAAAAAAGCAAAAGTATCACCGTATTCGTAAAGTTGGAGAGGAGGCATCAGCAAATACGAATGATATTCAAGAAAAAAAAGTAATTTGCAGCGTGGGTGGCGTGAAAATAAAGTGGGTCGTGGATTCAGGGGCTGGAGTTAACGTGATTGACAATAAAACCTGGACATTTTTGAAAAAGCAGAAAATCGACATTCTTTCTCAAATGAAAGGCTCCAATCGAAATTTGAAAGCGTACGGAAACAAGAATTTGCAAGTCATCGGCGAATTTACAGCCAACATCGCAACCAAACATTGCAATGTCGTGGCGGAGGTGTTTGTTGTAAAAGACAAAGGAGTAAGTCTACTGAGTTGCAATACAGCAACTCAACTGCAGATCCTTAAAATTAACACGAACGTGTGGAAGGTGAATACGGAAAACAAAATCGGTAAGGTGGCAGGTTTTGGGGTTTCACTTCAAATTGATGATACGGTGAAGCCAGTTCAACATACGAAATGTTTCGTACCGATTCCACTTCAGGAGAAGGTGCAAAAAGAGATTGACCTTCTGCTCGAACAAGATATTTTCGAATCAGCTCCGAGAGATCAACCGTGGATATCTCGCCTGGTTGTCAGTCCAAAAGGTGGTAATCCTTCGAGTGTTCGATTATGCGTGGACATGAGTGCCGCGAAAAACGCAATAATACCACAACACTATCCACTACCAACCTTTGAGGATATTGTGCCCTATTTGCACAATTGCAAATGGTTTTCAAAAATTGATCTAAACAAGGCTTTCCATCAAGTTGTGCTGGCAAAGAAATCTAGATTCATCACCACGTTCGCGACACACCAAGGGTATTATCGTTACAAACGGTTAACTTTCGGGATGAACTGTGCTTCCGAAGTTTTCCAGAGCATAATGGAGCGTGTTCTGAAGGGAATAGAGAGTGTTCGAGTATTTATTGATGACATACTTTTATTTGGCCGTACGAAACAACACCATGACGAGACACTTCGGAAAGTAATGAACCGTTTGAAGGAGTTTGGAATAACAGTTAATGTGGAAAAATGTGAAATAGGAAAATCAGAAGTAGTGTTCATGGGACATATCCTTTCTGACAGCGGATTCAAGCCAGCTTGGGACAAAGTTGATGCAATTAAGAGACTAAGAGAACCAGCGACTACCGAAGAAGTTCGAAGCTTTCTAGGGACTATCACTTATCTCGGAAGGTTTATACCGAACCTGTCAACCTTAACCACTCCACTTCGTGAGCTACTGCGTAAAAATTGTAAGTTTCACTGGGGAACAGAACACAGTGAAGCATTTAAAAAGATCAAGGATGTATTGGTGAACCCGACGGCTCTAGGATACTATTCACCGAACGATCAAACAATATTGATTGCCGACGCTAGTCCAACAGGCTTGGGAGCTGTGCTACTACAGGAAAAAGAAGGCGTGAAAGGGGTTATCTGCTACATAAGTAAGGGACTTTCGAATGCTGAGAAGTCATACGTACAAAACGAGAAGGAGGCTTTGGCATTGGTGTGGGCCACAGAACGACTGCATATTTACCTTAGAGGAATGGAGTTTTTGCTGTTAACAGATCATGAGCCGCTTAAAGTGATCTTTGGTCCAGGGCACGTTTACTGTCCGCGGATCGAAAGGTGGGCCATGCGACTGCAGTCGTTTCGTTTCAAAGTTATACATATACCCGGTAAAGTGAACATTGCCCGGTAAAGTGAACATCCTTATCAAGGTAACCACACTTCAAACACTGCACTTCATACGACTGCGTTGGAGAAGCATCCATATCAGCTATTATGGAAAGTGCAAAGCCTACAGCCTTGACCATCGAAGAGATCTCTAAATCTACAGCGAACGACCCAACGCTTACAGAAGTGAAGGAAGCCATGAACACCGGTCGTTGGAGCGACACAGTTAAAAAGTTTACCCCGTTTAAAGATGAGTTGTACTGTTGCCAGGGAGTGATACTATGAGGAGAGCGTTTGATTGTGCCTTCTAACCTTCAAAAGCGAGTGCTTCGTTTAGCTCATATTGGACATCCAGGAATCGAGCGGTCGAAGCAACGTTTAAGATCAAAAGTTTGATGGCCATCAATGGATAGGGACGTAGATAAAGCTGTAAGAAGTTGCTTGGATTGTCAAATCGTTGGGAAAGCATCTCCGCCAGAGCCAATGGCAATTAGAGAATTGCCCCAAAAGCCTTGGGATGTTCTGCATCTCGATATGCTTGGACCTTTACCTTCTTGAGAATCATTATTAGTAATCATTGACCCCTACGGCCGCTATAGAGTCATCGAAATATTACGGCAAACCACAACCTTAGACATTATTGCTAGGTTGCGTCCCCTATTCATGAAACTAGGAATTCCGAACATGATGATAACAGATAACGCTCGAAACTTTTCCAGCAGAGAAATGGAGTAATTTTATGGAGAAATTGGAGTAACGTTGGGCCAAAATCGAAGTATCCTCAAGGTTCTACGAATTGCGGAGCTCAATGGATCGGATTGGAAAAAAGACCCGGATGAGTACAATTATGTATATGCATTGACACGCCATCCAGGAACAGGTTTTTCACCAACCGAGATTCTGTTTGGGCGTAAGTTTCGCGACTGGATTCCACAGTTCGCTCAATCGAATCAGGGTTTAGATTCAGAATTAAGAGATAATGACAAAATTTATAAGTTCAATTCCAAAGTCCATTACGATGCAGCGAAAGGAACCAAGGAGTCGCACCTGAGTAGTGGTGATAAAGTGCTTATGAAAAACCTAAAGCCAGCCAATAAGTTGGCAGCAGCTTTTCACTCGGAGCCAGCACGAGTATTACAGAAGAAGGGAAACTCTGTACTAGTCGAAACACCTACAGGACAGAGATATCAACGTAACTCCTCTCATCTTAAAAAGCTGCAGTCTCCAGAGTGTGATGAAACGATATAAGACGAGGAGGAGGAAGATGAAGAAACTTTGGAGTGGAGTACGCCCTTGGCACAGGACCGAGAAACACCCGCATCGCAAAATCGTGTACAAAGGGCTGAGGATGCCGATAAACTAACAACGCAAACCAAGGAACCAACTACGGTGAAGACAAGACGACAGGTTAAGAAGCCACTACGATTTGAAGACTATGTTTTAAATGTAAATCAAGACACAGAGTAAAAAACCAGTTCGGGGAAAGGGGAGAATGTTATGTGTAAGATTCAATAAACGTGTAAAAGCATTGATGCGCCCCCAGAAAAGGAGTAGGAAAACGGAAGAATAAAGAAACGGGTTTTTATGGTTACCGTGATTGAATTCGGACTTTTATTTAATATTTCAAATATAACAGGGTGCATTATCAAACCCGTTTGAAACACACAAGGAGCTTCGACAAGTCGACGGTCTTTTCTGCCTCCTGTTTAACATTGTGCTTGAAGGTGTTATGAAACGTGCGGCCTTTAACATGCGGGACACGATCCAGCAGTTCATCTGCTTTGCTGTTGAACGTAAACAAGGAAAGGTTGGATTGAAGGTCCGTCGAAGACCAAGTATTTGCTAGCAGGGGGAACCGAGCGCGATAGAGCTCGCATGGGCAGTAGGGCGCCAATCATCGTATGGAAAAAAGTGACCAGAAAATTTAAAAAAAAAACCCTATACAAAATGTTCACCTGGTCGAAAATATACCCTGTGCAAAATTTCAGCTCAATCGGACTTAAAATAGGGTGGCGCAAAGCGATTGAAGTTTGGCTTTTTTGAAAACCGAAAAATCACCCAAGGGGTTTTTTTTATGAAAACTACGAAAGTTTTCCTGAACAACGAAACCGGCCATGGAGAAATCAGAAAAAAAAGTTATATTTTTAAAATTTTTTTTCACAGGGTACATTTTTTTTGGAGGAACGAAGTTATTATTTACAACTTTGCCAGATACACTATGCCAATCAAATAAACCGTTTTGACTGTAGAAATATTCTTGATTCCTCATAGAGTGCTCTATTGGATATAAAAAATAAGTCTACAGACGAAACGGCATAGTGTCTTCGGCACAGTTGTAGGTAATATTTTGTCCTTCCAAAAAAAATATGCCTTTAAAAAAAATTGAAAATAATTTTTTTTTAAATATATTTTTTTCAAATGATAACTTATTTTTCTTGATTTCTATATGATCGAACTGGTTTCATTGTTTTGGTAATCTTTCGTAGGTTTTATTAAAAAAATCAAGTTTTTAAAAATTGAGCCCTTTTGAATAATTAATTTTTAATCTTTCTTCTAACTTTTGAATGAAAATTTTTTTGAGTGTAATATTTTTGGAAAGACAGAATTATTATCTACAACTTTGTCGAAGACGTGACATAAATCGAACGAACCGAAGTGCTTTTTTTATTTTATATTCATTTTTCACAATATTATGAACCACCCTATGCCGAACCACCCTAATGGGGTTTATTACGGGAGTCACTTCACGGTGAAATATATTTCACTCTCACGCTCACTTCACTTTTTTAGACCTATTCCCGATTCCACCTCAAGTGAGGTGACAAAAATCACCTCCGTGGAGTGAGATTGACAGTGAAGTGAAATTGAGAATTGGACAAGTGAAAGGAGATTGTTTCCCAGCTCAAAAATGTCTAAGTCCCAGAAAGTCGTTTTTTCCCGTTTTTTTAGATAACACCAGATCTTAACGTTCTGCATTTCTAAGACATTCGGCATCAAAAAAAATGTTTTTTTCTGTATCGAAAATTTCCTGAACCAGTTTGCATTTTTTTCATCGGGCAAAAAAATGAAAAATTGACAGCTTTAAGGCACGGATCAAACTCTGATTCGCTTCGTTACTGAAGAATAAATCCAATATTTACCATTAGATCACAAATCAATCATCTTTAAGACTTATGGCAGCTCCGTGGAATCATTTCACCGTTCAAAATGGTCGTGAAAAAATTCCACGCGAAACGTCGCTTTTTCCGTTCTCACTTCACTGATATGACACTTATAATAACCCAGATTCCACGGCAGATGTCACTTCGCGACGTTTTTCTCACTTACGTGAGTCCCATAATAGGATTTTGTTCACTTCACTCTGATTTCACCGTGAAGTGACTCCCGTAATAAGCACTCACGTAAGTGAGAAAAACGTCGCGACGTGACATCTGCCGTGGAATCTGGGTTATTATGAGTGTCATATCAGTGAAGTGAGAACGGGAAAAGTGACTTTTCGCGTGGAATTATTTCACTACCATTTTGAACTGTGAAATGATTCCACGAAGCTGCCATAAGTCTTAGGTGCTTATTACGGGAGTCACTTCACGGTGAAATCAGAGTGAAGTGAACAAAATACTATTACGGGACTCACGTAAGTGAGAAAAACGTCGCGAAGTGACATCTGCCGTGGAATCTGGGTTATTATGAGTGTCAAATCAGTGAAGTGAGAACGGAAAAAGCGACGTTTCGCGTGGAATTATTTCACGACCATTTTGAACGGTGAAATGATTCCACGAAGCTGCCATAAGTCTTAAAGTTGATTGATTTGTGATCTAATGGTAAATATTGGATTTATTCTTCAGTAACGAAGCGAATCAGAGTTTGATCCGTGCCTTAAAGCGGTAAATTTTTCATTTTTTTGCCCGATGAAAAAAATGTTAGTTCAGGAAATTTTCGATACCGAAAAAAACATTTTTTTTTTATGCTTAATGTCTTAGAAATGCAGAACACGTCAAGATCTGGTGTTATCTAAAAAATCGGGAAAAATCGACTTTCTGGGACTTAGACATTTTTGAGCTGGGAAACAATCTCATTTCACTTGTCCTATTCTCAATTTCACTTCACTGTCAATCTCACTCCACGGAGGTGCTTTTTGTCACCTCACTTGAGGTGGAATCGGGAAAAGGTCTGAAAAAGTGAAGTGAGCGTGAGAGTGAAATATGTTTCACCGTGAAGTGACTCCCGTAATAAGCACCTTAAAGTTGATTGATTTGTGATCTAATGGTAAATATTGGATTCATTCTTCAGTAACGAAACGAATCAGAGTTTGATCCGTGCCTTAAAGCGGTCAATTTTTCATTTTTTTGGCCGATGAAAAAAATGCAAACTAGTTCAGGAAATTTTTGATACCGAAAAAAACATTTTTTTTTGATGCCGAATGTCTTAGATGCAGAACACGTCAAGATCTGGTGTTATCTAAAAAAACGGGGAAAACCGACTTTCTGGGACTTGGACATTTTTGAGCTGGGAAACAATCTCATTTCACTTGTCCTATTCTCAATTCCACTTCACTGTCAATTGTGCTTATCACGGGAGTCACTTCACGGTGAAATCAGAGCGAAGTGAATGAAGTCCCATTACGGGACTCACGTAAGTGAGAAAAGCGTCGCAAGGTGACATCTGCCGTGAAATCTGGGTTATTATGAGTGTCATATGAGTGGAGTGGAAACGGAAAAAGCGACGTTTCGCGTGGAATTATTTCACGACCATTTTGAACGGTGGAATGATTCCACGAAGATGCCATAAGTCTTAAAGTTGATTGATTTGTGATCTAATGGTAAATATTGGATTTATTCTTTAATAACGAGCGAATCAAAATTTGATCCGTGCCTTAAAGCGGTAAAATTTTCATTTTTTTGCCCGATGAAAAAAATGCAAACTAGTTCAGGAAATTTTCAATACCGAAAAACAAATTTTTTTGATGCCGAATGTCTGAACACGTCAAGATCTGGTGTTATCTAAAAAAAAACCGGGAAAAAACTACTTTCTGGGACTTGGAGATTTTTGAGCTGGGAAACAATCTCATTTCACTTGTCCTATTCTCAACTTCACTTCACTGTCAGGTGCTTATTACGGGAGTCACTTAACGGTGAAATATATTACACTCTCGCGCTCACTTCACTTTTTTGGACCTATTCCCGATTCCACCTCAAGTGAGGTGACAAAAATCACCTCCTTGGAGTGAGATTGACGGTGAAGTGAAATTGAGAATAGGACAAGTGAAATGAGATTGTTTCCCAGCTCAAAAATCTGTATCAGAAAGTCGTTTTTTCCGTTTTTTAGATAACACCAGATCTTGACGTGTTCTGCTTTTCTAAGACATTCGGCATCAAAAAAAATGTTTTTTTTCGGTATCGAAAAGTTCCTGAACTAGTTTGCATTTTTTTCATCGGGCAAACAAATTAAAATTTGACCACTTTAAGGCACGGATCAAACTCTGATTCGTTTCGTTACTGAAGAAAAAATCCAATATTTACCATAAGATTACAAATCAATCATTTTTAAGACTTATGGCATCTTCGTGGAATCATTTCACCGTTCAAAATGGTCGTGAAATAATTCCACGCGAAACGTCGCTTTTGCCGTTCTCACTTCACTTATATGACACTTATAATAACCCAGATTCCGCGGCAGATGTCACTTTGCGACGTTTTTCTCACTTACGTGATTCCCGTAATAGAATTTTGTTCACTTCACGCTGATTTCACCGTGTCAATCTCACTCCACGGAGGTGATTTTTGTCACCTCACTTGAGGTGGAATCGGGAATAGGTCTAAAAAGTGAAGTGAGCGTGAGAGTGAAAAATATTTCACCGTGAAGTGACTCCCGTAATAAGCACCAATCTCACTCCACGGAGGTGATTTTTGTCACTTCACTTGAGGTGGAATCGGGAATAGGTCTAAAAAAGTGAAGTGAGCGTCAGAGTGAAATATATTTCACCGTGAAGTGACTCCCATAATAAGCACCTAAGTCCCAGAAATTCGTTTTTTTCCGTTTTTTTTAGATAACACCAGATCGTGACGTGTTCTGCATTTCTAAGACATTCGGCATCAAAAAAAAATTTCGAAAACCGAAATTTCACGTTGGGTGATTTTTCGATTTTCAAAAAAGCCAAACTTCAATCGCTTTGCCCCACCCCATTTTAAGTCCGATGGAGCTGAAATTTTGCACAGGGTGTTTTTTCGAGCAGGTGAACATTGTATAGGGTTTTTTTTTTTTGAAATTCGAGATGACCATTTTGGCTGGCACCCTAATGGGCAGTAGCGTAGTGGGACTAGTGGATCAAGATCTTGAAAGTGTAGGACGCTTAAGAAACCGGAGGCAAACTGTCAAGTCAAGTATTTTAATCACTGAAAGCATTGCTCATCATTCTGGCTTAGTTCTCTAAGAAATTTCGATAATTGGTAAATCAAAGTTATAACTGATTCATTGCTTTTTGAGGATTGATTGTTAGAAAAGTTTGGCAGACATTTCGTGTGATATGGCCATTTTTTCAATTGAAATTATTGTTTAAAGAGCGTATTACAATATAATTTACATGTTATTTAATTATGATCCAAATTTTATTAAAATTATTTGCTCAAGCAGTATTCACTTGCACCACAAGCGAACATTCGTCACACGCAATGTAGTAACTTTCACCAAGCTCCATGTCATCCGGTAGTATATACAGGCCCCCACACCGACAACCTCGGTATCGGTAATTCTCGTCCTGATTGTAGCTAAAGTCCTTCACTGTGAGGATCTCATTCACAAAGTATTCCTCCCGGCAGGTACGCTGCATAAGTTCGGCATCATACACGCGCCGAGAATGCGCATCGCGTAGCACTTTCCAGGCTTCGTCGATGCGAATAAATTCAGCCGACGTTCCGTTGTTGTGCATTTTATCCGGGTGAAAGCGCAAGGCCAATGATTGGTAGGCCTTACGAATTTCCTCCAGTGGGGCATCCGGTGCAACTCCCAAAACCTGATAGTGTGAAACGTCATCTTCCACGCGATCGTTTGAATTTCGAGAGCTGGATTCTGTAGCTCCTGTGGCGTGTGACATCGTATTGCACTGAACAGCCGAATCGGCGATGTTTTTCTCTGTTGATGTTTCCACAACCAGTGCATCGAACTGAAGAATTAGCTTATAGTTTATTGCAACACTATTGAAAAAACTTACTTACGACACAAACAACTCAGTGAGTAGTTATTTGTTAGCGTACTGCAGAAGCTTTTTCATATCGTTCCGGTAGAACCCAAACACATGGTGCTTTTCCCGATCCGATTCCTAACGCGCTGTTTGTTTACTGCGAATTTTACCACTAATTTGACAGTGAGAAACGTCAGCAGCAGCAGTAAGCGATATCGTCATCATCCTCAAAACAAACTCGTCCGAAAGTTCCTTCACGACTCCTCCCAATTCCGTCATCGCCAAGCGCCAGCGCAAGAGTTAAGTAGTTCAGCGATCACGTCATTGACTAGTCGTTTCCGTAAATCTTTCAAAATAGGTTCCAGAATGAGTTCCTCCTCACCGGAAAGTCAGGATATGCTGGATTTATTGGCGTACAACTGCAGCAAGCTTTCCAACGACCTGTGGGAAGCGACTAATCTGAACGAAAAACGTAAGTTGGTCGTTGAGTATTTGAAGAGTGCCGATCGGGATGGTAAAAGCATCAAGGATTTCCGGGAGGATTTGGATTGGTTTAACGTAACGGAACCTCTTTCGTTTGAGAAAGCGCTCCGAGGAAAGATTGTTGTTCTGGACTTTTTCACCTATTGTTGCATCAATTGTATGCATATTCTTCCGGACTTAAAACGCTTAGAGCATTTGTACTCTATTGAGGACGGGTTGGTGGTGATTGGCGTGCACAGTGCCAAGTTTGAAAACGAACGAGATTCCCGGAACATTCGGTGCGCCGTCCAACGATATGAGATAACCCATCCGGTGGTTAACGATAATGTTTCCTCGATGTGGAGGAATCTGCGTGTCCAGTGTTGGCCTACGTTGCTTATTCTGGGGCCACGAGCGAACCCCTTGTTCGTAGTCATGGGCGAAGGCCATTTCGATGATCTTAAACTGTACGTCAGCTCGGCGCTTAAATTCTACAAGGACAAGGGCGCTATAGCAAATCATTCACTACCAATCAACCTGACGACAAACCTTACGGAAAGCAGTCATTTACAATTTCCGGGTAAAATAAGTTGCTCCTTTCGAGGATGTGACAGCAACGATAATCCTTTATACGCGATTTCGGATTCCGGAAACCATCGCATCCTAATCGTCAACAGTGAGGGAACCGTTCTGCACCGTGTGGGCGGTAAAAAACCAGGCTTCATAGATGGGGACTTTCGAAAAGCAAGATTTAATGCGCCACAGGGGGTAGCCTTTCAGAGTGATGAGATTTTATTCGTGGCGGACAACGAAAATCATGCCATAAGAAAGATTAACCTGAAGAATAAACTGGTTAGCACCGTAGTGGGCAATGGAAAGCAAGGCTGCGACAGGATCGGGGGTAAATCTGGCCATGAACAGGTTATTTCTTCGCCCTGGGATGTAGCAGTGTATCGTACCCGGGATTTGGATATGTCCTTCCACTCGGACGAGTCTAAAGTACACCTAAAGGATGTAGTTTTTGTGGCGATGGCCGGAATCCATCAAATATGGGCTTTGTTCCTAGAAGACACCATTTGGTGGAAGTTTAAAAAATACTCGGCCAATAATTGTATGGCAATTGCAGGGAATGGTCGTGAGGAAAATAGGAATAATACATATCCGAACAATGCAGCTTTCGCACAACCATCGGGTCTCGCAATCAATCGGGAATCCAAGGAACTCTACCTCGCGGACAGTGAGAGCTCGTCTATTCGAAAAGTTTCACTGAGCGATGGAAAGGTGATGCCAGTCGCAGGAGGGGATCGCAATCCACTGGTAAGATCATTAGTTTTAGCTTTCAAGTTCATTTCATTTCATCAATTTGTATTTTTAGGACCTCTTTTCCTTTGGTGACGTAGATGGAAAGCAGTATGCTGCCAAGTTTCAGCATCCGCTCGGAGTCACATACAATCCGAAGGATAACTGCATTTATCTAACCGACACGTACAATCATAAGATTAAGAAAATCAATGCAACAACGAACGTGGCCACAACCTGCCTTTTCACTGAAGAGGATGGCTCCGTGAAACGATTCAGCGAACCTGGTGGCTTGTGTGTGGATCCTACCGGCCGTTATCTGTACATCGCCGATACAAACAATCATCAGATTGCCGTCGCTGATTTGTCCGATATGAGCATCCGTCCATTGAAAATCCGCTTCGGTGGGGCTGCTGCTCTCGAGGCCGACCAGACGGACGTTCCAGGCGAAGTACACGTCTATGAAGGCACCTTCAAAGTGCTTCCAGAAGGAGGCAAAGTGCAGATCAAATTAGAGTTCGGTTATCTGGAATCGAACATCAAACTAACGGAAGAAGCACCGCAGCGATGGACGCTCGCTCTACCATCGGATAAGTGGCGCTGTGACACGATGAGTGGTACACTAAGTTCCCTGAACGATGGTCTAACCTTGACGGTGGTCATTCCTAAGGGTAGCGAACAACAAAAACCGGTTCAGGGTACGGTTAATTTCCAGCTGAACCTGTGCGCTAATGACGTCTGCTTTCCGAAGGAATTCGCAGTGGGACTCAACTTTGTGCACGACGTAACCGGTCTGGCATCGGTCAAGGCCGGTCTGATGGTGCAGATTGGCCGCAAGAGTGTAGTCGTTTCCAAAGAGTGATGTACTCAGCGCTTATCAATGCAGAAGCAGAATGCATCATTATGACTTAACACGCTTTAATTTTTTTTTGACTCATTGAAATTTACTATCCTTTTTTTACGAAATGTACCTAACAATCGATTGGTGTCGCTCATGTTATTGCTTGTTTTTGTAAATGCAGAAAATAGAATGCAGTAAATAATAAAAAAGCTTTGAATGGAAAGAATGTAATGTAGTTATCTTTCAACAGAAAACACTTTCGCCAGCTTCTTGGAAAGAAAAATTAAATCCATATGTTTATCGTTTCTAAGAAAAAAAAACTTGGCATAAAAAAATCGCGCATCTCTTATCGAAACAAAGTTTTTTTTTACCATTAATTTTAAAAAAATATCGTGTAAATCTAAGAGGATTCTTTAATTTTTTAGGGTTTCACGTCTTATTTAGGATTAGCCACTCTCCGGGTCATGGAAGGTATTTCCTAGTGAATGCAAATTTTCTTCGAACTTTTTGGACGTGTAAACACGCTATTACGTTATCGAAAGTTCATGAGGGTTTTCGTTGAAAGAATTTTGTAAAATGCCGCGTTCAGGAATCTTTGTTCGATTTTTAAGTCTTATGATGTCGACAACCCGGTTTCATACATGGATTTTAGAATTTATGCGGTTTCATCCGCGGATATCGGAATTACCGTAGTGTGACTTTAGTGTGTTCTTTACAAAGTTTTTTTTCTCTAAAAAAATCGAAATCATTTTCTTCCACTTTTTTTACCTTGAAATGGGTCGTACTTAATTGGGAATATTTATTACCATGGAACGGGATGAAATTGATCAATTTTTATAACAATTTCTAATTAACTAGCTACATGTACATTTTTCCCGAAATAGTATAATTTTAAAACAAGTACTGGTATGAGCTGCAGTAAACCTCTATGGCTATTGGTGAAATTTCTATCGTCTACTTCATGAAAAAAATTCGATAACTCTATTAGGTACTATGAGGTAAATTCGGTAAATTGGGGTGAAATTGACCACCATTGAAATCCATAAATTTTTTTGGCAATGTGCTTTTTTTGATATGCTAGTGATAAATGATGATTTCTGTACTGAAAAATATCATCTACAGCTAGTTTGGAAACGAAAATAAATATATTTCAGGTTAAAATTTGTTTATTTTGGTTCACGAGCTACTTGTTGCTAAATTTGCTCCTATTTGATCGTCGTTAGACCGGTTTCAATTCGGTTTGTTGTAAACGCTCAGAAACTAGCTCTGAAATTGAAATCTTTGTGGTTTTCTGCGAATTCGTCAGAATTTCTTTAATGGTATGGAATGATCATTGAAAAAAATTGCATTTTTTGAGCTTTTATAAAACTTTACTCACTGCTCCAAATTTATCGTATTTAACCTCAACTAAGATTACTTTGTAAATTCAATACTTTTTTTGTTGTTATTTGGAAACTTGTTTGATCAAATTTGATTGAGTTTTGACTGAGTTAGGAGAATTTTTCGAAAATATGAAAAATTGCACCGGGCATGCAAGGGTTAATTTTGACAGGTATGTGAATCATGCAAAAGTTGCGTTTAAGGACACGTTAACATTGCCTAGTGTTGTAAGAGCAATATCTTTTGATTAGAATTTTTTATCACGAGTTTTCAGGTGATCAATTTCACCCCATTCCACGGTACTTTATTTTTCCCAACCTTTTTAGGTGCTATTCAGTAGTCTTATTCTAAGATTTTATAGCTATTTTTAGTGATTGAGAGAATATTTTTAATAAGAACCCGGTCAACATTGCATGTAACACAATGTTGCTGTTCTGTAACACAGAAGTAACATTGTTACGTTACAAAGTTATCTAATTACAACATAACTGTTACTAAAAAAATGGTAACATTGTTATGTAACAGTATTCAACGTACATGCAATGTAACAAAAATGCTTTACTTGTAATGTAACGAAATATCCTTTTGTTAATGTAATTGTTACGTTGCGATTGTTATTAATTAAGCACATTTCGAGGTTATCAAAATGTAACGTAACATTTATCTAAATTAATAGTAACATTGTAATGTTGGTGTTCTATTTCAAGCGCATCAATATTGTATTTGAAATTTAAAGTATAGTGAACACAGTCAGGTTTCTTTACGCCTGAATACGTTCCAAATTTGTATGGAACCGCGTAAAAAAAGACTATACCGGTCGTACTCGATTATCCGGAGACTCGATTATGCGGGGGCTCGATTATCCGGGGCTCGATTACCCGGAGAAAATTGCTCGATGATCCGGAGTATTTTTTTTCTTCTGTATTTCTATAATGTACTTTTGCCTTCCGGATCATTGGGAGTTTCTGGGTTGTTCAAAATTGTAACAACAATACCCCGTTCTGTTCAGGTAGTTCGTTTTAGGCAGTTTTATCGTCGTTCTTTCAACCAATTCTTACTCAATAACCTCCAAAAGCAAGGTATTATGGTCAACCGGTTTCGAATTTATGGCCGGAACATATTTCTGTAATATAATGGCCATGATCAATACGGTACTTGTTGCAGGGACCACCCTAGCTGCGACAAGCGTTACCCAAAAACGCAATTACCATCCGTCAGAGTGATAGACGTCCGGATGTGGCTATGTCATCGTAAGCGTAAAGATAAACTCACCCTGATATCCGCATTGCACAAGAACACATGTCCTATTTGTTAATCTCGTTACACCTCGTTAATTTTAAATAAAGATATATTTTCTCGTGTTGTGTGTAATCGCGAGTTGAATATCACAACATTTTGGCGACGAGTAAAAAAAAAACGAGTCAGTTTGCGGGTTTTTGCACGTAAAAAGTGATTTTTCGTCGACGAGAGACTGATCATCAAGTTGGAGGTTAGCTGCGATGACGACGCCAGAGTTGTTCCAGGAGTCCCTGCTGCAGATCCTGACGCAGCAGCAGCAGCTGATCGCTCATCTATCTCAGGAGATGTCAGCAACCCAAAAATGCCTAAAGGAGTTCTCCCGCGATGACGTAGCACTGGATGCACTAGCCGGCAACATCACCGAATTTCGATACGCTCCGGACGAAGGGTGCACTTTTGATTCATGGTATTCACGTTACGAGGAGCTATTCGATAAAGACGCCAGTAAGCTAGACGATTCCGCCAAAGTTCGACTCCTTATGAGGAAACTCGACCCAGCGGCGCACGAGCGGTACACAAGTTTCATACTCCCAAAACTGTCCAAGGAGTTTGGCTTTACCGAAACTACCGCGAAGCTAAAAGCGCTTTTCGGATCTACCGTCTCGATCTTTCATCAGCGGTATCAGTGCTTGCAGACCGTCAAAGATGAAACAGAGGACATCGTGTCATACTCCTGCAAGGTAAACCGTGCTTGTGTGGATTTTAAACTTGCCGACCTATCCGAGGAGCAATTTAAGTGCCTAGTTTTTGTTTGTGGCCTCAAGTCCTCGAAGGACTCCGATATTCGGATGCGGCTGATCACGAAGCTGAACGAATCGTCAGAGATAACGTTGGCGAAGATCGTGGAGGACTGCAGAGCCCTGACGAACCTCAAAAACGATACCGTGCTGGTAGAAAAACCTTCAGCAACAGTGCGAGCTGTGAAGCACAACACCAACAAACCTGTCAAGCCGTCACGTCATTCATCGGCTGCTGCGGGTAATGGAACCAGGGCAGATCAGCCACGTTCTCCGTGCTGGTCGTGTGGAGGAATGCACTATTCGAAGGACTGCCAGTTTCGGGGTCATCAATGCCGAGAATGCGGAAAGAAGGGGCATAAAGAGGGCTACTGTGCCTGCTTCGCTGCAAAATCATCATCTGGCGATGCGAAAAAGAATGCACGGAGCCAGAAGTCAACCAAGGTGGTCTCCGTAAACACAGTTAGCCGGGGGAGGAAATTCGCGGAGTTGCGGATAAACCATGTTCCGGTCCGACTACAAGTTGATTCGGCGTCGGACATCAGCATTATCACCGCCGAAATGCGGAAGAAGATTGGAGAACCAGAAACATCTCCGCCTTCTTGCCAAGCGGTGACAGCATCCGGAGAACCGCTAAACATCGCATCCGAGTTCTGGTGTGACGTATCAATCAACGGTGTCTCCAAACGAGGTTTGTGTCGTGTCATGGTTCCGGAAATTTCTCTATCAGTTCTAGGTGCCGACTGGATGGACAACTTCGGCCTATGGGACGTTCCAATCAACTCGTTCTGCAACCAAATCAGTAGCCAGTTCCAACCAGGCGTAGGGGCAATTCAATCAAAGTTCCCTGACGTCTTCACCAGCAGTATGGGACTGTGCTGCAAAACCAAGGTCAATCTACCACTACGAGGAAATCCTAGGCCGATATTCCGGCCGAAACGTCCCGTGTCCTACAGCATGGAGGGAGCCGTCGAAGAGGAAATCCAACGACTACATCAACTTGGCGTGCTAAAACCGGTTGATTACTCCGAATGGGCGGCGCCAATAGTGGTCGTTCGGAAGCCAAACGGACGGATTCGCATCTGTGCGGATTTCTCTACTGGTTTGAACGACGTCCTCGAGCCGAACCAATATCCGCTACCGCTGCCTGAGGATATTTTTGCGAAGATGTCGGGGTGTCGGTATTTCAGCCATATCGACCTCTCCGATGCCTACCTACAGGTCCAGGTGGACGAAAGCTGCCAAAACCTTCTCATCATCAACACTCACAAGGGGCTCTATCAGTTCACTCGCTTGTCTCCTGGCATCAAATCAGCTCCGGGGGCGTTTCAGCAACTGGTAGACGCAATGCTCGCTGGACTCAAAAGCACCAGTGGGTACTTGGACGACGTCTTGGTGGGTGGCCGAACAGAGGAGGAGCATAATCGAAATCTTGAGCTGGTTCTTAATCGTATCCAGTAGTACGGATTCACCGTTCGAATCGAGAAATGTAGCTTCAGCATGCGTCAAATCAAATATCTGGGACAGATCTTGGATAGCGATGGCATTCGACCGGATCCAGAAAAGGTCGCCGCCATTGCCAACATGCCACCACCAATCGATCTGCCGTCGCTGAGATCGTATTTAGGAGCCGTAAATTACTATGGCAAGTATGTTCCTGGAATGCGGAAGCTACGGTATCCCATGGATCAACTCCTGAAAGCCGGAACCAAGTGGGAATGGAACAAGGCGTGTCAAGATTCTTTCGATCGCTTTAAGGAACTGCTGATGTCTCCGCTGGTGCTGACCCACTACAATCCTCAATTGGACATCGTGGTGTCTGCCGACGCATCTTCAATCGGTATCGGGGCCAGAATCGCACACCGGTTTCCTGACGGCACCGTGGAGGCAATTTGTCACGCCTCCAGAAGCCTAACCCCAGCCGAAACAAATTACAGCCAGATCGAGAAGGAGGGGTTGGCCTTGATCTTCGCTGTAACGCGCTTCCATCGAATGCTTTTCGGAAGACACTTCACGTTGGAGACAGACCACAAACCGTTGTTGGCCATATTCGGATCTAAAAAGGGAATCCCCGTTTATACCGCCAACAGGCTGCAACGTTGGGCGCTGACTCTTCTCCTTTACGACTTCTCCATCGAATACGTGTCGACCGATAGTTTTGGTTATGTAGATCTTCTATCGAGGCTGATAAACACCCACATTCGGCCTGATGAGAAGTACGTGATAGCATCGATCGAGCTGGAAAATACGTTCCACAATATCGTTAATCAATCGCTGGAAGTCTTCCCGCTCACATTCAAGTCGATCCAGGCAGAAACCAGAGCGGATCCGGTTCTCCAAAAAGTGCTTCAGCACGTCCAGCAAGGCTGGCCGACCAAGAAGACAGACGTCCCCGACTCATACCAGCAATTCTATCTTCGTAAAGACGGACTGTCAGTCATTTCCGGCTGCCTTCTCTACGGTGAGCGACTGGTAATTCCTTCGAAGTACCAGAAGAAGGTCCTCCAGTTGTTGCACAAGGGCCATCCAGGTGTCGAGCGAATGAGAGCGGTGGCACGTAGCTACGTATACTGGCCTGGAATCGACGCGTGCATTGCTAAACTTGTTTTTTCCTGTACCGAGTGTGCTCGGGCTGCCAAAACCAACACTAGAACCAACTTGGAGTCCTGGCCCGTACCCGAAAAGCCCTGGCAGAGACTGCATATTGATTACGCTGGTCCTGTTGACGGTTGGTACTACCTCATCCTGGTCGATGCGTACTCGAAATGGCCGGAGGTCGTCCGAACTCGTCAAACGACATCACCAGCTACCATTGAAATTCTGGAGAGCATCTTCGCTCGCTTCGGAAACCCGGAGACACTGGTTAGCGACAATGGACGCCAGTTCATCAGTGGGCAGTTCGAGGGGTTCTGTGACACCAAAGGCATACTGCACCTGAAGACGCCACCTTTCCACCCACAATCCAATGGACTTGCAGAAAGATTCGTTGACACGTTCAAGCGAACTCTCAAGAAAATTACGGCGGGAGGAGAGGGTCTCACCGAAGCAATCAACACCTTCTTGTTATGCTACCGTTCTACGCCCTGCCGAAGCGCTCCCGAGGGAAAATCACCTGCCGAGATAATGCTTGGTAGAACGATACGCACTTCGCTCGATCTGCTCAGACCACCAACTGCATTTCACAAAACAGATCACTCCAAGCAGGACGACCAGTACAACCGCAAGCATGGAAGTAAAGAAATCAGGTACAATTCTAAGGACCTGGTTTGGGCCAAGGTCTTCAAGAACAACAGTTGGAGCTGGGAAGCTGGTCAGATTCTCGAACGCATTGGGAACGTGATCTACAACGTTTGGTTGGAGCATAAGAAGACGCTAGTTCGATCGCACTGTAACCAACTCCGTAAGCGATGTGAGTCGGATGAAGCCGAAACAGCTGATGAGAGGCAGCCTACGCAAGTCCCACTCGACATTCTACTAGAGTCATGGGGCCTGGATCGAAGTTCAGCAGACGAAACTGAATCGATCTTCCAATCGAATCCGTATGCGCCTCCCGGAAACAAGCCAGTGCAACCAGAGGGACTGCCCCCGAACTCTAATCCTCGCCCTAACCGGAAACAGAAACTGCAACGTCAACCATCAGTAACTCGCCAATCCTCGCGCAGCCGGAGGCGTCCCGTGAGATATGACCCGTACCATCTGTACTACTAAAAGGGGGAGGTGTTGCAGGGACCACCCTAGCTGCGACAAGCGTTACCCAAAAACGCAATTACCATCCGTCAGAGTGATAGACGTCCGGATGTGGCTATGTCATCGTAAGCGTAAAGATAAACTCACTCTGATATCCGCATTGCACAAGGACACATGTCCTATTTGTTAATCTCGTTACACCTCGTTAATTTTAAATAAAGATATATTTTCTCGTGTTGTGTGTAATCGCGAGTTGAATATCACAACAGTACTTAAAACCACAAAGTGGCCAGTTTCGGTGGTGTTCCGGATACTCCTGGATTTTTGAACCAAAACTCATCAAGCGAAATCAATAACGATTTGAAATCCGCAAAGTAGCCCATTATGGTCATATCGAGCGTCTAGGTCGTTAAAGGTCACTTAGGAAACAGAATAAAAAATCATGAGTGTTGTCAAAATAGAACAGGTTCTTTGAATGTAACACCTTAATGGGGTCCTAAAGTTTCAAACGGTTTTTTGTTTTTTATATATCAGCTGGAAGAGTGCAATTTTCTGACCAAAACGTGATTTTTAAAAAATGTTCATCGTTTTTCTTTGATTTTTAAATGAAGAATAAAAAACTGCTCGAAATGCCTTAAATGACAGTTCTCTCATAGACCGTACATGGGCGAAACGTCATCTAAGACCTTCCGAGCAGTTTTTTTATTCTTCATTTTAAAATCGAAGGAAACGGAAAAACATTTTTTAAGAATAACGTTTTGCGTAGAAACGCTTAGAAACGGCTTTTTCAAATGATATATAAAAACTGGCTACATATGATTACTGTGTTATATTCAATCACAGATCTTTGTAAATCTGGGATGGGTTAGGAGCTTTGTACCGTTGCCAAATTACGTTGAAATTTGCATGAACACACTCGGAAGCTTGTTCATTGTGATGCCAAGACCTCTTCCAGTCTGCAGAACTCTGGTACATGGTACTTACTTAGCCCTGGAGAGATAATCTTATTTTGAGGTGAAATTGATGCATAAATTTTAAATCTTTTAAAATGCAAGTTTTCGTTTAAAAATTAATAATGAGTGATCTTATGGTGTTAACACATCGATACATAACAAGAATTCAGTTTTTTTAAAACGTGAATGTTTTCGCACTATATGAAAACGAAGAGGGCAATGTCACCAAAAGCGAGGAGTCAAATTGACGCAGACTAACTTTCTAGGATTAGTGATGTAGTTTTTTAAGTGGGTAGCTTTTCCCAGCTGCTGGTAAAATCAGAAATTGCCTCTTCGAACCTATGCTCGAGCCAAAAAGAAAAGCATTTATCATACATTTTACAAATTCATTTTTCCCCATTCACTTCACAAAACGTAACATTTAAATTAAACTAGAGCCACTAAGCCATACAAATAACATACTGAAGTCAATTAGGAGAGGTCAATCAGAGGTGAATTATTACAATTGTAACAACACCAACACATATGTTTCGGTATATAATGATTTGGGCAAGTTTTTGAATAAATTTCGGTGATATTGCATGAATCGAATAAAGATTCTTTTGAAATCTATTAACTAACACCCTAAAATCGAGATTTCTCGAGATCCGGTCCGAAGATTTTTTTCTGACGTAGGACTACGTCTAAACGCACTATACCGAGATACATTCCGCGACAACTAAAACCAAGATGTAACGACGGAATGAAAGATTTCAAACGGTAATACTGATGTAACCACATGATGGACCACAATAATCGATATGTCGTTGGATTGATAAAATGATGGACAATTTTGTGATTCTTCAATTTTCATTATCACTTCATTGTTAAACAGTGAAAATTGAATAAAAGTTTCAAGGTCGAATTTTCACCAACAATGTACCAATCATATGCGAGCACGCCTAGCACAGACTTCATGAGTAGACACCAACTGCCTGCAGTGATATCCTGTATAGCAGTGGCAAAAAAAATTTGACAGAATCTCCCCGTCCCAATAGGTCAACTAATGTTAGCTTCCATCCGCCTAGACTAAATTGATGTCTTGAAGGTAAAACTTTTTCGGAAAGTTCGTAACCACCACTACCTACCACCACCACCACTCCACTACCAGACAGTTTTACGTTCTGCTGTTAACAAATATGTTAATGTTAATAAAACTGATGTCTTGAAGGAGAATATGATGGCACAGGCAACAGTACTGCACCAAGTAATGTATGAACAGAGCGCTGGTTACTCGTCGTCTATCAGTGCAGGAAAACTTGATATTCATTTTTGTGCAGTCAAGCCAAGTGAAAACTACATTGCCACTGTTGACGCACAGTGGGGCGTGAAACACAATCGAATTGCCGTTTGAATTGTCTTCTTTTTCTTCTTGTTTCGTATAGCAGCAAATATCAGAATTCAATATGATTTTTCGGATGTCGCAAAATTGGCTGCGCCGCCGGGGACAACAAAATGCGTTGTTTATTTTTGAACTCTACACTCTGCCTTTTTTTAGATTTATTTAAATAACTAAATATAAGGTATTTAAAAGACAATAGAGAACCAAAACGCTCCGTACAGATCTTTGAATAGGTAGTTAAACGAGCTGTACTGATGATTATATTTTACTAGCAAAATGAATTTAGTGCAATATGACAATACTAGTTGCATCACGCGGTGGCGGTTTAGAGAAAAACCAAATTCATTTCATCTTGATATTAGAGTTCCGACGTTAGTGTTTGTATTTTTCAATTGAAATTTTTTTGAATTAGCATTTGCAAGAAAATATTACTTTCCATAACCTTACTTGTAATTGAACCACGCTTTGCAAACATTAATTGCTGAGGCTAATGTTGTGCGCCACTCTAGCCCAGTTTATTTTCGAAGATAACGGACATATAACTTTCAAATATGGGATCTTCGTTGTTCTTTGGTATCTTGAAACTGATAAAAATTTTTTTCTGATTTAATCTGTATACTGATAAAATGTTTAAATTGACCTGAATTGAATGTTAACATGTTCATAAAATTCTATGTCAATTTCAAATTTTCTGTGAATATACATTTTCTACTAAAACTGTAATTCGTTATCGATATTTTTTCCACGAGCTTGTAATTACAGGAAAAAAATTAATGTGACATCTTTGCCGCTTTGTGGTCGGTGAGTGAGCCAACTTCAACAAGACAAATAGATATAGAAGGAAGTTTAATTTCTACTAGATCGTACTCAATTAAATATTTTATAGAAGGTTGCCTTTTCGCGCATTAAAGAAAATTCGCTGTATTAGAATTCTGACTTGTTGCCAAAATCGAACGGGGTCTGTATTTTGATTATTTCTTTGCAGCACTCTATCTTAGAAGAAAAAATATTCTCTTTAACATTCACAATGGTCCAGAAACCAAATTTAGGGGAAAATCAAGTATCTAACTTTTTTATTTTTGTAGATAGAAAACCTTATTTTACAATTTTATAGCTCCAATAATTTTAAGTAACTTTGTAAAATAATTTTTTTTTCTAAAACATTGCTATAGAGCTCTAGACCCAAATTTTCTCCTAAATTTGGTTTCTGGACCATTGTGAATGTTAAAGAGAATATTTTTTCTTCTAAGATAGAGTGCTGCAAAGAAATAATCAAAATACAGACCCCGTTCGATTTTGGCAACAAGTCAGAATTTTTTCTGTTGCCAAAATCGAACCATGCCAATAATGAACGGTTTTTTTCATGACTTTTTTGATTTTTTAAATGGTCAAAGACGACCTTAACAGTAGAAATGGCCACCAATGAACTAGTCTTAGTTCCAAGTCATTTGAGGTGTCGCTTGATGAATTTGGGCTGACGACCTAGATACTTGATATTACCACCGGAACCAAAACACCTTCCTTTTGGAAGATGTTGAGCTTGAATTGGTTAAAATAAATCAAGCAAACTACAAAAGTAAAACGAGCTGAAATCAAACATAGCTTCAAAATAAAATTATAAAATTATTGTAGTCCTACGTCAACTATGCGGTCGTGTCTTGGTTACCACCCTCCTACTATTTTAAATTCAACAAGAGATGTAAAATGACCTTAAGAATGGACCCTCATACTTGGAATTTATGGACAATTTTTTTTTATAATAACGGTCCAGCGGGGCACCGTGGTATATTGAAAACAACCATTCTGTGGAAAATTCTGGGGAGCCAAAAATTCCTTGTGTGAAATGCGAGCGCTCTTTGCGACATTTGAAAGCTCTTGTTTCCGAAAGCGAAATAACACAATTTTTGGTAATGATTTAATGTTATTGAAATAAGCAATACAGCAATGGACTAAAAACATTTGGTTTTGCTGAAAGAGGTTTGCGTTGAGGCAGTGGTTAAGATTTTCAACTCATTAGTTCGGAGAGTCAATCTCGCTTGAAGTGATCTTTTTAGTTGTATTTGTTTTTTTTTGTAACGATACTATACTACACAATTAAAATAAAAAAGCGTCAACCGCTTTGAGATTTTTTCCAATAAAAATTAAGAAGATTAGAGCCCCACAAGAATTTTTGTTGTTGCGCCTTATGAAAATTATATGACTGTAGAGTATCTCTCCTACGAAAAAAAGTGCAAACAATATCAGCAAAAGAAAAGTTTTACTTATAGTTAATGGTATTTTTTCTTACTGATAACTATAAGTAGTTATTGATGGTATTCCCCTCCCAAGCATAGTGCATTTTTCATTTCGCTTGCGCCCATTACCAACGTGGCTTCAGTCGCTGCTGGTGATATGCAAATAGTCGCAAGATAGTTCTGATGGTGTACCTCGAGTGCCAACTTTTAACGCAGGAACAATTAAAATATACAAGGGAATAAATAGTTAGTGTAGTGTAAAGAATATTCACGGGTTTTTTACACGATTTTTTTTTACTTCTTCTACGCGGATTTCAGAATTCACGCAGATTTTTCAGAGAAGTGGTTTTTCAATTTCAAATCGCTTATTTAGACCGCCCGAAAAGTCTTCTTAATTCAATTAGGTGCTAAAGGTTTACTGACTTTGCCTAACATGTTTAAACTTTTCCTTGATATTCAGCTCGACAGGGTCAATAGCACTGCTATTGATTCTGTTTTGAAAGTATTTAGCAGAAATGATTAAAACTTAGCAAATAAAGATTTTTTGAAGCATATTTCGGTATAATATATATATATATATATATATATATATATATATATATATATATATATATATATATATATATATATATATATATATATATATATATATATATATATATATATATATATATATATATATATATATATATATATATATATATATATATATATATATATATATATATATATATATATATATATATGAGTGAGGGCGACACAATTGAACCTGAACCATTGCTATGCGGCACAGCAGCTGCTATACCAAGCAGCGTCTGAGTCGCGGTCGGACATCGCAATCGTATCGGACCCCCACTGCATTCCTCCCGGAAACGGTAATTGGGTTGCAGATAAGTCCAGTACGGCGGCCATATGCACGACCAGCAAGTTCCCGGTTCAGGAGGTTGTGTCAACCTCAAATGAAGGATACGCGGTTGCCAAGGTGGACGGAGTGTTCTACTGCAGTTGTTATGCTCCGCCGCGTTGGTCTATCGAAAGGTTCACCCAGATGGTCGATTTGTTATCTATGGAGCTGACGGGACTAACACCCTTAGTAGTGGCGGGCGACTTCAACGCTTGGGCTGTTGAGTGGGGAAGCCGCCGCACGAACCGGAGGGGTCAGATCTTGTTGGAAGCTTTGGCAAAGCTCAACCTAGATCTGGCCAACGTTGGAACCAAGTGTACATTCAGCAGAAATGGTGCGGAGTCGATCATCGACGTGACGTTCTCCGGCCCAGGACTGATCGTGAACTGGAGGGTAGACGATGGCTACACCTATAGTGACCACCAGTCGGTCTGCTATAGCGTAGTCCAGAACGTGAGGCGGCAGGCGACGGGTAGAGCCAATACTCCGACCGTCCGCGGGTGGAAGACATCGCATTTCGATGCCGAGGTATTTGCAGAAGCAATGAGAAGAGAGCGCGAGGGGGGCAGTTGGCTCCGCCCGAGTGCTGACCAATTAGTTGCCACATTATCGCGGGCGTGCGACGCCACCATGCCTAGGACCCGCCAACCTAGGAATGGTAAGTCACCGGTATACTGGTGGACCGACGCGATAGCGGACCTCCGTAGCGCGTGCCTCCGTGCAAGACGGATGTTGCAACGTGCACGTACCGATGCACAGAGGGTAGAGCGCCGTGTAGTATTCGGGTCTGCAAGATCGGCGCTTAAAAGTGCGATAAAGGCGAGCAAAAGGGCCTGCTTCGATAGGCTATGCGCGAGTGCCAATACGAATCCGTGGGGCAACGCCTACAGAGTCGTAATGGCGAAGACCAAAGGCGTGTTGGCGCCTGCAGAGCGATCACCAGCGATGCTGGAGCGCATCATCGAGGGACTCTTTCCACGACACGAGCCAAATCCTTGGCCTCCGGTTGCTGAGTCTCACGTCCGACGTTCCAGTATCTCAGACACAGACCAGGGATGGTCGGCCAACCTGCCGGGCATCCAATCCGTGAGAGACGGCAGCCGTGCAGAGGTTGTGGAGGAGGTAAGGGTTACGAATGAGGAACTCATCGTGATCGCCAACTCCCTAAAGGTGAGCAAGGCACCGGGACCGGATGGAATCCCGAATGAAAATGGCCCCTGATCTATTTCGAGCAGTCATGCAGAAGTGCCTGGATGACTGCCTCTTTCCGGACAGGTGGAAGCGACAGAGATTGGTGCTGTTGCCGAAGGCTGGGAAACCGCTAGGGGACCCATCGGCATACAGACCTATCTGTCTGCTGGACACTACGGGCAAGGTGCTTGAGAGGATTATCCTCAACAGACTGGCGAAGTACACAGAGGGTGTAAACGGTCTGGCAAGTAACCAGTTCGGCTTCCGGAAAGGTAGATCCACGCTGGATGCTATTCTCTCTGTCACCAAGACGGCAGAGGTAGCACTCCAGCGTAAGAGTTGGGGCATTCGCTATTGCGCAATCGTCACGCTTGACGTGAAGAATGCATTCAATAGCGCCAGTTGGGACTCCATAGCGCTCGCGCTTAGGAGCATCCACGTACCGGTGTCGTTGTACAAGATTTTGGAAAATTTTTTCCAGAATCGGGTACTAGTTTACAACACGGAGGAGGGTCAGAAGTGCGTCCCAATCACCGCAGGGGTACCGCAAGGTTCCATCCTGGGCCCGGTGTTGTGGAATGTCATGTATGACGGGGTGTTGAAACTAAAGTTCCCTGTAGGGGTTGTGATCGTCGGTTTCGCAGACGACATCACGCTAGAGGTTTACGGCGAGTCGATCGAAGAGGTCGAATTGACGGCCGCGCACTGCATACGCAAGGTCGAAGACTGGATGCACTCTAGGAAACTGGAGTTAGCGCACCATAAAACGGAGGTTACGGTTGTGAACAACCGCAAATTAGAGCAACAGGCGGTGGTCAGAGTCGGTGACTGCACCATTACCTCAAGGCGTTCCTTGAAGCTCTTGGGGGTTATGGTTGACGATAAGCTCACATTTAAGAGTCACGTCGACTATGCCTGTAAGAGGGCTTCAACGGCCGCTGCAGGACTATCTCGAATGATGTCCAATAGCTCAGCGGTATATGGCAGCAAGCGTAAACTTCTTGCCAGCGTGGTTTCGTCCATACTTAGGTATGGTGGGCCAGCGTGGTCCAAAGCGTTAGGTACCAACAGTCATCGTCGAAAACTGGAAAGTACCTACCGGATCATGTGCCTGAGGGTTGTGAGCGCGTACCGTACAGTGTCATACGACGCAATCTGCGTCCTGTCCGGCATGATGCCTATCAGCATAGCCATTAAGGAGGACGTAGAATGCTTCGATCAACGTGACACAAGGGGTATACGAGGCACCAGAAGGTCATTCTCGATGATCAGATGGCAGCAGGAATGGTCCAATTCCGCAAAGGGTAGATGGACGCATCGACTTATTCCGGACGTATCCGGATGGGTCGGGAGGCGCCATGGAGAAGTTAACTTCCACTTGACACAGATTCTGTCAGGTCATGGTTGCTTCAGGCAGTATCTACACAGATTCGGGCATGCGGGGTCCCCCATGTGTCCCGAGTGTGCGGATGCGGAAGAAACTGCTGAGCATGTCTTCTTCGTGTGCCCTCGTTTTGTGCATGCGCGGAGCGACATGATGGTAGTGAGCGGGCCAGACACCACTCCGGACAACCTAGTTCGGAGGATGTGTAAAGACCCAAACATTTGGAGGGCGGTTTGTACAGCCGCCTCTCAAATAGTTTTAGAATTGCAAAACAGGCGACAGGTTGACCACCGACACGCCAGTGTTAGCTAACGGCCAGTCTCCAGGTTAGTTAGCTAAGTTAGCAAAGAGATCTATAGAACCAAGAGGGTGCACAGAGCACAAAAGCCGCTCCCCGAAGCAATACCTAGCGGTGGTCCCGGGGAGCATTATGGGCTGGAGACTGGAGGGGTTTTAGTGGGTCCGGTCACTGATTCAAACCAACCCCACACTCCCTGAGGTTGGTCACCTCAGGGGTTTGGATGCAAATTTCCCCTCCACCTGAAACAAAAAAAAAAATATATATATATATATATATATATATATATATATATATATATTCAAACGAAGGATACGCGGTTGCCAAGGTGAACGGAGTGTACTACTGCAGCTGCTATGCTCCGCCTCGTTGGTCTACCGAGCAGTTCGCAAGGATGATCGACCGAGCCACCGGGGAGCTGATCGGTCTATCACCGTTGGTAGTGGCGGGCGACTTCAACGCATGGGCAACTGAGTGGGGAAGTCGACGCACAAACCAGAGAGGCCGGATCTTGTTGGAGGCTTTGGCGAAGCTCAACATAGATCTGGCCAACGTCGGCTTGAAGAGCACCTTCAGTAGAAACGGCGCGGAGTCGATCATCGATGTGACATTCTGTAGTCCAGGATTGATCACGAACTGGAGGGTAGACGATGGCTACACTCATAGCGACCATCTGGCGGTCTGTTATAGCGTAGACTGTAAAACGAGACCGCATGTGGCGAGTAGAATTAACACTCCAGCTCCTCGCGGGTGGAGGATACCACACTTCAACGAAGAGGTATTTGCGGAAGCAATTAGACTAGAACACGAGGCAAGCAGAATTCGTAACCCGAGCGCTGATCAACTTGTTGCCATACTTTCGCGGGCGTGCGACGCCACTATGCCTAGGAACCGCCAGCCTAGGCATGGAAGGCCACCAGTCTACTGGTGGACCGACGCGATAGCGGACCTCCGCAGAGCGTGTCTTCAAGCGAGAAGAAGGATTCAACGTGCGCGAACCGACGAAGAAAGGGAAGATCGTCGAGGGGAATTCAGTTCCGCAAGAGCGGCGCTTAAGAGAGCAATAAAAGCTAGTAAACGTGCGTGCTTCGAAAGACTGTGCGCTAGTGCCAACACTAACCCGTGGGGTAACGCCTATAGGATGGTGATGGCCAAGACTAAGGGTGCGATGGCGCCCGCAGAAAAATCACCAGCGATGCTTGAGCGGATCATAGAGGGACTCTTTCCACGCCACGAGCCAAATCCTTGGCCTCCGGCTGGCGAGTCACTTCACCGACGTTCCAGTATCTCAAACTCAGACCAGAGGTGGTCGGCCAACCTGCCGAACACCCAATATATGAGTGACGGCGTTAGCCGTGCCGAGGCAGAGGAGGCGGAAACGGTTACGAATGAGGAACTCATCGCGATCGCCAACTCCCTGAAGGTGAGCAAGGCACCGGGATTGGATGGGATTCCGAATCTGGCTGTGAAGAAGGCCATCAAAGAGGCCCCCAGACTATTTCGGGAAGTCATGCAGAAGTGCCTGGATGACTGTACATTCCCAGACAGATGGAAGCGACAGAAGCTGGTCTTATTGCCGAAGACAGGGAAACCACCTGGTGACCCGTCGGCATATAGACCGATATGTCTGCTCGATACGGCGGGTAAGGTGCTCGAGAAGGTTATTCTCAATAGACTGGTTAGGTACACCGAATGTGCAAACGGTCTGTCGAGTAACCAGTTCGGCTTCCGAAAAGGCAAGTCTACGGTGGATGCTATTCTGTCCGTCACCAAAACAGCAGAGGTAGCACTCCAGCGTAAAAGATGGGGCATTCGCTATTGCGCAATCGTCACGTTGGACGTGAAAAATGCGTTCAATAGTGTTAGCTGGGATTCCATAGCCCACTCGCTTCGGAAACTAGACATTCCGGTGTCTTTGTACAGGATTCTGGAAAATTATTTCCAGAATCGTGTGCTAGTTTACAGCACAGACGAGGGTCAAAAATGTGTCCCAATTACCGCAGGGGTTCCACAAGGTTCCATCCTGGGCCCGGTACTGTGGAATATCATGTACGATGAAGTGCTGAAACTAAAGCTCCCCCAAGGGGTTGTGATCGTTGGATTTGCGGACGACATCACACTTGAGGTCTACGGCGAGTCGATCGAGGAGGTTGAGTTGACGGCTTCGCACTCTATAAGCGTCGTCGAGGACTGGATGCGCTCCAAAAAACTGGAGCTGGCGCATCATAAGACGGAGATTTCAGTTGTCAATAACCGCAAGTCGAAGCAACAGGCGTTGATCAGTGTCGGGAATTGCACCATCGCCTCTAAGCGCTCCCTGAAGCTGCTGGGGGTGATGATCGATGACAAGCTCGCCTTCGGGAGCCATGTCGAATATGCCTGCAAGAAGGCTTCAATGGCTATTGCAGCATTATCTCGCATGATGTCCAATAGCTCAGCAGTGTACGGCAGCAAGCGGAAACTTCTAGCTAGCGTGACTTCGTCCATACTGAGATATGGCGGGCCAGTGTGGTCCAAAGCATTAGGTACTAGTAAACATCGGAGTAAGTTGGAAAGTACCTACAGGCTCATGTGCCTGAGGGTTGCGAGCGCGTATCGAACTGTGTCATACGACGCAATCTGCGTCCTGTCCGGCATGTTGCCTATCAGCATAGCCATTAAGGAGGACGTAGAATGCTTCGATCAACGTGACACAAGGGGCATACGAGGTACCAGAAGATCATTCTCGATGATCAGATGGCAGCAGGAGTGGTCCAATTCCGCGAAGGGTAGATGGACGCATCGACTTATTCCGGATGTATCCGGATGGGTCGGGAGGCGCCATGGAGAAGTGAACTTCCATCTGACACAGATTCTGTCAGGCCATGGTTGCTTTAGGCAGTATCTACACAGATTCGGGCATGCGGGGTCCCCCATGTGTCCCGAGTGCGCGGATGCGGAAGAGACTGCTGAGCATGTCTTCTTCGTGTGCCCTCGTTTTGTGCATGCGCGGAGCGACATGATGGTAGTGAGCGGGCCAGACACCACTCCGGACAACCTAGTTCGGAGGATGTGTAAAGACCCAAACATTTGGAGGGCGGTTTGTACAGCCGCCTCTCAAATAGTTTTAGAATTGCAAAACAGGCGACAGGTTGACCACCGACACGCCAGTGTTAGCTAACGGCCAGTCTCCAGGTTAGTTAGCTAAGTTAGCAAAAAGACCTAAAGAACCAAGAGGGTGCACAGAGCACAAAAGCCGCTCCCCGAAGCAATACCTAGCGGTGGTCCCGGGGAGTATTATGGGCTGGAGACTGAAGGGGTTTTAGTGGGTCCGGTCACTGATTCAAACCAACCCCACACTCCCTGAGGTTGGTCACCTCAGGGGTTTGGATGCAAATTTCCCCTTCACCTGAAAAAAAAAAAAAAAAAAAAAAAAAAAAAAAAATATATATATATATATATATATATATATATATATATATATAAAACAATATCGCACGCTTAGCTAATAGCGGTCTCGATCAACTAGATTAGTTGAGAGAATTCGTTATCGATATTGTTGTTTTGGCACATTTTGCATGTGTAGGATAAGTACAACGATACACCGTGCCCCAGTGCTGAGTCGAGAAAATTTCCAGCTCGAAAAGATCCTCGACTCGATCGGGAATCGAACCCGATATCACAACCGTGTGGGAGAGCTAGCCGACTGACATCGCTAACCACAGAGCCACGGGGACCACATATATATATATATATATATATATATATATATATATATATATATATATATATATATATATATATATATATATATATATATATATATATATATATATATATATATATATATATATATATATATATATATATATATATATATATATATATATATAAAACACAGCAGCTACATCATGTCGTTACATAACATCAATATAAGTATTGTTACGTAACAAAAATAATGATGTTACATAACGTTACATTGCTTCAATATAACTACAATGCTACAGTTATGTTATCCCAATGTAACATTGTAATGTTACAATGTTATGTAAAAAAGTGGGAAATAGAAACCTTCCACTTACTTCCAGCTAACGTTAAACTAACATAACATCGTAACACTGTTACGTAACAATCTATATAATGTAACATAACAATGTTGACCGGGAATGATTCTCTTTTTTTTTAGTTGTACATAGATGGGTTAAATTCAAGTTTTGAAACCTTATTCATGACGATTTCAAATGTTTTGAGGCTTGTTTTAGAAAATATTTGTCTTTCCATACTTTTGTTGTCATTCTGATTCAGTAATTTTATCGATTTTTTTTACTTTTCATGCCAATTTTTATGGCTGTTTTTTGCACTCAAAATTCCTTGCTGTATGACCCACCCTGTAATATACAATCCCACTATACGTTTGCAGAGTTCATCTTTTCGATGTTTTATATTACGATTTTTTTTTCATTCGGATACGCTGTCAACTGTACGTTTGGCAATCTACTGTCATTCGCTCGTCCACATTCATTAGAGGCAAATTTCTTTTTTCCTAGGTACAAGTTGTACAATTTGTGCTGTACTTTTTCTGGTGCAATTTTCTTCCTAAATTTGCCTTAAAATGGACGCATTCGGCGATGGCAACTTTGAGCAGCACGAGGTCGATCCGGCAGCCGAGTTTTTAGCCCGTGAACAGAACGCGCTGGCTGGCTTGGAGGACGAAATTCCCCCGATTCCCGTTAGCAATGGCACAGTGGAGGATGACGTGACTCAGCCGAAAGCAGGTACCATCGTCGCCGTTGGGTGGCAGCATCGTTTTTTTTCTTCTGTTATATACTGTATTGTTTGACAAATTTCTCTTGGTTTTGCCTGTGTTCATTGGCGTTTAATCTGTAAATATGTCCTGATGAGTTGTACGGTGCTCTTTTCCAAAATCTTTATCAGTTATTTTTAGTTTCGTTGCGTTCTGTTTATCGACTCTCGCAGAACGCCCACTGTTGTAGCGCTTGTATCATAGCTTTAGTGAGTAGCTTACTGTCAGCAACAAGATCGGAAATTAACTTATCAAGACCTTTGTCAATACTCTGCCGTAGCTAATTGAGCACTCTTTTCTAGCATGGTAAACCGTGAAAGAAAGTTAATTTGCTTCCTTCTGTTTTTTTCTGTATATTCCTATTGGTTTTATTTGGTTTGCCAACAATAATTACTAACAACCGAAACAACGCAAAAAACAACCCACAACACTTTTCGCTACAAATTAAAAAAATACGAAACTAGAAGCGCTGGGACTAGAGTTCGAATCAACCGGAAGCTTTGAAATGATCAATGCGGATACCGGATACGGGCCTCAGGATTACGGCGCCCAAGATGCCGGAGGTTTCTCGAGCAGTCCTATTAATCCGGACGAAGGTAACTCTTGAATGGAACTTTCCTACTAATCGAATCGGGTGTTTGCTCCCGCTGTACTAAAAGTGAGGACAACAGTAGCCTACTAGTGGGTCTCTCTCTCCAGTATTCTTAGTAGTCTATTGAGATACAGTTCATACTAACACCAAAATTCTCTTAATTCAACGCTGTTATTTTTATGTTCGATTGTTTTGTAGAGTATATTTATAGTTGCTATTTATAAGCAAACAACCAAAGCTTTAAAGAGCTACTTATTGTAGAATTTAGTAATTAGTTGTTTCTTTTCTGCAAACAGAGAAATCTTTAACGGTTCAACTGGCGAATGGTTTGTACAGTTGTTAACTCTTGCATGATCATAAAGTAAGCTGCCTTGGTAGTTTGTTTCACTCTTGCTACTGCCGTGTTTGTTTCGTTTTCGTTTTGTGTTACCAACTCATTGATTTACTACGTTATACTAAATTCGAATAAATGTATAAACATTATTTTTCTCTAATTCCTCTAGAAGATGGTAATGATGATTTTTCAGGGTACACAGGTAAGAATATTTGTTTCTCATTGTTAAAATTACTCTTTCTACTCGCCTTATCTCAGATGTTTTGAGCTTTGCTTTAAAAATAATCTTGAACATTTACTACAAATAGAGTCTCAACATGTAATCCAGTTCAGCTCTAAATCCCACTACCGATTGTAAAAAACTGTACAACTCAACCATTTCTTGATATGCGTCGCTTTTTCCAGTGCCCAAGCAGGTAACGGAGGAGCCGGAAAGGATTCGCAAGTGGCGCGAAGAGCAGAAGACCCGCCTAGAGGAGAAGGATCGCGAGGAGGAGCGCAAAAAGGAGGAACTGCGGGAGCAGGCCCGCAAGGAACTTGAAGACTGGTACAAGCACCACGAGGAAGCTATTTCCAAAACCAAAGCGGCCAACCGGTGAGTTTTTTGGTGCTTAGACAAAATTGACGGAAAAAGCAAGGCTTGTTCATTTCAATTGGTTAAAAGCTAACGGTTTTGGACAAGCTCTAGTTCTTTACGCTAACTAACATCAATCAATCTGTCTCATAGTGGCGTTTGATTGTTTGTATGCCTTGGTTTCCGTAAAATACTGTTTTATCTCTATCTGACTGATAACGAAACTATGTGTGTGTACACCGTGTAACCAAAGTTTAACTTCCGTTTCTGTATCATTTCTCGTTACCGTTACCGCTGCTAATTTTCTTTCTCAATTTTGACTGAATCGATATCAGGGAATCGGCCAAGTAAGTAACCATGTTTAGGCCATCGGCACGCACTGGTCGATTAGTGAGAGCCACCAACTAGATTTCTATATTTGTCCTACTATCTTTTTGCACGTGAATTTGGTAATATTGATCCTTTTTTCGCTAAAATTTTTTTTAAAACCGAAAGTGAACTTCTTTAGCAGTACCTTCTTCAGTTGTAGTTGAGAATTAAAGTTGATTATCTTGAAACTAGAAACATATTTTACGTTTGTAGTATTTAAAAGTCGTGGTAAAATATGGGTTTGTTATAAAAGAGTAATTGATTTCAAGTTTATTTAAAAAATGAAATAACTTCGTGTTCTCTTGTAGTAAACCCTAATATAAATCTATGAACATTTTCTTTCTCAGAAAAACAACAGTCAGTATGAGTTTGCCTGTTTTTGTGTGTGGATATCAATGAGTGTTTCTCTGTAAGATTTATTGACGTTTATGCGCCATTTGTATTAGATCCTTTTACCCACATTTTCGAGTTTGATTCGCTTTCTAAAGGTGATATGACTGAGAAAGACTACTGGCACTTACACTGCAGAATCTCAGTAAACGCAGTGTGTTATGATCACTTTCCAGGACCATATTCGAATATTGTTGCGGTCCGCGGTCAAACGATAGAATTGTTAAGCATAAAAACTACTTAGACTGAATTCCAAGAACTTGCCTGCTCCTTATTCAGTAAATTGAAGGGTGAATGGGAAATAGGCTCTTTCCAAGCATAAGTCTCCGGGAATGGGTGGACTACAGCCAGTTATGCTCTATAAGAGCAAGCAACTCTTTGTTCCGATTATTATTACGGAGATGTCTAAGGTGATTCTAATACTAAATTACATACCTTCTAGATAGAGACAAACTAATTATTTTCATACCAAAGGCCGGTAGACGGGATAAGGCACTTCCAAACGCCTTCAGGTCAATAAGCTTGACATTCATCTCTTTGATAATTTTAAAAAAGCCAATCCCATATGTAAATTGCAATTTGTTTGCAGAAAACAACTTATCAATCACTGACGCGCTACACATGTTAGAGAGAAAAATCGAAAAATCCATCCAAGCCAAAGAAATTTCCATGCTGACAGGTTTTCTTGATTTGAGCGATTTGATTTGATAATGTATCACACAACTCAATGCAAATAGCCATGTTGAGGCATGGCAGAGATAGGAACACAAAGTAGATCTATCTGATAAGTCGCGAATTAACTGCTCAACTTGATGGCACGTTTCTAACAAGAAAAACCATCAGAGCCTCAACCCTTACCCTAAAAAGGATACTTTTTAACTCGATGACGGAACCGTGAAAACCTTCTCATTGATTACTCGAGAATCCAAATGAAGAAATCATTAGCTTTCATTTTGAAAAATCCTTCGGATTCGCGTACACGCATCTGTAAACGATCCGATTTTAACTGAAAAAGGGTTATATGATTCATGAAAAATGTTAATTATTGTGGTTTTACACGTTGCGATTTTGAAATTTCATCCAAGAAATTTGATATTACAAAATACCTATAATACATATAATGTTATTATTAACTTTATATAGGTACTAAAGACTTCCTGGTTGAAGCAAACCTTCTGTGTCTCTGCAAACCATTAAAACAAGTGGATTGCAATATATTCTGCAATATAAGAAAATGGAGGTTTAAGTTTTAACTCAGTTGGGGCTCCCTTAGACATTTTTTACGCGCTGCGGACACAGTATCTGATATCCGATGGCTTTTGTCTGTAGAGTAAAAGTGTATATACTACTTGGCAAAGAGAAGCCAATCGGGATTTGCGTTTCTGAGAAGACTTTCAATCTGTTTGATATAGATATAGATTTCAATTTAGTTTTATCGCAGACAGACGTCCAAGCTGAGTTCCAAACTTGTGTAAAGATTTTTGAACACTCCTGGCTGATGGTTAACAAATTGAAATTTCGCATTTAGAAAGATTGCATTTTATCAAAACGGGAGTCACTAATATTTTTATTTGGCTTCCTCTGAGCTGAACCTGAGCGGATATGATTCAGAAAGACCAAAATTTGAACGTATATATAAGTGAAATAAACGTGTTCAGTGCGACTGTACATGGACCTTGCGTCAATGTAGCATCAAGCCGAAGTTGCTTCAACTTCTTAGAAGGCACCGGAACTTCTTTGAACATGCGAATTGAATTATAAAATTTCAACAATTGACACTAACGAGGACAGACTATTCGATATGACTGATGTCCCGGTTAGAATAAATTCATATATATTCGGACGAACAAATAAATCTTGCATAAATTCTCCAGTGGCGTCGGGTCCACCTGTGCAAAATGTGCACTGCACAGGTACCCTATTACTTAATATCCGAGCATGTGCAATTATCGAAATATTATAACCTATAAAAACAAGTAAGCATACTAGCGAAACCCTTCAATTGAAAGCGTCAAACACTTTGGTTCGATTGTCTTATTTCATTTAAGCAAAAAAATGTGAATACACGTTTGGTGCACATGTGACAAATCAGCCACGCGACGCCTCTGAAATTCTCTAAAGCCTGTATTACACTCTTCGACCAATGGTCAAATATTTGACCTTTTGACATAATGGTCAAATTTATTGAACATCATGATTGTTAAAAACAAAAGGTTTCGTATCTGAAAAATTCTCATAACACTAACATTAACTTCCAATTCAATCCACGATTCTCATTCACGAATTGAGGTTTCATAGACAGAGCAATGTTGTGAATTCTTTTTTCATGATTGCTTATCGAGAACGCTCACGAGCTCAATAAGAGAAATTTTACGCAGGATTTTATCACCCTTGTGATCGTTAATCGTAGACAATCTTCTACAAAGCTTAACAGAAAAAGGCTTCGAAGTTATTGATTTTGCATACGACGTAGTGATTTTGGTTAGGGAAAAGCACGACTACGTTATTTCTAACTATTTCAAGCAGTAAATGTGGAGTTGACGTTTGAAAAATTATGTTAATGAGTTATGTAAACAACAGCCAGCCATCAAACAATATTCTCTAGTGAGTAAATGCATGACGTGCGAAAAGTGTGCAAGCGATACAAAATTGCTACATAGCAAGGCCGAGTTGTACGTTTTGCGGTGATGTAATCGGAAACGCATCTGACCGGAAATTAAAAGTTGTGGGTTCGAGTCCCACCTGCAGGGCTATATTTTTCGAAAATTACTAATCAACTATTTCTCCAGTTAATTACATTTTTCAATCGTCAACTTCACATTTACTGCTTGAAATATAAATAAAAATCACAGGAAGGTTGTATGCAAAGCCACGACCGCAAGGTTGAAGTAGAATACTTTTACAAGAAAGATAACCCGGCTGCTTGCGTGTCAGTCATTTTTCCTATCAAATAAATGTTGACCGCTCATTGGCAGTATTGAAAATTCTGTGCAAATGTAGTTGAAGTACTATTCAATTTCAGTTTACACATATGAATACGACCTCACTGAACAGGAAAAGAACAAACTCTTTACGGCGCAAGCAAGTGTCAACAGTCAGAGTATATGTACATGTGAATTCAAATTAAGATAATTAACTTTTGGTTAAAGCTTAGAACGAGAAAATATTAAATCTTCAATTCATTTGTTTGGTTGTCCTAAAAATGACAGTTTGTTGTTGAATTTAAAATCGGATATGACGCTGATTGCATCTCTGTGTAACGACGAAAGCGGGAGTTATGGTGAACTTGCGTATGACGAAGGCATCGTATTACCTGTTTTATTGAATGGGAGAAAGAGGAATATTGTAAAATTTTGTAAACATTTAACTCAAACAATATTACCAAACCGTAGTCAGGCACTCTGACAACAAAGTTGAAGGCTGTTTTCTCACTGAAAATCAGACAGCCAGCAGAAGTTTTGATTGCCAAAATCCAGAATGCCAAACAGCCGTAAAGAGAGTTGTTTATTTACCTACGGCAAGTTTCTCGCCCCATCGCTCGCGTTCGCGTTCACCATGGCAGAGGCCTAACTGTCTTTGTGAACGCGTTCTAACAGGGCAGTTTGTTATTCAAAGTCGGTTATGCTTATCACTAGCCTTGGCGCTGCCCCTACAGTGGGGAGTTAACTCAATAAAGTAAAAATTAGACAACTACAACAGAATTTGATTGCATCCCGCACAGAATGTCTGCTTGTGTTGATGCCAGCAAATTATAAACCTTCAATTACTTGTTTATTTGCCTTGAAAAAGGCATTTTGCGGTTCAAAATCGGTTGCTGATCACAACCTTTGAGCTGCTCTAACAGTGGGGGAATTAAGATACACGGACAACATGCACTGTGGAAGCTATTTCACATTCAGTGAATTATACGGGCGCGACAGAATGCTTGCTTGCGTTGTCAAAAATTATTAACTTTCAATGACTTGTTTATTTTCCTTAAAAAAGGCATTTTGATTTTCAAAATTAAATTTCCTGATGGCAATCTTCATGCTGCCCCAACACGGGGGGAATAATGGCAGTCTGGCGACACACGCTGAGAAGAACCGCGCTGCTCCTGAGACGTGGTGACCAACTACAGGGCTAGTGCTGCTGCTAAGGAAAGACGACTGCTGTTGTCGCTGTCTAGAACTGTTATGAGCGGCTTCGGCTGAAACAAGCTCTTATATAGGCCAAATAGCATGTTTTCAGTTGCAAGGTATATGATTCTGTCGACAGTGCTTGGGAAGCAATCATATAACGACCAATCAGAGGTCCAATTTTTCGTTTTGACAAGACTTGACTATTTTCAATAGTACAATAGTGTGAATAATAAAATTACATTTATCTTCTTTTGGGAAGAATCTTAGAAGATTTTCCAATCTATTGCTGCAAGAACGAAGGAAATTCATCGAATACTAACCGATTTATTGGCATTTGAAATTGGACATATTTTTCACTTTTTTCGGTTTTAGATTTTCATTTCACATCCCTATGTAGCCGAACTTCCTGAGAGAAGTATTCTACTTCAAAATAGCTTGGCTTGCAGTGTGTGTTGGCAGATACTGTAAAAGTTTGGTTGAGTGTTGGAGGAAGATACTGTGTAAGTTTTGAGGCTCACCCGTTGATTTAAATTTTTGAAAGAATGCAAACCTTGGTGCTACATTCCGATTCGGAACTTGACCTTCTGTTTATTTATACACAGACTTCGCAGCCGACTGTTTAGTGTACAAGAAAATTGCGAGGCTAGCGCTACGATCCTACTGACACTAACAGTCTCTCACGAGCCGAGACACGAACCTACGACGACTGGCTTGTTAGGCTAGCATCGTACCTCGAGACCAGCTGGGAGTTTAAACCAATAACTTGCTATTTGTACATCCACAGTGTAGTTCAGTATATATTTTTGACAAAATTTATCCCCCATCACTTGACGAAAACCTGTTGTAATTGTAAGTGTTTGAATACTGTTATAATATTTGTAACTAATTATTGTGACTGTGCACTGTAAACTAGAGTGTCAATGAGATGTATGAAAACAATGTCCTTCGAATATCGTCTAGCGGGCTCGAAAGTTTCGTCGTCTCGAAAAAAGTCCCCATGCAAAATTTTAGCACGATCAGACATTGGGAACACGTGTCTCAAAGCGGTCAAAGTTTCACGAAAAATATCGATGAAAAAAAGCACAGGTAGTAAAACATAAAATTGTCGATATGAATGTCGAACTGAAATTTTGCATGAGGACTTTTCGAGAAGCCAAATCTTTCGAGCCCTAACGCTAAACGATATTCGAAAAATCGATTTTAATTGGCACTCTAATGTTTGTATTCCCTACCCAAACAGACTTGTGCACATTTCCATATTGTGAAAAATTCGGCCTGGAACGATGTAGGCTAACGGCCGCCCCGAATGTCACCCTCTAGGGGGTGACACCCATAAGAAAATTTTCATACGTGTCACCTTCAAAAGATATATCCGTGAGATTAACTATCAATTAGGTGGAGGTCACGGTGAAACCCTCGAAAATAATATAACTTTCCAAAAATGGATAGATTTAGTGCAATTGACAACGGATGTGCTAACTCTCAGAATTATAAATAACAAAATGATTTCACTACAACCTGGTAAGGGTGACACCCAGGGGGATAGGGGTGACACCAAAATTTTCCGCCCCGGGTGTCACCCGGTCACGTTACGCCACTAGACGGAACACTATGCATTGCTTCAATATTTGCATTACAAGTTAGCCTTTGCAACTTGCCAAGCTTGTTCTGCGTTGACCTTTCTTTAGTGCTTTGTCCTGCACCCAGAGGGCACTCGTGGCTTTACAGATGATATATAAAATATGTGCATTCCAGCTGAGTTCCTGTTCCAAAACTACTACAAGCTGTTTGGTCTCAGTGCATTCAGTGTATTCTCACCCAATTTCAGGCTCTTTGAGTTGTACCTTCTTTTCCGAGTCAAGGGAATAATGGTTGTTTTAGAAGGGTTAATGGTCAGTCCTTCTTGTCTACATCGTTTTCGAATCATGTTCAGTCAGATTTCTCAGCAGCTGGTCTACAACCAATGACCACTACAGAGACGATAGAACCCCACCTTGCGGGCATCCCTAAGTGAGGGTTGTATTACCTCATATTGCATATGTCTAAGAACACAGCAAGTGCGTTTTCTTTTGTTTCTATTTCGCTGTTTTTGTAGTCATCATGTGTATTGCATCTACTGTTGAGAGTCTACTTAGCGGAAAGGTTTTCAAGTACCTACGTTCATTTGACGTGGTAGTCAATGAGTTTTTCCATAATTTTCAGCATAATGGAGGTAAGACTAATTGGTCTCATGACTTTTGGAAGTGTTTGCGCGCTTACCAGCCTTTGGTATGAAGATATCTCTCGTTTTCATCCAATTCGCGGAGATGTAATCAAGTATTAGACTGGCCCTAAATATCTCGGTTATAAATGGAATTATTATTCTTGTACACACTTTCTCTATTATCACATTGAGTATTTCAAGAGAATCAGCAGTGGAAGTACCGCCGTGATTCTTTATTCTGCACAAACCATTTGTGTGATCTTTGGACAAGGCTTTGTGTATTCTTGCAATTGCAGGGGTGCTTTCAATTTGTTCACACATTAATCTCCATCCCCTACTGCATCATTCATTAGTTTTGTTGGTCCAGAAGTTTTTTGGAAAGCCACACCAAGGACTTTTGGATATCACAAGCGGGTCATGATAATCGAGAAGATTCATATAGTCTAATCTCGAGAAGAGCTTTGTGCTTCTTAGGCCCAATAAGAAAGACCTGATAAAATTTACAGGTCTAATCACAGGGCACTATCCGAGCAAGTATTATCTCAAGAAGCTTGATGACAAATGTCGCCTTTGCGGCATCGAAAGTGAAACATCGGAACAACTACGTTTTCTTGCCTCTTCCTAACTCCACGTTAAGTGAGATATAAAAATTAGCTAATAAGATTTACGGTAAAAAGCAAGTTGCACCAGGAAACGAATGAAGGATTTTTCCCAATTTTAGACGCCGAAATAGAAACACAGTCAGTGATAAAATTGAAAAGGAAAACGATTCCCGTAGTGAGGCTGAACTTACTCCAAATTCGCGTAAAAAATACCATTGTGCTTCTCCTTTGGTATTATTATGACCAAACAATCATACTTCCAGCTTTGAAAAAAAGTATCTAGGCTCCTAGAAACCTAGAGACTAGTCAATCTTCCATTTGTGTATCATTTTTTGCTCGAAAAAAAATTCACTTTCTTTGTACCTTATACTTTCGAATCAAAATTAGTGCACTAGAGTGAGTTGCTTTTCGTCTGTAGCATTCTAACGATTTCAACCATTTCCAAACCGCACCGAACCTCCCATCCACAGGAACGCCGAGAAGCAGTTCGTGGCTGAGACGGACGAAATCGAACCGGGCACCGAGTGGGAACGCATCGCCAAGCTGTGCGACTTCAACCCGAAAACGAACAAGTCCAGCAAGGACATCTCGCGGATGCGATCCATTATCCTGCAGCTGAAGCAGAACCCAATCTCCACCAGTAAGAAGGTCTAAGGCGAAACCCTTTGGGCGCAATCGGCCCCCCGTCTGGCTGCAAGTGTAGAACGTTTACTGTAAGATGACAAACAAAAAGATAAATTCTATAGGCAAAATGATATGAATAGTTAAAGGTAGCAAGAGAAGAAACTTGGACGAAATTTGCTTTCCTCTACTTGACAACTTTATTACTGATTAATCTAGTAGCAGATTCCGGTAGGTACAGTACAGGCTCTAAAACACTAGACTTCTGTTTCGTGAACGGTGTCGGCTCCTTGATTATATGGTTCCGAATATATATACTCTTGAGTTATCCAATAAAATTGCTCCTATTAATCACTATGTGTAGAGTACAAAGGTAGATGAATATCATGTGCTGTATTTGCTCTGCTTTTGTATTCAGTATAAACTATCATCATTCCTTACTTTTTTTTTCGTTACTTGACTAAATTACTAATACGCATAGTGTGTTAGTTTTGAAAGTGGACTACGATTAGTTTGTTTGCTCATTTCGCATATATTTGTTGCTGTTCGTATTATTATTCTTTTTTTTTTGGACCGGGTGCATTTACTGGCTCATAAGTTTTTGACTTATTTGTTTCGCAAGAGAGAGAAAAAAAAAACAGTTTCAAAGGCGCATTTTATCAGAAAATAGTAATTCCAAGTAGCAGTACATCTTACGCTAATGGCTTACATAAGCATATTATAGTTCTATAAATATATATTTAAAGAAAAAAAGCATCGTTAGTAGTAACTAAATGCTAAGTAAAGCAAGTGTATATGAAAAGTCTACTCGCGACAGATTAAAAATATAAAACTAAAGTGTTGAGAAAAATTATTCCGATTGAACTGACTGACAATCAATCTCTCCATTGAAGGATATCACCCTTTCCGATTTAGAGAATTCTCCCACGGTTTGTAATATATTGAACTTTCTAGCATTATATTAAATTTGGTGGTGGAGAAAAATGTAGAAAATTTGAATACTTATTTCCGTGATTTCTTATGTACGCTATTACACTAGAGCTGAGTTTGTAATGTTTGTATTTTTTTTTTTCCTAAATTGGTTAACTTACACACGAACTATGCTAGTTTTAAAGTGGTGTTTTATTGTATTTATTTCATCAGTTTTTTTAATGGTGCTTGATTGCCGCCACCTTTGCAGGCTATATATAATTTGGTTTCGAAAAATACTGTTCGACGAAAAAACGTGACGACATGAATTATTGAATTATGTAGTAGCTACTAATGAATTGGAATATTGCTAGTTTTATTTATTTGAATATATTATGCCCAATTGAGTAGAGCTAGGTTAAAACTAGGTAATGCTGAGTATTGCTTTCCTATCCATTTGTTCCGCTTTTTCTTTAGAACTGGGTGGCTAGAGGCCTCTAATTTTAGTGAAACTAGGGTGCGCTTGTGTTGTTAAAAACTATAGAACAAAAAATTTTTCACTGGGCAACATTCCTAATTGACTAACAAATGATGGGAATTCGCTGGAACTTGCTGACTGCATCTTATTGTACATCATCATTTCCATGGGTAAAAATAATATTCATGAAGAGCAAGGCTTGTTGTCCTTTACACAAGAACTAACATTTCTAAAGGAGGGTATTGTGTAGTTTCATCCTAAGTTGGCCAATTTTCAAAGATTTTAGTGGATTTCCTTGAGTTTAATGACATCAATAACTTAAGCAAATGTTGGGATACTTTTAATGGAAATTTGAGTTTTGAGCAACAAAAACATGTAAAATTGAGTTTTAGAAAAACGCATTGTAATCTTTGTAATTTAGTGCTAAATGATTCGAAGCATCGGAAAATTCGTCTTCTTTACACTTACGTCAAGTTGCTTAGTATATGAACATTGCTCTAATTTCTTTAACCTTGAGCGACTTAATACTCTCATCTGTAAAATGAAGCATTCCATTGGCCTGGTTCAAATTTGTTGCAAGTTGAATAAAATATATAAATTTAATTGGCTGTTTGTGCAAGGGTTTTATGGTAATAACATTTTAATTATGGTTAGTGTTGTATCAGCAATGTTTAAAATTTTACTTTCAGTTAAATTGTGGTAAGCGATGGGTTTATGCGAGCACAAGTACTCTACTTCAAGGATAATTACACTGAGACTCCCGCTGTCACCCAGTTGCATTGCCTTATCAGCTAAAATCCCGTTCTTTGTGGTGTTTTAATTTTTTCGTTCCTTGTATTCGATAATCGTTAGTCACTAGAGAGGTTAATCAACACTTAGAGTTTATGATCATAAACATTACGATATATCAATCTAGGGATAGCTGGTAAGAATACAGAAAACATACATCGATGACAGAGTTAAAAATTTTACTTCAATAGCTTACTAATTTTTTATCTGTATTATGGATGAATTTAGCTTCCGCGGTGTTCAAAAATAGCTACCTTTTGGCGGTAATTACCGTAAAAAATACGACACTGAAGTTAAAAGTTTTTAATATTTGATCCGCGTTTTTGAATTTTACTGTTTTGCTTTGATAGTTTATCACTTCGCGTTTAATTCATCGTAATTTGCAGTATGTATTTTCAAGGCTGCGGACGCGAATTGCGTCTCGAAGCTGGTCCATGTACCAATTTAATGTAAGACATTCTTTTGGGCGATTTTTTCTTTGATTTGAATCTAAGTTGTGTATAGCATAAGTGGTTTATGTAAAAAATTTTGCTTGCTCGCTTGCTATCTAAGTGCCTTCGCTTATTGTTGAATTATTTGACATATATAAGTTCAAATCTAGATATTCTATAAAATATGGCAACATGTGGCTTCTAGGTTTCTTGTGTTTGTTAGACATATTGTTCGATTTGATCATTATTATATCGTTTCCAAAGAGTGAAGAGGAATTCGTAACTAAAACATGCTAAACATTCTCCCACAATGACTACCAAATAAAGGCAATTTGTTTCATCAATTTTCAATCGTTAAAGTTTACGTTCAATATTTTCTAAAACATCATTAACTGGAAAGAATGACTAACATTCTTACTTAGAATTAAAACCAATCGTGTATGAAAAATATCACTCAAAACATACGTGTATGTAACTGCTAAATTTAGTTAATTGCTTTATTTGCAATCCTTGTTTCTAAAACTACAGCTTTATCGTTGTTTTTGTTAAGTAGATAAATGACGGTTAAATATACCAAAATCAGCTCTTACAGCACTACACGACCGTCTCGGACGATTCACTTGCTTGGTGCAATAATTATGTAAATAAATAGTCTCTATTAGTACTGGTATGAAGAGGGTTAAATATTGCATGTCCACTGGGCGTGGCGAAATATCCATCAGTTGGATATTGTCCACTGTATGTATTTGAGATTTTTGCTCATTTCGATGAATTCTAAATCTAGAAAAAAATGATCACAATTAGAAGCATAGACTTATCGGAAAGAAACAAGTAACTCACCCCCAATGTCGCATCCTTCAAATCCAATATACTTGATGGTATCCCATGGAAGCTGTACTAAGCCGGCCCCGGTGATCTTACAGTGACCAATGTTCAGATCTTCCAGTGAGCAGCCATCCGCATCGCTCGCTATTGTCTTCAGAAATTCGTCGGAAATCCGCGTTCGAGCAAGATTCAGTTTCGTCAGTTTAAGCCGCTTGATTGGTTCTGCCGAGCGGTCGGTTATATTCGTGCATGACTCAAAGTCCATTAGGTCCAGCCTAGGACAACTGTCAGCCAGTAGGGCGATCAGATTGTCGTCCACGAAGGGACAGTTTTTCACCGATAGATGCTGCAATTGGGATAATTTTCGGACCATCGTTTCCAGTCCGGCTCGGGTGAAACGATATTCACCCTGGGTAAGGGTAAGGCTCCGTAACTGTGGACATTTTTCCGCCAGGGAATATAACGTCCGGTTCGTAATGGTCGAGGTGGACAGATTGATGCGAGTGAGGGAACGGTTTAGGAGCATTTCCAACAATTCGTCATCGTGAAATCCTCGCTGAACGCGAGTTACGTTCACTATCAGTGCATTTTTGATTAAAGGTGGTATCAGTTCCAGGTATTCAAAGTTCTTGTATCGTTTTAAATTTCGTGCCGCATATCGAACGCACCTACGCAGCAAGAAAATGTCACATAATTGCTTGCACATCTGATTCTTAAAAAAATCAATACTCACGTATTATACAGAGATGAAGGTTGTTTTCTTAATCTGCTATCACACGTCTTGTTTTCGGACATGATTAACGCCGGACTAGGAGTCTTGTCTGTGGTATAAAATGTTTTTTTCACTGGAAAATATTCATATTTTCAAAATGAATATTTTCTGCTAAGAGATTGATGGATGCTTCTGTTTGTAAACAAGGTTGTTACCAGGGTTGCCACATTTAAATCTGTGTTTTCCCTTGAAAAAATCTGAGCATCTGTATCTGGAACAAAAATATCTGTAGAAAAAATCTGTATTGTTTAAACATAAAGAACTCTGTAAGTTTTTATGGTACATAAACAAAATTTTTAGCTTAAAACGTGTGAGGAGTTGAAAATATGTTCAATTTGCTTAATATTTCATGAAATAAAATTTGGAGTGTTTATAAAAAATGATGTCAATTTCGAAAAATCTGTAAATCTGTACTTTCGACGAAAATCTGTATATCTGTATATACAGATTCTGTACCGTTACTTCAGCCAAAAATCTGTAAAATACAGATTAATCTGTACATGTGGCATCCCTGGTTGTTACGAGGTGATTGTTTTTTTTTTACCAAAACGATCGAAACAAAAATTTCGTTTTCGAAGGGTCGCACGATGCTGAAAGGCATGCAGAAGTAGAAACGAATTCGACAACGACGGCACCATTCAGATTTAGGTATCTGGTTTTGCCTTTTGAGGATACATAGTTGAAAGACATAACAAATAGCAACTACTAGTAAGACCAGCGGCTATCTGAATAACTTCTTAATCGGCTGTTATTCAGTTAACTCAAAACCTCGAGAATCCTTAAATCAACTAATTTGAATTATTTCAACTGGCGTTTTCAGAACCGTTTGAATGTAGTTACTCTTTCCGCCGTCGATAGTAGAAATAAATCAATTGAATCACTCAAATCAGTTTCTAATTCAATTTCATGGAGATCTTATGCATGCATTCAAATTAATTTATGAAATATTTTAGTAATTGAGTCTCCAGCTAATTATACAAGCCGTGCTCTAACAAACTGCTTAGTTCTGAAACAATTCGTGATAAAAAGTCACTAACGTAATGTAATGCTTATACCGTTTCGTAACTGAAGAATTATTTTTTTAAACTGAGTTTTATAGCCATAAGGAGCTCTCTTCTCTTAGGATTTATTAATCTTGGTGTATACCCTCCGCTTGTAAACGATAAGTTTTGACAGTTCGATTACGCAATGTACAGCGATCACGCATGCTGCTAGCTAAACAGAATTTAATTACTGCTGCTGTGTTCAGATTTCATCAGATCGAAATCCGGCTATAATCGCAAAGTTAGCAAATATTTCCTTCAACATACCACCGCTTATCGCAATGGCCGATTTCGATGCATCCAGCAAAGGTTCCGTTGATCCCGAACTGCAGGACTTTCTGATGGCTGAAAAGCAAAAGGCCCAACTCAGTGCACAGGTAAGTGGATTTTGGCGTGAGACAAATTTGTTTTTCTGTAAACCGCCGGTTTTTTCCTAACGACAGATTCACGAATTCAATGATATTTGCTGGGAAAAGTGCGTGGACAAACCGGGTAGCAAACTGGACAGTCGAACCGAATCCTGCCTAAATAACTGCGTGAACCGATTCATTGATACTTCGTTGCTTATCGCTACACGGTTTGCTCAGACGCTGCAGAAAGGACAGTCGGGGATGTGAGCCGATACGATTAGGAAAAGTTAGGCCATACGGTGAATTTGCTGGTTAAGGATTTAGTTCAGAAATAAACAACGTTTTTACAGTTCAAGTGTTACACGGTTCATTTTATTTTCTTTTATTTCAAGGTATACAAACAATTTACACGTTTTGTTTCATTGAAACAGACAAGGCATTTTCCGTAGCAGCAGGTTGTACATAATTAGGGCTCATCGTTTTAGAAAATTGCATTCCGTTGAGTAATTTTGTTTTGCGGAATTGCGATTATCGCTTTGAAGAAACTTTAGCACAAAACGTTCTAAGCTGATTTTCAGTACATGGCTTAAGGCAACATTCCTCGAAAATGCCTCTCTTTACCACTTGGTGGTGCTTTAAACTCAAATCCCGCCTATCACCAAACTTCGGAAATCTAATCATCCAATGGCGCGTTATCTTGAACTGACCGAAATTGTCATTAAGCTCTGCGACATTGGGCCGTTCACCAAAATAAGTTCTGTCGTTGACTGGCGTTGACTGATCATCTGAAAACAAACACAACTAAATTTTTTTTGTAAAAATGTTTCAAGCAAATAGAGACTTACCATTAAACCGCTTGTTGTAGTGGGGCGGAGGAAGTGTGGGAAATTCGTCACACATCATTGAGAGCGTGCTGACCAGTATTTTGCCGCATAGGCGTTGTCCCTGTGCCGCTGTCGGATCGATCCTGTGGTTCATTATAACTAGGATACATAGCAGCACTGTTTGAGTAACAGCAAAACTTAACGTTGAGTACAGCATGTTTCTGATGCAAACGTTGCAAGAATAACCAAACCTTGCGGTTGTGTAAAACACAATAATCTGTGCGTTATCTTCAAGCGCTGGTGCATTTTATACATATTTTCGATCTAATGACTCAACGGTATGGAAAATGGTATGTGACAAGTGTGCATTTTTCCTCTGTTCATGTGCATTTTAATCGTACTCAATTCAGATATTTTTATCTCATGTTCGAGACATTGTTGTGGTGTGTCCGTAAAAGGCAATTTCCTTGCTGGCCAGGAGGAATGAAGATCATATATGAAAGGGTAAAATATAATGGAAAATGAATAGAAAAATATGCGATGCAGCGATGAGCGTCGCCACCACACTGTGGCGAAAGAGTATTTTATATGATCACATTTTCAATCTTGAAGGTGGAGAATTTGATATAATTTAAACTGTAAGTAAAGTGTGCATCTTATTCGTGATTTATTGAATTTTCTAAAGGGGCCGCTCTGAGGACAAGCGTCCCAGTAAGAATTGTCAGGCCGATGTCGGACCAATTCGTGTCCGATTCTCCGATAGATCGGTCCTACAACGGGTCGACATTTCGCTCAACATCGGTCCAATGTCGTGCTCAAATGCAACAAAAATGTCGGACCAGGGTTCATTCGCTCCTAGGGGTTCATTCGGCTTCGTGCGTCGCGGGCGAGAGGGAAGTTTAGTTGTGTTTGTTTTGAAGCAAGTCCGGTACGGCTGGCATGCGGACTTGGTCAAAACAAACACAACCAAACTTCTCCTGCCGCAACGAGATCACGATGGCGGGGTGTGCGATTCAATCTTCATTGTATGCGACGCAGCAACGGCGGTGTGCAGGTTGCTTTGTTTTGATTATTTTGATAGCGCGGTTTTGGATTAGAGCGCTTCATTTATTTTAGGATGGTACATGATTAATTATTTTTATCCACTATATAAAAATGGATTTACGTAACGCAGATTTCATTGATATTATTCCCGCCGTTACTGAGGTGCACAATAAGCACCATCATTTTAAATCGTTTTAAATCAAGAAATTAAGCGGTGACATGTACCACATCTGTTCAACTGAAGAACCAAAAACGAGACAAAATCTCTTTATTTTAAGTATCGGCATCTAGCGGTGGAGAGAATGCATTTCTCACTCGAAATTTCATTACGTTTATATTCCATTCATTCAACAAAAGGACTGTATGAGCTCTCGCCGCTTTTTCATCGAGAGAATCCTTTGTTCTCCCCGGTACTGGTATAGCAGGGGTGCCTTTTCATGATAAACGTACAGTACCACCCGCATACGTGCAACGGTTTTTATGTAGATATATTTTTAATAAATTTCATTGTTGCCCAAGTTGAAAACTGAATATCTTGACTAACGACAATCATTTTTTTACATTGTACCTAATGTCGTACGCAGTGCTACAGCGCGTCTGATATGCATTTCTAGCAATGTTAGGTATAAAAACGGTACGAGAAAAAAATATTGTCGTTGATCGAGAAATTCGGTTTCCAAGTCCAACGAAAATATTCAAGTAAATCAACTAACAGATTAAAATAGTTTTGACAGTCGTAAGGTGTATGATCCAAGAAAATTTGTTAGACAATATTTGAATGGTTGAAAGATTTTTAGTTTAATTTGTTTTATTGACGTTGATTGTGAATTGTTACTGAATTTCCACATTGAAGATCTCTTGAATGCGATCCTGTCTCAACTTGATTTTAATAGATTCAACTATTCAAGATCACCTTTTTGCCTGGTCATTAAAGCAAAAAAAAAATAGTTTTTTGGTGCATGTTCAAACTATTGGAGCGAACTGTTCGAACGATGCACTGTAAAATCAATGTAGGATGGAACAGCAAAAAATGAATGCGAATGCTTGGGCACTGATTTGCTGCAGAGTTTTGTTCGAAGTTGCATATCTGTTCTGTGCATGTACGTTATATTGCAAGAAAATATTCGTAGAGTTCGAAGCAGTATATTGGTGAAACATTTAGGGTTTCTTAATAATAAAAATTGTGATTTCATTCACATCACGTAAAACGTGGTGGCGGGGCTGTGCGATGCAACAACGACGATGTGCAGGTTGCTTTATTTTGATTATTTTGATAGCGCAGTATTATTTTTATCCACTATATAAAAATGGATTTGCGTAACGCAGATTTCATTGATATTATTCCCGCCGTTACTGAGATGCACAATAAGCACCATCATTTCAAATCGTTTTAAATCAAGAAAGTAAGCGGTGACATGTACATTTTATTGCAAGAAAATATTCGTAGAGTTCGAAGCAATATATTTGTGAAACATTTAGGGTTTCTTAATACAGAATTGATATTATTCACATAATGTAAAACGTGGCGACGGGGCTGTGCAATTTATACCTAGTGGTGTGCGATGTAGCAACGGCGGTGTGCAGGTTGCTTTGTTTTGATTATTTTGATAGCGCAGTTTTGGCTTAGAGCGCTTCATTTATAGGATGGTGCATAATTAATTATTTTTATCCACTATATAAAAATGGATTTATGTAACGCAGATTTTATTAATATTATTGCCGCCGTTACTGAGGTGCACAATAACCCCTATAATTTCAAATCGTTCTAAATCGAGAAAGTAAGCAGTGCCATGTACGTTATATTGCAAGAAAATATTTGTAGAGTTCGAAGCAATATATTTGTGAAACATTTAGGGTTTCTTAATAATAAAAATTGTGATATAATTCACATAACGTAAAACGTTGTGGCGGGGCTGTGCGATTCAAACCTCATTGTGTGCGATGCAACAACGGCGATGTGCAGGTTGCTTTATTTTGATAGCGCAGTATTAGATTAGAGCGCTTCATTTATAGGATGGTGCATGATTAATAATTTTTATCCACTATATAAAAATGGATTTACGTAACGCAGATTTTATTGATATTATTCCCGCCGTTACTGAGGTGCACAATAATCACCATAATTTTAAAACTTTCTAAATCAAAAAAGTAAGCGGTGACATGTACGTTTTATTGCAAGTTAATATTGATAGAGGTCAAAGCAATATATATATATATATATATATATATATATATATATATATATATATATATATATATATATATATATATATATATATATATATATATATATATATATATATATATATATATATATATATATATATATATATATATATATATATATATATATATATATATATGTGTATATTCGTGAAACAGTTAGGGTTTTTTAATAATAAAAATTTTAATAATCATTCACATAACGTTAAACGTGGCAGCGGGGCTGTGCGATTTATACCTCGTGATGTGTGACCCAGCTACGGCGGGGTGCAGGTTGCTTTGTTTTGATTATTTTGATAGCGCAGTATTAGATTAGAGCGCTTCTTGTGTAAGATGGTTCATGAGTAATTGTTTTTATTTACTATATTAAAAAGGAAATTACGTAACACAGATCTTAATGATATTATTGCCGCCGTTTCTGAGGTGCACAATAAGCACCATCATTTCAAATCGTTCTAAAACGAGAAAGTAAGCAGCGACATGTACGTTTTATTCCAAGAAAATATTCGTAGAGGTCGAAGCAATATATTTGTGAAACAGTTAGGGTTTTAATACTTTATATTATGATATCATTCGAATAACGTAAAACGTGGCGGCGGAGCTGTGTGATTTACACCTCATTGTGTGCGACCCAGCAACGGCGGGGTGCAGGTTCTTATTTTGATTATTTTGATAGCGCAGTATTAGATTAGAGCGCTTCATTTATAGGACGGATCATGATTTATAATTTTTATCTGAGGTGCACAATAACCATCATCATATTTAGTCGCTCTAGATCAAACAAGTAAGCGGTGACATGTACGTTTTATTGCAAGAAAATATTCATAGAGGTCGAAGCAATATATTTGTGAAACAGTTAGGGTTTTTTAATAATAAAAATTGTGATATCATTCACATGACGAAAAACATTGATAAAACCTGGCTTTTTTTCGTTCAACTTTAAGTGTGTCAAAATCAAACAGTGCCAAAAATGAACCGTACTAAAAACGAAACGTGCCGAAATCGAACGGGGTCTGTAATAGGTATCTGATTAATATATAAAGAAAAATATGCAAAGCCATGACTTTTCATGCTTGATTTACCTCTAAATCAAAATCTGAAACGAGTAAATCATACAAAATCGTAATTTTCCTATGCTCAGTTTTTCTTCAATTCAAAGTTCATGGAGATGATGTGTGTTTTTTCTGCATTAAAATGTTTGGAAAAAAATTTTGAGGAGAAATTATAATTATCTGACTATTAAAAACTTTGATATCATTTACAGGACTACGTAAAACATGCAAAATCATGGCTTTTGATGTTTAACATACCTCTAAATCGAAATTCAAGGCGATGATGTGATTTTTCTTTCAAAAAAATGTTCGTTGATGTTTAAAAAAGACATTTGAGGAAAAACGACAGGTATCTGATTATGAAAAATTAAGATAATATTCACTACATAGAATATTCATAATGATGATACTTAATGCGTAATTCAAAGCGATGATATCCAGTCAGGTTTTTTTCTACGTTGGAATTTTTTTATACGCGGATTTTTTAATTAACGCGGTTTTTTTACGCGGATTTTTGAATAACGCGGTTTTTTTACGCGATACCGCGCTTATTCAAAAAAAAAATTTCTCGAATTTCCGAATTAATGCGGGTTTGGAACCAGAAACGTTTAAGTGTTAATCTAGTGGAAGACTTAGTCCAAAAAATGCTCTCCGCCCACCGAAAGATCCGGAATGACCTACAAAGAGGACAATTTTAAATACTGGTTCTAGAGCGTCTCGGGTTTTTTCTAAAGCCCTTCTTGCTGGACACCTTTACGCGGATTTAAAAAAAACGGTTTTTTTACGCGGATTTTTGAATTAACGCGATTTTTTTACACGGATTTTTGAATTAGCGCCGTGTTTTTTTTTCTACGCGGATTTTCGGTGTTTTACATTGAAATCTTAGGGAAGAAATTTGAGGATATCTGACAAATGAAGAAAATATGGAGATATATTGCAAATAATTGAATCTGAGGAAAAAAAAGATAATTATAAAACTACGTAGACATGCAAAATATTGAATGTTAGTAGGCCTTTAATTGATTAATTTTAATCACATCAAATTGTTTGTTTCAAATATGCACGCGAAGTGATGTTTTTGAGTATCCATATTTGACGCAGGAAATATTAGTACGGTCAGTTTTTATTCCGCGGTTTTTTACGAGTTTTTTCAACACGGATTTTTGAACTAATGCGGTGTTTCACGCGATTTTTTATGCTTAACAGCGCACTAGATGCGACATTATGTGCATAAGGGTAGAAAAACCAAATTTCGCAAGTCATTGTTTTTGATTTTCAGCTGGAACTGTAATATATGACAAATAAATGTGTGCGACACATCTCGGACACATGAAGATATTTCCATTAAATACGTAACTACAAACATTGTAGCAATCTTGATTAATCTTGAAGATTATTAGACCTAAACTTATGAATGATAAAAAAACACATCCCACATCAACTCCAGCTGTCATATTTTTATTTTGTGATGGTAATTTCCGGTTTCTTTCGAAAAGCCCAAGGTGATCAAATTCAATCCAATCTTAGTGTTTTCAGAAACAGAATGATACCCAGCCGTGCAATGTCCGGGGCAGTGCCGTGTTGCAGTCGTGCGAATGAAAAATATCGTTGCCGGCGATATTTTGTGCTTCCCGGAGAGTTCACGGCAGCAACTTGCGAAGATGTGACTATGTGGCAGTGAAATATTTTGTTTTTTTTTTTTTTTTTTTTTTTTGCATTCGCGCCACGGCTTGGACTCTGCCCGAAAGTAGTGGGAATAGCGCTTAATTCGCATATAACTTTTTGTAAGCAATCCGAAGGTGAATAGGTATGACAAGAGTGGATAGATAGAGTGGCGCAGAGTCTGAAGCAAAATAAACCAAACGAACCAAACGACCAAAGTAAACAAACTTTACTACTACGCTAGACTTGTCGGAAGGGGTATTATGATCATTAAAAAAAAGTTTACAATAAATTGAGTTTTTTATTCTTGTTTATTTTTAACATTTTAACATTTAAAAAAGCGTACAATATATTGAATTGAATTTATTTTTTTTGTTTATGTATATGTACACAGCATTTCAATTGTGTAGGCTTGCTTGCTCGATCGATGTCGCAATCGCGGAATCGTTCTTGTCAGTCCAAAAAGTAAAATAAAGTGAAAACGTAAGCAACTGTTCTCATAACGGAAACATTGAGATTTTACCTAAGCTTTCCCGCTGAAGCAAGTCTACCGATCCCGTTGAACCGTTCTGAACCTTTCAGTTGATCGTTGGACCATACTGTAATGCTGTTAAGAGTTTCCACGGAACAGCTTGGAGGCAACAATTCATCATCGGCAGCAGTCCCAGCAGCAGTAGCAATAGTCCCAGCTGCAACAGTAGTCCCAGCAGCAGCAGTAGTCCTAGCAGCAGCAGCAGTTCAGCAGCAGTAGCAGTTTTAACGTCTTTTGTTGTTTTGTTGTTGAATCTACCACCCGCAATAATTTTACCATGAAAAACATTGCAAGTGACCTCTAAATGTATATAAAAATGCCTCAAATATGGCTGTGAAGATACATAAAAACCCCTCTTTTCCTCGTAAAAATGACAAACACAGTGTTTTTATTGTTCTGAACAATAATATTTAATGTAGAAATGATGTATTTACAATAAAAAACATAGTCAAATTATGATAAAGCAATGTACAATTACAGCAACCGCTAAGGTTTTTTGATGTTACTGTTTTCGGGTGCTCTCGTACTGGTTTCTTTCACTTGAGTTTGGCATCGGAAATATTGAAACACACCAGGTATAGGTCTCAGCTTCCTGTTGGCTGCGGCCACGTACAGAACATGAACCTATTCAAAATGAGAAAAAACATTTTATTCATCACTTGCAATTATTTTCTAGCTTACTTACACTGCAAAGTCAGGTGTTTTCGGTAGTAAAATAATCTGCTGAAAGACAGCAAAAGTCCATACGTAGCTTAGTTACTATAGGATTCTTTGGAAACTTCACATGTAATATGTTTGTTTAAAAAACGACTGGAACGGTTAGTTTAACGGATTTATCGGCTTAATCAGTGCGTGTATACAAGCAAAAACGATTTGTTTCTTCTTATTCCGACAGTTTCGGTGACTTTATTTCACCTTTTTCAAGGAGTCTAAAAATATACAATGTGTGTAGTTTTCCTTTTGTAATATGTTACATATCAGATGTTACATGATGGTATTACCTCGATTTATGTACATAGACCACTCTGTTCCGAAACAGAATATGTAATTTTAAAAAACAGAAAAAGGAGTTTCAATATGCTTATTTAATAACGCTTAAAATAGTGTCGTAACAGCAGAAAAAATCACTTCGGGATAGAATCTCCGAAGATGTACCGAATATCTTGAACGCCAACCTCCTTCAGCAACACTGATTTGATATTGCGGAGAGCCAGGTTTGGTAAATGGCTGGGCAGTGCGTTCTAACAGCACACCCGTACTAAAAAACTTATTTTCAAAGAGCACATTGAGAGTATACAAGCCAAGTGCATCAAATATACGAGATGTTTATATCCTCTCATTAACAGGAATTCTAAACTTTGTTTAAAGAACAAACTTTTGATTTACAAACAAATGTTTAGACCAGCAATGCTTTATGCTGTACCGATCTGGTCAAGTTGCTGTTCAACAAGGAAGAAAACGCTCCAAAGGATTCAGAATAAAATTCTGAAAATGATTTTGAAGCGTCCTCCTTGGTTTGGTACACTTGAATTACATAGACTTACTGGTGTTGAACCATTAGAAGCTATGTCAAATAAAATTATTAACAATTTTCGACGAAAATCGTTGCAATCCTCAATGGCTACTATAAGCTCTCTTTATAGCCAATAAGTTAGCAATTAAGTTAGTTGTAAGTTTACTTCCCCTTTTCTGACAAGTAGGTTTAAATCCCTACGAATGATAAGTCCTAATTGCGAAAGCAAACAAATCCTAACAATTAGAATTACAAATTTCTAACAGTGTTGAGAAGTCATCATTTGTGATTGGACACACATACTCATTATTTACTAATATTTATCATAAATACTTAAGCTACTAACAAATCCCCCCTTGAAAAAAAAAAGCACACCCGTACTAGCTGGAAAAAAATAGACCCAAGTGTGGTTCAAGGCATAATGCCCTATTCCTACCTCCACGTGTTACCGACTAGTTTACGAGCAACCAAAGGAAAACCGGTGAACCGGTGGGAACTTGGTCGTATGCTGACAGGAAAGGCGTAGTTGTTCTCCTTAGAGAGCAGCTTATGACTTGCAGCTATGACTTGCGCTGTCTCGCCAGCTACATCCATGGCGGCAGCCCCGTCGCGAGACTAGGCATCGCAGCCCTAGTAAGGCAGCATACTAAAATAAACATACTACGAAGAATCAAAAATTCAAAACGAATTGGAACAATAGGCAATGACCCAGCCGACGAAATTAGGACGACGATTAGAAGCTCGGTACATGTAACAGTAGATCGCTCAACGCCCCGGATGTCTGGATCAGCTAGAATCCCGCCACTTCGACATCGTTGCGCTCCAAGGGCTTTGCCTGAAAGGAGAGAAGGTACGGTGGATTTGTGACCGCAAGGCACAGTACCACCAAAGCGGTGGCACAACCAATGAGCTTGGTAGCGGTTTTATGCGGGATGCAGAGTCGTGTGATGAAGTGGCAGGCAATCAGCGACAGGTTGTGTTTATTGAGAATAAAAGGCTGGTTCTCTGTCCTCACGAAGGAAGACCTGATGCAGAGAAAGAAACGTTCTACGCACAGCTGGAGAAAATTTACGATAGCTGCTCGCGTAGAGACATCAAGATTGTCATTGGGGACATGAACGCAAGAAAAGACTTATATAAGCCGGTGATCGGCCCGCACAGTCTGCACACCGTGACGAACGACAACGGCCAGCTATGCACCAACTTCGCAGCTTCCAAAGTCCAAAGTCCCTTCCTTCCTCGACCAACGTACAGCAAAACAATTGACCACGTTCTCATCGACGGCCCGTTCTTCTCAGACATCACATACGTACGCACCAATCACAGTGCTGATCGGACATGACCACTTCGATACAAAAAACTACAAAACCCTGATATAACCGGTAGTCCTCTACGAAAGTCCTCTTGGTGTTTTCGAACGGAATGGAGAGAACCCCATTGCGCACCTGGCGAAAGAAAATAGGTTGCGGTGGACCGGTTACGTCGTAAGGATGCCGGACGACAACCCTGTGAAATCACTTCTCTTCAGCAAACCCTACCGGTACCAGAAAGTGAGGGGCGCAGCGTGCATGACTAGTTCTTAGCCAATGAATGACGACATGAGATTTGTGTTGATTTTGATGCTCTGATAAGTAATATGGAATGTAATTATATTGAATACAATCATTCTCTGGGAAATTCTAGGGGGGGCTAAAATTATTAATAACTACAGTCACTGACTGCTTCTATTCGCATAATAGTCCTATGTAAAATTTGAGTGTTCTTTTGTTTGCGATAATGGGTCCATTTTCAAGAATAGCCATTAAAAAGTAAGGTTTGATTCTCACAACCTCGATTTAAAAGGCTATTTTTAAGCACCACGCCAAAATGGACCCATTTCCGCAAAAAAAAAAACAGGAAAGCATAGGACTTTAAAATAGGTCTGTTATGCGAATAGCGGCAGCGCAGTCATTTTACCAAAACATAAATTTTCCAACGGCTCTCGCGAACGGAGGATTTTGCATAATTTACTTTTTTTTACAAAAATAATGATAGTTTTTCTAAAAAGTTTCGTTATTCGCGTAAAATATTTCGGTTTTTGTAGTAGGAAAAAAATATTGCTTCAAAGAAAATCCGTCGATTCCAAGCATGCTATTATTGTTATAAACGAGCCTGTCTAAAATTCAATCCGGTTGATGGTTTTTCAAAACCAGTGCTTACCACAGCCACATTTTCTTGGAAAAAATAGTTTCGAGATAATCGTGGTATGTGGCGCGCAGCAGCAGATTACGCGCTTGCAATAGCTGGCAAATCGGTTCTACTGCTCAGACGTTTATGATTTTCTTTTTAAATATGCTCTAGTCGAAAAAATCTAAATGTTTTTAATGCTTTATCTGAAAGTACATATCCTTTTAGAAAATGCAATAAAGAATATTTCAATTTGTTTACCTAACACTAGTGTATAACCCCTGATAGTAAATACAGATTAATTTAGTATATTAGTACTTTCACTTATACGTGACTATATCTATTTTGAAAATGCAAAAAGCTATAATTCAAATATTTTTTTCATGTTCAGGACGTTACTGCGATGTACTCCAACATTGAGCAATTTCGAATAGGTATTATGTAACATTGGTGTAACACCGATTTACCAACAACAAAAAGTACAAAAAGCAAAAATTTTTGAAGCAGTGTTTTCGGACACTCGGTCCTTTGAAAGATTTAAAAATGAATTTCAAAACGATGTAAAACGAGCTTGCCATTGGGGTCAAATCAACGAATTGGTACTGCTGTACCAAGAGCCTGAAAATGGTCTCGAACAGAATTCGGACATGCAAAATGTGTCGAAAACAATATTGATTACGATTTTTTTAAAGTTTGAAAATTGTTATTTGCGAACAATTTAAAATTGTTCATGGCGAATTCCTGATTTCCACGAGAATTCGTTCGCTTTCCATGGTTGTAACCGATATTCGGTTATTCCGATTGAGTGGCTACCCTGATTATTGAAGAACAGTCAGGTTTTTTTTTACGCGGGGGATACGTACCTCGTAGAAAACCGCGGTAATTCAGAAATCCGCGTAAAAAAACCACGTTTATTTTAAATCCGCGTAAAGTAGTCCAGCAAGAAGGGCTTAAGAAAAAACCCGAGACGCTCTAGAACCAGTATTTAAAATTGTCCTCTTTGTAGGTCATTCCGGATCTTTCGGTGGGCGGAGAGTATTTTTTGGACTAAGTCTTTTACTAGATAACACTTAAACGTTTCTGGTTCCAAACCCACGTTGATTCGGAAATTCGTGAAAATTTTTTTGAATTAGCGCGGTATCGCGTAAAAAAACGCGTTAGTTGAAAAATCCGCGTAAATAAAACCTCGTAAAAAAACACGTAAAAAAACCTGACTGTATTACATACTATTTTACAATTAATAATGATGGAATTCAGTTTGCTTCACAACTCTGTTAGTTTAAGCATTTTAAAAATTAGCATTAGCATTAGTGAAAATGTGAAGGCCATGGGACTATTTCAGCAGCAGACGAAGAAAGTCTGGTTTTCTACAGCATACTAATGCGAAACCTTCCGAAAAGCGACCTCTGTCGATGTGATGCAACACCGATACTCTAGTTATTTTTCTATTTTGTGTTCGTCATTTTTACTGTATTTTGTTAACCCTGGAAAGAAAATCATATTTTGAAATGTGTAAAAGAGTAACAATACGTCGAATTGACTCTCGGATTTCACATAATTGGAATACAATTGTTTCTTCAAAAACTATCATTGAATGGTCATTACAGTATTAACTCATCGATAAACAACAAACACTAGAACTCAGGTTTTAATTTTTTTTCTTTTCCATTTCTGTTACCATTTAAAGAAAAGTTAAAAGACGAATCAGAAACTAATTTGATTAGCATAGTGTCTTTGGAAAAGTTGTAGATAATTATTTCGACATATTAGCTGCGAAAATTTTTTTCAAAATATTGTTTTTTTTTTCAAAAGAATATAACTTTTTTTTTCATAATTTCTCCATGAGCGGACAGTCCTCAATTAGGTAATTTTTTGTAGTTTTCATAAAAAATATGATTTCAATTGTTCTGTTAATATTTAAAAATTAAATAAATTTAAGTAAATTAAAAAAAAAATAAAAAAAAATTCCAGAGTAAAGATAAAATTATTATCTACAACTCTTCCGAAGACGTCACACCGATTAAACAAACGGTTTTGGCTCTAAAATATTTATAATTTATAATACCTTTCCAATATAGCATTATTTATGGCTTCTCGAAAATGAGTCGTGTTTCAGTGTAGCACAAAAGTGCGTCTTTTGCCCATAGAAACGTCTATGGAAAGTTTAAAACTGAGACATTTGTTGTGGAAGTTTCTTCAGATTGTGTCGAAGTTTATGTCTTTGAAATGACGAGCCGAACGACCGAATACATAACCTGAGCTCACCTTGTCCTAGAACAACATTTATTTTTCTAAGAAAGTGTTCGACGCTTGCACGTGAGAGTTTTCTGAACACTTCCGGTTTTTTTTTGCAGAAAACAAGGAACATTTGTTTTTTTTTGGAAAATTTGGCAAAATCGACTGAAATAAAATTATTTAAATAGTCCTACATACGTTTTTGGTATGTAATAGCCATAAAAAATAAAATTGACTCCAGTCGATAGCAAAAATGTTGTTTCAAGAAGACCGCATTTAAAAAGTTTACTATTCCAAACTCGCTTTTCATGCGAGAGAAACGTAGCTTCAAAAAAAAAATCAAAAAAAATCCTCGTGAAAATACCGGGTAAATTCTGAACTCCGCGTGGGAAATTTTATTTTTATTTTATTAAAATTTATTAAAATCTTTAATCTTGTCTGCCAAATACTTTTCGAAAGAGATTAAAAAGCGGTGTTATTTCCATCTGCAAAATACCATAAAAATCAAAAACAAAAATTACATAAACTATAAAAACCATATCGTGCAAGCAAACGGCTTTCTGGGCAACTCGAGTAAAAAAAACGCGGTAATTTCAAAATATGCTGTATCAATTCTCAATTTCAAGCAATAGTTAAACATTCGCATACAAAAATGACTGATGGTCAATTGGTAGTTATAAAGATTTCAAGGAACAAATTCACTTTCCCCTTGATAAAAAAATACGTTTTGCTTTATTGCCAATAAAAAAAAAACGGTACCGATTGCCTTAGCATACTGAAAGTAATTTTTAATTTTTCCAATTTTGAATTATTAGAAAAAATGAAATGGTAAAAAACACATCATAATAGTTTCAGGAGCTAAAATGTAATAAATTTGAAGAAAATAAGAAAAAACATTTTAAGTTTAGTAAAGCGGGCAATATATGTAGTTTCGCGGGAATGCGAAGCTGAACGGGAATAAAAGGTGTGACTAGACTTAGAAAATTTTTTCCCTCGTCCAGACGGGTCGCGAACCCGCAATCTCCGTTGTCTCCGGCAAGGTGTTTTGGCCAATTAAACTACTGGGTAAGGTTAACTCTTCCTAATGTCGAAGACGTAGAAAGTCCCGTCTGGACGAGGGAAAATTTTTTCTAAGTCTAGTCACACCTTTTATTCCCGTTCAGCTTCGCATTCCCGCGAAACTACATACATTGCCCGCTTTACTAAACTTAAAATGTAAGTCAATATGACAAAAAATGAAATTAGTTCGTAAAGAAAAAAACATTTTTCTCATATTTAAGCTTTGTCACAGTTTGGAAAGCTAATCAATCAAAGTTTTTTAAACAAATCTACTTTTCTAGTGATAATTTATGTAAGCATTAGACAAGGCTTTTTTTTTTCAAAAAAGCAGTAAATTATTTTAATAGTAAATAGTTATAACAGTAATACAGATCGGACTCAATTATCCCGTGAGTCGATTATCCGGATTTTTTTTGCTGTTTGTTTTTATTATTTTAATTTGAAATTTTACCTCATCTATTCGTTTCAGCATGTTTGTTACATGGCCGAGCTAAGTGAAACCAATCAGGGTCAAATTATGTTTATTTGTGCTATTCAAGAATTCACTTCTTGCTCCCACAGAAATAATTTCTAGTTACACCACTGTGTCATTCAAGTAACATAAGGAAAGAAAATAATAATTTCACGTTCGCTAACGGCAAATTTGTGAAGAACAATTTGGTGATTCGATTATCTGGAAAATTCGATTATCCGGAATGAAAAAAAATTCAACACTTCGGCTAAATATTATACAGTCATACCTCGATATAAGGCAACCTCGATATAACGTAACTCGATATACGGTAAATTTCGACTCTATATAACGTAACTTTTTAAGATGTATTGAAATTGAAAATAAATGATACAGCAACTTTTTTTGGGGTAGAAATTACTTCAAAAAATGTTTGTAGTAAGTTTTGAAACCAATGCGAAAATTGTCCTAAATGGGTGTGAGAAAGGTTTAAAAAAACTAATAGGTGATGAGAAATGAATTTTCACGCTCCTTCAGTAACAATTCACAGTCTTGCATCAATTAAAAAAAAGTTTTTTTGCTTGTTGAAATTTTCTCTAAATGGGCATAAAAAAAAGCAAAGCCTTGGTGCTACATTCCGATTCGGAACTTGACCTTCTGTTTACTATACACAGACTTCGCAGCCAACTGTTAAGTGTACAGGACAATTGCGGGGCTAGCGCTTCGATCCTACTGACACTAAACTAACAGTCTCTCCCGAGTCAAGACTCGAACCTACGACGACTGGCTTGTTAGGCCAGCAGCGTACCTCGAGACCAGCTAAGGAGGCTGCATGAATGGGCATAAAAAAGACTTAAAAATACTGATAGGTGATGGGAAATAGGTTAACGCGCATCTTTGAGTAACCATCAACAGTTTTGCGTCAATTAAAAAAAAATGTTGCTTGTTGAAAATTGTCCTAAATCCGCATAAGAATGGTTTAAAAATACTAATAGGTGATGGGAAACAGGTTTTCACGCTTCTTCGAGTAATCCTTGTATCACTTGAAAAAAATATTTTTTTTGCTTCTGAAAATATTTCTAATTGGGCATGAGAAAGGTTTAAAAATACTGCTAGGTTATGGAAAATAGGTTTAAGCGCATCTGTGAGTAACCATTAGTAATCTTGCATAAATTAAAAAAATATTTTTTTAACGAAACGAAAATAAAAATAAAGTTGTATTATATCGAGGTATGACTGTATACAAAAGCGAATTTTGCATTGATTTATAATCAATGTTTGAAATCAAAACAATCAAAAGTCCACTTATCAATGGCTAAGAAGATTATTCTCCAAAAACACTAACCTGACGAGTGCAATTGCACTGAATATTGATGTAGATCACTCGATCGTTGAAAAAATCACCACATCTTGCTGAAAACCACCAAAAAACCAAAACAACACACTTGCTGGTTTAGATGGAGAAAAACACTTGCTGGTTGCGAACCAGCATTCCTTTTTTATATAGCTTGGACTAAATCCAAGCTACTTTTCCACTTTTCCACAAACATCACACTTCACCCCCCCTGAGTTTCACAATTCTATTCACCAGAATATAAACAGTTTTTCACACTGCTGCATTGCAGCATACTTGGCACCGGGAAAAACTACGCACTGTTTGCCAGCAGCCCGATTAACACTTCCGACACTTAAGATAACGCCGCGACAATCAAAACACGCGAATACAAATTTCTAACGCGACACGAAATAATCCAACTTTTATAACAACTCGATTGAAAATTAAAAGTGCATGTTTGATAGTAATGCTACCGTATAAAAAAAGCGAAACAAGCAAGCAAACAAACAAAAGCGCGTTGCTCTAACTCGAGTCTGTACGCGATGACAAAAAAGAACGTTCAACATATACACATCGTACGTACGTACGTACGCAACGTCGTTTTGCTATCGGAGAATGAAGAGCGTTTTTATGCGAACCAACGCGCCGGCGCCAAAAGAGAAAGACGAAAAAACAGAAATAGAGCGCCCAGCGCACACACCAATACGAGAGATCGTGTATTTCGAGCAAATTTCGTTCAACCCGCATGAATTTTGAGAGAGATGGGTCCGATGGTCCGCGTTCGCGTTCCATGAAATTCTGACTGGGGTGGGCATTGACAAAACTCTCTCCCCTCTTTTTGTCCACGTGGGCATTTTTCTACAAAGAAAATTCAAAAACGTTTGGTTTTATGGTTTATTTAGTGATTAAGAATAAAAAATGTCAGCAAAAAAAAAACAATAATATTTTCAGGTTCAGTCCAACACTACCTAGATTAGTAAAACCATAAATGAAAAGAATCCCATCAAAATTTAGCCCAAAAGGGGTGGGATACCACGCACCAAAAGATCAGAATAGAACAAAACGTCGAACTTGGTCAACACTCGGTCGTATAGCTTCCGAGCACGGATTATTGTTTTATGATCCGGTTTGGGTTTGTTTTGTCCATATCACGGTTCGACAGATTCAGATCTCTCTTGATTATCTTCAAAATCTTACCGCGCAGTTTTCGGCCGACAGTTTCACCCCAGTCCGCCCAAATGACCTGTTATAGTGACCTTTAGGAGAAGATTCATATTCGTATGGAGAATGTTTCCTGTAAATGGTCAGGGATGCTGAAAAAGCGTCGAAAAGACGGGGCTCGGAGCCTCATACAAACTTTTGGCAATTGTCAGAAAGTAGTTTGTTAGATATATTCTACTTTTACATATTTTCAACTTGGTGAAATTTATAGGTGAAACCAGAAACAAATAAGTCACCGCGAATTATATTTTCATCAATACATTCATGGCCAATTTCTGTGACAAAGTTCTAGGATAAAATATATTTTTGTGACCAACTCCCGAACATTATTATTTTAGATTTATTTTATTTTGCTGATGGAATATAGAAATGGTTGAATGTATACATATATAAGAAATAAAATACAACAAGTTGGAATTGCGGCATCAAATGGTGAGTTGACAACCTGGAAGGAGCGTCAAACATAGCTTCGGCCCTCACAAGTTCCTATCTCACACCTCCACGAGTCATATGATTACACTAGACTCCCGGTTGAAACATGGATACAACTGGTTGGTGTTGCCTGGGCAATGTTGTCATCCGACAATAGCTAAGTGAGAAGGTGCGACGCGATCATTGGCGCGTTAACCATATTCCGGCGGTGGAGGAAATGCGCCAACCCGAGCGTCTGTTCACCAAGATGGTGCGGCTCAAAACAGCGTCTGATCTCCATGTTAGGAGCGGCTGATCAAAGTCCTGGTGGCAGCGTGGGACTCTAAACAGAGCTGACACGATGGTCCCCTGGTGAGACTGGGGGTTGGGGAAGGCCCAACGAGCCGCCCCGGAAAACAACATGTTACAAACAACGTAAGAGATAATACGGATCGGAACAATCGGCATGGACCTAGGCAACGAATTAAGGACTATGATTGGAAACTTGGGACATGGAACTGCAAATCGCTCTGCTTTCCAGGATGCGACAGAATAATTTATGACGAGCTACATCCACGCAACTTCGAAGTCGTAGCGCTGCAGGAACTTTGTTGGACAGGACAGAAGGTATGGAAAAGCGGGCACCGGGCGGCTACTTTCTACCAGAGTTGTGGTACCACCAGCGAGCTGGGAACCGGCTTCATAGTACTGGGTAAGATGCGCCAACGCGTGATAGGATGGCAGCCGATCAACGCCAGGTTGTGCAAGTTGAGGATAAAGGGCCGGTTCTTCAACTACAGCATCATCAACGTGCACTACCCACATGAAGGAAGACCCGACGACGAGAAGGAAGCGTTCTACGCGCAGCTGGAGCAGATCTACGATAGCTGCCCGCGACGGGACGTGAATATCGTTATTGGGGACTTGAATGCTAAGGTAGGACGGGAGGCAATGTACAGACCGGTAATCGGACCAGATAGCCTGCATGCCGTGTCTAATAATAACGGCCATCGGTGCGTAAACTTTGCAGCCTCCCGTGGTATGGTAGTCCGAAGTACCTTCTTCCCCCGCAAAGGTATCCACAAATCCACCAATCACCCTGATCAACAGACAGAGAACCAAATCGACCACGGTTTAATCGACGGCAGGTATTTCTCCGACATCATCAACGTTCGCACCTACCGCAGTGCGAATATAGATTCGGACCACTACCTAGTAGCTGTGTGCATGCGCTCAAAACTATCGACGGTGTATAACACCCGCCGAAGTCGAACGCCGCGACCAAATATTGAGCAACTGCGGGACGCCGAGGCTGCACAGGAATACGCGCAGCAGCTGGAGGCAGTGCTACCTACGGAAGAGCAGCTTGGTGCAGCTACCCTTGAAGATGGCTGGAAAAGCATTCGATCCGCCATAGGTAACACTGCAGTAGCGCTACTAGGTACAAGGACCCCGAATCATAGAAATGACTGGTTTGACGCCGAATGCAAACGGTTAGTCGAGGAGGAGAATGCAGCACGGGCGAGAATGCTGCAACACCGTACGAGAGCGAACGTGGAACGATACCGACAGGCACGGAACAGCCAAAACTCAGTCCTCCGAAGGAAGAAGCGCCAGCAAGAGGACCGAGATCGCGTAGCGATGGAAGAGCTGTACCAAGCTAACGACACTCGGAAGTTCTACGAGAAGCTGAACAGCTCCCGCAAAGGCTTTGTACCGCAAGCCGATATGTGCAGGAGCTTGGACGGCAACCTCCTAACAGACGAGTGTGAGGTGATCGAAAGGTGGAGGCAGCACTTCGACGAGCATCTAAACGGCGATGCAGTAGAGCGCGAGGACGGTATGGCAATTGATCTTGGTGCACGAGCAGAAGACATCAGAATTCCAGCCCCCGATCTTCTGGAGATGGAGGAGGAAATTGGTCGGCTAAAAAACAATAAAGCTGCTGGAGTGGACCAACTTCCCAGCGAGCTTTTGAAATACGGTGGAGAAGCACTGGCTAGAGCCGTGCACTGGGTCATTGTCAAGGTTTGGGAGGAAGAACGAGTACCGGAGGAGTGGATGGAGGGTATTGTGTGCCCCATCAACAAAAAAAGGCGACAAGCTGGAGTGCTGCAATTACCGGGCAATCACTCTTTTGAACGCCGCCTACAAGGTACTCTCTACTTTGCCGTCGACTATCACCATTTGCGAAGCAGTTCGTGGGGCACTACCAGGCGGAATTTATAGCAGCCCGCGCCATCACGGATCAGATATTCGCGGTTCGGCAGGTTATGCAGAAATGCTGCGAATATAACGTGCCCACACATCATTTGTTCATCGATTTTAAATCGACGTACGACACAATCGATCGGGACAAGCTATAGCAAATTATGCACGACTCCGGATTTCTGGACAAACTGACGCGGTTGGTCAAAGCGACGATGGATCGAGTGATGTGTGTAGTTCGAGTTTCGGGGGCACTCTCAAGCCCCTTCGAAATCCGAAGAGGTCTAAGGCAAGGTGATGGTCTCTCGTGCCTACTTTTCAACATTGCCCTGGAAGGTGTCATTAGAAGAGCGGGGATTAACACGAGTGGCAACTGTTTGGTTTCGCCGACGATATTGACATTGCGGCTCGGACCTTTGGGAAGATGGCGGATACGTACATCGGACTAAAGGCTGAAGCCAAACGGATTGGACTGGTCATCAATGCATCGAAGACGAAGTACATGAAAGGAAGGGGTTCACGAGAGGACAGTGCTAACCTCCCACCTCGAGTTCAAATTGGTGGTGATGAAATCGAGGTGGTTGATGAGTTCGTGTATCTGGGCTCACTGGTAACTGCCGACAACGATACCAGTAGAGAAATTCAACGGCGCATTATGACAGGAAATCGTGCATACTTTGGTCTTTAGAGGACGCTCCGAGCGAAAGGTGTTGCGTATCATCTTCGGTGGACTGCAGATGGAAAACGGAGTGTGGAGAAGGCGAATGAACCACGAACTGCAGGAGCTGCTTGGGGAGCCATCTATCGTTCACACCGCTAAGATAGGCAGGTTCCGGTGGGCTGGGCATGTTGAAAGGATGTCAGACGACAGTCCGGTAAAGATGGTTCTTGAAACCAATCCGTCAGGGACGAGACGGAGAGGTGCACAGCAGGCAAGGTGGATCGATCAGGTGGAAGACGACCTGCGGACCCTACGCAGACTGCAGAGCTGGCGAACTGCAGCCATGGACCGAGTGGAATGGGGACGACTCTTACGAACAGCAAAGGCCACACCACGGCTGGGGACTGTTTGGTAAGGTAAGTATGTTGATTGTTTCCAAAATACATTTTGCAAAATGTCAAAAATACATAGGTTAAGCTAACAAAGCTCCCGACACGTGGTCGCCACCGTCCGTCCACCAGAAGCGCCACAATATGAGTAAAAGTTTGTTTCAATTCTAAATAAAGCAAGCTTCAACATTTTAATTCGTCAAAATGCTGAAAATTTGATGAATAAACAATCGTACTGATTAAGTTGATCTAATTTTTCGCTTTTAGCTATTTAAACAGAAGACTTCTAAGTAGACTCTACTAGTTACAAAGCTTGTCTATCTTCGAGGGGAGCTTGTAGCCTTGAGGTTAGGGGGTCCGCTTTGACAAGCGACTGGTCGTGAATCAGTCCCGAATACATATTCCTATGTTTGCTGATACTTGACAGGAGTACCGTGGGGCGCTCTAATTCCGTGCACCTCACGGGCTTAGTAAATAAGAGCAGTAGAGTTAAGTGTAAAAAGAAGGAGTACAAGTAAAGAAATCTGACGCTTATCACGATGACAAAAGTACCTTCCTTTCTGGGATCGTCGTTAAAGACGCAGAGGTAAACTCGGTCTCTGGCAACCCTTCCCTACCCGACCGTAAGAACGCAGCCGACGGCGTTATCTATCTCAAAGAGAGAATGCTATTGCATTGTTGTAGTGTACAGAACCTATAAGCAGCCTATGCAGCCTCCTGTATATTGAGACGAAATGGAAAGTGAAATACAAGCACCGACGACGTTACGACGTTTGTTTTTCTTCGATCTTCTGAGCAATGGCGTAGTGTGACTTGGGGACACCCGGAGCGGAAAATTTTGGGTGTCACCCCTCTAGGTCGCAATGTAATTATTTTGCAACCAATAGGAGAAAATGTATATAATTTTCGTGGGCGTCACCTCTTAAGGATAACCCGAAAGCTGTTGAATAAATTGATATGGTATCCAAGGCATGGCCGCATGACGTGGGACTACGGATTTTTTTTATATTTCGATGCTTCAGAGAAATCGTCTTCTGCGGATCCTTCGCACGCTTCTGACAATTGCGCTTATACATCATATTCATATGACAAGACATTGCAAGAATTGGCCTTGAAATGAAAATAATGGTAAAATGTTTGAAAGTACCTTTTATACCACGGTTTAGTCAGTTACTTGGGAAGAGGGCGGAGCGCAGCATAATAGGAAATGGCAAGGAAAGTAAAACATTTTGGAAAGCTGCACCGGCCGCGGTCGGAAAATGAACACTAAAAAAACGAGAATTCGCATGGCTTTTAACGCTATCAGCAACGTTTTGTTAGTGAAAAATATCAACTACCTACTTTAATTACATAACTTTGGGGCACCAAAAGGTGCCAGTTGCCGATGATTTTTGTTCTCTGGTTATTTCGGGCAGAAATTTCAGCCATTTTTGGCACTTTTGCCACTTACTCTTTAACAGCCGCTGGATATACGGGTGGAACCTGGCACAAGATGACCGGTTTTCAATAGTGTCTCAATCAATTGGTTGTTTCTTCTACAACAACTCAGCCGTAAAAAAATTTCTGATCAATTGATGCCAAAAACCTCGATAATCTCTTTCTTCTTTGAAGTTCTTTTCGCTATCAAAAATGAGATTCAATAAAAAATCCAATTTACAGCAAGAAATTTGGAACAGACCATTCCAATCTGAAACTTTCTATCAGTGTTGTTTTTTCGCGAGCGCCAACATCACAACTACATCCATAAGAGTTCACCTTCGATTCTCTTGGAATGACACACATTAACACACCATTTGAATCGAACCAGCGCGCATGGGAGGTAAAGCAGAGAAAGGAAATAATCCCCAAGTTTTATTAATGCATTGCTGTTGATTCCAAATAAAAATAAGCTTACTTGTCCGAATCAGGGATACCAGATGTGCGTTGCAAAATGCAGATTTTCAGAATCCGTGTGCAGATTTTATTGACCTGCGGATGTGTGTAATTTTTTCCTAGTTTCTGTAGATTATTGCCAGGGTCGCCTACATTTGCGCAGTCTTTCTCAAATTTTGTGCAAATTTTTGCCTGTGGATCGCATTTTTTTTCAAATTGCGGTAGTTTATTTTTAGATATCTTTAGATATTTAGATAGAAAAGAATTTTCGGATTTCGACAGTCAGATCTGACTTTAAACAGTAAGCAAGCACCGAATTTATTATTACATATGTTCAAAATGTGCGATCGCCACAAAACCCCGCGTGTATATCAAAGTGGAGCTCGAGAAAGAAGTTTACATGAAGAAAAAAATCAAAAACTCGTTAGTGCCTTGCAAAAATTATCTTATTTGAGGATTTATTTGAGCCTAATACCAAAGATGACTAGAACAAAATACCTGACTCTTGCAGAACTCATCGGACATGATCATCGCTGCGCGTGAGCAAAAGTCGAATTAATTTATACACTGTTAATATGATGTATACTTAACGTCAAAATCAACTGACCACAAGGCCAAGACATGACTGTTGAAAGGTGAAACATTTTTTTCAGTATCCATGTGGACGACTGTACGGTGCTACCATCCGAAAAATGATAATAATTTGTACGAATGTTTAGTTCTCAAACATGGAACTTTCTGGTAGAATCAAGAATTATCGGCGCATCATTTAAATTTAAGCGAACTTCCTGATAACCGCTATGAGCACCCTCTACAGCCAAGTTTTCCACTCTTGCCGAAGTTAATAAAGCAAAAATCGGGTACCCCGATAAACCATTTGGTCAGGTTTATCGGGGTACCCGATGGTTCTGAAACCTAGACTACGATATATCAATCTTTAAGTTTTGGTAGAATGAGACCTGAAAATAAATATAATCCCTCAATATAAACCCCCACTCTGGCAGAAAATTTCATACTTTTCTTTCGTTCTTTGAAGTGCAAAAAATATGGCAATAGCCAGACTTGGCATTTCTCTGCACCAGGTGTACCCGTCGACTCGCACGAGGAGCAGACTACTTGATTCGCGCGAAGAGAATTTTCTTCGCACGCCGTGAACACGCATTAGTTTGGTGGTGTGCGCGTGTTATTTCTCGAGTACACGGCGGGTGCACCGTGTAGATGAATGAAACCAAATGGGAAAACTAATAATCTACGCTTTGTCTCTTTTATATTGTAAAAGAATGCTTCAATCACACATGTTGATTACTTGATTTTTGTGCGATGATGACTACAAAACAACAGATTACAGAGATTTTACGCCGCAAAAAAGCTCACGGACCATTATTTTATCTTTACGGACAGTCTCAGTTCTATTCAGGCTCTTCGTCGATGAATATTGCAAAGCACATTCCGTACGAAAACATCAGAATGTTTTATCCGAAAAATCTTTTCAGATTACTTTAGTGTTGATCCCATTTCATTGTTCCATTTCGGGCAATAAGAAGGTGGACACTTTGGCTTAGGTGGGCGCAACAAACGTTGATTTTTATGATAGAACAATTGCCTACAATGAGTTTTTGCAATTTTCTCGTCAGAGTACGCCTTTAAACTAGCAGACTTGTCCTTCCACCACGGGTTAGACGCACAGCTACTGCGAAGTGGGCTCACGGATATTAATCATTGCGTTTGTGGATTGAACCATCATTACAATGAGCACGCGGTTTTGGTAGTGCTGAACTCCGTGGCGCCAGATCGTTATTTTTGGATACCCTCCGGGGCCGAGGAATACAAACCTATGTTCCAGCTTGTGGTATCCTGGATCAAAGAAACAAGACATGAAAGAAAGCCGCGGTAAGATTGTGCTAGTGGGGGTGAAATTTTTCCATACAAACCCATTTTTTGTCAGCCATCTCATGGCGATCACAAGACCAAGCATTTTTGAATAAGTTTCCTCCAATATTTAACCAAGAAAAACTAGTCTTCTGACCCGGAAGAAATGGCTGACAAGTCGCGGGTTGTAAGAACTGGCAAAGAAAAGCTGCGGTCGTTAGCAAAAGGCTGTAAAAAGCTGCAAAACTAGAGTGGCTAATTAGAGTTCAGTACTCATTTCTCATACATACATTTATTGTCATACATCAGTTGCATTTGCGCTCAACATGTTATGCCCGATGCGCTTTGGTCAGGAAATCTCCGGAGTCATTTTGCCCTGTCGGCTCGTTTTGTCAGGTAGAAAAGATGTTGAACGTTGGAAAACATTACCTTGGCTTTGAAAATCAATCACACTAGCCATGGCAATGATATGACGGACGCCGCGTGCCATCGTTCGGCTTTGCGGAGCAAAACTTCGGTTTTAGGTGTAGAACTTCGGCTTTCTCATTTACTGAAGAGTACCTAACCGATTCGTTTTTCCCGTTTCAGGTGTAGTGTAAATGAATCACGCGCGCGGAGTCCTTTGATTCCCGCGTAGTGCAAGTGAAAAATACACCTTGCTCTTCGGTCGCCCGGAGGAGAAAACCAAGTCTGGCAATAGCATTAAGTGCAAAAAATGCAATATTTTTAATCTGCATGTTATCTTAAGCGTCGAGCTGACCAAACTGCTACACCTTTTTCATATAAAATCTTGCACAGCTCAACGATCGATGACGGACTATGCACGATAAATCGGTTTTGCTCCTAGTAACCCGTTTATGAGAATTTAGGTCATCAGATGGCAGCACTAACCATCGGAAATCGGTCTTGTTCAAAATGTATGAAAAATATGTAAGCTAGATATCTTGTTCTAATTAACTTTGCAACTGGAGAAAGGTCTTTTTCGAAGATGAAGATGAAGATGATTGAAAATAGGTTGCGTATGACTTTGAAGAATAAAAGGCTGTCAAACTTTGCAGAGAGTACGATATTCTGAAGGAGTTGAATGTTGATTATTTAATAAATGAGTTCTCTGAAAAAAAAAACTAACAAATTTTTGGTAACTTTTCAATAACAAATAAATGTTTTTTTAACTAGTACGATAAAAACGGCTTTGTTTTATTTTGGGGCCCCCACAATCATGGATCCGGCTCTGGCTGTACCCCTCTTACTGCCGCAAAAATCCTATCGTTTTTCCTTGTTCATTCGTTAGCTGACCGCTATTACTGCAAAATTTGGGTTAAATATTTAGATTAGGATTCCACATGGGAGCGTAAATTGGGTACAGTCAAGATAAAACCATTGCACTCATAGGAAACTGTCAATCGAAGCGAAACTTGACAACTGTGAACTGGGCAAACATGAAATCATTTTGAGGTATTATACTTGAAAAACCTTCTACTAATGCTAACTACTTACCACCACTTTTTGGTCTTGAAAAAGCTCAAATTTTTTTGAAATCGTTTCCTCTTTAAAAAAAAACTGTTCCCAGGAAGCAAGACTTTTTTTAAATAATTCAAAATTGACACAAACATTCGTTTTTTTTTGAATGAGTGTAAAATTCTTTATAACTATAAGCGAAAAGTGTATCAAAGATAAATGAACTATTTAAACAAATTTTAATTTTTTTAAATAGTGTTAAATATGCTTAATTAAATAGTATATATAATCAATTACTTTCAGTTATTGGTAATGTTGATCTGCGGAGAGCTTCGTAGCCGCAAGGTTACAGAGTCCGCTTTGATAAGCGAGTGGTCGGTTCGAATCTTAGTAGAATCAGGCCATTTGGTTGTCAAAGGACTTGAGCATGGGTTCATTCTCAAGCTCTCCACTACATACCCGTCCTTCAAGCTGAATTCTATAGTACCCTTGCTGACTTGCATCCTAACAAAAAAGTCCCACTTATAATAAAACTGTTCTGAGTAACGTATAATAGTTCACTTCAGGGAATTGTAATTATGACGCGGTCATGGCTGGAGGTAAGAGGTTCGATAAGACTCCTTCCTATTGACAAAAATATAAGTCCTACTTATAATAAACCTGACCAGAGGTGGAGCATTGAGTGCCTCTTCAGGGAATTGTGATTGTGACGCGGTGTTGGTAGGAGGAACGAGGTTCGATAAGACTCCTTTCTCTTGGCAAAATAAGTCCTTCTTAAATAAAACTGATTTCAGAAATATTCACTCTCTACAGGGAATTGTAACTGGCGATTTCGGCACGAGGAACGAGGTTTCGATAAGACTCCTTTCTCTTGACATAATAAGTCCCTCTTAAAATAAACCTGGCCAGAGAGGAACGTTAGGTGTAGCCTCAGTTCAGGGAATTGCCATTTGGCGATATTGGTAGGATAAAAAAGAGGCTCGGTTTAGTAGAGCAGTAAGCTTAAAATGAAAGGGTAAACTCTCACACGCAAGCACGGATATATATAAAAAAAGCGTATCATTCACTTCAATAGTGATACTGCCAATAATATGAAGTGCGGAGTACAGAAAACACCTGGGCAATATCACAATAGATCAAAATGTCTCTGGTCGCATTGATGAGTCCACACAGAGGAAAAAAAAAAAACGTTGATCTGTGATCTGGAAACAATTGCAGGGTATTTGTTCCTTTGTTCCATTATTCATCTCATTAAGCCGATATTTACGATGAATGCGCGGCCTAAAGACGAAATTTTCACGAAATATATATATATATATATATATATATATATATATATATATATATATATATATATATATATATATATATATATATATATATATATATATATATATATATATATATATATATATATATATATATATATATATATATATATATATATATATATATATATATATATATATATATATATATATATATATTAGGGTGGGGAAAAATGATCGATTTTCCAGAACCAAGATTTTTTGGTTCCTTTTGGGGCCCCACACAACCCTAAACTTACCGGGAGTCAATTGGTTTTGTCTCCGCTTGGCGCATTGCATTTCAAATTTGTATGAAAATTTATATGAGAAAACCCACTTTTTTGCATTTAGTAGCTCTAGTAATTTTTTGGGACACCCTAGCTCTTTAGTGTCTTCGGCCAAGTTGTAAAGCATCAAAAAACCTACCATTTGAAGTTATGAAACCTATGGTTTGAGCCATTTTAAGCTCTTTAGAATGGAAAATGCATAAAAGTTGTTTTTTCCATACAAATCTCCATATAAATTTGAAATGCAATGCGCCAAGCGGAGACAAAACCAATCGACTTCCGATAAAGAGAGACAGAGAGAGAGAGTAAAAAGTCTCAGAAATCGAATGGTAGGTGTCTGATCTACGTAAAATGTCAGCAGATAAACCTATTTTTGTATCGTTGGGGAATTGGGGCAAAATCGACATTTTCCTGACATTTTACGTAGATCAGACACCTACCATTCGATTTCTGAGATTTTCTTACACAAAATAAGATATAATTTTACCACTTTAAGATATTAGCGAGTTGCCATTAATGCTCAGAAACAATCGATATTATTTTGCTTTGTGAAATATACTAAAACTATGCCAAAACCGGTTTAGTGGAATCACCGTTTTGAGCTCCGTTTTTGTTCGATTTAAAATCTGTTTTTTTTTCGAAAGATTGGTAAAAAGATGCTAATATGTGGACAAGCTCTTAGAATTTTGATATTTGGTCTTAAAACAAAATGGCGTCGCAAAAACCTCAAAAATTTCCAGTTTCTCAAAAATTCAAAATGGCGCCATCGTTGCCCCTTAAGTTGAAATATGTTCAAACTCCGGGAAATTTATTTTCGCATAAAACTTCATCAAAAAATCATACATCGAAGCCAAAGCAAAAAAATTGTTGCACTGTGTAATTCAAAATTGACACAAACATTCGATTTTTTTAATGATTGTAAGATTCTTCGTAACTATAAGCGAAAAGTGTATCAAAATAAATGAACTATATAAACAAATTTTCATTTTTTTAAAAAGTGTTAAATATATGCTAAATAAAATAGTATATATTTAACTACTTTTAAGTATTGTGAATGTTGATCTGGAAATAATTATAGGGTATTTGTTTCATTATTCATCTCATTAAGCCGATATTCACGAAGAATGCACGGATTAAACAGCAAATTTTAACGAAATCATTGAACAAATAAACAAAAAAACGATTATATGCTTTTATGGAATCGCCCAGCATTGTATATTCAGTAAACTTTGCTAGATTAATCATGAATTTTGTAAAACAAACCATTTTTTACAACGCTTCTATATCCATCTCAAAACTTAATTCACCGCTCAATTATCCATCTCACGACGCCCCCATATCACACTGTTAATCATGAATGAGTCACATTATCATGAATGAACGTAGCTGCAGACCGTCGTAGTAAGTTACCTAGATATCCGCTGTAGTTGTTTACGTGCAAAGTTGGTAACCTAGGTAACCACTGCAGTGCTGTCGATTTGTGTCAATTATGTCGGAATAATTCAACATTTTGAGTGTGATTTTTTCGTATTAACAGAAACTGACTTAGCAACTTTTGATTTTCTTCAAGGCAGTAGAAAATAGATGAAAATAGATACAGTTGAAATTTAGGCTTTGTAAAAATTCATCTCATATATTTCTGCTAATTCAAGTTTGTTTTTGGAAATTTGAGGTGAACATTTCAAAGATTAAAGTGTTCGTAGTGTAGTAAGTGATTTTGTTTAGTGATGAAAATAAAAAGTAGTGATGAAAAACACGAAAGTTCTATGTAGAATTCGCTAAATGACTGTAGACCAGCTTTCTTAAATCAATTAATTTGCACATCGATTAGATCAAAAATCAATTCTTCTATGAAAATCCGAAGAAGCTTTTGCAAATTTCTGAGTAATATTTTTTTTGGTGTGAATTTTTCCTGGAGAATGTTCATGTAAGACTTTCTCAACAATGAAGTAGTAAACGGCCCTTTCATACACCCCAGACAAAAAGCAATAATAGCTAATCAAAATATGACCACCTGGTTTAGGAACGTCTTGATGTAAGAATAATATGATTATTTCTCAAAATATTTTATCATCCTGGGCATCGTTTCTCCAAGTTTTTTTTTACTACTTTACCATCATCGTGAATTGTTTCCGGTCTATATATAATCTGAATTTGGCTATACTGCTAAACTAGCCTTGCTTCCTTGGCGTCCGTTTTGAAAGAAGAATGTGTTTCTAAAGTAGAAGACGTTCGAGCAAATCGCAAAAATCCGTTACTGTTCCTCCTAGCCTGTTTTTCACTTTTATCTACTTAACCCTCTAGTGCCCAAACTAGTTTTTAGACGGACTTCGAAAAAAGCACAATGAAGCTTTATAAACATTTTTTAAGTTCTTTTTTAAGCTTTTTAGAGGTTTAACTGAAAACCGTCTGAAAGCGGCACTGGACACTAGAGGGTTAAAGATCCACAAATTTTATTTCTTTCAAAATAGTCAGGCTTGCACTTGGCTTGCAGAGGGAGAGAATACTAAACAGCATTAAGATAACTTTTTGCCAGTTTTTGCAGAAAATTTTCATGCTGAGTTCCTGCAAATTCAGCGGTTTATCTTGAAAGCCACAATTTCATAAATTTTACAAATCCACTAGTTTGGTGCGTAATCAAATAATAAATAACTCCATCAATTTATTGGTTGTTTTTTATTCAACATCTTGCAATATGTGTTCATAGCGTAATTGTCTGCTAAATATTGTTGCCAACTCAGGTCGACTTTCCACTTCACCGCTTTGGAGACGCAGACTTATTTTCTTATCGACAAAACACTGCCCGTTTATCGCTAATGCATCACGACGTTCACCTTTTCATGAATATTCACTATTTTCACCAATCATGCACGAGAGTATCTCCACTCCTCTAGCCCAACACCAACTCGTAAATGCTAATGAGTGGAAACATTCTTAAGACACCTTTCCGTTCGTGATTTCTAACGTGGAACACATGGCGCCTACAAGACGTCACTACACGTCGCCGACATCGTCGTCGGTGGCGGCGACGTCGTCGGCGGATTCTGTCACAGCAAGGCACGTGCTACCTGTTGCATTGGGCCGCCAGGATTCAGTCAAGTGTGCAGACATCGGAAAACCTTCCAGACATGAACCGCGCGCGCGGTCTCCCAACTCGTACGGAGGTGAGAGATATAAAAGCGAAAGGGTTGCACCACTAGAGATACAGTTTTTCGCCGGAAAGTGAACCTGCTGTTAGTGGATTCCGCGGTTTCGTTCGCAACTACCAGTGTTGAAAGCCAGCTAACTAGTTTAATTCGGAAAGGTAATTGTCCAAATTCGAGCAACTTCGATAAGATGTGAAATCATTTTTCCACGGTTTTGTTGTCTTGTTTGATGAATATTCGGTGTGAAATTGGTTGTAAGTAAAAATTCTCCTCGGGGAAATGATTTCCATGCCTTTGCCTTTGACAATCGTTAGCTCAGAGTGCTGGAGTTGTTGTTCTAGAGCGAAAGCATGGGAAAGGTGCTGATTGTTGTTTTCCTGGGCGTCCTTGGGATTTTGGCCCAGCAAAGTGTCTGTCAGCAGAACAGAAAAACTTGTGGGGCGGTTCTGGTCAGAACGCTAGCCGTTGTGTGCGAAAATGGATACTACGGACCGCAGAGTGTAAAGCGCAGCGATAAAAGTCTGGAGGAATCCGGTGAATTATGAACTAACAGAACGATCGATGGGATACTGACTTGTCAATGTTTCAGATAGTGATGTGATGACTTCGAACGGGTTTGACGAGGTGCGGTCAATCGGGTGGCCTTACTCCGTTGAGCCACCGTATCAGTATGCAGTGATGTTAAGAAGCAGAAGAGTGGCAACCGGTGGAGTCGTGAGTGAATGCTGCCACAAAGTCTGTACCTACAATGAATTGAGGAGCTATTGCATTTAAATTACACACAAATACTTATAACTGCTTTCAATAAAGAAATATCTCAACGCTTCGCCTCTGGCAAAAAAAAGGATTTGCGCATCTCTATTGCTAGATCTTCAAACAGGGTATGAGCCTTGGTAAAGCCGTCAAAGTGTCATTTCTCTTTTCTTACAGGTGCTGGCAAGCGATTTCAGCTCGAGCGATGGCCTCACATCGTCCGTGTACATTCAGTGTGATTTTCGTTGTCTGTTGTGGGCTGCTGGTGATCGCAGTTGCCATCCCGCAGACCAGCCGCTCGGAGCGTAATTCCACGGATACGTTCCGTCGGGTCACCCGAGATCGCAGACGTTATTGTGGCAAAGCGCTCACTGATACTCTTGCTATGGTTTGCACCAGCTATCCTTCGCCCTGGAGAAAGAAGTCCGGTAAGTTGGTTGAATAATTTCTGAGCAACCATGCGTCTTCTTTCGAAGCTTAACTGATGGGTGCGCATGGTCATTTATACTATCAAATGCGATTTTTAATCTAAATGTTATAACGCTCATCGATTGTTTTGTTTTATTTTTATCTTTTTTTTTAAATATTTTAGCAGTACCAACATCCGATGAAGATTCCTTCGAAGGGTCATATCGGGAGCAGCTTGTTGCTGAAATAAAACAGGACGTAGAAGAACTGGAACAGTTGGCCCCGGAAATGTTCAATGATAAGCCACCTCTGTTTTATCCTTTCTATCCGCGTGCCTACTGGCAGGCCTCAGACGACTCCATGGACACGCACCCTCGTGTTCGTCGGCAAATTGTTGATGAATGCTGCCGCAAAAGTTGTACTCTGAAGACCCTCAAGCAGTATTGTGCCGATTAGGAGGCACCTACCTGAGAAAACAAAATAACGACGCATGCCTTTTCGGAAACCCTGTATGAGATGATCTCGCACTAATATGGCCCTTGAATAAATTGATTTTCGTTTTAGCAGCGATGACCTGGTCCTTGTTTTGTGTTTCATTCTTTTCATCCATAAAAATAGACTGAATTTTTGATTTCCGAGTAAAGATAAATGCTTTCTATCGTTTCAGTGTTGCCATGAGTTCCACTAGCTATCACACTTCAAGAGAACTCTGCCGGGGACTTTCGGTAGTACACTGGGGCTTAATGGTCCTAATGGTGAGTTCCGTTGTGCAGGCCGATCAACGATTCTGTGGAAAACAACTGGTTACGATGCTGTCAATGCTGTGCGATGAATTCCCGGATCTACACTATGGCGTCAAGAAGTCAAGTGAGTTTTTTTATTATATTTCGTCATCTAACAAAGCACAAATTTTATTTATACATCATTATATAGCAGTGATCGATTTCGACAAAATTGACTATCCGGTTGACGATTGGATGTCGCCATACGGTCAGGACCAGGATACAATGATCTCGAACGATCTTATCGTCTCACCGAACCACGTGATGACGGATCAACAGCAGCAGTCGAAGTTACCACTCTGGGTAACCATGATGTACCCGCAGAGCTACGCGTTTCGTTCGAACACCGGCCGCAACGATCTGATTCCGCCTCGTTTCCGGAAGAGCCCACGGGAGGGAATTGTGAACGAATGCTGCTTGCGACCGTGCGGCATCAATCAGTTGCTCAAGTACTGTAAAAAAGTAGCCTAAACTGTCTCGAAAGTCGAAGATTGGCTGCGTGTCTACGGTGTTAATTGGGGGCTTTTAAAGGGCGAAAACTGTTTGTTTCCACTAAAGTTCTTCTTTTTCTGGTATATGATATCTCATACAGGCTCAGCCATGATTGTGATAGAGTTGCTGTGAGCAGTTGATGAACGTTATAGATTGATGTTTTTGATACGAATTAGAATTATCAACCTGTTGATCGTAAATGTATTGAAGAGGTTTAAACAAGCAGAGAATTTTATATAACTGTTATTGTGTTTGCAAGGGTAAATAAAAATATTTACAATGTGAAAAAAGCTGTTTTTCATTTCATAGTTTAATGGGAATTACAGATGAGAAAGATTTAATTTTACTCCACTTAGAATGTTGCAGCCTAATAATAATTATTTTTGAACGAAACAACGAATGAAACGAACAAAACAATAACATCTACAATAGGGTTAACATTTTAAATCATTCGATTAACTGTTTTTTCTATAGAAAACATGAGGATTAAGGAAAACAGTGGCCTCAAAACAGGTGGGTTTTCTAATTTTTTCCGAAGTAAAAAAAAAGACAAAAAGAAATACTCTTCTGCATGTCTATAAAGGTAAGATTATACATGAGGAAAAAAAAATTTATTGAAAAAAAAAACAGACGAACTAATTAACAACCTCACACAGCGGCTCGTCGCTAAGAAATCAAACGGCCTGCACGATTACGACTTTCCTTTTCACCTGTATCACACAAAAAAATGTTTTTATTTTCGGAAGAGTCCTTTTAGTCTGAACTTTTGTAAAAATCCAGCAAAAAATAATCATGAAATAAATTGTTCGTTTGCTATGTTTTTTTTCGCAAGAGAAGCAACGGATTGTCTCTCAAACTCACAAGTAATCTATTTCATTTTAAGAAAAGTAACCCAAAGAATGTTAAAAATGACCTGCTGCTATAAAATATGTGGCCTCAAAATGATTTAAATTTGATGATGTACTAGTTGAACGTTCCGGCGTTGCTTGAGATTTAAGTGTTCGAAATTAAGAATCATTTCTTTCAGCTCACCACCTCTTAATCTCAACTCACTTCACAAATCTGACGTCAAATTTCACATATTATATTTACAATTATTACTTCAAATGTATCTTCGATGTTTTTGGAACACAAAGAATGGAAGAATTTGAGTTGGATTATATATTTGGTAGTTTTAATATGTTTGCCAGAAACATATAGTTGCAATTTCGGATTTCAAAATGGAGTTTGGTTCTCGGCCTCTGATAATATTCAATGGTAATACAGTCGAATCGCTTTATAGCGACATCGCAAGGGACCGTCGTTATAGAGAAATATCGCAATAAAACGAATCAGTTTTATGAATATGAAGCAGAAGGGACCATTGAGAATGGCGCTATAGAGAGATTTGTCACTATATGAATTGTCGTAATAGAGAGATTCGACTGTATTTATCCCTTTCAAGCTTTTCTCTAGAAACTACTATTTTTAAATTAAAAATGGCTCCTGAAGTTGATTTTAGCCTCTGGATATCATCCCGGCTCGAAAAATGCCAATGATGGAATGTAATTGACAATTGTTTTCCAGAAACTGGAAATAACCATGGTGGACTCCATAAATTCAAGCATCCCGCTTCCACAAAGTCTGACAGTCGCGATCTTTGTCTTATAAATACCCATATTAGGCATTATTCGCGCAATTTTTCCAAAGTAGAATGGAATTAAATATTAAGAATAGGTAATGATCGATTCGAAAGTTAACCTCAGAGGAGACGGAATCGTTGTTGACGCATATTGTTTGAGTAGACTTCAACGTTTTATTGTTAACTACACAGCTTGTATAAGGCACGTGTTATCTTATGGCTCATTACTGTGCTGTGAAAACAATATGCCGTGAAACAATATTGCAGCACGGAGCAGCAGCAGCTGGGATAGTAGGACGCAGATTAGCAGTAGAAGATACAACATCGCCAAGTAGAGCGGCTATTAAAGGTAGTTTGTTTTTTTTTCTACGGAATGGATTGTTTTGGACCTGTTGATTTGATTCTTTTGTCCAATACGGACGACGCAAATTGCCTGACAGATTACAATGGAAACCCGCTCGTTCCTCAGTCTCATCTTTCCAAATACATGGCACCGAGAGTCATTGAAGTAGCACCTCAAGATTTGATCCACCGGGTGAAGTTGTACCTGGAAGAATCCATGGGGCCATGGGTTGTATTTTTCCGACCCAACTTACCTTACCAAACAGTCCCTGCTGTACGTAAGAGTCGTCTTCATTCCACTCGGTCCATGGCTGTAGTTCGCCACCTCTGCAGTCTGCGTAAGGTCCGCAGGTCGTCTTCCACCTGATCTATCCACCATGCCCGCTGTGCACCTCTCCGTCTCGTCCCTGACGGATTGGTTTCAAGAACCATCTTTACCGTTTTTACCGACATCCTTACAAAATGCCCCTCCCACCGCAACCTGCCTATCTTAGCGGTGTGGACGATAGATGGCTCCCCAAGCAGCTCCTGCAGTTCGTGGTTCATTCGCCTTCTCCACACTCCATTTTCCATCTGCAGTCCACCGAAGATGGTACGCAACACCTTTCGCTCGAAGACCGCAAAATCGCGTTGGTCCTCCACAAGCATAGTCCATGTCTCATGCCCGTAGAGGACTACCGGTCTGATCAGCGTCTTGTAGATGGCTAACTTGGTGCGGCGACGAATTCTACTCGATCGGAGTGTCCTCCGGAGACCAAAGTATGCACAATTTCCTGCCATAATGGGCCGTTGAATTTCTCTGCTGGTATCGTTGTCGGTAGTTGACAGTGAGCCCAGGTACACGAACTCGTCGACCACCTCGATTTCATCACCACCAACTTGAACTCGAGGTGGGAGGTTAGCACTGTCCTCTCGTGAACCCCTTCCTTTCATGTACTTCGTCTTCGATGCATTGATGATCATCCAATCCGTTTGGCTTCAGCCTTTAGTCCGATGTACATATCCGCCATCTTCACAAAGGTCCGAGCCACAATGTCGATATCGTCGGCGAAACCAAACAGTTGAACCGACTTTTGGAATATCGTGCCACTCGTGCGTGTTAATCCTCGCTCTTCTTATGACACTTTCCAGGGCAATGTTGAACAGTAGGCACGAGATACCATCACCTTGCCTTAGACCTCTTCGGGTTTCAAAGGAGCTCGAGAGTGCCCCCGAAACTCGTACTACACACATCACTCGATCCATCGTCGCTTTGACCAACCGCGTCAGTTTGTCCGGAAATCCGTAGCCGTGCATAATTTGCCATAGCTAGTCCCGATCGATTGTGTCGTACGCCGATTTGAAATCGATGAACAAATGATGTGTGGGCACGTTATATTCGCGGCATTCCTGCATAACCTACCGAACCGCGAATATCTGATCCAGGGTGGCGCGGGCACCCATAAATCCTGCCTGGTAGTGCCCCATGAACTGCTTCGTAAATGGTGATAGTCGACGGCAAAGTATTTGGGAGAGTACCTTGTAGGCGGCGTTCAGCAGAGTGATTGCCTGATAGTTGCAGCACTCCAGCTTGTCGCCCTTTTTATAGATGGGGCACACAATACCCTCCATCCACTCCTCCGGTACTCGTTCTTCCTCCCAAACCTTGACAATGACCCAGTGCACGGCTCTAGCCAGTGCTTCTCCACCGTATTTCGATGGCTTGCTGGGAAGTTGGTCCACTCCAGCAGCTTTATTGTTTTTCAGCCGGCCAATCACCTCCTCCACCTCCAGGAGATCGGGGGCTGGAATCCTGATGTCTCTGCTCGTGCACCAAGGTCAGTTGCCATACCGTCCTCGCGCTCTACTGCATCACCTTTTAGATGCTCGTCGAAGTGCTGCTTCCACCTTTCGATCACCTCACACTCGTCTGTCTGTGGCACGAAGCCTTTGCGGGAGCTGTTCAGCTTCTCGTAGAACTCTCGAGTGTCGTTAGCTTGGTATAGCTCTTCCATCGCTACGCGATCTCGGTCCTCTAGTTGGCGCTTCTTCCTTCGGAGGACCGAGTTTTGGCTGTTCCGCTTCTGTCGGTATCGTTCCACGTTCGCTCTCGTACGGTGTTGCAGCATTCTCGCCCGTGCTGCATTCTTCTCTTCGACTAACCGTTTGCATTCGCCGTCAAACCAATCATTTCTAGGAATCAGGGCCCTTGACCTAGTAGCGCTACAGCAGTGCTACCTATGGCGGATCGAATGCTCCTCCAGCCATCACCAAGGGTAGCTGCGCCAAGCTGCTCTTCCGTGGGTAGCTCTGCCTCTAGCTGCTGCGCGTATTCCTGTGCAGCCTCGGCGTCCCGCTGTTGCTCAATGTTTAGTCGCGGCGTTCAACTTCGGCGGGTAGGACGCTCGGGTTGGCGAAGCATTTCCTCTACCGCCGGAATATGGTTTACGCGCCAATGATCGCGTCGCACCTTCTCACTTAGCTATCGTCGGATGACAACATTGCCCAGGCAACACTTGTATCCAAGTGTGAGATAGGAGCTTGTGAGGGCCGAAGCTATGTTTGACGCTCCTTCCAGGTTGTCAACTCTCCATTTGATGCCCAAAGCGAAAGCATTGAACATAATGCAAATTTCACGGGATCTGGCTAAATAGTTGAAAGCCGTGACAGAGATCACAAAAGTTCACCCGAATAAGCTTCGTGTTTTGCTGCCAAGCCTCGAGGAAGCAAACGAGATTGCTGCTTTTGAACATTTTACGCGGCAATACCACGTGAAAATTCCAGCTCGCGTGGTGGAGAGCGACGGCGCTGTCCCCGATTCGAGTTCCACTGTTAAGAACCTGCTGAAGGCTGATCCGGGCGTTATAAGGATTCATTTGCCTTTGCATTCAGTAGCGCTAGACAAGGGCGTAAATACTTACATCCAATAGACTCGCTTCGGGTGACTTCTGCCGAGTCTGTACTGCCGAGCTTTGTACTCGTGGATAAGGTGCGACTACTCGCTTGCATCTAATGCAAGCAGTTATACGGCAACCCTTCGGCAGTAAAAGGAGATGTGGTTAATGCAGAGCAACATGCGAATGACGTCTGCGTGCTGAAAAGTGCCTTCATTGTAAGCAGATTCCGCATGATCAGAACGCATTCCCCGCGTACGAACACCGTCAAAACAAAATTAAGTGATGTTTAAAAGAACGTTCTAAGCACACTTTCGCAGTAATGCTTAAAGAAGTCGCTGTCACCAAATGGGCTTCCCCGAATTCTTACGAGGTGTTGTCGACTGATAAGTCTAATTCTGATGATTCAGTTGCAGAACCTACTTTTGCCAAATCCGGGAAGTCTAGAGAAAACGCCTCTCTTCTCCTAAACTCTCTGGGAAAGGTAAAAGGCGAAGTGTTATAAAAAATCCGAAATAAACTCCGCTGGGATATGAACTTAAAGTTGCCAGAATCCGGACTGCTGAAGTTTTCAGGTATTTTGAAGTGGATTTTTGAAAATTTCATAACTGATGCGCCCTAAAGGCTTCGGCTGGCATTTATACCTACAGTTGAAAGGTTTTCGTAGCAACTGACTGCTAAATGACACCTCCTTGTAGCGATCGTATTCGATAGGTAATCTATGCAGAGATTAGGAAATCTAAAGAGTGGCCACGAAATTATGGTAACACTTTCAATTGGCTGTAACTTTTTTCCTGTACGAAGGAAATTACCCAAATTTCGAACTTTTTGTTTTCAGAATGTCTTGTTTACATGCTGTGAATTTGACAGTTGAGTGTTTTGTTGCCGCCAACATGGAAGCTATTCAAGTGAAAGGCCGAGAAAAAATTTTGTTCGCACACATGGCGAATCAGGAGCTTTCTCAGCATGCGTTGGGGAAAACGCTGTGCATTTGTAATTCCACCGTCTCAAGAGTTTCTGAAAGGTTAAAGGACAAGTTGACGTTGTATCACAAGAGTGGAGCTGGGAGGAAACCGGGAACAACAGGCAGAAAAATGGAAGAGAAGGTCGAGAAAATTTTTACTTGGTATCCCAACACTTCAATACATAATGTGGCCAAAAGACTTGGAGTTTCGTATGTCCAGAAGATCAAGGTCAGAAGTAGATTACACACGTACAAGGTTCCAAAGTTCCCAAATCTTGATGAATGCCATCAGACAACTGCCGAAACCCGCACCAGACGGCTACACACGAACCTGCAGACAAAAATCAAGTTTTCGTCACAAAAGGAATCATCAACAGTGAAATTTACATCACTGAATGCCTCAAAAAACGTCTTTTGCTACCTCTGAGATAGCATATAAAAAGTTTAATATTTTGGTAAGATCTAGTTTCCTGAAGACATGAATCTGCCAAACTGCCTGGAGCTTTGGCCTATCGAAACGTATTGGGCTGTGGTGAAATAGGATCTCAAAAAAACCAAGGACATTTAAAAAAATGCAAGTGACATGTTCAAGAAATAGAAGAAAAATGAAAAAAAGGAACCGGATACAACTGTACAGACTCTAATAGATGGTGTGAAGCGAAAGTGTCAAGTGTTTTATCAAGGAACCTTCAAAAATCGATCCCATACATGCAACAACCTACCCCCAAGCACAGGTTGGGCCACGGTCGCAAAAAAACGCGGTTTCTGGCGTCGGTTCGTAAACGAAGTGGTCCCCATGGCTCTGTGGCTAGCGATGTCCATCGGCTAGCTCTCCCATACGGTTGTGATATCGGGTTCGATTCCCAATCAAGTCGAAGATCTTTTCGAGATGTCGACTCGCATAAACGGTCACTGATAAAACCCGCTTGATCTGTTGTCCTTGTTTGGCGAAACCGACGTTTCGTTCACCTCTGTCGCTGACCTGTTGTAGTTTTTTGGCAGAATTGAGAAGTCCAAACCCGATTTCCAGAGCCATAGACCTCATTTACCTCGCTGGATTCTTTTTAATCATATTTTTTCTAATTTTTGACGCGGTGTCATGCAGCGGTTTTAAGACGTCATTTGTATTTTTTGCGGGTAGATGCGTATGATAGTTTATTACCTTCCTAAACCTTCTTTTTATGATACACTGTTCTTTCCGACACATTCATCGACCGAACTATCTCCTCTAGGCTTGCTCCGGGGCGCAATAAAACGTCTGACCGATTCCTCTCTTGTTTCGACCTCCTTACGTTTACTCAACTTTGTTTGTTTACATCTTAGTATAAGCATCCAATGCTGTCAGATTTATTTAAATCTTGTTCCGCAAGCATGAGAAATCGCTATTTGAAATTTACTGCAAAATTTGTCACGCCCCATGTACATATTTGATATTTTTCAATTTCTCTTCAATTACACTTTGTGAAATTGTAAATGAAACTGGCAAATGTTGCGTCAGATTTCAAACGATTATAGCAAGCGGACGCCTTAATTAATTAACGGTAGTGTTGCCTATGAACAGTTTATCACGCAGCATATAATATATACATTTAGTCCTACGTCACCATTTCATACAACCCTTAGGGCTGTATACCTTGTAGTATTTGATATGGATAGCATTTTTATTGAATCTGCATAAACAAAAAAATTTCATATTCCCAGCTGTGAAAGCATTTCGAAGTGTTCTGTTTGAACACCCAGAACTCCAGCTAAGTCACGCGCAAATTTATTAATTTAGTATAGTAGAACAGCAATTTTTAAACGGAAGGGTAAAAATTTACACACAAGTACGAATTTGAATGCTGTGTATGCCACTTACTTTCAATACACACAACGGTTCGTTTGTTTTTGATGCGTTAAAAGTTCGTTTTTCCGCGGTGAATAATTACTGTTTTCGGTTCAAAAGTTTTTGAAACGTACAGTTAAGCTCAGTAGCTATCCGATTTTAGTGGAATATAAACATTTCGTGGATTAATTTGAGTTTATACAGTGTTTTTCGGTAGCGCCAGCTGATTGTTTTTGCATACTGTTGAATTTTCGGCGCGCTCGATCACCGTTAGCACCAGCTTCATCGTCAAGTTTAGTTGCTTGCCTGTGTCTCTTCGACAGCAACGAAATACCACACAAAGCGCAATGGAGAAAAAACAATGCTGCGAGTGCAAAGGTGATATAAACGACCTCGAGCCACTACGCTGCGGATTCTGCGAAGCTTACTTGCATATTAACCAGCAGTGTTGTGGCATTAATGCTCGCGGGCTAAAAGACGCATTTGCCTCTGGGAAAATTTTATTGGTTTGCTCCACCTGCAGGAATGAGTTAAAAGGCCGCAGCATTAGCTCCTATATAACCGAAACTATGCAAACACAATCACAGCCACTCGCTCAGCCTGATCTGTCCGCGCAGTTTCAACAGCTGTGCGGTGTTGTTGAAGCATTGAGCAATAAAATTGATAATTTTGCTACTAGGCCAAAACCGCCCCCCGCTACTCCGTCTCTATGCGACACGCCGATTGGCCAACAAGACGAAGTGCAAAACGTCGACGAGATGAGCGCGAGCCATCCATCCCGGCTGCTCCAGACTGTGGAACAAAAGAAATAAATTTGAGTGATCTTTCTGTTCCTTCTATTCTCCCGGCTGCCGTTTCGAATAACTTTTGGCTGTATCTTTCGGGTTTAAATCCGCTTGCCTCGAATAATGACATTCAGAAAATTGTTTCTCGCTGCTTGGATGTTCCCGATTCTGTAGAAGTTATACGGCTTGTACCCAAGGACAAAGATGTCACCACACTGTCCTTCGTTTCTTTCAAAGTTAGCATGGATCCCGAATTGAAGGATCGAGCTCTGAATGCAGATTCGTGGCCCGCAGGCTTACTATTCCGCGAGTTTATTGACCAACCAAAAAACTCGTACCGACGACTCAGGACGGATGTGATATAGATTTAATGCGTACTTTTGTGGACGGTATCTGTCTGTTAGTTCTAACTCTTTTGCACTGAATAATGCTGTGTTGCAGCGTGACGTCATTAATGAAAGCGGAATCCAAATCGCCTACCAGAATGTGCGCGGACTGCGTACAAAAATTGATGAGCTATTTCTGGCTACCCGTGACTGTAATCTTGACATTATAATTCTAACTGAAACTGGCTTGGACGATCGGATCAATTCTATTCAGCTTTTTGGATCATCATTCAACGTGTTTCGTTGTGACCGCAGCTCCCAAAACAGTAACAAATCTAGCTTTGGTGGAGTATTAATTGCGGTGGCACATTGTCATGCTAGCTCATTGATCGAGACGGTGAATGGTAACTGTTTAGAGCAAGTATGTGTTAGCACCACAATAAGAGGAACGAAGCTGCTACTGTGCGGTGTATATATTCCGCCTGACAGAAGTCACAAAGTTGACGTCATCGAGAAGCACATCGCTTCTGTGGGTGAGCTGTACGATAAAAGAGGTGAAAACAGTATCGTACTGATCTGTGGCGATTTCAATCAACCGCGACTAGAATGGCGACAGTCCACTCTGCCGTTATTTCAGCTTATCTCCCTGCAGCTAGTGCTACATTGGTAGACGGCATGGATTTCTACAATTTATGCCAAACAAATCTCCAGCGAAACCATCTAGGGCGCATACTCGACTTAGTGTTTTGTCCATCTGATTGCAGAGTATCGACTGAACGCAGCGTTGTGCCACTGCTTTCTGTCGATCTAGACCATCCGCCCCTCACTATCACTTTGCCTGTCACTTGCAGTAGCGATATAGCTCGTGCACGTGTTGAGGTAGGAAATAGATCGCTAAATTATCGTAGGATAGATTTTGCTGCGCTGTCTGATTATTTATTAAACTTCGATTGGGAGAGTCTGCTAACCTGCACAGATATTGACGAATTGACTCACCGTTTTTGTGATGTAATTGTTCAGTGGTTACATTTTAATCTGCCTTTTGTGAAGCGCCCTAATTCACCTGCTTGGGAAACTCTTCGGTTACGTGAATTGAAACGGCTAAAGAATAGCTCTCAGCGCAAATATCGCCGATTGAAAACTGCGCTTACGAAGTCTGATTTTAAACGTCATAGTGATGAATATCGTCGTTTGAATCGCACACTGTACAGGTCATATGTGCTACGGGTGCAGACCGACCTTCGAAGGAATCCGCGAAACTTTTGGAACTTCGTTAACACCAAGAGGAAATGCTCTTCCGTACCTGTGAATGTACGTTTCGACAATGATGAATCAACATCGGAATCCGAGTCATGTGAGCTGTTTGCAAAGCTCCGTTTTTGCTGATGAAGCTGCCTCTGACTCCGAGGCTGATTCAGCGGCATCTGGTGTTCCCCCCGGTTTAGTCGACCTAAGTACCTTTACGATTACGACCGATATGGTATTGGCTGCAGCAAAAAAAATGAAACGGTCATATTCGGCAGGTCCTGATGGAATTCCTGCTGTTGTTTTTAGTCGTTGTGCTACCACTCTTGCTGTTCCGTTATGCCACATTTTTAACAAGTCTTTTACGCAAGGAAAGTTTCCTGCAGTTTGGAAGCAGTCGCTGATGTTTCCCGTTTTAAAATCCGGCGACAGGCAAAACGTTAGAAATTATCGTGGCATCACTAGCCTTTCTGCTGGGTCTAAGCTATTCGAGATCATAGTAAGCGGTTATATGCTCTCCTGCACTAAGCACTATATTTCAACCACTCAGCATGAATTCATGCCGGGCCGCTCAGTCTGTACCAATTTGTTGGAGTTCACTTCGTCTTGCATCTCACAGATGGAACAAAAAGCTCAAGTTGATGCGATATACACCGACCTCAAAGCGGCTTTCGATCGTTTGGACCACTCAATCCTCCTGCGTAAAATCTCACGCCTAGGTGCCTCCCACCAGCTCGTTGCATGGTTGAGCTCGTATTTACGAGGAAGAGTTCTACGCGTAAAACTGGGTTCTAGTATTTCATCGCAGTTTACTAACAAGTCAGGAGTTCCCCAAGGAAGTAATATGGGGCCCTTGCTATTTGCACTTTTTTTCAATGACGTGACACTGCTGCTGGGTGATGGCTGCAAGCTGGTGTATGCAGATGATTTGAAGTTGTTTCTGGAAGTTCGAACTATCGAAGACTGCCGTCGTCTACAAAATTTCTTGAATGTATTTACCAGCTGGTGTCGAAAAAACTGGCTTGTGGTTAGTATAACCAAATGCGAAGTTATAACCTTCCATCGTATTTTAAACCCTGTTATCTTCGACTATCGCATCGTCGGATTGGAACTGAGGAGGGTTGATCATGCAAGGGATCTAGGTGTTCTTCTTGACACTAAACTTACATTAATATTTGAATCCATACAAATTATTTTTTTATTAGGTACGTAAGGTTGAACTCAGAAATGTGCTTTTAGTAGACAGTTATTAAAGAAATGATTGAGTAAATGTGAATATGTATTTGAGAACAGTTCAAGTAAATTATACAAAAGTTAGATCAACAATTGTGTCACTTAATGATTGTTTCCGGTCAGTAGCCACAGAAGTGACATCGAATCACAGTGTTGACTGTACGTTACTGTAATATGCAGTGGTGGGCACCATTCCGCTAATTCGCTAATTCGCTAATTAGCGACGCTAAAATTCAGTTAGCGATTTATCGATTTCGTTAATTTTTGAGCTGGTTAGCGAAACTGTTAGCGTCGCTAAAATTTTGGCCTTCGAAACGCTAATCGCTAATTCGCTAAATTTTGTAGAGAAGCGACAATAGAAATATTTAGAAAAACTGTGAATTGCTGATGGCGTACGTAAATTGCTTCGAAAGATGAACATACTTTAATGCGAAAGTTACGTTTGTCAGTTTTTTACCCTAGAATGGAGTTCCAGTTATCGTACAAGCCACAGGAGCATTTTGAAGAACAAGGTACAAGAACTTTGGTAAATTGCAATGCGCTTGAAATTCTGACAACTTTGGTTATACTTTTTCGATTCAGATAATAATTGAATTTTTATGAAAACATTCCTAAGAGTATTTTCAATGCAAGCTAAACAACTTTTGTTATTCTTGTTTTTACAAAATCAAATATGAATACCGTTTCGTGAACCCCTTACTGTAAATAGCTTTAAAAAGTAATTGTTTTCGTTTGTTCAACCAAAAAAGATCAAAGTGGTCCAAATCTTACAAAACACGAGCAATAAATATAACGATATGACTATTTATATATTGAAAAGTTAGCGATCAGCGATTAGCGAAAGTTCCGCTAATGTGGGTTTAGCGTTTAGCGTTTAGCGATTATCGAGCTAAATTTTCCGGTTAGCGACTAAGCGATTAGCGTCGCTAAATTTTCGATTAGCGGTGCCCACCACTGGTAATATGATCAATTTGTATGAATCTAAAAATATTATTCCCGTAATTCTTCTGGATATTCTATCACACTGAAATGTTCACAGCTTTTAAACTTAACATTTTTCAACGATACGACAAATCAGCAGATTGTTCCTCAACTGGCATCCTTACAGAGTGCTTTAATTTGCCGTATATCGCACGGTCGGATACAACATTCATAGCCCACATTACGACGGAACCGTGTTCTGTCCTGCACACCGGTTATAGGCAGTTGGCCAACATTTGCTTTTTCATAGGGGACTGGAAACAAAAAAGAAAAAAAAAATCATCAAAGAACCTCGGAATCAAGCCGTTCTTGTTCGAAAATCTTACACTCCTCGTTGCATACCGTCATCAGAATGAGAGCGAGCCGCTCTCCACAATATTTGTCTTTTCCTGCCCGGGGAAATAAATCAACAACTTCGGCGGCAAACACACAAATCAATAGGAAAATAATTTTAATTTTCATCTTGTTCAAGAACGACTGACCAATCAATAGTTTCGATTCCGCTTTTCAATTGCTACTGACCGGTGCACCAGTTCGAAAGGATCATTTTTATCACTTGTTTTTATTTTTCTATCTGAGGTGTTTACAGTATACGTTATATTTACGAGCCAGTAGCACTTTTTTTTCTTCATTCCACTGACTCAGCTTGTCTGCTGCGAATAAGCTTTTACTTTTTCACACCAGCCTTATGGAGCCAAAGTTCAACCCGATAAGGCAGTTTATTTCTGGTGAAAATTCCTCGAGCCCTATGACTCTTTCTTTCGCGCTCTCTGTCTCTAGCTCTTCCAACATGCTGAGCCTTTTCTCACGAAATCACAGTAAAAACAATCATAATAGCTAATTACATGAACTGCTACTGAAAGTCAGGTTCAGCAATGTAATACCACTAGGGGTGTTTGTCTATTGGACTGACTTTGTCTGATTGTGGTTCGTCCAGTATTCGGACTAATTCGAAACGCTGCCTATCGCTAGCAGTAGCCGGAGAACGCGGCACAAGACAACATCGCAGGGGCGATTTATCAGCCGTCCGTGTAGTGATCACGAATCGTGCGTCTTTCTCGTGTGCTCGTTCCCTGTAGTGAAGGGCGCACACGTGTGACAATTTACGGAATGATTGTTCGATCTTGGTTGTATCGTTTCTGCTGACCGATCGCTATCTGATTCTAGGCGAACTTAATTGAATTTCCGGACAGAGTGGCGTCGCGGCGGCCCTAGACAATGAGTGCACTGCGAGTGATGCAGACAATTTATGGTTTCCAATTTGCTGGACCGAGTGCCGGCCCGATCGGGTGTGTGGAAAAGGTCATGTGATAGTTTTCGACACGCGGCGACATCGGTGGAAGATATATGGCCATTCTAGACGGCACCGTTCTAATTTTGTTTGGATTTTTCCATACAATTATATGGGTAGATGGATAAGAATTGCGTTTGGGAATAGACAAAACACATTTCATTGTAAGATAACCCAGTGGCGATAAATTGAATTTCTGATGTCGAAAACATTGAAGCTCAATTTCATTTCCATTAACTTTGGCTATCGTTTGAGGTAATCTACCTAATTAATTCAGTTTAATGTAAATAACAGCCGCTTATGAAAAATTCGTATTTATCTCATTGTGGCCGGTTGCTCAGAGATATAATTTTAAAATATTCTACTTTCTCAAACGATTGCCAATATTGTTGATCTAAAACTTTAAAATGACTACAATATAGATTTTGCTCAATTGATTTTTGCATTTTGGTTAGTATTTTATGCTTTTTTTTCAATTTGATTTGATTGCTGATTTTTGACGTAGAACTACGTCTCTAAGTGAATTGCGTTTCAGGGATGTAAAGTAAAAATCTAAAAACGAGAGCGCCACGGAAACTGTTCAATTGAAATGCTTAAAACTAAGTCAGTTTTCAACAGAATTTTTTCATTCTTGCAGCAATTCTGATACAAAATTCGTCATATGTTCGCCAGCAAAACTTGATTTTACGATCATAACTCTCGTACTATTAAAATGTCATGTTGAAACGTAAACTTTGAACATTAATAGCGAGAACAATAATCCAGGAATCGTGATGATACCCAGAGCATAGAATAGCATAGCATAGGTAGACTGCCGTAGTCGCACTCCGTGATTGGTCGAAACAACAAAATTGCAAAATGAACCAGATGAATGGTGCTTGGGACTAGCATTACATCCTCATTGTGCAATTTTACTGGCTCATACTTTCACAACTGACGAATAACGACGCCGCCCACGACCGAAAGGCGGTACACTTCCAGTTTTTGGAAAAAAGCCCAGACTATTTCTATTCAATATGGGCTTTTCCGGGCAGATCGCTAGACCGAAATTTGACTCCAGATGCCATCAAATAATTCAACAAACGGCCTCCAGTTATTCTATGTCAACCTTGAGGTTGTGTCTTGCACATAACGATTCTGTAATTTTCGATTTCTATTTTAGGTTTTGAACTTGCCTTTCAGATTATGGGCCCTGGAATTCAGGTTGTAGATTTCTTTTAACCGACTCAAAATTCTGGATTTTTTTCAAGATTTTCTGTTTCCGGTATTTTATTTTTGATTTTCCGATTTGAGCATTTTCAGCTCAAATTTGTCTCGACTATTTTCAATCGATACTGAATTTTCCTGATATGTTGGGCATTGCTCAAAGCTTTAGCTATAAACTATTGTAAAAATTGGCTTTCGTTGAGAGTGAGTCTTTAGAAAGATGCAATGGTTTAGCCGAGAGGAGGAGGTTTAGGGTTACCCTCCTAGAGCCTTTGATCTTCAATATTTTTTTCACTATAACGGTTCTGCATTATGTTAGCATTGATCTATATTAAGGGCAGTAGCAGACGCAGGGATTCGTGGCTCACTCTACAATTGGCTCAAGTCGTATCTTGAACGTAGAGTGCAGTTTGTGAATACCCGGAGAAGTAGATCGAACTCGTTTATTGTCCAGTCAGGAAGTATAGCCGAGACCAAGATGATCCTCATGCAATACTAGCAATCTATAAAGGACTTGTTAGAAGCAAACTTGATTTCGCAAGTGTCGTTTGGCGGCCTAACTACGTAACTTACATATAGCGAATTGAAGCAGTCCAGAAAAAAATCTTAAAGTTTGCTCTTAGGAATCTCGCGTGGAACGGAGAAGAACTACCTCCCTATCAAGATCTGTGCTCTCTGGGGAACCTTGACACGATCAACTCACGACACAAGATAAATGACATCATCTTTTACACGATCATTTTATCCGGACGTACTGACAGCAAACCTGTTGCTGAAAGACTGATATTTAACAACAGCCAAGTCACACTTCGACAACGAAGAACATTCGAGCTTCCTTTCCGATTCAGAAACTATTCGCAGAACAAGCCAACTACTCTATTTATGAATACCTTCGACACACTGCAGCAGATCATCAATAACGACATGAGTACCCCAGCGTTGAAAGATAGGCTTAGTTTATACTTTAAAGGACAACTGTATTAGTTTTTTCTTTCAATGTTTGACTAGTCTATGTAATTTTATTAATCTTATATTTATATTCATGTATATAACTAACCTGTATAAGTGTATCATGAAATTTATTATTAAGAATGGATTGTAAAATATTTTTTATTAAGAATGGGTAACGGGCTTTCAGTCTATATTCGAATTTCAAATGAATAAATAAAATAAATTATTGTTTTTTAAAGATTGGACTCGAAAAAAAAAAAATGAGACACACAAAAAAATCACCAAAAGTTCAGTTTAAATCGGTTAGTTTTCAAATATTTAGGGATTGAATAACTACATATTGGCTATGGCATAACTTATTTATTGAATTTACTCCCCCAAGCTGAATGCTCGTACATTTCTCTTGACACTGCTGATGAGATCTTGAGCGAGCTTTGCCGATCTTCCTTACACAATTCCTCCCCGGTTTTATTCAAAGCTTCATCGGTTTTGAATGTTTTACTGCTTTTCGTCAGCTTCTTGTTCATTATCGCCCAAAACTTTTCGATCGGACGAAGTTCTGGCGGAATCGCCTCCTTCGGGACCACATTAATACCCTTCGCTTTGTACCAATCCATTACAGGCTTGGCGTAATGGCACGAAGCGAGGTCCCGTCAGAACAGCGTGGGTCCGCGATGAGAGCGAAGGAAGGGCAGCAAGCACTTCTGCAAGCATTCCACTCGATAAATCTGCCTGTTTATGGTGCCGGTTGTAACGAGCGGCCTGTTATATCGTCCGCATTCGTAGATCGCCTGCCACAACAGGTTTTGGCAATTTTGTCCGTCTTTCTCTTCCGGAACTTTTCCGGAACCTCCACGCGGGACGTACCGACAAAAAACTCGAGGCCGGGAATTTGTTTGGTGTCCGTCTCGATGCATCTCTCGTTGGCCATGACGAGACAGCCTGGCTTGACCAGCTAATAACGGAACAGCTTCCACGCACGCCATTTGGCCACCGCGTGTTGTTTGCCAGTCCGATTTAGCGCCTTCCTGACCTCAAAAACACGTAGTCTAGCCCGCTTCACTGTCTGCTGGACGAACGAATTGACCTTTTTGGCCACGTCTTGGGAGAAAAAGTTAGGGTTCTTCTTGAAGTACTGCCTTATCTACCGCGCCATCTCTGGATATTCCGTTTATGGTTTTCGGATGCTTCTCGCGCGCCGCTCGATTCTTGTTTCGAATGCATTTCGGAAACTATTAGTGTCGCATTTTTTCCGAGTCCAATCTTTAGGTTGTCAATGAAATTCATGGGAGAAAATTGACTTTAATAATTCCTGTGTAATAATTGTCTGTGCAGAAGCAAAGTGAGCCGTCACGAACTCTGGGCCCACATTGTTTCCAACTTTCCCATTCTGCCTCTTGTTTTCGAAGTTTTGTTTTCCACCCAATCCTCGTTGCTTTTAGTAGATTGTTTATTTGGGAATCCAATTCTAAGGTGTCCTGTTAGATCAGAGCGCTATTTTCCGCTAATAGTTGAACCACCTGATGAAGTAGGAAAGTTGAAGTATTGTATCTAAGGCTTTTGATGGAGTACTTCTCCACATATCGATGTCTCAGTCGTTTTGGGGCTCCAAAATAATGAGGCGAAGGTTATTCTTGGTCTGATTATTGTTATATACACCCAATGTATCATGCTGGGTTTAAGACCCCGACGGCTCTGCTGCATAGAGCGTTTGTAGCCCTGATGATTGTTTGTTCGATTGGAGCATTCCAGTTTAGTTTCTGGTCAAGTATGATTCCCAAATATTTTGCTTCAGTGGATGTGCTTTATATCGGTGCCTTCCATCCGCGCTTCGAAGACGGTCGTTCCAGTTTGCCTCCGAGTACTGATAGCAGAATACTACGATCGAAGACTTCAAGCGTTCGTCGACCGGTCTCCTTCCACGTCCACGATTATTGTCCGTAGAGTGCCACCGGGCACTCGAGTCCTATAGAGCACAAACTTCGTACGGAACTGTAGGCTACGGGACCTAAGCTGGTTATTCGGCTAACACCAATTATATCAATGTCGTCTGCGGAGTCCAGGATGACGACCTCTTCACACCTGCCCTTTGTATTGCACCTTCTAAAGCTATGTTGAACAGCAAGTTCGAGAGCCCGTCACCTTGCTTCTGATCATCTAACATCACAAACGCGTCCGAAAATTCGCCCGCTGTCCTGACGCCTAATGTGAAACCGTCAAGCGTCACACTTTACTGTATCGTACGCCGCCTTAAAGTCAATAAACAGATGGTGTGTCTGTTCTTCAGACCATACCCTTTGGATAATCTGAAGAATTGCACTACACAGCTGCTCGCTCCCAACTTCGAAAAGTTTGGCCAGTAAGCCGCCCTTCCCAGCGGTTTTGTGGTTCTTCAGTTTTTTGCAAGCATTCTCCACCTCGTCCAATAATGGTGGGTCCACAGCTTGTCCGTCCACCTCGATTTCTATCCTGTTCCTCTTCACGATATCCTACCTTCCTCACCGTTTAACACCATTTCAAAATGTTGCCTCCAACGCCTGGCCACCTGCGATTTATGGCTAATCTGGTTCCCCTCTCTGTCATTACACATGGTACAGTGATAGGCATAAATAAAAGCCCACCTTGAGTATTTAGAAACATTTCTCGGTTTCTGGACTTTTTTATAAAAATCTGCAGCCGTCATTTCATACGATTGTTCGTTATTTATCACTTTCTCTGGTAATTAACAAGTTTTGTCATTTTTGTTGGATTTTGTTTACCAACTTACATGATTTCTTGAATGTGTGCAAAAATGTGTTGACAAAAATAAAAGCCCACCCCCAAAAAGTTCTTTTTAAATCATTGAAAACCTTTGAGTAACTCGTCGTTTTCACATGTTATGACAGCTAGGGCTGTGCAATGTTTCAGTTGACGCGATATAAACAAAGTGTTGCTCAGATTGGCATATAAAATTCGATTTTTGTTGTTCACACAAAGAGTTTTCATCAAAATTCAAATGGGTGGGAAAACATCAGCATGCAAGTCCGAAATCTAGTAGTTCAAGATCATTTGAAGCAGATTTCGCTGCGGAAGATTGCAGAGAAGTTCGGAATAAGCCGGGGAGCAGTCCGTGGAATTGTGCAGAAGCATAATACTTATGATTCGCTTGCTGACAGATCCGGAAGAGGCCGTCGTCGGAAGACCGATAGCCGGACGGATCAACGAATCATCAGGGAAGTGAAAAAATCTCCCAAAATATCGGTCAAAGTGATTCAGGAAAACTTATCGTTGGCGGTTTCGACGAGAACAGTACGCCGCAGATTAGCTGAGCATGGACTCAAGAGCCTGTACTGGTACGATCTGGTTCCTGATTCCGTTAAGAGATCTATAGAAGCTTTTCGTGTCGTGCCTGGTGTAGCAATTTCCAGTCTCTGCGAGGTAGTACTCACGTTTCTTTTACGACGCCTCTTTTCGGCAGCCTCCCGGTGTTTCTCCTGCATCTGACGCGTCACACGATTAGCTGCATGTTGGTGTAGGCTCGGTTCTTCTCTTCCGTCCACTTTAGACACTCAGCATCGAACCACCCATTACGCGTGGTTCTCGTTGTCATGTCTATTACTTCTTGCGCTATTTCGTTGACCACATCATGGATGTGCTTCCACTGCTAGTTCAAGTCCACTTCAGCTGGTTTACCGACTCTCTGCAGCAACTCCTTCCGCTGATAACCTCTGGATGTCCAGACGTATCTGCCTTGCAGATCTCGATTTAAATTCGTTGGACAGCCGGGCGCGAATCTTGCCTACCACGAGATAGTGATCCGAGTCGATTTTTGGTCCTCGAAAGGCGGCTGACGTCTCAAAGTGCCGGCCTTAGATCAGCATGTAGTCGAACTAAAAGCAGGGGGGTGTCTCCAGGTGTGCCTCCGATTGTTCACCCTAGCAAAAAAATATGAACCACCCCAATGAAAATCAAGTTTAAGATACCTAATGAACATTAAAATAATTTACATCTGGTTTGGAACGAGCTGTGAGTCATTTTAGAAACCCGTTTTAAAATATTCCATATTAAGCGTTCGGTTGCTAACAGCTAAGTCCCAGAAGGTCGATTTTCGTTCTAAGATTTTTTCGAGGCAACATCAGATCTCGAAGTTTTATGCATTTTTGAGACATTTGGCATAAAAAAAGTTTCAATTTTTCCAATTTTTTGTACTCCCTCTTGGTAGTTTTTCGAAGGTCGAAAAATCACAACTTTGGGCGCTTTGAGCACCCCTAAATCATGTCCGTTTGAGCTGAAAATTTGCACAGATAATTTTTTTGGGCCAATAAACAAAATGCACATGGTCGGTTTTAGAAATTTGACATGACCCTTTTCGCTGCCACCCTAGTCTAGGTCCATACAGATTGTTCCGATTCGTATCATTCTCTGGATTGTTCGTAGCATGTTTATTTCAGTATGCTGCCTTACTAGGGCTACGATGTCTAATCTCGTGATGGAGCTGCCGTCATGGGTGTAGCTAGCGAGACACCGCATATCATAGATCAGCCGTCCGCTCCGGATCAGTCGCTGTTTGAGCCGCCCCTAAACTGGGGAACAGACGTTAAGGCAAGCTGCTCTCCAAGTAGAACAACTCCCCCTTTTCTGTCAGCATACGACCATGTTCCCTTGGTTGCTCGTGGTAACAGTCGGTACCACGTGGGAGTTGCTGGGCATTATGCTATAGACCACGTTGGGGTCTATTTTATGCCAGCTAGTACGGGTGTGCTGCTGGTACGCATTGTCCAGCCGTCCGTGTAGTTTCAAGTAGTGAAATCTACAAGATACTCATTCGTTTTCAAAGCTGATGAGAGAAGCGATTTCTCTTGCGAATTCGTGAATACTTTCTATGTTTTCTACAGATATGTATCGTTCGAAGTTGTATAAACGTATTTTCACCTTGTACCAAATAACAAATCCATCCAACATCATATAAAATACTGAAATGATAGACAAATTGAATTGGACACTGTGATTTTTTCAAATAAATCGTTTTTTTGGTTATAATTGTTACCATTTGTATTTTTGTACGTTATTCCCAGAAGGGGGAGCGGTTAAGCTGAGATTTCGTAACCAAATGCTACGAGGAGGAAGGGGGTGTGTGAAAATCATGAAAAAATGCTTCATCATTTTAGTATGCTTCTTTAGGTGCGCAACCAATTTCTCTTATTTGTATAGATCGCACGAACACCACCACGGTCGATTTTGACGTATCATAAATTACTTGGACACGTTAGTGATTTTATTGTGGTATCATTTACTTTTAGCTGTGTGAAAATGTCTGAGTTTGTGCCAGATAATCGTCATTTGCGGGAGTGTTACTTTTCTCACTTTATTTGAAGAAAACGGTCGCTGAAACGCACCAAGAGTTGAAAAAAGTTACAGAAATGCTGCACGAAGTGAAACAACGTGCCGTGATTGGTTTCGTTGCTTCAGAGAGGGTAATTTCGATGTTGGCGATTGTCCACGTGAAGGAAGGCCTAAAACTTTCGAAGACGCTGAGTTGGGAGCATTGCTCGATGAGGATCCACACCAAACGCAGGAACAGCTGTACTCAAGACAAAAGTAAGCTTATGATGAAAATAAAGTGAAGTTTTCATTTCTAAACACGTTCTTTTGAAAAGTGATTCCTAAAAATTCCCTGTAAAATATGAAAGAATAAATTCTTCAAATGTGTACTATAAATCTAAAATTTCGAAGCTTTTATAAAACTGTAGATATTTAACATTTTTGCATACGCTCTTTTGAAAAGATTCTTTGAACAAAATAATGTTCAAATGAAATTTTCATTTTTCTAAAATACTAAAGTTTTACTAATATGTAAAATTGGTAAATATTAATACTTGAAAACACTATAGAATTTCAAAACAATCTTATTTCTCGAATCACACTTTGAAAAGTTACTCATACCGAAATACCTAACTCAAGTTGCTTACGTTCTCTGAGTTAAAATTTGTCCCCTCGTTTACCTACTTAGGTATAAAAATTGAGGAGCTTCGCTATTTTCTCTACAGTCCAAATAAGCACTGACGAAGGCGCTAAGTAAGCGTTGAAATACGTATATGCAAGTGATAAGTGAAAAGTGATAGAATTAATTAGTGGAAGTGGATAAAAAGTTTAATGTGTAGGTTTTTCATATTGATAAAAAATTGAAAAGTTGCTGCTGGCGAAAAAAAATGAACTATGAAAATAAGATTTGTTCAAAATGCTATATAGAATCTTATTTTGCTGTATTTTTACTCAAAATGAAAGCTTTTTGAAAATGTCAAATTCTCATAAAAATCATTCCTAAAAACACCCGTTTGGGAAATTACTTTTAGCGAACAAAATTATTGTTAAAGAAAAAACAAATTTGTGAAAAAAAACCGTCGAACTAGCGAAAGCAAATAACGCATGCACTTTGAACACTTACGATTAATGTGAGGTACGGGAAAAAATCTTGAATAAAAATTCAATTTTTCCAACAGAAAGGTTAACTTCGCAACAACATGTTGATGGTGTTTTGTTACCAGAACAAAAGGGTTTTTTGTAGCAAAAATAATAGAGAAGAACGGCAATTCAAAATATAACAACTGACATAGACTGGCGAGAATCGGTAATTTACCCTAACAACATTTGTGGGATAGTGACTATTGTGGTGTAATTGCCTTCGGATTGTTGGATGCTAACACAAAACACACGCGGTTAAATTTGTAAAAAATATTAATGAACTGTGTTTTAATTTCGTACAGTTTTATTTTACTTCTTGCATATGTTAAGAAGTGAGATGATCACAATCGATACAAAAGATGATGGCTTACGAGCTAGAGCTATAGAATGTGGAGGGTCACAATTGAATAGAAACATAACCTTTTGCCGATTTTAGTACTTTGTATGGTTTGCATTGGAAACGAAAGGAGTTGCAGTGACTTGTAATCTGCTAGAATTTCGAAAATTAATTTTGAATAACTTTTCTCGAACTTATAACCGGGAATTGTCACTCATTCCTTTCGTCTCATCAATTTGCCGTAGTAACTAAACTCTCTAGATTAGGCTACAGTTTGTGATGAAATAAAATAGATATCATGTTGGGCGATAATAAATAAATCAGCTGAATAACATACACTTGCATTTGAATCGTTCGTAATAGTTTGCTCACAATAGGCTAGTTCGTAGCTTGCTCTAACTATTCAGGATGGGGAATCTAATAAATACAATGGAAGAGTCACTTGTACGGAACAAGGAAAGAACCCCTAAAAAGTAGTAATTTTCTCGGTTGTCTACAAACGAATTAAGCTCACTGTCCGTTCCTTGTTCCTAAACACAGAAATGCATGCTTGAGACTTAAAAAATATTCCTTTAATCGCTTCTAGGTTTGCGTTTAAAATACTTCAGTCACGTATTGTTTTCTTTGTTTTTTCTTTTTTTTTCATTCGTAAATTTTGTTTGCTCACGAAATTCAGTATACGTCAATGCAGTTGAAATAAAAATCTAACTAACTAACTTGAAGCATCTGCTAATAAAAAAAAATAATTTTTTTCCACATCAAACACACGCTCATTCAGTTGCCCATGTTGTGGTGATCGTTGCGCCTGAGATACCCAAACAGCCTGCCACCAGGGCGGTCCTTTTACGTCGCCGCAGAAACCCCCTTCGTCGTTGCACCCATAGAGCCGGATGTCGGAGGGGAATAAAAGTTCGGACAATGCGATTGTCCGGGGTTGCTTTCGAGACACCGCCGCAGATGGGAAATCATTCGCAGTAACTTCTCAGCTCGTTATATGAGCAACTTTTCTTGCAGCACTCATCGTAGATTCCCGCCCGGCGTACCCTTCGATGACCCTTCGACCGTGAGAAGGGAAACCCATGCGAACCGTTTTCCGGCAGGGTTTCCACTTCAATATCCATTGGGGCCTGCGGTTGGTCTGAGAGATATTCTGATGACGAGGAAACGATTAACCGATTATAGTTTTTTGGTTCATTTGTTTGTTTCAAGTAGACCTTACCTGTACGATGGTGACTCATCATTGGGTAGCGGCCTTGACACAGCATGGCCAAAGTTTCTGTCAACTTGCGACCGCAATACCGGGACCGAGTGATGTGGTGTAACAGCTCGCTGTCAGCTCCATTTGGTGGTGCCGGAACTGGTGATGCGTCCAAAAACGACGGCAGCAGCGTCACCAGCACCGGGATTATCAGCAATCCGCCAATTCGAATAAACGCTTGCGATCGCATCTGGAAACAGTAATTGAGATTGCAATCAATTAGATAAAGTGTGCTGTAAAACAAGGGAACCTAAATTGCTTAAACAGCGGGGAATGTGGGCATATCGTGTTCACATATCTGCGAAACACGGAATAGTACTACAGGGTGTCCGGATATTATCCGTACAATAAAACAGTGTTAGAATTAACCTTTATTGACGACTTGAAAATCAACATACATAGTATATTATATGAATATGTTTACAAGAAACAAGCGTTATTTGTTTATTTGAAAATGGCCACCCCGTGCTGAGATACACGCCTTTAAACGTTTCGGGAAGTTATCCACGATGGCCGCAAGGTCTTCTGCAGTTATTTCCTCCCAAGCCTTTAGAAGAGATGATTTTTGATGTTCTATTGATTCATGGGGTGTTCTGCAGGCTCTTGACTCCAAGATGGACCAAACCGAATAGTCCATCGGGTTCAAATCCGGTGAGATGGAGGGCAATTCTTCTTTCCTAAAAAAGCTCGGAAAAAGGCGTTCACAAAGACTAATAGTCTTTTTTGTCCCATGAGCCGGTTCCCAGTCTTGCTGAAAAATCCAGTCATTATTGCCGAAATGCTGTGCTGCCCAGGGAGCTACTGAGTCAGTCAGTAGCTTCTGATACACTGTTTGGTTCACTTTTACCCCTTTTTCGATAAAGATCAAATGGGTTTTACCGGTGTGAGTTTTTCCAGCCCAAACCATGACAGAAGCGGGATGATGACTCCTTGAAATACTTCCTCGATTTTGGGAAGTAGCAGGAAGCAACTGCCGATCATTATGGTGATTGTGATGCTGCTCGATAGTAAAAATTTTTTCATCGGTAAACAGCACTGATCAAAAGCGGCCCTCGGACAATTGGTTCAGAACAACCATAGCTTTTCTCAACCGGTTTGCTTTCATAGTGTCAAATAGTGGTTTTTGCATAGTTTATATGACTGAAGCTTCAAATCATCATGGACGATGGCAGCAACGGATGTTTTCGAAATTTTTAAAGATTTTCGCTAACTTTCGGATGAATATTGTACATTTTCGCTTGATTCGTTATTGGATTGTCTCGCGCATTTTTGGTGTCCGAACGGTGCGTTATTTTCCTCTCTGGTGCGATCATCTAGCGTTGGAACGCTCTTGGAATCGTTTTATTGTATCACTCACAGTAGATTTCGCCATATTCAGGTTCTTTGCAATCACTGACACATTTTTTTCCTGACGAAACAGTTCAACAACAGCTCCGCGCAACTCATTCGGCTTCATTTTGCAGGAATTTGAAATCACAACTGTACCAAACGTACTGCGTATAAAGTCAATAGATCAAGATATTATACCATGCAGGTATGGTTAGTTGAATCCGTTTGTTTGTGTAGAGGCATGCTGTCAAAGTATGTACGGATAATTTGCGGACACCCTGTAGACTCCGACTTCGACCGTGCGAAGCATTGAAATCACTCGATAGACGCGTGATCAATCGACGTGAAGTGCAGCGTGAGGCAAGCGTGCGCGTGTCGTCAGTGGCGGCGTTTTGTTTACTTCGCGATGTGCGATACGGCATGGTATCCGTCGGGCTTGTGCATCGTGTCGGTGGAATCTGAGCTGCAGACCCCGAGCCGGTAAACATCATGCGAAGATGAAGAAATGCATGATAATAATAATAATAATAATAATGCTGGCAATAATAATAAAAAGTGGGAAAATAGCAAAACAAACAGCTTTTAGGTTAGTCCAGCCGGAGTTCAGCGAGCGCAGCGCAGTTATTTATTATGGCGATTTTTTTTCTTTCTTCTGCGCTGGCAATCGTGCAGATATCAAAAAATGGGGATGAGTGACAGTTTTTTAACCCACATCTGTGCTGGTGGTAAACATGTTTTGATGATGTTGTTCACGTCAAGAAAAAACGATTTGCACAGCGAAGGCATGTAGGGAAGTGCGAGATGGCGTATCAAGGCTTGCCATGGAATTTGGGTTGAATCAGGGTATTTTTCGGTAAACAACATTCGTGCTTATGTTGTTTTTATTGAGGTGGAAGTTGCAACCATGAATTTCAAATTTACATCTGGGGCCGAATTTCGGACTCTAAATATCATCCCGGTTCCAAAAGTACCCTTATTGGGTTGTAATTAGCTTCGTTTTCAGCACTGATTGCGAAATTTGCATTCAACATATAGCTTTAAATTTTCCAATAGTATAATAGTTAGCCTTATAAATTCTCAATTTTCCGCGTTTTAGTGGACGCTTAGTTACTTTTTCAATCGATTGCTGCAAGAACGAAGAAAATCCGTTGAAAATTGATTGAGTTATTAGCATTTGAAAGTGGACAGTTCGGGACGCTCCCGATGTTTTCGATTTTTCAATTCTAGAACATTGGCGTAATACATAATTCTACTTCGAAGAAATTATAATATGCCAAAGTGCGGATTGATTCAGAGTAGCTCAATTGATTTAATTTAATTTTAAAACTCGATGATTTTGCCATTGTCATAAACAGGCTTGTTTTTTCTCTTCGAAGAAACACTATCATGTAGATGATTATCTTTCACTGCGTTAACAACTATCTCACCCTGGTGGGCAAAGTGACGCACTTGCCTGTAGCGAGCAGCTTGGAGCTTGCAAAAAAAAAAACACAGCGGTGGAATTTGAAATATCTCTCCAGAGAGATAATAAACTGGTGTAAGCTTTCTCACACGAAAGGACATTACGTAAAATAACTACACATCAGAGCTCACTGCAGTGCTTTTACTGGGTGACTCTTAAGCATGTATCAAATGAGGGGAGCATCTAGGTAGGAAAGTAGATTGCGTTTTGTAGTACACCGCGGCGAACTTCTCTGTATTCTCTCTAGAGTGATTCACTACTCTTGTTTGGCTCAGCTGCGGTTTGAGCAGCAAGTGTGTTAGAGACACAGAACAAAACAAAAAGAAAAGTGTAGTGCAAAAAATTTGCTATGCGCAGCTCTGATGCTGGACAAGAAGTACACGGTGTATATTCACTCTGCTCTTCTCACATACTAAGGAGAATACCAAGCATGGTTATCTCCCAGATGGTCTCGAGGTACGATGCTGGCCTAACTAGTCAGTCGCCGTAGGTTAGGGTCTCGGCTCGGGAGAAACTGTTAGTTTCAGTAGGATCGTAGCGCTAACCCCGCTGTACACTAAATAGTCGGCTGCGAAGTCTGTGTATCAATAAACAGGTCATGTTCCGAATCGAAATGTAGCACCAAGGTTTTGCTTTTTTTACCAAGCATGGTTATAAATCGCAATTCCTTGAGAACATTAATTCCAAATTTTTCAGAGATTTGAGCAACAGGGGAAAAGTTACAGCGTTCTGCTGCGCGCCTCGTTACGGTCCCATAAACTAAATTAGAAACTTTATCATTGATTATCTCGAAATGACGTTTTTCAAAAAATAGCTTTACGATTACGATTGCTGAAAAACTGAAAATGATTTTCTTTTTCTTTTTTTCAATATTCGATTATCACGGAGGTAGAGCTTTAACGATGGTTTTTTATGCATAAGATATTACTTTATCGGATTTTTTTAAATGTCACTTCTAGTGCTCAACAAACTGAGTTTTGGGAAAAACGTAAAGCAAAAAAAAAGAGCTTTGGAGAAACAGCTATAAGTTGGCCAATATATTTTATCAACAAATACGTTTTATATAAAACTTAGAAATTGTTGCATCAGAAAACACACTTACAAAAAAAAAATACAAACTTTTCTCATTTTGCGAGCGAAATCTTACAAAACCTTTTAAACGCACAAATGCGTCATGGTCCTGCTGTATGCGCAGCCGAAATAAAATGATATTAGGCAGCACCACTTATGTTATATGAGAAGTTCCTTTCCCTTTTTCAAATTATTTCATTCTATTAGTTTCGTGGCATAACGTAATGACATACAAGTATAATTCTCATTTCCGTTATTCAATAATGCGGTCCTATCTCAGCTACAACCCCTTTACTTTTGGAAGATTTTAAGAATATTTTAAGCTAAGACTCATTTTTCCTGTTAAGTTTACGCCTTAAAATGTTTCCACGCGGTTTCAGGAAATATTTATTTAGAAAAACTCCTCAAGATATAACCAGAGAGCAAACCGATGATGAAGTTTGTGGGAATGAAACAATTTCGATGGTGAATTTACTCATTACCGCCGTTTTGTAAAATAACTGATTGATAAGAAAAGTTATGCAACTATGTTCTCGCTGTTTGCAGTAAGTGGAAATCGATTTTGAATATCTAAAACGTGATGAACCAAGGTTAGATATATAGTTAACAAACCGTTTTGGCATGATAGTGATTAATTTGACATGATATATTTTAAGTTGTGAGAAAATGTCTCATTTTGTGCCAAATAATCGTCATTTGCGGGAAGTGTTACTTTTCACATTTTATTTGAAGAAAACGGCACATACTGTTTCCCAAAGCCACAAAACCGTGATCGAAATTATTTTGACCCAAAAAAACTGATTTTATAGCCGTAGTGTCTTCAGTAAAGTTAATCCTCTAGAAAACTTAGAATTGCCGAAATCGGCTTCTAAAGGCCAGAAAAGGCCAAAAAAGAAAATGACCCCAAATTATGCTCAGAATGGCCGAAATTGCCTTCCAAAGGCCAGAAAAGGCCAAAAAGGAAAATGATCCCAAATTAAGCTCAGAATGGCCAAAATCGCCTTTTAAAGGCCAGAAAAGGCCAAAAAAGAAAATGATCCTGAATTGAGCTCAGAATGGCCGAAATCGCCTTCTAAATAGGTTTTGCAATCCCGGGAACGATTTCCCGGGAATTGCCTTTTCCCGGGATTCCGGGATTCCCGGATCCCGGGAATAGGAATATTGATTCCCGGGATCCCGGGATTCCCGAGCTCCTCGGAAAATTTTCAATACAATATTGCAATAAAACTAAATATCGTATCAAAACACGAAACTTACATCGTAGAAGTGTGGAGCAGCTTCATAGTGTGCATTATACGAAGCAAATATTTGCTTGAAACGACGATCAATATTTGCTTGCCGTGTAATATCAAATGATTTGCCTAATTTATTTGTCAAAAATATATGCTGTCTGATTCAGTAAACGATGAATTTAGAAATATTTTCTTCGTCTTATGTCTTTTTTTGCTAGTGAGTTTACTTCTAAGCGGATAGTTGCTTGATTTTTTCTTTGTTTATTGACAAAAAATTTTGAAACCTGTAAATTGATAAAAAAAAAATGAAACCCTTAAATCAATGCGACCAGAAATAAAAAAATAATAAAACTCAGTCAGTGTAACTTGGGTCGTGGCTACGATTTCACATTAATTACGAAGGCAATCAAATGCTCTAAAATCTGGGTCCCAAACACTCTGCTTTATCTTCAACAAACTAAAAATATTAGACTCTTCAGTGTCTAATGAAATGTAGCAAGAGCTGGAATCGGTGATTTAGAAGTATTTTAGATCTCAGACACCAGCGGTGATTCAGCGATCTTAAGCAAAGTTTTACAGAAGGAAAATACATTATTTGGGCCTAACGAAAAATTGTCAGCGGAACTGAGGCAATTGATAGACGATTGTTCATGAATTACTGGAGTGATCTTGAATAAATTTTGTTCTACAATTCATAATAAAATTGTAAACGATTGTTTGAAACTTTTTATTAATTAACTTTATTTGAAATCTCATTTTTGCTAAGGATTTTTTTCCTTTCCCGGTTCCCGGGAATTCCCGGGAAATGAGATTTTTCATTCCCGTTTCCCGGGAAATCTATTCCAGGGAATATTGCAAACCCTACGTCTAAAGGCCAGAAAAGGCCAAGAAAAATATGATTCCAAATTGAGCTCAGAATCGCTTTCTAAGGGTTGGAAAATGCTAGGAAAGAAAATGATCCCAAACTAAGCTCAGAATGGCCGAAATCGTCTTCTAAAGGCCAGAAAAGGCAAAAAAAAAATGATCCCAAATTAAGCTCAGAATGGCCGAAATCGCCTTTAAAGGTCAGAAAAGCCCATGAAAGAAAATGATCCCAAATTGAGCTCAGAATGGCCGAAATCGTCTTCTAAAGGCCAGAAAAGGTAAAAAAAATGATCCCAAATTAAGCTCAGAATGGCCGAAATTACCTTCCAAAGGCCAGAAAAGGCCAAAAAAGAAAATGATCCCAAATTAAGCTCAAAATGGCCGAAATCGCCTTTTAAAGGCCAGAAAAGGCCAAAAAAGAAAATGACCCTGAATTGAGCTCAAAATGGCCGAAATCGCTTTCTAAAGCTCAGAAAAGGCTAAAATAGAAAATGATCCCAAATTAAGTTAAGAATGGCCGAAATCGCCTTCTAAAGGTCAGAAAAGCCTAGAAAAGAAAATGATCCCAAATTGAGCTTAGAATGGCCGAAATCGCCTTCTAAAGGCCATTAATGTTCAGACGGACTTCGAAAAAATCACTTTGAAACTTTATAAACATTTTTTAGGTATTGATTGAAGCTTTATAGAGGTTCAACTGGAGACCGTTTAAAGGCGGCACTGGGCACTAGGGGGTAATTGAAAAAATAATTTCCATTTTATTTAACATGAAATTTTGTGATTAATTCACCTTAAATTGCGAAACCAATTTTGCTTTTCTCTTTTTTGCATTTAAATATTAATTTTGTTTGGCAAAGTTATAGCTCATTTTATAAGAAACAACTTTGTCTAAGACACAATACTTCTATCTACCAATTTAATTGAAGAGGGATAGACAATAGAGACTACTTTATCTTCTTTTTTTGACCTATATGGCATTCCATGGAAAATAGATAAAAAATATATTTTTTTTGATATGTCTCCATGTAGACTCGCGACTGCTGCTTCAAAAGGGCCTATTCAAAATGGTGACTGATAGATAAAAATTTCTATATCGTAAAAATGGCTTGTTTGATTGAAATAGTGTCTTAAGCAAAGTTGGAGCTCAAAGAAGAACAACTGTGAAAAGTTTCAGTTAAATCGAAAATGGTCGATCAGGATAGATGTTCGAGGTAGCATGGAATGACTCTCATATTTTAATATAGAAATGGTTTTGTCCGCAAGTATTAGCAGGTTTTATAGATACCTGTTGATAAATTAGTGCATTATTTCAATAAAAATAGAAGTATGGTGTTTTTGATACAGTTTTTTCTCATAAAAGGGGTTACAACTTTACCGAACAAAGTGAATTTTTATTTGCAAAAATGAGAAAAGCAAAATTCGTTTTTAATTTTTAGGTGAATTAATCACAAATATGCAACATCTAAAAAAGGAGAATATTTAATGGATGTGATTCGATGTTGACGACTGTCCGCTTTAAGGAAGACCAAATTTCCTCAAAGACCTTGAATTGAAGAAATCGCCTAATGAGGGTCCATGTCGAACGCAGGAAGAGCTTGCTGTGGTATTGAGAGTTACCTGCTAAGCCATTTTCAAGGGTTCCGTATAATTTGAAACCAAGGAATGATGAGCGTCGTTTTTCCAGCGGCAAAAAAGGAAGAGCTTCCCTTATCGCATCGTGACGGTTGCTAAAAAATGAATTCCTTATTATAACAACTCAAGGAAAACGAAGTCAAAGGAATTGGCCCCGTCATGCTTCTACGTCATTTGCTCGGCCAAAAAAGCAGGTGGTAAAGGTTGTGCTGAGTGGAACCAGGTCAATGCTATTTATCATTAGTTGTTAACACTGAACGGAACCATCGATGTAGAACGATATCGGCTTTAATTGATTCAGCCGAGAACTACGCGAAAGATAGTCACAATGCGAGCAGAGGCACGAAAAGTGATTCTACTGCATGACAACGCTCAGCCACATACTGCCAAAGTTGTTAAAACTTACATAGATACACCAAAATGGGAAGTTCTACTACCGAAATTTATTCATTTTGGCTTGTGAGATGAAATTTACAAAATCTGTTTCCAACTGACCATCATTTGACCGATTTCAATTCGGTTGGCTGCACAAAATCAAAACTAAGCTCTGGATTTCAAACCTTCATAATTCATAATTGGATTCTATCAATGGTTCGTTACAAAAATCGTTTGAAATATTTTTTGAGTTTCTATGAAGCTTTGCTCAGTTCTCAAGCTTATCGTAATTTAGTCTTTACTCAGTTTTTTCTTCAAATTCAGTAAATTGTTGAAAACTTGTTCGATCAAATTTGATTGTGTTTTGACGAAGAAAGAGAAATATTACGAAAATTTATAACAATGCCATGGGCATTCAACCGTGAACAGATACGTGAATCACGTAGAAGTTGTATTATCTAGCGTATCAGTATCTTCTAACCAGTATGTTAATTACAAATGGTTTGCTGATTAATGTCACCCCACTGATAAATTTTACCCCATTCCACGGTACCTATTTCTGTTTCTATTTCACCTTACACATTCCGAGAATTTAATCTCAATGCACAGGAGGCTGCATATACTAGGTACTTAAAATTGATGCCAGGTTTAGGTTCAAGTTACCAAAAACAAGTTACCGTCAAAAACAAATTATTCTACAAATAGGTACCAGTTGTACTTACTCAATAATCTTCACCGGCTAAAACTGTTATAACCATCCTTACTACTGAAAAATAAACCCTCCTTATGAAGACGATTAAATTTTTTGAATAAAGTTGGCTGTTTCGTCCGACGATTTTCGATCTATTCTCGATCGAATTTAAATAAGGCACTGCATCAAATGTGGTCCCCGTGGTTCTGTGGTTAGCGATGTCTGGCGGCTAGCTCTCCCACACGGTTGTGATATCGGGTTCGATTCCCGATCGAGTCGAGGATCTTTTCGAGCTGGAAATTTTCTCGACTCAGCACTGGGGCACGGTGTACTTATCCTACACATGCAAAATGTGCCAAAAACAATATCGATAACGAATTCTCTCAACTAATCTAGTTGATCGAGACCGCTATTAGCCCCAAGGCTAAGCGTGCGATATTGTTTGTTATCAAATTTCGGAAAATTAAGCTATGATGTAACTTAACCAAATAGATAAATCGCCGAGATCTGGTGTTATCCCAAAAATTTGAAAAAACCACTTTCTGGGATTGGTTCAAAATTTTTCTGTCCAACTCAGAAACATGTCATATTTCTTCTATTTTGTTTACAAACACGCCACTAGTATGCACGTGAGTCTTACGTAATTAGTGTCGAGAAATGTCTGCAAGTTCTTTTTCAAGAATGCTGTACTGAGCTGTGCTGTTTATCTTACTGTAATTATCTCATTGCACCACACTGTGAAACATAATGCGATAGTCCATGTCTAGATTTCCCAATGATTACCATTGCACGGACTTGGACTTTATCCAAGTCGGATTGATCGCATACAAGACGATTAGTTGTTGTTACTGTCATCATCGTCGTTGGAGCAAGCGATCATTAATTACTCAGTAGGCTGTTTTTTTCTTCGCCAGCGTTCCCGGTTTGGTCCGCACGTACACACACATCGCGCGTTTTTCATCATAATTGCGTCGATGTCATACAGTGTTCGTTGTTTTCCCTTCATATTCCGTTTAGTTCACTCAGTTCAACGCTTTGTTAGTTAGTTTGGTTTCAGATGCCATTGGATAGTAAATATGTGTATTTGCTGCCCACGTCCAAAACAAAAACCAAACAAAGAGGTGTACAGTCACACAAAAAGGTGCAGTTGAGATTTGCAAACATCCTAAACCAAACGCACCAAAACATGTCAAGTAGTAAAACTACCTAGATTAGTCCCATAAGCAGCAGCAACAGAGGCAGCATAAACTGTAAAACCCAAGGAGAAACAAGCGAGCAAAATAAAACGAAAGAAAGAAAAAAAAAATACGACTGCTGTGACCTAGATTTTTTCGTCCTATGTGTTTTTGTCCGGATGTTCTAGAGGGCCGCCCGCTGTTTGCAAAGTACGGCCTGCGGCGGCCTCTCTAAGCCCATTACTTATGCCAGCCATAGTCTACGTAGTCGCACATGAGAACTTTTACCTCCAGCTTAGCTGAAGTCAAAGCGAAGATTATGCCATCGCTGCGCGCGATCTTGCTCGTATCAGCTGTGGGCAGGTTTTGTGTGTATTTTTTTGTCTTTGCTTCATACTGTGCAGCAGCACCGTCCTCTTGCCATCCGTGTGTACAGTTCATGAAAAAATACCGTCCCACAGGCCACAACACTATATTGTCGTCAAAGAGCCATGATACGCGCTCTGGTGTGTTAGCAACGTAGCACAACATTTAGCACGGCGCTGTGCCCACGGGGGTGGTGGGGGTTTTGTTGACGTTTATTGAGTCAGGAATGAAAACAAATCATTAGGGTAACAACAGGAAAAATCAGTGTGCTGTAAAAATGTCAATTTTTAAACTTATAAAAAAGCAGACAACAGAGTAGAGCTCCAATAAATTGATTTAAAATATGAGGAAGATTGTTGAATTAGCTTTTTTGGCCCCTCTAAACGAAAATCCTGCCCACAGCACTGGCACAGCTCTACTCTATTTTTGTCTTCGCTGTGGAAGGCGACCACGGCTGCCCGAAGTAAGTTCATAATAGTTGAAGTCATATATTTTAAACGGGCTATTTATAGCGCTGGGTGGGTTGTCGTTCACGGACGGACGGACGGACGGAACGGGGTAGTTCTCACCCTGGCAGAAGCTGGTGGTCTGATGGGGTGACGAGAGGGGTGGTTTAAGAAATCTGAAACTTCTTGTGTTGCTCGGTAGATCGTTTGCCATGCTCTAAGATCATATGATTAGGTCTGCGATGCACGGCTGTGACTTGTTCGCTCACAGCTGTTTTGTGCTTGGGCCGGAGCTAATGGCGGGCGGTGCAGTTTGCGGGGATAATTGCAGCGTCTGTTACTTCATAGCGCATAGCAACTATCAGCTGTGTTCTTGGTCCGATTTCCTTGAAGCTCCAGCAGCTTGCGTGTAGATTGGAACCGAGCTACACACAAGTTGGACTTTGGTTAAACCACGAACCTACCTGTTGGTCTTGTTCTAAATTAACATGCCTTTTGCATTCGAAGGACCGTCCTTCGGCTGCGAATGTGAAATAAATACAAATCACCACTGGATTCGGTTACGTTGTTAGTGCTATAAATTCACTTCCTCGTCCGTTAGAATGCCTGAAGAACGGTTGTTTTGCCATAGAAACATAATTAATCCGCGAGTCCGTGGCAGAAATCTGATCGCTCACGTTCAATCAGTTTAAGTGCGATGGAGTACACACAGATCCAGGAACCGTCCGGATTGCCGATTCGCCACCATAAACATCATCGTTGTCGTTGGCAGATCGATGTCAATTACCTCGTTACGATCGGCGTTGGTGCGTCGTCCTGTCCTGTACGTATATACGGCAATTTCTTGTACGGCGGTCAAGCCGAGGCTAGAGGGGGAAATAAAACATTGGCAAAAAATGTGAAGGCGAATTCTCGTTTATCAACTGCCGCCGCCGTCAACGGCGACCGCGGCTCATCGCAGGGCCATTTGCGGCGATCCGTCATAACCGGATCGCTATACGTACTATTTTTAATGGTCGCGTTCATACACATCGATAGCAGAACGTGTGCTGCATTTGGGGCCGCCATAATGAGCCCCTGGCTCTGGCGGGGGGTACCATAATCGCGCTCATCAGGCAGGCTGTTCGGGCTGAGACCTTCCAGGGCCTGTGCCTTGGACTTTGAGGGAGGTGCATCGTCGTCATCATTATCGAATAGCTCGCGGGATCACCGCGCTGAATTTTAATGAACCTATATTCCAGCAAATTCGCGAGCAAATCTCCGTGGTTTACAACTGGTAAATAAGAAATAATAAATGTTTATTTCATTGCATTGTTTTCATCCTGGTGGACTTAATCGTGCAGGTCGTGGAATGGAATGTCGAGCTCAAGCGTATTTTTTTCCTGTTCATTTGCCATGAGCTGTTGTTGTTATGCCGTTGTGGTATTATTTTTACGGCGGCCACTTTTTTTTATAGCCGTTGCCGTCTGCGCGCTGGGAGATCACAGGATCAACGAGCGAGGTGAAGGATACGGCGCTGATAGTGAGAGTGGGGCTACGTGGAGGTGGAGGCGAGCGTGTGGGTTAATTTCGGCCGGCGGAGTCCGGTGGCGATGACTCGGAGATTTGATTTTTTTTGCCCCGTTTCGTTCTCGTTTGAGAAGCGCCGACGTACATTCGGCGGAGTTTGCTTTCAAACGACTGACGAAGGGCTTTGAACTCGCAGCGCACCGATCACGAGACTTCGGGTGGATCGTTAGGTGGGCGATAGTGCGCTCGTAGCAATGAACTTTAGGATTGTTTGGAGTTGATAAGGCTTGCCTGTCGCAGAACGTGAACTTGGGATGGGTTATATAAACAAAAATTTCGTTGAAATCGAATAGATTGGTTTTGAAGGTTAAAAAAGGTTCGGGATAAGTTATTGAAAAAAAAAAGAAAAAGATTGTGAGTTCAATCGAATTTTAGGTTTTCAGCGATTTTATAAATCATTCTTAGGTTGCTGTTCTAAATTTTGTCGTCATATATTGAACCTTAAAACAATAAAACATTAATAAATAAAAAAGGAGAATTTGATTATTATAAGATAAATTAATTTCTAACATATGATATGTACAAAAATGTTTAAAAAAATTTATGCAGATTTGTGGCTGTTTCTTAACACTTAGCATTTGGTTATTTTTAACATTATTTTTAACACGCATAATTTTTATTAGTTACTTTGAAAGCAATAGCGATTCATCTTTACTCAAGTAACAACATATACAGTCACATAATTGCTGTGGGAGAACAAAAAAGAATGCTCATAGAGAGCGTTTTTTTGTATTCATTTTGGTTTTATGAAATCTTGATAGTTATTCTATGTATAACGAACCCCAAAATAATGAAATGTTGCACATAATGCTAATATTCTGTCGGTGTACTTCGACTATCAAACTTGAGCTTTTTGGATTAACGGCTTGGACCAGATTTCATTTTAAATTTAATGAATCTCTTAAGCAACTTCCGTTTTATGTCATTGCATTATTTGCAGTTGCACCGGCAACGTCGTGAATAATTTTTGTGGAAGAATGATTGCTTTGTGGACTTCAAAAAATAGTGAGGTGAGCTTGTGACCACAACAGTGGCGTTTCCAAATAATCATTTGAGCCTGGAGCGCTACGGGAGAGAATCTGCGTATGTATCAGAAATGGAAAGGGTGCGGAAAGGACCTGGACGTTGCATCAATACAAAAGCAGCGGGTCAAGGCTCACTAACACACACATTGCGGCTCTAAGTTCTATATACCCCTACAGTCATACATACAAGCGCGTAGTCGCCAGTAATTTTGTTACTTTTAGTTTTTTACCTTTTTTTTCTAATGCGCGGTCATCAGACACAAAAAGTTGTAAAATATTGCTTAAAAGTAACAAAAACTTTTCCGTTTGTTTTGAGAGTATAGTAGATTTTCAATGTCTTCACGGTAAAAAAAAAGTTGACACCAATTTGGTAAAGCATGAATTATAGAAAAATATACAAAAATATAATTTTCTGTTACGAATCATTATTTTTGTGATATTCCATGAAAATAATCTATTTCTGAGACTTAAAATTTCAACTCAATCGGACTTCGGGAAGAGGAGCCTCAAAAAGTCAAATTTTCAATTTGTGATCGATGAAAAGAAGAAAATAAAGTTGATGGAATTTTCGAAATCAATTTTTTTTTGTGATGCCAAGTGTCAAGCAAATATTTGCTATTTTTGGTACAAATTTTATTCGCACAAAACAAAATTCGTACCAAAAATAGCAAATATTTGCTTCGTCTATTACCTGCTCAGGAATGCAAGAAACGCTGAGATCTAGTGTTACTACAAAACAATTATGTTCGATAAAGTCGACTTACTGGGACGGGAAAATTTTTGAGCTGACGGAATCTTTGTATACAAATCCCAGGAAGTCACTTTTTTTCTTCATATATAACAGGAAGTCGCTCTAGAAGAAAGGTTTAGGTAACACCAGGTCTTGACGTAATTTATAAGATATTTGCAATCCAACAAAAATTTCTGCACTATGGTCAAAAGCTTGAGCTTGAGCTTGAACGACCGTACATTTCGTAGTTGCTCCTCCGTTTTCTACCCTCTTGCTCACTGTTGTGTGTATAAATGACTGAATGATAGCTCCTCGTTGTCCTACGTCAATAACGCGGTTGTGTGTCAGCTTTAACCTTCTACTTTTGTTTTATTAAGCAAAGTTTCATATTTTTATATGTTATAAAACTTTGCCTAGTAAATCATTCCTCTGTCTGTTAACACGCAACAGTTAGTTTATAAGCAAAGCAAAGCCTTGGTGCTACATTTCGATTCGGAACTTGACCTTCTGTTTATTTATACACAGACTTCGCAGCCGACTGTTTAGTGTACAGAACAATTGAGGGGCTAGCGCACGATCCTACTGACACAAACAGTCCCTCCCGAGTCGAGACTCGAACTGGGTTTTTAGGCCAGCATCGTACCTCGTGACGGAGATCAGTTAGTTTATACAATATATGAAAACCCTCTGTAACATATGTTCGCCATACTCTAATGTGCGTGGTAGTATATAATCTAAGCTTGAAGAAAAAGTATTGACATCATGCCTCCACTAGTCCCTATTTTTGCTATATGTTCTTACAATCATTGAAAAAAAAAAAAAACTAAAATATGCTGTAACTTTATAAGGAAAAATCTTAAAGATGAGAAAACGTGTGTTTTGTGTGCCCCAACGGTTCCTTCGAACAACGTTTTCTTATAAAATGCCACTAACAAAAGCAAAGTACGAAAAAAACTAAATTTTAGGTATCTTTCATTTAAAGTACTCTTTAACTCTGTACTAAATGAAGATAGAAATTTTGGTTTTTAGCAAAGTTTTAAATTTTTACATGTTCTAAAATTTTGCCTTTAACTCTTAACACAAAAAAGTTTTTTTAAATTTATATAACATTTGACAATTCTAGAGGGGAACCAGCTTGAAACTGAAAGGCTTTTTAATAAAGAAAAAAAAAATTAACAAGTGGAAATAAATTCCACTTTTTGCCCTTTTGGATCATAGCAATACCAATTCAAAAAAAATCTGAAAAAAATGAAGAGTACTAGGTTCGCTGTTCAAGCTACTATCTTCCTGCGTAATGTTTTATAGTTTTTTTTTAAATAAATCCTCCCTTTTAATGGCCGCGTGGTTTGAAATGATCAATATTTATTGGTTATGGTTCATGAATTTTTGCTTTGAATGAAAAAAGAATCAGATAGACCTTGAAGAGAAGTGTTGATTTTGAAACCCGCACATACTGCAAGCAAGCAAACAAGGCACAACGATCATACACACACGCTACCGGCACACTCACAGCTATTAGCAGTAGCCAAATGGCTGACGCGACGCGACAGATCCGGACAAAATTACTCACAGATCCGGGCATGTTAGGCAATGCGGCGCAGTGCTACGGTCCGCCGGTTGGTCCGTCTACTGTGAAACGCTGTGATCGAATGAGTCGCCTGCTCAACCTTGCTGCGCTGAAATCAGTTGCTGCTCTGCCGGTCGCGGGTTAAGCCTGTTTCCAGTAAGAGTCAACCGCCCTCTTGTTATAGTAATCGGTTAACACTTTTTTGTTACATATGCTACGATTCATCTCTACCTTAAACATTTTCCAAAGACTGACAGATCTGGGCTCTTGCACCTTACTGTGACCGCCCAAAAAGAACGCAGACCATGTGAGGTCTTCAGTACGATTTGAACATGTTATCTTTATTTTTTATTATTTCTAGTTCAATAATAATAACTCGTTGGCAACAAAAGTTATTATTTTTCTCCATAATATGATTAAAACCGTCATATGATGAAAATATTTTTCGAGAAATACCTGCAAAACATGTGAAACAACAAAATCCTGAAGCTAACTCAATTATATTCTTCCGATTTACAACGAAAATCTTGAAACTAGAAGCACTTTGACATAAAGTTAAGAACTAACTGATTTTCCATCAGCCAGTAGACGAAACTGGCTGGTGGGAGCTGGATCGTGGTATGGAAAATGCAGAAGGAAATTTTTTTTCACAACATACCAGTTAGCCCCGAAGGTGTAACCATGACCTGCACAAAAGCAGACCCTTTATCGTTCAATTAGTTTACCATGCGTGTATTTAGCTTATTACGGTTAAACCGCGGTGGCCGCACCGAGCTGCTGCTGCTGCAACCAGTAAAACTTAGATCCGACCAGTCTTTTCACTGCTGACGCGACGAGACGCGCCCGCCAGCCAGCCCGCCGTTAGTCTACCAGCAAAGAGCGCGCAAACCGCTGCTGGCCAATTCGAGCGCCAAATTGACGCGAATTAAGAGTAATAGATTCGTCTAGTCGTTGGGGCCGGTTTCTCCATTCTGACACTGCCAACCGGTGCCGTACACCGTCGAGGTCAACCAATTTGCACAGGAGCCGATGAGGTTTGCGAAATGTGTGCGTGGCGATTCTCGACCAGCCGCCGCGCACTGGGCCGGAACGGCTGGCTGGAACCCGATGGGTTTCTCCCGATACACTTTTTGCCTTTCGCAGTGGCCCAATTGACTTTAATAAATAAATTAACTTGGCAGGTTGAATCCGGCGATAAAAAGTTCAGTTTGGGAGCAAAACGAACGCGAGCAGAGATCTTCACGGAAGTGCAGTGATCTCGTTCGGTTCATCAACACTGTATAATTTCCGAAAGTGCAACATAAGACTAAACACTGTAGGTTATTACACATGGGCGGGTTCAAAGTTTATGAGACATGACGCTGAAATGCGCGCTTCGCTCAATTGGCCGCTCCGCTGCCGAGACGATGATGATCGAGCGGCGTGCTAATGGAGGTTAGAGGAGACTGATTCGAGTGCTACTTCGCGCTAAGGTCTTCTACCCTCCTGCCACACCGGTCAGTCGTGCCACCTGCCGCTGATTGGATTGCATATTCTAATTCTGGCTACTCTAACCCACTAGATGGGACACAAATGAAAATAAATGACACTAGCTAAATTGAGCCAAAACGAAAGGCTCGGACTGTTGGTTGCGGGTCCCATCCGTCGTTTTGTTCTACGCGTTCGTTCGGTGGTTTCGTTGTTCTAAGCTAAGGGGGCGATTAAATTGAGCTCATCGGTGCGCGCTCGCGGTGGTGTCGAGTCGAATCCGTTTCTGCGAACAGAGGCAAGCCGGTAATACAGATTTGTGTGCATTTTCCTACGGCAGCCGTAGGAAAGTGAGTAATGGGCACAGATAATGAGCCGGAGCGGATAATATAGGAGTCTGTGTACGATACCGGTTAGGATTTTGAGTCAACCGGTTACAATTGAAGCTGGCCTAGCGCGTACCAGTGAGAAGACGGCAATCTCTTTCCGTATAACATATTATGTGAGAACGATTCGAAGTATTTTACTACGATTGTTTAAATTGATTGATAGTGTGGCTAATGTGGACCAATAACGAAATAATCTTGACGTACCGCTAGTGTTTTAGGCCAACTTTGTCTATTAGGTATGTTGATAATATTTTTTCCGGTTTTGGACATTTTTAACCTTTGATAGCAATGATTGGTTCAGTTTTTTTTTGTTTAAATTATCATCTTTGTAAATATTATCGTGCCGCCTTTTTGAATTTTCAAACCTATCTTTTGAAAAAGTATATCGATTTATGGGAAAACTAGTGAAAAATCTTTGTCACAAAGAAAGTAGTCTTACCCTTTACTTTCTTACATTCGACGAAAATGCCCTAGCCAATTTCTCCATATAATCTCTCTTTTAATCAAAACTGCTAATTATGCTTGAAGGAGGAATGTTGCACTTACTTTTTTCGTCGATTTGAAGTAAATTGTTTCAATAATGAATTATGTTTACGCTCTTGTGCAGTCCAAGCCAAATTTTTTGTCTCTTGAAAAAAAAAAACGGAATTGTTGGCTAGCTAGGTATCCTTCATAATCTAGAAGAGGTGATATTCGAATGAAGCAGGTGTCAAGAGGGTCGTGGTCCCCGTGGTACTGTGGTTAGTGATGTCGGTCGGCTAGCTCTCCCACACGGTTGTGATACCGGGTTCGATTTCCGATCAGGTCGAGGATCTTTCCGAGCTGGAAATTTTCTCGACTCAGCACTGGGGCACGGTGTATCGTTGTACTTATCCTACAACATGCAAAATGTGCCGAAAACAATATCGATAACGAATTCTCTCAACTAATCTAGTTGATCGAGACCGCATTAGCCCCCCCAGTCTATTGTTTAGGTGTTAAGAGGATACAGTGGGGGATGTAGGATGCTCCATTTCAGCGAAGACGCATAAGCCGCCTTGATTTTCGCAATTCAAGTTGACCGCCGACTCACCATCGGAAGCGGCGGTCTCTTACACCTCTACCGTCCATTATGCCTAGCGTAATATGCCTTGCTTCTGAATGTTCCACCTCTAATTCTGCAAGAAACATTTTCTATAACTTAAGGGCGCACCATGTCTTTTACTTCAAAATTGTACTTTTTTTCGGATTGAATTTTTTTCGCAAATAACGCATAACCGGTTTGAATCTTCAGCGCTCAAAACAACTGAGTTTTTGGGAAGAACATTCCCGTTTGCAAAAAAATGGAATATTTGTAAAAAAAATCGTTCACGAACTCGCAACACCCCTAAGGTAACTGTTACTTTTGGCTTCATGATTCTAGTTGATAGGCTGCCCTTTCATTGCAATCACCACATTTTTCTCAAGAAAAAAAAGTTTCGGAAAAATTGTTGTTTATTTCCAAGCTTCATTTTTTAACGGTGTTTTTTCCTAATGGTATTCGGGCTCTGCCTAAAAGATGGGGCCAAGTTATAACTAGCGATGGGCAATACTTTGAATGGGTTATAACTAACTTAAAAAACAGTTGCGTTTTAATTAAAAAAAAAAGAAGAGTGTGTGAGATACGACCGCAAGGTTATCGTAGAATTACGCGAACCTGTCAATGTATTTCTTGCAGTCGATTGGTGGATCAATTTGATCGGTTTGAAGCGATGAATTTCAGTAAAAATTCTCATTCCACTCTTATTTTTAATGAAGATTTGTAACCGTGAAGAGGAGTGTTGCGGCTTGAAGTCATTCGGAAATAATATTGAAGGTTGCTGAGACACAGTTGTTAGTAGAGTACCTCCTCCCCGTCAGAAACACAAACGATGGGTTGTGGGCAAAGCCACGACCGCAACGTTAACGACGAAGAACTACAGAAGATTGTTTGTTACATTTTTTGTATTGTTCGAGAGTGATCGCAAGTGATAAGTTCAAAGTAAACCCAAAGCTCAAACTTCTACGTTTGCTTACAGGAAAACTTTATTCAAGTCTTTGTAGATTTTACGGTTTTCCAACTTGACGAGAATTAAAATTTTTTCGCAAATAACGCATAACCGGTTTGAATCTTCAGCGCTCAAAACAACTGAGTTTTTGGGAAGAACATTCCCGTTTGCAAAAAAATGGAATATTTGTAAAAAAAATCGTTCACGAACTCGCAACACCCCTAAAGTAACTGTTACTTTTGGCTTCATGATTCTAGTTGATAGGCTGCCCTTTCATTGCAATCACCACATTTTTCTCAAGAAAAAAAAGTTTCGGAAAAATTGTTGTTTATTTCCAAGCTTCATTTTTTAACGGTGTATATTTTTCCTAGATGGACAAAATTATTGTTAGTGTTTATATTCTTGTCGAGCGATACCGGATGGAATAGCTTGCAATCCAGTATTTTCACCTGTTGATGACTGAAATCTTTAAAACGGACTGTTCCACTCTTCAACAGATCTTTGGTAATTTTAGCTAGGGTTGAAAACCATTTAACCAGATCCCGATTAAATGATAACAAACGACTTGAAAAAGCAGCATCAAAAGAATTATTGTTTGTCGAAGTCATCAAACAAACCGTTTCGGCTTTGATTTTATTTTTCTTCTTAAAAACAATCTAATTATGTGTTTCCCATTTCTTCATGATCAAACAACCATCGATGTTGAACTAGTTTTTAAAAATAAACAAGTTTTAATAAAAGACCACTTTGAGATTTTTTTTGTATATTGTTTTTCGGAAAGACAAAATTATTATCTACAATTTTGCCGAAAACACTACACCGATTTAACAAACCATTCTGGATCTAAAAATATTTGTAATTATCAATTCCTTTTTTACCTTTTTTAATCATGATTAATTTATGTAAAGGGTTTATACATGAAGCGTCGTGATTCAACTGAATAAGTTGAATAGATTGTGTATGAGATATACCGTAAGGTGAACGTAGAATTCTGACAACCTGTCCTATGTCAATGTGCTTTTGCAATTGTTTTGGGATAGGTTTCCACTTGGTAGATATCCGAATTAAAATAGCTCTCGATTGTAGCTTGTACAACCAACCCAAATATTTATGCCTTCTTCTCGGTAATGTTAAGTAATTTAACAAATTGGATATTTGGCACTTTGGGTGGGTGAAGGTAACAAATGGTAGGAGTTTGTTTATGAAGGGTCAGTTACGGATGATGTGGAAGAAATTGGGTCTACAGGAACCAAATATCTCAGCTGCCAGATAGATGGTTGCATTAGCGACAGTGCGCTCAGCACAGTTTCCTCTCTGAAAAAACGGTGAATATAATAAATTGGAACTGGTGACGAGTTAGATTTAAACAGGAGTTGGTAGATTCTGAAATTGTTTGTCAATAAACAAATTTTAATTGGGCTAGATAAACTGCAGTTCTGTAAGCAATTTCACACATATGACTTACGAGATTGGTTCGAAAATAATTAATTTTATCAATATTTGCATAGTTTTGACCAGTGGCAGAAAAATAAAAACTTCTTCAGTTAAATGATTTCGGGCGCTAAAAAGTGCCATTAGTGTATCACAGTAGTGACACCTAGGTTTGTCATTTCTCTTCGGAGGAACACTGCCATGTAGGACTGCTTTCACACTGGTGGGCAAAGCGACGCATTCGCTTGAAGAGAGCAACGAATCATGTGTATCTGAGGAGCTTGCAAAAAAAAAACAGCGATGTGGAATCTGAAATATTTCTCCAAAGAGATAATAACCTGGTGAGATAACTACACAACAGAGGTCACTGCAGTGCTTCTACCGTGTGTTTCTTAAATTAATATCAAATGAAGGTGAAATCTAGGTAGGCAAAGTGTCTTGCGTGTTTGTTTTGCATCTCGGAACTGAAAAAAATCTAGTCGCCCGTCACACAATTTTGCTCTTCGAATGTTGTCGAATTTATCTCAGCAGTGTACAGCGCGGCGTACTTCTATTTATTCTCTCTAGAGTGAGTCAACACTTTTTCTCCGCTCAGCTGTGGTGTAAGCAGCAAGTGTGCTAGTTTTTTTGCGAGAAACAGAGGCACAGCACAGAAGTGAAAGAAAAGTGTAATGCAAAAACTTTCTCCATTTCTCTCATACAGGACAAGAATTAAACGATGAATATTCACTCGGCTCTTTTCACATATTGAGGGAATTGGTGACATCCGGCAAATTTGTTTGATTTGTCATTGCGGATATGACATGGGATTATTCTTGTTCTCTTGTTACCGCGGCAGTATTTTCAGTACTTTAGCTGCTACTAAGGATTTCATAACGGATCCTTCAGTACCAACACCTTTATGCATGTTCGATGAATTGACCTACCGGGGGAAGTGTGTCCCTTTTTTGCTCTTTTTTGTCTTCCCTTTTTTGTCGCGACGAGACCTTACCGTGTAGACTACCGCCTTAGGAATGTAAGGTGACATTTCTGTTTGCTGCTTTTTACACTAGGCTTTCTAGGGAAACTCTTAGTGGAGGAGGTGCCTCGAGACTGAGGAATTACAACGAAAATACTTTTTAGCATCAAAAAAATTTAATTTTTTTGCATTTAGGCGAACAAAGATATAATTTTCTAGTCGACTGTTGCAATAATGAAGGAAATCCTTTGAAAACTGACTGAGTTGCAAGCATTTAAAAGTGGACATTTTCAGTGACGCTACGTCAAAAAAAAAGAAGAGAAAAAAGCAGCAAAATCACAACTTTGGCTAACAGGAACAGATGTGAAAACATTCAACCAGATCAGAAAAGGTCGATACAAATGGTTGCCCGTTTTTTTCGTGTGATTACATATCTTGCTTCGGGACCTGGAGTTACCTGTAAAACCATTTTGAACCAATTTAGGCTGAGCACTGCGCTAGAAATGGCCACAATACGAGCAGAGGCTCGAGAAAATGATTCTAATGCATGACAACGCTTGACCTCGTATAGTTTCAAAAGACGGACACTTTTTTCCTAATGGTATTCGGGCTCTGCCAAAAAGATGGGGCCAAGTTATAACTAGCGATGGGCAATACTTTGAATGGGTTATAACTAACTTAAAAAACAGTTGCGTTTTAATTAAAAAAAAAAGAAGAGTGTGTGAGATACGACCGCAAGGTTATCGTAGAATTACGCGAACCTGTCAATGTATTTCTTGCAGTCGATTGGTGGATCAATTTGATCGGTTTGAAGCGATGAATTTCAGTAAAAATTCTCATTCCACTCTTATTTTTAATGAAGATTTGTAACCGTGAAGAGGAGTGTTGCGGCTTGAAGTCATTCGGAAATAATATTGAAGGTTGCTGAGACACAGTTGTTAGTAGAGTACCTCCTCCCCGTCAGAAACATAAACGATGGGTTGTGGGCAAAGCCACGACCGCAACGTTAACGACGAAGAACTACAGAAGATTGTTTGTTACATTTTTTGTATTGTTCGAGAGTGATCGCAAGTGATAAGTTCAAAGTAAACCCAAAGCTCAAACTTCTACGTTTGCTTACAGGAAAACTTTATTCAAGTCTTTGTAGATTTTACGGTTTTCCAACTTGACGAGAATTAAAATTCACTAAAATGGTTAAAAAGCTAAAATTTTTCTTTTTTTCTAGTTTGAGCTCTAGGGCAACCTTTTTCTCGCTGTCGACCAGTGGTCAACACAGGTTTGCCTTAGAGCTCAAACTAAGAAGAGAAAGTGTAGCTTTTGAATCGTTCCTGTGAAATGAGATGCTCTTAGTCAGCTCGAAGGTACGTAAAGAATCCAGCCTCTAGAAATCATCCCGGTTTCGAAAATACCCATATTGGATGATATTTGGCCATGTTTTCAGCTCTGATTGGTTGACCCCCGTGAACAAAAGAAGGCCCTACATTTTTCAATAGTAAGTATAATAAAATCATATTTTTTCGTATGTTAATGGACGCGTAATAATGCGTAATTTTTCAATCGATTGCTACAAAAATCGAAGAAATCCGTTGAAAAATTATTAAGTTATAAGCACTTGAAATTGGATAACTTTTGTGACACTTTGGACGTTTTTTTTTTATTTCAATTTGTACCTCTACTCCAGAATGTTACGGTAAGAAGTAATTCTATGTCAGAAAACAGCACGAATTTAGTTCTGATAGGAAAGAAAGTTCCGGTAGGGGAATGTAACACCAAGGCTTTTTAGTGGATATATTTTATGTGTTGCATAAATGATAACGTCTTTCATCGCATGTTCACCGGATATATGTAAATAATATGTTGGTGCTAAAAAAAATATTTGTGGCTTAAATTTTATTATTTAATGAAATGCATTATACTATCTTTTTCGATGCAATTGCTGGGGTAAAGTTTCTTCGCTCAAAGGAAACTTATTTTTGTGACTTCTATATCGATTTGCCTAGTATTTTTCCTTAGACAGCAAAATGTTTTTTTCCAGCGGCGAAGTAATTTGCTTTTAGAAAGACGGACTCAAAATAAAACTAATGAGTGCACAGTATGGAATTTGGAATAAAACAAATTTCAATTGTCAACAGTATATCTGGATATTGAATAGACTTTCGTCGTTGGGAAATAATTCTGTCCCCCAAAAATGTAGTCCCAAAAGAAAAAAAACGATCTAACAATCATCACCACTACCTACCTTGGAACAGTTTCTGTTGGCCGTTGATCAATCGTCTTCTGCAGTGGAGCTGGGCTAAATCTGGTCTACCAGCTTGGAGCAGTTTTTGTTGAAAATGAAAATAAAATCGATGGTGTGGATTTCCGTGGTACACATTCAACCCGCGGTCGGTTGCGTAAAGTTGAGCAGCGCACTTCTATTCGCACGACGTCACGATCAGTCCAAAAACAAAGTCAAAGCTGTGCGCGATTCCGTTTCACCCGTTTGAACCTTGATGTCCGAGAACGCGCAAGATTTTATGTTGAACGAGGATAGTAAACCTTCTGTCAACGCAACAACTCTCGCTGTACGTCCTTCGTCAAGCTGGTTTATGTTTCTAGTGGCAAACACAATTTGATCACAGTCTCGGTACTGATAGAACTACAATCACTTTCGGCTGTCGTTTTCAAACTTATGTAGCGATCAAAGTTTCTCAATTCTGTTCCGCCTGCATGCTAAATCCTTTGTTTGACTTTCAAACTATACAAACGATTACGAATCCTACGCCGTTTGTTGCTTTTTTCCCCTCTTAATAACGAGTACGATCCAAATTGCAGTATATTCGTTCACCTTGTAGCTTTCCTTCTTCCTACGGTAATCACCGACGCTCAAAGGACACTGACTTGTTTTATTTTTTGTTTTTAGTACACACGAACTCTCCAACCTTTGCCCGTCGTCGGGGTTCCGATCTGGGCGTTTGCTTGGAAACAAGGACAGGCAGACGCAGGCACAGCACAAATCCGACGGTTGTCTGGATTACCTTGTAACTTTGGCTTCCTCCGGTAATCGACGTAAAAACAAAAAACAACACAGTCCAGTAGTTTCTCCTTTTCGCGGGGCTCTCCCCTGGAATCGTCGATCGGACAAGTCTGCGTCAATCACTGCTCGGTTTGCGACGTTCTGATTTCCTCTAAATATATGAAAAATAGCTTGATAGAGCAAGGAGACCACTTTCGAGCACTACCTCTTCAACACCACGAGTGCAACTGATCGAACCGCTGGAAAGCGTAGCGCTTTAAAATAAGTCATTTTATACCCGCATGCTGCTGCTACTGCTGTTGCTGCTAGAGGGTCTGTGGGGCCCCCGATTTATGAACGATTCCATCGGCATCTGCTCTCTTGCTCGAGCCGATCCCGGGGCCCTCTGCTGTATACTCTCTTTCTAGCGTAATAATTGTACGAATGCTCGCCGACGCCATTGACGATTGTTGGTATAGATGCGAAGAAAGTGTGAGGAAGATCCGGCAAAACTCTTGTTCAAAATGAAAATAGACGATGAGTGAGCCACCTAGCAGCAGGTTGACGGATTCTTTTGTTGGAGGTATTCTTTCGTATGGGTGTTCCTGGGTGATAGAGGAAATGATCGCTCCAAACGGCCAGGCCCTTTCACAATGGAGTATTGAAAATATGTAGTGAAAATTCAATTGGGCGTCAATAGTTAAATCAAACAAAAATTAGAAACTCTTACTTAAACTAAAATTTTAAAGAGTTTTTATAGTCTAAAAATGTAAAAATTCATTAGCAGGACTCTACAAATTCAAAAGTTCATAGCCTATAAGACGTGTGCAATATTCACAGCAATTCGAAAAAATAAAAACTCTATTGACTCGCAAAAATAACTTTCTTGGCGAAGAAAAACCTAGCCTAACGAAGAAAAATCTAAACATGGACGGTTTTGAAAAATGTCCCGCTGTTAAAAAATATGTATCTGGGAAGACACCAATAAATATTAAGATCAACTTATGTTATCAATTTCATATTGAAAGGGGTTGGTACACAATTGCTCAGAACTCAGACTATTGGTTGACGTTTTCGTAAAGCTAACGCTCATATATTTTTAAGCACTCCAATTACAATATTAGAAAAATAGGCAGAGTACTATCTCTCACAATTTTTTCAGATCATAAATGATAAACTAGATGCTGATAATGTTTTTCGGAGCAAACACACTCAAAATAGGTACTATCAAAATATTGTAGAATTCAGTAATTCAATGTTGAGTAAAGAAAAAAAGGTTTAAGATGAATAAATAAAGTCAAGTTGAATGTAAAACGGTAGAAAGTATTAAAATTTCAGAAAATTCGTTACTTTTTCTTTAGTAGGCTTATCAACTTGATCTAAAATTTGTTTTTTTATTCTCCCTCTGTTGTAAAATAAGTTCATTTAATTTATTCTTCGATAAGACTGACTACGCTTTTGACATTCCTTTGCGCCATATCTCTACATTTCATGTTTGGCATCAGACACCAGGGGCAATCATAGTAGACAGCGTAAAATCTTATTTTTCCTAATCAGCCTGTGCATTTGTCATTATAAATACTCAACTCAAGGCCTACTAGTAAAGGGTACCAATCAAACACCCGTTTTCGAGTGCAACGGTGCAGTCACATCGTCTGGCAGGACCACCAGACAGACGAAACGAAGCATGATCGCTCCACTGATCCCACAAAACTGTACATCCAACCGTAACGCATGCAGCCTGGCAGTTATTTATAGCTTCATCCGTCTACATCATCCGTGTACTCGTGCTACTTGACGGTTTCTTTATTTGTTTTTATTCGCTATTGCATTCTCTCTTTCTCGGCTGCACTGACGGATGGACGGACGGACAAGAATACGTGTATTCCCACGCATCATCAGGCGCTGTTGTAGGTCCCCTTGTCCTGGTCTGATAGCACCAAGAGGGTTGAAGATCGGAAAGAGGGCGCAGCAGGGCCGGGACGAAGGCGATCGATGTAGTTGTCTTGTACGTATTATGATCGCTCGCTCAGAAACATATGATTGCTGCAAACATAAGAGAGGGTACGTTCGGTTGTTCTCTCCGCGAGAGGCAGCAGTGTTATGTCAGATTTACTCTCCTGTAAAAAGCCTTGCACTGGATAAACTCTCTGTTTTGTTTTCTTTTATCGGATGAGAGTTGCGCTACTGATGCATTGTTTTTTTTTTTGCAAGATTGATCTACTTCCAGTTGATATTCGATCTAACTGCGAGAGAGGTTGGACAAAGTGAATGTATAATTATTTCACTAGATTATCGGTCCTTTAATAGGCGATCTTCGACGATCGAAAAGAAATTTAGGGAAGCGGCCCAAAGTGGAGACCTCCTTATACGGGATAGATGACTTTGCAGTAACGATAACTTCTGCCCCCATGTGTGTCTCTAATGGGCTAAGTGTCGGCATACTATTTATAGAACCCCATCAAACATAACGTGTTCGGTTCGACAGCAAGATGATCTACGACGTCGTTGTTGCGAAACAGACTGCAGACTGACTACGGGAGGGTTTAAAATTAGCCTGTAAACTTTTGGGTTGGAAGATTTACCTCAGCGGAGCCATAGTCATAAACCCAACATACATGATGATGAATAATCGTAAAAACGTTTGCAAAATATACAGTTAAAACGCCGACAAAAATGCAGTGAAAAGTGGGCACGAAAAAATGATGATACATCTCATGGAACGTTCTAAGTAAATCTTAGGACCTCGATAACTATGCCAAAATCGAACGGAGTTTTAATGTTTTTACACCAATAATAACATGACATTACTTTTTATGGTTGGTATTATTGTCTGCGTCAGGAAAACTCTCGACAGAACCGAAAAACTTATTTATGCTGCTGATAATAATCGCACATCTGCTCAATTTTGTCGTGTATTCGATTTTACGTCATTAGCAAACTTTCCGCCCGTTTCATTCACCTCGACAGGGGTACAGTCCCACCGAAAAGATGGTTATTTTCGTTCAGTGCTAAATTGCTAATAAACTCCCATGCTTGTGTTGCCATTGCTGTCGTTCGACGATTGCCCCAAGCTACTTCCCCCATTAGGCGAAATCCTGTGCGCTGTTCAGCGGTCCTAACCTTTAAAGGTGACGGTGATTTGTTCAAGGAGGTGAGCGTTAGATTTGCGTTAACCATAAGGAAGTAACATTTGTTTTCAAACTATTAGCAATTTTTGCACAGTTGAAGACTGAAATTTAAACCCTAATCCTGACGGTACAGTTAGTCATAGTCGTGCGCAAGACAGGAGTTTTTGGGTTTCAAAGCTCTCAAACAAAATTCAACGTAGAAAGTCAATGGAGTTTACTGAACCAACAGTCCTTTTACTGGACTAACGTAAGTGAAAAAAAAAAACGAGTTAGACCTCTTATCTGTACCTATCCGAATTTCTGTTGATCCGGTGGGACCTATCCGTGGGCTAAGTTCTTGAGAAGTCGGTTCGAAAAGTAAGTCCAGGAAGCTGAGGGTTGTTATGAGTGTCATATAACTGAAGTGAAAACGGAAAGAGAGACGTTTCGCGTGGAATAATTTCACGCCCATTTTGAACAGTGAAATGATTTCACGAAGATGGGGTCATATCCCTCCTTTTTTCTCGTATGCACTTACTCTCGCTGCGACCAGAATAGTTGCTCTATTGTGAGATATACCCCGGTGTCTGCTGTATCCCGCGCGTCTAATTTTAGTCATACCGCTATTGAGAAGTGGCATGCTTATTATATATCCGTGTTTGTGTGTAACATGATTGATTATACCCGATGATTTGATCTGCTGTACCGAGCCTCGTTCCTTCTGTCAAATATTGCCAATTTTTTGCGGTAGTCGCTAAACAGGTTCAACTTCTTCGGAAGTTACCTCTCAGCTCCTTATGAGGTATGAAGTACCAATCCCAAAACGGTAACTGGTTGCATCAAGCAGGATCAACCTGATCAATGCCCTTTCTGGACGAGAGACAAAGTCAAACCGAATGACAAGACTCAACGTGGTCAACATGATTATCGAATTACGTTTAACACAAGGATTGGGGCTCATCCAAGGATTGGGGCTACTCCTGAAAATTCAGTAGGTATGCATCGAAAGTGAAATGCTTTCTTTTCGTTACCAAATCGTCAGAGCGATCTACCATCGGGCAATCAGGGCAACTGACAAAGGCAAACCGCCTTCTTATTAATAAGGACACGACCAACCAGGAACTCCCGCCGGTAGCCGAAATCCACTGGTGCGGAACTGGAGGTTGTAACCTGCTAAAGATATGCACAGACCCAACAATAAAAAGCAATATCAAGACAGGATTCAACCCACACGTTGTTCGTGCCTCCGTTTCTGAGCTTCTTTGGACAAAATAAAAGAACCGCATTTCCCCTTATACAGATGGGTCAGTAGCTAGGGTCAGAGTAGGAGTAGAAATTTTCGGATCTGACATCGCACTTTGTTGTCGATTACCAGATCAGGAAAGTATCCTCACTGCAGAAGCGGGAGCTGTAATAATTGGATTATCATCCCTAATAGGAAATCTTTGATAATTTTCAACGACTCTGCGAGCGTCATATCGGCACTCAACAATAAGAGATCTATACCTCCGTATATCCAATGGGTCAGGGAAATTTGCTCCTGAAAACACTTTGTTTGTGTGGATACCTGGTCAACGTGGTGTTTCGGGTACAAAGAATCCGCAGATCGCCTCGCCGCCTCGGGACGCAACAGAAAATATAAGCAAGATAAAGATCACCGCTAAAACAGGACTACGAGAAGACATCGACCTAAATGAAATAGAAAATCCTTTCTGGGTGCCCAGGATCTGGAGTCGCTTCTCTTGGACCTTCCCTTTTATTTTTTTCAGCCTTTAGGAAGGTGGGTAACGGTTGCGAACCAACCTGAGACAGAAAACAAAATATCGCCTGACTACGTAACGATACGGTTCCTAAAATTGAGCAAAAGAAGCTCAATACATATTGAGAGTAAGTTTTCTGTCCATATTATACCTCAAACAGTGCGAAAACGTCCTCACCAACAACTTCTCAATAAAGGTCATTTGATCAGATGTGATAAAATAATAAAGATGAAACAGATAAAAAATCTTTTTTAGAATGAAGGTTGAAGAACAGCATTTTAGGCAAGTCATTGCAACTAACTAGCTAAATCGGACAACATTGCACCTAAAACGTCTACTAAGCTTGTCATAATATAATAACTTTTTTCACTTCTATGCAAAGTTTCAACCAAATCAAAAATGACAATTTAAAAAAAATATTATAACTGGGACATTTTTTGTGGAACTGCTCCACTACAGAAATCCTTGGCATGATTCTCCTGCACTCGCCCCATCATGCCTTATTTCAGCAGTAGGCGGTTGTGTGGCCTAACTGCTTACAATTGAGGTAGTTTATTATACGGAGTACATACTGCCGCACAGGCAGACGAATCTGTTGAATCAAGACGTGGGTTGGCAACGCTGAGTCTGATTGCGTGTAGACTTTCTCATCACCAATGATCGATGCGGGCCGCAATTGCTTACAGTCTAGTATCTACACATCAGAAAAAGCGGGATTCTTGAAACAGCCTATGCCATGCTCTCGGCAGATCTTTTTTTTTGTCTGGGTATAACTAGTTTGGAGTATATTAGTTACATGTGCAAAATTTATTAACAATCGGTTCAGTGGTTATTGAGATGTCATCGAAACAAGAAGGAAATCGCCAGAGAATTTTGCGCGCCTTCATGGAAAATCCGACTGCGACCGGAAGACATATGGGGATCACCCATATAACTGTGTCTTGGGTGGTAAAAACGTTTAAGGAGTCCCAGACGACCGAACAGCGGACTGGTTCGTTCAGCAAACCATGGAATGAGCTAGGTTTCGTATATTCGAGGTCCGGAAGGCACCGAACCGGCCGGCGTGATCAACGAAATATGGCGTCAAATCCTGCGCAAGTTAGTTGTATCGAGAGTGTTTAAACCGATGTTAGTGGTTATGGATGACGAAACCTACACCAAGGCAGACGCAAAGCCTATACCGGGACTGGATCTTAACGTTGCCAAATCACGGTTTGATATACCAGAAGAAAGAGACAAATTCGCCAAAAAATACTTGCTCTGACAGACCATATGCCAATGCGGTAAACTGAGTAAACCATACATCACCATGGGTACCGTCAACAGCGGAATTTACCGCACCGAGTGCCTCCAGAAGGGTCTGTTGCCCTTCCTGCGGTCCTACGGAGGCGAAATATGGTTTTAGTCGGACCTGGCATTATGCCATTGCGCGCGGTCGACGTTGGATTGGTACAGAGACAATAACGTTGGTGGTTTTGTAACAAAAACCGCCATCGCCAATCCCCCAAATTTTTAGATGAAGAAAAAGAAACCCCCAAATTCACCAGAAATTCGTCCGATGGAAAGATTTTGAACCATAATGAAAGCCATAGTTCTAAAATCGCCCAAAGTGTTTAAGAACGAGTTTGGTTCGAAGAAAGAATGGATGAATGTAACCAAAAAGGTCGGCTCCACCATTTTACAAACTAAATGAGGGGTCTTGAGGAAAAGGTACGGGCTTTCAGCGATGAAAAGAATATTAAATAAAGTAATTATGCTGAAACATAATATATATATAGTTAAGTTCATTACCTGTATGCTACAAGAAAATCCGACGTAAAATGATTTTTGTCTGGTGCTTTTTTTATAGTACAGCCCTTAGAAGTCAATTCTAAAAATTCCATACTAACCCTCGGGTTCCCAGAAAACGGAAAAGTCCCTGAAAGTCGATTTTCGGCCAATTTTTTTTTTAAATAAATAACTCCAGATCTCGACGTTCGAAGCATTTTTAAGTCAAATGGCATCGAAAAATTGTTTCGGTTTTCGCAATTTCGTGTTTCCCCTTTGGTAGATTTTCGAAGGTGAAAAAATCACAACTCTAAACGATTTGAGGCAACTCTAATTCATGTCCGATTGAGCTGAAATTTTGCAGAGGTCATTGGATTGTGAAGTTTGAATATGAAATTTTTCCATTCCGTCTGCCGTGATATTCTCTATACCAGTACCAAATAATTGAATAAATCTCCTTGTCCCAACCGGTAAGCTAATGTTTGCTTCCATGAGTCTAGACTATTATCATGTCTCTGAGGTAAGGTATTTCTGAAAAGTTTGTAAAAACCTCCAATAGTAGACAATCTAATGATCTACAGTGAGAATGTAGTTTAAAATGATGTCTTGAAGAAAAACATGCCGGTACAGGGAGCAGAAAACTTGGTAAAGCACGCACAGCACTGTGAGCGGAGCCAAAATGTAGCTCGTGCTTCCTGTCTAACACGCACTTGGTACATGATGCTCGTCTTTGGATTGGCACGCAACGAATGAAGAACAGTTTTAATTGGTCTACGATTTTGAAGTGCTGCACAAATCGAAAAATCCTTTTCCACAAAATTAAGATCCACTTTGATATAACTGGTAACACGACCAGTCGATTCTGTCAAGCTTAGTTGAGAAAAAGGCGTTGACTTCGCACCAAATAGAAACGAATTTTCATTATGAATTTTGACTTTTGACTTAGATCGTTGCGAGAGTTCAGAATTTTCCATTAACATGCTCATTTTAAAATCATTGAATACGGGTCTAATTTCGCATAGAGATGTAGTTTGAGTGCATAGTTTTTCTATTATGAATTAAGTTTTTATACTCCATCAAGCGTATACATGCAAAACAAATTTCGTTTGGTATTTGATTTAGGTTAACTTTTTAAATTATTTTCGTTTTATAACGCAAAGATATTTAACATTTTAACTATCCACCACTTTCTTCTGACTTTCTTCTTATCAAGAATTATTCTATCAAATGAATTTATTGAGACCAAATCATACGTTGCATATTTGTTAATTCACAAACAATAAAAAAACCAATGCGATTTTCTCACCATGAGCGATGCTCTTCGAACATTTTGAACAAAAATTATCTACAATAAAAATCAAATCAAAACCACCACAAACGATCGATAATCAACACAGAGTAAACAGGAAAATATGTTATTGATTTGTATCTTCGAAATGTGTCCTTTGAGGAAAAAATCCAATAAACTGAAAAAAATGCACTTTGCACATCACCATTCCACCTCGGTTCGGCATAGACAGCATCAGATGCCGTTGCCTTTTCTGCGAAACCATTTTTAGTGGCATCGTTGCCATTAATTGAACATTATGGCAGCGAGATGGAACAAATTGGTATTTATGAGTGTCGTTTGTAGTAAAATTGATGCCATCTAATAAAACATGACTCAGCCAGTTTTATGTTCGCAATAGATACGGATTTGCGGCGAGACTTACCACAGCCATCACCGAATACCGGTTCTTATGACGTCCAAAACTGTTGACATGCTAGTGGCGGATATGGTTGACTTTTAAGTGGAAGGATTGTAGCGTTAGACGTTGGCGGCTAAATATAGATTTTAACACATTGAGTTGCTGCAAATGTTCGGTAAATGTTATCTCTCGGCATACGAGTACATCTGAAACTAACAGCATCCTGTTGAGGCGATGATGATTGTGCATCTTCTACTATATAAAAATGGAATTCCGTAACGCTTGATCTTATTGATATTATTCTCTCAGTCTCTGAGGTGTACAGTAATCATCATCATTTTGAATCGTTCTAAATCAAAAATAATAAGCGGTGACATGTGTTTTTTTTTTACATTAAAATGTTTGTTGATGTTCAGAAAAGACATTTGAGGGAAAATAAAAAGTATCTGATTACAAAAACTTGAGATGTTATTCACAAAACTACGTAAAACATGCAAAATTATGACTTTTTATGCTGAATTTGCCTCTAAATTAAAATTCAAAGCGATGACATGTGGTTATTTTTCCATTAAAATGTTTGCTAACGTTCAGGAAAGACATTTGAGGAAAAATAAAAAGTATCTGATTACTAAAACTTGAGATATTATTCACAAAACTACGTAAAACATGAAAAATTATGACTTTTTATGCTGAATTTGTCTCTAAACCAAAATTCAAAGCGATGACATGTGATTATTTTTTCATTTAAAAGTTTGTTAACGTTCAGGAAAGACATTTGAGGAAAAATAAAAAGTGTCTGATTACTAAAACTTGAGATATTATTCACAAAACTACGTAAAACATGCAAAATTATGACTTTATGCTGAATTTGCCTCTAAATCAAAATACAAAGCGATGATATGTGGTTATTTTTTCATTGAAATGTTTGTTAACGTTCAGGAAAGACATTTGAGGAAAAGTAAAAAGTATCTGATTACTAAAACTTGAAATATTATTCACAAAATTACGTAAAACGTATAATTACGTAAAATCATGAGTTTTTAGCTGAATTTGCCTCTAAATCAAAATTCAATGCGATGACATGTGATTACTCTTTCATTAAAATGTTCGTTCGTTTTGAGGAAAAATAGAACGTATCTTAATGCTAAAACTCATCAAAAATGAATATAAAATCGGAAAAATTATCAACCACGAATGCTTTACTATCTATTTTTGTGTTCGGATGTATACTTTCGATCGACAATTAGTTTTATTGCAGCTGATGTGTGTAAATCGGCTTGGAAGAAAAATATCATTTGCATAGCAAAAGACACAACTATGGGTCGCTTTCGGCATTCAAGATCATTTAGTCTATAAAATCATCAAAAAAAGTTATCTAAAAAGTTATTTCATTGTTGTAAAAGCTTGATCATTTCATTAAGTCGTGATGTATTATCATGCAAAAGTAATAAAAACACCGCAAAATGTAGCATTTCTACAATTATGGGTCACTTTACTTAATGCACGGAGCAGAATTATTTTTTTCGGTGACATTTTCAAAATTAAATCATTTCAATCGTATGAATAAGGTTACAAGTGAGTGCCAATAAAAATAGAAATAAAAAATTACGACTTCCAGTTTCAGCAAAATAACCTAAAGAGCTATTTGGCCAACAATTTCAATACTTCCAAAAGTAGAACTCCTTACGTCTTTTTGAAATCCAAAATGGCGACTTCCAGTTTCTGTAAATCAGCCTTAAATCACAAAATGCAATCCAATAAGGAAACTTCCGTTCTGTGCGTTCTCGGAATATTGAAGTACTAAAAGTGATGATGGACATATAAGATGTGAAATATTTTTTTAAGTGGGTTGAGCTAATGCAACAATGAAGCATAAAAAAAAATTTTGGCTTCGAAACCTCTGATCCCGTGCATCGCCGGGAGCGTTCAACTAGTTTGTAATATTTAGGAGAGAGCGCTAGGCAAATAACATTCGTGTTTCGATTGTCGCAGTGGTTCCAAAACACCCAGTGAAGAAAGTGTTCAATCGTTTCCAGGCCGAAAGTCAGTCTATTTTTAATAAATCAGGAAGCAGTTGGCTAATCACTGAATCTAATGTTCCAATAAAGCACACGTTTCGGTATGGCGAACAGCGGCTCCAGTGTGGCCCTTTAGCTTTTCATCTCAGAAAACCGACGACGACGACGACGACGGAAGATCCATAAGAACTGGTGCGGGTGAGCTCCCAATTCCAGGGCTTTGTTTTCATTGACACCCAGATGATAATGGTTTCCTCAGTCGGTCGGCCGGTCGCTGGCTACGGGGCTGATACTGCGGCAATTTGTGTTGCTCCTGGTGATGATGATGGTGCCTTGTCGTGTGTGCCACTAACAATTAATAACAATAACAAAGCTGATAAGCGTGCTCTGATCCGGCTGGCTGCTTGAACGGAGAGCGGGTAACCTTTCGGCGGCTGGATTCGCTTCCACAACCTTACAACATCTATACTGTTGCAATTGTTTGACAGGCTGATCTATTGATGAATGTCTCTATGTCTGTACGGGCTGACGGGCTGTTTTTCGACGCGTCTGGCCGGGTCAGTCAGACACTAGGAGGGTGAAACTATTATCAGTGTTTCTGGTGTCTGGCTGTGCGCTTACTTTTTACAAGGATGGGTTTTACCGAGCGGTAAATTATACTGCTAGACAAATGGAGCTTCCCTCAAGTAGAGAAGAATTTATGTTTGTCTGAACGGATGAATACGGAACATAATGATTATTATATAAAAAACAGCTTACGAACATCTATGGATTGAATGTAACTGAAGCCTTTTAATTCCTGTTTGGTAGTCCAAACAGATATTTTTTTAGTTCAATCAATGATTGATTTAACTAATGTAAAATCTCAGCCGATGACGATGATTGAAAAGTCAAGAACCTAATTTTGAACAGCCTTTCATTTTGTTGCAACTCAAGAAATTATACAAATAAACATCTACCTTCTTTCTATTGTTTTCAACTTTATTTGAATCATTTCATCACTGTAATGTCCCTTTAAAATTTGAATTTTTTCGTAGAACAACGTTTCAAAAAACGTTACAGATTAAAACCTTATATCTCAGTCATTTTTATCAAATTCACGAGGTTTTAGAAAATTTAATAAAATACCAGAAAATAACCAACTATAACTAACTAGTAAATAAGAACGAAACAAACAATCACAGTTATTCTTCCTCAACGCAGCCGACACTTACTCAGCTAACGATTGGAATCCTGTGCAGTTCGAAGTAACCAGCAAAGGTGGATTGATCGAAAAACCGAAAACACCAAAAGTAAGGCCTTGTTCTTTGTTCTATGAAATAATTTCGCTGAAGAAATTGAGTACACAAAATCAGTTTTTCATAGTCAAATCTAAACGATTACGATTTTTTGAGTTTAGACCACTGTGCACTGTGGGATTTTAATAAATCTTTCTACCAATTGCAAATGTCATAGAATTAAATACTTAAAATGTGTAGAAGCTATTTAGGAAGATATTTCATAAAATGGTTGGAAAACCTGCTTCACATTAGGTATTTCCTCGTTTTTTATAGCATTTTTTTACTTTACAACCTTCAAAAGGGCATTACTCGGAAATGTATCGTACGATGATTTTGAAATTTTAACCAGAGATTTAGGACGGACGTCCTAACGAATCGAATGGTGTACTCAGATCCTTTGGTGCATTTTTTTATAATAACGTTCTGTGGGATCACCGTGAACCTATTATTATTCAGTTTCATCTTCGAAAAAGATAGTTCACCCAGCTGCGTTCGAAAACATTAGACTCAAATGAATACACAATATAATTTCAGTGTTTAGAATACATTTAGGTTATTGTTGTTCAAAATCAAATAGTACAAATGTCTTTCAAAGGAAATATTCTCCAGGCTCTGAAACTGCTTAGTAGGCAAGTTTCCTTTTCCCAAGCAAAAACGAACTTTTGAAATTCGTTTTTGCTTTGGAAAAGTTTATTTTTTCTTGATTTTTCTGCCCGCGTCCCCTTCTCAAATTTGGCTCTGGGTGTACAGGACAATTGCGGGGCTAGCGCTTCGACCAGCATCCTACTTCGAGAACAGCTGGGAGATATAATGTACAGCATCCGGCCAAAATTTGGCTGTGTCCTGGTATTTACATCCAAATAAAGAGATGTCATTTTTTCATCATTTTGAGCGAAAGTTTCAACATATGCTTTCGCCTAACCAAAGAAAACGAATTGTGCATAAGTGGGGCAGTTGAGGCACCAAAAGATGTATTCGATCAGAAAACAAGCCAAATAAAAAGGTATGAGTGTCGAAGCAGTTTAAACTGAGTTACGGAAGTATGGTCTAATGTATACGTGGCTTTTGCCCCCACAATGGACAGGATGATAAGAGATCACTACAAGCGGCATCCTTCAGCATCAGTACGAGATGTGATGAAAAAACTAGGTACCTCATCGACTGTTATGTACGACACGGGAAGGATGGGCTTACAGACTCGTTGGAAGCAGAAGCAGCCAGAACGAAGTACCAAACAGGTTGAATCTGTGAAAACGAGGACTAGGACATTTTATGGCAAACTTCAGAACAAGAAATTGAGGTGTGCTTTCATGGATGACAAAAACTGCATGATGTTAGACTATAGGACTCTGTCGGAACTCTGGTGTAAACCGCCATTTACACCGAAAAATTCGACAAAAAGGTTATGGTGTGGCAAGTTCTTAGCGAAGATGGGGAAATTTCTCGTCTATTCATTACAACGGACACAATATCTCCGTGGAAGAGTGTTTCCAGACAAGGTTGTTACCCTTGATAAAAAAGCATAACAATCGTCCAATCTTTTGGTCCGATCTTGTTTCTTGCCATTTCTCTAAGGACGTGTTAGGTATAAAATCAGCATTGTCTCATATGTACCGAAAAAGATGAATACACTGAATTACTCTGAAGTTCGCCTTATCGAAACTTTCTGGGCTTTGACGAAGACGAAGCTGCGGACTTATTTAAAACCAGCGGATAGTGTTGGAAAAATCAAGAAAGATTGACCGAAAGAGGTGAAAATTGTCAGAGAAAGCACCGTTCAGAAATTATATGTGGTGATAAGAAAAAAGATGGAGAACTCGCGTACCTCTACCAGAAGGAAAACAAATTGAAGTTTGGAACGAGAACATTTTTTTTAAGCAAACTTGAGAATGCAATGATCAAAAAAAAAAAAATTCTATATATTTTGTTTTATTAAAGAATGAAAGCGTATTTGAAATTTTAGGAACAGTCTGAAAGACATTAAATGGCATATCAATCAAAAAGCTTGTTTTATCTTTCGTTTAAATTGCCCTGATGCAGAAAATACGACAAAATTTTTAAAATTACGTGTCTTAAAAAATAATTTAGCTTAACTTGACCGATTGCACGGATTGCACATATCAATATTCACATTCAGTTAAATCATTTTATATTATACAACACTTTTTGAATGATCGATTACGGCGCCGGTTTAGCTCTTGCAATCAGATAGGAAGAGGCAAGGGAGTTTTGTTTCACGTTTACTGTTTAGAGACCGTGTTAGCCTCTGTATTTCCATAAAGGTCACAGGAAGAAGATTTTTGTTAACAGGGAACGTTGGATCAGGATTTCACCTGTCTCTGTTTAGCTATTTTCGATTTATTTTTGGTTCATCCGACTGATTAGAGATGCACACTTGGTTCATTTTTATTTGGTACCGGTTCAGACCAACAGACAGCAAGAATGTTGTTGGGGCCCCGAACAAGTGTTTGCGGTTCATTTCATTGAAGCACAAATTGTTTACCTTCGTGATTTGAAACCGATTTATATATGTGTTTGTGGGTGAACTGTGGTAAGTTATTGGTTGCATGCTCTCGCGGCTGGTGGATGGGTTATGCATAGCAGAAGCAGACAGCCGGTGGGAGCTGGTAGTTGGGAGTTGTATTGCAGTTACGCACACGGCTTTCGTCTTGGTAAGAGGGGTGTGAAGAATTTATATGGCTCTCGCTTGCGATAAAAAAAAGTAGAACGAATAGAGCAAGTGAGTGATTAAAAAGAACTAGTTCATCTTAGTGAGCGAAACCGCTCTGATCCACTCACTGTAGTGAACAATTTTTCCACTTCTTACCTTCTGTGGAAAGCAAACACTTTCTCTAGGAAAAGCTCGAAATTTCAGAACTGTAGCTTGTACTGAGATATCAAGAAAAAGTAAATTCTAGAAAACAAATTTTTGATCATGACAACAGAATAACTTTAAAGAACAACATATTCTTATAAACGTTATCGATCAGGCTTTCCAACGAGTATAAGAAAAAGAAGACAAAAATAAGTAATTATTTTTAACTTTGTTAGTTGGCATCTTTTTACTCCCAGGGCTGAGTCCTTGTTTTATGTTTAAGGTACTTATTAACAAGTTCTAAAGAGTTTTGCTGCAACCACCTGTGACCAAGCGATTTGGAGCGTTCTGAAATGTTTTGGTTCTTGCAGGAAATCTACAAAATCAAAAATATTTTCAATGACAACAATGTTTTTTTTTTTGAAACTTGTCATCTATGACAATTTCTGTATATTTCACGACCAACTTGTTTGAAGGGTTTTTTTAAGTTTGAATTAAATTTCATTTTTTTATCAATGAAACTAGCTGAATTTGCCGAGCTTCGAATAAAGTCTCACTTCCTTTATGGGCTGTTAAAATATTTGAAAATAACAAAAAAGTCAAATGTTTCCTCATTCTTATTTCTAGACTGGGCTCCCAGATGATTAAATAGAAAAATGCGGAATTACTTTTTTGGCTGGTGATCTCTGCAGTTTTGAGAAAAATTTAAGCACTTAATTTTTTTTTTCGTCTCAGAATCGCTGTGTGTATAATTGTATATAAATATATTTCACTATATTTTGTTAAGAGGAAGTCACACCAAGGGATTTTAAAGTTCTGCGTAAAGGAAGAGCAAGTTGTGGGGGAGCCTGAGAATAACGCATGCTTAGGTACTTTTGACATCGAATGACCTGATTCTACTGATAAATCCGAATCCACGACCATCCGCTTGACATAAGTGGACTCTGCAACCTTGCGGCTACGCAGCCCTTTTTTCGTTTCGATCATAACAAGTAGAAAAAAAGCTGGAAACATGATAAACATATTTTTGTTCGCTTGCTTGTATAGAAATCTCTCACAGTGTATTGGGATTATGATATTATATTATGAAAATGCTGCTGGGGCCATGCACAAATGTGTGCGATTAAATTAAAAGAAATACAAAGGTTAATATATTTTTCGAACCGAGTTGTACTAACAAACAATAAGAACATTGTTGGGGCCACTTTCGAGTGAGTGTTTGGTTTGTTTAGTAAATTCCAAAAGTTTATTATGTTGAATTTTGCATTGTTTTTTTACAATTATGAGCATGAGAAGGTTAGGGAATTGAACATTTCACAAACCTAATAGGCAGGTTTGATTTTGGTTGCTTATCTGCGTCACCATAAATACAATTTAAATTCTCATCTTTTGCGGATTTTCGGGCTTTTCTATGTTATTTTTTTTATAAATAATATTTAACCTTCCCATGGTTGGTAAACGGCTGGGCAGAGCGTACCTGCAGTACAACCCGTACTAGTTGGCATAAAATAGACCCCATTGTTGTCCATAGCATCCTGCCCAGCAACTTCTATCCCTACCTCCCCGTGGTATCAGCCGGGATACGAGTAACCAAGCGAAGATCATGGTAACCAACCCGTGGTCGTATGCTGACAGGGAAGGGGGAGGTGGGCTGACCTCCTCGGAGGAAAGCTTAGCCTTTCTGAGCGTCTGTTCCCCAGGTTAGGGGCGGCTCATAACAGCGTCTGACCCGGAGCGGGCGGCTGAATAAAAAAATGAGTTGTCTCGAACACACCCAAGATGGCAGCCCCATCACGAGACTCGGTAGCGTAGCCCTAGTAAGGCCACCTACTTAAACAATTACACTACAAACATTCAAGAAAATATAACTCGGAACATTCGCCAGGACCTAGGCAACAAAAAACGGACCACGAGTGGAAACTCGGTACCTGGAACTGCAAGTCGCTAAATTTTGTGGGCGGAGACAGGGTGCTGCCCGAGCAGCTAGAACCCCGCAAATTTGTCATCGTGGCTCTGCAGGAGATCTGTCGCAAAGGTGAGAAAGTGTGGAAAGTCCGTGGAGGCAACGCCCAGTTCTACCAGAGCGGTGGAGCAACCAACGAGCTGGGAACGGGTTTTTGTGTAATAGGCAGAATGTAGGATCGCGTGATCAATTGCAAGGCGATCAACGAGAGGATGTGTCTGTTGAGGATTAAAGGTCGTTTCTTCAACTACAGCATCATCAACGTGCACTGCCCGCACGAAGGTAGACCTGACGACGAGAAGGAATCGTTCTACGCGCAGTTGGAGGCAATATACGACGGCTGCTCGTCACGGGACATCAAAATCGTCATCGGGGATATGAACGCCCAGGTTGGTAGGGAAGCGATGTATAGACCGGTGATAGGGCCTCACAGCCTACACATCGACACGAACGACAACGGCCAACGATGCATCAACTTCGCAGCTTCCCGAGGCCTAGTGATTAGAAGCACCTTCTTTCCACGCAAAGATATCCACAAAGCCACCTGGAGATCACCTGACCACCGTACAACAAATCAAATTGACCACGTTCTCATTGATGGCCGATTTTTCTCAAACATTACAAACATACGCTCCCTCCGGGGTGCGGATATCGACTCAGACCACCACCTAGTAGCAGTACATGTGCGCTCAAAACTATCCACGGTATTTCACACACGTCAGAACCGTCCTCCCCGGTCAAACATCCGGCAGTTGACCAACCCGCAGGCTGCAGAGAACCACGCGCGCTTACTTGAGGAGGCACTACCTTCCACGGAAGAGCTATGTGCTTCGACTCTCGACGATGGATGGGGGAAGTTACGCTCGGCCATTGGAGAGGCCGTATCCGCGGCACTAGGTATCGTCGAGCCGACAAAATGACTGGTTTGACAGGGAATGCCAGTAAGCGATGGAGAGGAAGAAAAGAGCTTGGAAAAATTATCTAAGCATCGCCACAAGAGAGAACGCGGCCAAATACCAACGAGCACGAAATGAGTTGACCACGATTCTGCGGAGGAAGAAGCGCCAGCAGGAGGACAGAGATCGTGAAGAGCTGGAGCAACTGTTTCGGGCTAACGATACACGCAAGTTTTTTGAAAAAGTGAACCAATCCCGTAAAGGCTACACACCGAGTCCAGGTATGTGTAGGGACGTGGAGGAAAGCCTGATCACAAACGAGCGCGAGGTGGTTGATAGGTGGCAGCAGTTCTTAGATGAGCACCTCAATAGCGGAGCAACAGAAGGAGGCGGAAGGGAAGTTATTCTTGGAGTGCCTACATACGACAGTAGTGTCCCAGTTCCTGATATCATGGAGATCAAACGGGAAATTGGGTCACTTAAGAACAACAGAGCCGCCGGCAAGGACAGGCTCCCGGTAGAGCTCTATAAACACGGAAAAGAGGCTCTAGCAACGGCACTCCACTGGGTAATCTCTAGAATTTGGGAGAAAGAGAGACTACCGGAGGAATGGATGGGAGGAGTTGTTTGCCCCATCTATAAAAAAGGCGATCGGCTACAATGCAGCAACTACCGCGGCATTACGCTGATCAACGCTGCCTACAAAGTCCTCTTCCAGATCCTACTCCGCCGTCTATCTCCTTTAGCGAAAGAATTCGTAGGGTAATATCAAGCGGGCTTCACACAAGCACGCGCTACTACGGATCAAATTTTCACTCTCCGGCAGATCCTTCAAAAATGCCGGGAGTACAACGTGCCCACACATCATGTTTTCGTGGACTTCAAGGCAGCGTATGATACAGTCGATCGAGACCAGTTATGGCAAATAATGCACGACTACGGTTTTCCGGATAAACTTACACGACTTATCAAAGCTACCTTAGACCGAGTGATGTGTTACGTGTGCGTGTCGGGGACACTCTCGAACCCCTTCGAAGCGCGCAGAGGGTTGAGACAAGGAGACGGATTATTCTGCACACTGTTCAACATTGCCCTTAAGGGTGTAATCTGATGAGCGGGCATCGAACGAGAGGCACGATTTTCAGCGAAGGTAGTCAACTCATATGCTTCGCAGACGACCTGGACATTATTACAAGAAACTCAGCGACGGCGGAGGCAATCCACGCCAGACTAAAAGTGGAAGCTAGAAGAGTTGGACTAGGAATAAATGCGTCGAAAACCAAGTATATGATAGGAAGAGGCTCGAAATAAACTAACATTCGCCTCCCACGGACGGTGGTCATGGACGGCGACGAACTCGAAGTGGTAGAGGAGTTCGTATACCTGGGATCTCTGGTAACCGCCGACAATAACACAAGTAAGGAGGTCCAACGACGTATTCAAGCTGGAAATCAAGCCTACTTTGCCCTTCGCAGGACGCTTCGATCCAGGAGCATACGCCGCCGCACGAAACTAACGATGTACAAAACCCTAATTAGACCCGTAGTTCTCTATGGACTCGAAACCGTGACGCTGCTCACAGAGAACATACGCGCACTGGCCGTATTTGAACGGAAAGTGTTGCAGACAATATTTGGTGGAGTACAAATCGAAAGCGGAGAGTGGCGTAGGCGTATGAACCACGAGCTACAGACACTACTTGGAGAGATTCCCATTGCACACCTGACGAAGGTCGGGAGGCTACGATGGGCCGGGCATATCGTGAGGATGCCGGATGACAGCGCGGCAAAATCGGTTCTCTTCAAGGACCCCACCGGCACCAGGAATAGAGGGGCCCAACGTGCTAGATGGCTTGACCAGGTTGAAGCGGATCTGCGAGTATCGAGACGTCTAGGAAATTGGCGACGAGTAGCCCAGGACCGTGTAGAATGGAGGAAAATTCTTGATACGGTACGAGCCACCACGGCTCTTGGCTGCTGAAGTAAGTAAGTAAAGTAAGTATTTAACCTTTCCATGGACATGTTTCTAGATATTAGAACACTAGTGCGACTATCAGACAACCTTCCATACTCCGCTTTCCGAGCGGAAACGACCTATTTTAAGCAGCTACAAACAAAGTTTATACGTGTGTTGGTAGACGTGAAGTCCAATTTATTGAACACACTGAAACAGTATAAGTTTGTTCGCGAAAAAGACAACTTGTACAACACACGGCCGGTTAAGTTAGGCCATTTAGACCAGAAATTCAAAAAAGATGATAGTATCGTTCGAAGTATCATTTGCAAAGTATCGATACCGTATCGCTAGCGCTAGAGTATCAATACCAGAATAAGCTCAAGTATCGAAACCGTTGGTATCGATACAAGTATCGCCCATCCATCTTAAATATGTTTGGCAGTTAAATCCAAACGGTGCTTCTTAGCGCTTTCAAGAAAAATTGAAGCAGTTAAAAATGTGTTTTCGCTTTTACGTTCCGTTTGTAAACTGAACGTCAAGTTGAAGTTCTTATTACTTCTTTTTACCATCTCCATAGTCTACCATCAGAGAGTCCATCTTGGTGTTACCAGAGGTGCGATAAAAAGCCCGAGAAAATGAACCAAATCCATCAACGCATCATGCTTTGTGATGTGGTACTTTGAAGGAGAACCTATCGATAGCTATGACAACCTATCGTAAAACTTTGTACATTGAACGAAAAACGGTACAACTTTATATCCCCTGAGGAAGGCCAAGTCCAAAGGCCGAAACGTCGGACATGAGACATAGTAGCGTTTTGATACACCCTGAAGACTGAAAAAGCCGTAATTCCCTTGAAATTTCATGGTATTTTCATGGTTTCAAAATTCAAACCCCTTGAGTTCTATACTAAAAAAAACACCAAGAAAATAATGATCGCCATTATAACCCAAGAAACACAATCTTAAAAAGGACAATCAAAATTATTTCCTCAATGCAACCTTCAGTCTTGACGCCGTGAACAAAACGCTGCGAAAACTGGAATCAAAGCAAGCAGAACAATTACCTTGCCGTGCATTACCGGTTATATTATTCAAAATATTATCAATTCCCATTAAGATTTTTTTCAATTCATCACCAATCATCGTGATGGCGTAATCAACAACGTGACAAACTTCTAACAAGAAATGGAATACAACTTGGATGGGAAAGCACATTTACTCATAAATGAGATGGGATTTATTTTTAAAATATTCAAAGTGACACATGTTTGCTCTCCTATCAGTGGAAGCCGAATCACTATTCTAAGTTCTGTTATCAGTATTCCTGGCTGCTACCATAGCAACAAACAGAAAATAGTTTCAACGGTCCTTGCTCTGGGCACTGTTGCCACCGAAAATACCACTTCTAGATTCCGAAAGGGCATCAAATAGAGCGGAGAGTGATTCACTAGGCCATAAACAATATTATTAACCATGACCAACATTAAACCAAATACAGCAAGATTGCATCATCTCTGTAGTTTTTTTTTTCTAGGTCAGCGCGGATGGAATCCTCTGTCTGAGCCGACGCCCTGCCGGCGGTTACTTTTCAGCAAATAAAAGACATAATGAAAGTGAAAGGAAATTTTAAGAGCTTTTCCAACGCACTCTCAGCGAACCAGTCCGAAATAAATCAAGCTGATTGGCAAGAGGCCTTTCCCTTTTAAGGCGAAAGCCCGCCATAACAACGGCGTAACGGCGGCAAAAAAGTTCTTAATTTAAACGTCTCGTGCCGCGTACTACAAATGGATGCGGTCATATCAGTGACGGAATGGGGCCAGAAGGTTAACTATGCGATTATTATGATTCCAACCAACGAAAACTTGTGGACGCCGCCGACGTTCTCTCATAAAACGTGGCCGCATCGAGCCGGTTAGAAGAAGCACGGACGGCAAAAAACAACAACGACGACTTCGACTATGCCTTCGCAGTCCGGAACCCACGTCAAGCTGCCGCAGCCGGCATTTCATAGGTCGGCATTCCATAGGTCTCACCACCGCTATCACTCCCAATTCGATTACTGTTTGCACACATAATACTGAGCACGTATATATATGGAGGCTGAATCTTGTTATCGCTTATCTGTTAATATGTGTGTATAGTTATAAATATATATAAACTAGCTGACCCGGCAAACTTCGTCTCGCCCATTTTTGTGTTTCATTACATAATTTTAAACATTCCAAATTTATAGATTTTTTGCGATTTGTTTATAGTCTAAAAATGCACGACAAATCGGCCATAGGATATGATCAAAGTCAAAAGGCAAATCGTTTGAAATGATTGGTTTTATCGTAATGACAACATCCTCGACTTTTGGCTTCTGTACATCACCTCTATTCTGAAAATATTCATATTGAGTGGTATTCGATCATTTTCAGCTGTTTTTCTGGCATCAATCTGATTCCGCAAATACCCATATTAGGTGGTGTTCAGTAATTTTGTTGTTTTCCAGAAACTAAAAGTGGTCATATTTGAATTCTAAATAGTGTCCAGGGTCAATGCTTGCTTCTATGCATCATCTCGATCACGGAAATATTTATATTAAGCAATATTCGGTCTTTTTCGGCAGTTTTTCCGAATCCGGAAGTCGCTATATTGGATATCAAAATGGCATTTGGAGACAAATTCGTGCCCCTGGGCGTCATTCTGGTTTAAGAAACACCCATATTGGGTGTTATTTGGTCTTTTTCGGTTGTTTTCCAGAAACCAAAAGTCGCCATCTTAAAATTCAAAATGATGTATGTGATCGATTTATAGTTTCTGTGCATCATTCTGGTTCCGGAGGTACTCATATTGGATGGAAATCGGCCATTTTCGGCTGTTTTCCAAAAACCGGAAGTTGACATCTTACAATTCAAAATGTTGTCTGAGGTCGACTTATGGCTTCAGAGCACCATTGCGATTCCAGGAATACCCATATAAGAAACCGGAAGTTTCCATCTTAAATTTAACAATGGCGTCGGGTTTTGTCTCCTGTGCATCATTGTAGGCTGTTTTCAGGAAAACCTGGTTGAAATATCTGTTTAGCTTGTATGGGAGACCTGCCTCCCCTTCCAGAGTACGGAGGAGTATCAAATCACAATAGAAATTTATGTTTGATTTGTATAAAAGCCCTCCCATCCAGAAGTGGAAGGGATGTTGAACCACCTTTAACATATTTGTTGCCCCCAAAAACCTCCACATGCTAAATTTGGTTTCACTTACTCTAATCGAAAAAAAAGTTCTGAAGTTGTGGAAAAATTTGAGTTTCATTTGTAGGAAACCCTACCCTTCCAGAAGAAGGAGGGGTGTCAATCTATTATGGACATATTTGTTACCCCCAAAAATATTCACCTGCCAAATTTTGTTCCATTTAGTTAGTTACTTCTCGAGATGTGCTGAAATTTGTGTGGAACCCCTTCCTTCCAGAAGAGGGAGGGGTGTCGAATCATTATGGACATATTTGTTACATAAAAATATATTCACATACCAAATTTGATTATATTTGCTTTATTGGTTTTCGAGCTTTGCGAAATCTGTGTTTCATTTGTATGGGACCCCTCCCTTCCAGAAAAGGGAGGGGTCTCGAACTATCTTAGTCACCTTTCTCGGCCCCTAAAAGCCTTATATACAAAATTTCACGTCGATCGGTTCAGTAGTTTCCAAGCCTATATGGATCAGGCAGACAGACAGAGCTGCATTTTTATATGTTTAGATAGTTGAATCGATCACCGTGACGGTAGCCACCAGTCGAGGGTGATTCTATTTGTATTTAATTTTCGGTGGTAGCTTTTAAAGGATGATTTCAAAATAACTGTCGAGGTCATCTATTTTAAACTGCTGTCATATTATTGTTGTTCGTTACGTCTTCTGCGATCCCATTTCTTCGTTGTATGAAAATTCTATTTCTGTGAATTCTACCATTTTCCTTTAAATTTTCCTAGTTTTCTAGCCGTAACAATTTGCCTTGAATGAAGACGAACACAACAAAACAAAGCCGGCTCAAATCAGACGTTCCGTTGTAAAGTTATGGGCGGTCGCACATATATGTAACTTGATTTTATATATAAGATATGTAGCAACAACAATCGCCCTAATACAGTTCGAATGACCTGACCGACCGGCAGACAGCGACAATGACAACAACGACGACGACGCGGATCTTAAGCAATGGCTGGAAGGCTGGCAGTCAAACAGGCTGTCATTTCATCGCCGCCTTCTCTTTGGCGAAACTTTTTTGTTTGGGATTCTGCCGGTAAAGTGGGATGCCAAAGATCAAGTTAGTCGCTCAAGCGATCGTTGTTATGCGATGGGGAGGGATCAACTTTTGAAGTAGAATACTTCTCTCAGAAAGTTCGGCTAAATAGGGATGTGAAATGAAAATCTAAAACCGAAAAAAGTGGATAATATGTCCAATTTCAAATGCTAATAAATCGGTTAGTATTCGATGGATTTCCTTCGTTCTTGCAGCAATAAATTGGAAAATCTTCTAAGATTCTTCCCAAAAGAAGATAATTGTAATTTTATTATTCACACTATTGTACTATTGAAAATAGTCAAAACGAAAAATTCGACCTCTGATTGGTCGTTATTTGATTGCTTCCCAAGCACAGTCGACAGAATCATAAACCTTGCAATTGAAAACATGCCATTTGGCCTAAATAAGAGCCTGTTTCAGCCGAAGCCGCTCATGAAAAAAACCATTCTCTGCTAGCGTGTTGAGCAGTACAGTTGTTTATTTTCGCTCCGTTCACTTTGTACGTTCGTTCGTAAGTTTTTATTTTCGCGTTGGAAACCGACGCTACGGTGAACCCTGACATGGGTAAATCGAAAACCGGTTCTAGTACGGGTAAACAGCCTCGACCTGGAAATGCCCCCGATTCGGCGGCTAAGAAGCTTTTGGCCAACAACAGATTTGCTGTCTTGGAAAACTCCACGGACCCTGAAATAGTGAAAAAAGAGAAAATTCAACCCTTCTATGTGAAATGATTTCCAGAAGGTCTTCGTGAAGCAATTGTCTTTTATATCGAGAAAGGACTGAAATGCACTATCCGTATGTGCACTGACGGCTACAAACTGATGGTTCCGGTATTGAATCACTACAAGGCGGTGCAAGTAATACTGCAGCAGCGTAAGGTGGAATATTTCTCCCATGACATTGAAGCAGAAAAACCGCTCAAGGTTGTTCTCCGTGGTCTTCGAGACATGGAAATTGACACTCTGTTAGAGGAACTGAAGGCAAATGGACTCAAGCCAATACAGATCCATAAGATGTCACGCCACAACAAGACTCGGAAGTACCGCGACCAATTGTACCTTATCAAGCTGGAGAAAAAATCAACATGTTTGGCGGATTTGCAGTCCATTCGTGCCATTTTACACATCATTGTGGCCTGGGAGCGCTACAAACCAGTTCATCGAGATGTGACCCAATGTTCCAATTGCCTGTTGTTTGGAAATGGGACTAAAAGCTGCCATATGGCCTCCCGCTGCATCAAATGCGGACAAACGCACGCACCCGACGCCTGCCAATTGATGGAAACTGCCGATCCTGTCTGCGCAAATTGTGGAGCTGATCATAAGGCCACCAGTCGTACCTGCCCAAAGCGGGCGGAATTCATTGAGATCCGCAAAAGAGCCTCAACCAACAACCAACCCGGTCGGAGAAAAGTCCCAGTGCCAGTGAATAACGAACAAAATTTTCCAGTCATCACATCGCGACGTGCAATCCCAGTGCTTCCACCTCTCCCACTGAATAATCGGCTTACAACCTCGTTTGCCGATGTCGCAGCATCGAGCCGTTCCTCGCCTCCCCCGGGGCGCCCAGGGCTTACAACTCCTGCCACTGGAATGAAGTTTACCCGCACAGACGCCGAAGAAAACAACGCAGATTCCCTTCTCACTACAGAAGAGTTCGTGCATCTCCTGGCCGAAGCATTCGTAGCCCTTCGCACCTGTAAAACCAGAGCTGAACAGCTGCAAGCAGCAGTTTCCATCCTCACCAAATATGGCCCGTGAATGCATCAACATCGCTAACTGGAACGCTTGCTCGTTAAAAAGCAAAGCCATCGAATTCGCTGATTTCCTCAACGAGCGGACTATCGACGTAGCTATCATCACCGAGACACATCTAAAACCTGGCGTCAACATCTACCTCCCCGACTTTCGAGTTGTTCGGCTCGATCGTACCTACTCAGCGGGTGGAGGCGTAGCCATAGCGTTGAGGAAGAACATCTGCTGTAAGCTGCTGCCCAGTTTCAACTTAAAAGTCATCGAAGCGGTTGGGGTCGAGGTTTCTACCCCTGTCGGCCCTATTATTATCATAGCCGCCTACTGTCCGTCGCAAGTCAGCTCAAGGAACGATTCATCCTCTAATCTGAAACAAGATCTCGTCAAGCTTACCAGACATCGGCAAAACTTCATCTTGGCTGGTGACCTCAATGCCAAACATCAAGCCTGGGGCAACACTCGAAGCAATCCAAATGGCAAAGTCGTCCACAATGACCTACAAGCATCTTCGTACATCATCCTGAGCCCAGACTCCTCCACCCGGTTGAGTCGCTCTGGTGTCCACTCGACCATCGATTTTTTCATCACCAACATGGCAAATCTTTCGAATCCGATCGTCTACCAGGAACTGAGCTCCGACCACTTTCCAGTGGTGGCCGAAGTGGGCTACTCCGCCAATCGATTTCGTGCTCGTCGTCACAACTACCATCGTGCTGACTGGCCACGGTTCCAGCAGTTCATCGACGCCAACATCCGCTACAACATCGAGCTTGAATCGACGGACGACATCGATCAGTGCTTGCAGATCATCGACGAGGCTCTATCCTTAGCCCGTGACCATCACATCCCTGCTTCTGACCTGGTGAGTAACACTCTGAATCTAGACAGCCTAACTAAATCTTATATAAGACTTCGTAACACAGCTAGGCGCCATTATCAACGTACTGGCCTGCCTCACTTAAAGTCTTACTGCAATCGTCTTAATAAAATCATCAAGGCCCGGTTGGTGGATCTCAGAAACGAAAGCTTTGAAAGTCATATTCGCTCTCTCCCAGATTGTGCAAACCCCTTCTGGAAATTAACTAAACTTCTGAAAAACAAGCCGAGACCTGTCCCTTCTCTCTCCCATTCTGATCAACAAGCTGGCCAAGTTCAGCTAATAACACCAGCTGAAAAAGCTAATGCACTCGGCCAGCATTTCGTAAATTCTCACAATCTTGGTCGTTCCCTGGTGAGCCCCTTTGAGCCTAATGTGGCAGCTACAATGTCCAGAATCGCTGTGATCTATAATTTCTGCAGACGAGGTAATGGCAGCCATCAAATCATGTAAAAATATGAAGGCCGCGAGTGTCGATGGGGTGGTCAATCTCGAATTGAAAAATTTGAGCGTTGACTTCTTTCATCACCTCGCAAAGATCTTCAATAAGTGCTTGGAACTTGGCTACTTCCCGTCCCGTTGAAAGCTCGCCAAAGTTATCCCCATCCATAAACCTGGGAAGGATCCCACTGACGGTAAAAGCTACCGGCCCATTAGCCTCCTTTCATCCATTTCGAAATTGTTCGAAAAACTGATTCTGAGACGTATACTAGAGTTTGCTGATCAGAACAACATCTTCCTTAGAGAGCAATTTGGGTTCAGGAAGGGGCACTCCACTGTGCACCAGCTCACCCGGGTAACGAACATTATCAGGCGGAACAAGTCTGTTTCCAAAACAACTGCCATGGCGTTGTTGGACGTTGAGAAAGCGTTTGACAACGTCTGGCACGATGGTCTTGTTTATAAGCTGCATCGGTGCAACTTCCCGATCTTCCTTGTGAAAATCATCAAAAATTATCTGTCGGGTAGATCATTTAGGGTCTGCTTGAACAACTCCCAGTCTGATACATCTAATGTTGATGCTGGGGTCCCCCAGGGTAGCCTCTTGGGTCCTATCCTCTTTAACATCTTTACATCAGACGTTCCTCCCCTTCCGGATGGTGGTGTACTGTCCATGTTCGCGGACGACACTGCCATCATGTACAAAGGGCGAGTGATCCGCTCGCTGACTAGAAAACTTCAAGCAGGACTGGATGTTCTATCCGGCTTCTTCAACAACTGGAAGATTTGCATCAATGCGGCTAAAACACAGGCCATCTGATTTCCCCACTCGAACTCACGTCGACTTGTTCCGCCTGACGACGTCAGGCTTAAAATTAATAATTAACCCATCGAATGGTCGAGAGAGGTGGGATACCTCGGTCTTGTTCTGGACAGCAAGCTTATATTCAGATCACATGTGGAAAAAACATCAATCAAAGGCAACATCCTAATTAAATCTCTATACCCACTGATAAACAGAAAATCCAAACTGTCCCTGAAGAACAAGCTTGCTGTCCATAAAATGATTATCCTGCCAGTATTAGAATACGGTTTGCCAATCTGGGAGAGTTGTGCCAAGTATCACCATGATAAATTACAAGTTATCCAAAATAAGATCCTAAGGATGATCCTTAACAGTCCTCCAAGAACGCGTAATTCTGAGATCCACCAACTAGCCGGTCTAGATACACTTTTGGTGCGCAAACAGGCAATTCTGTCTAGATTCACGGATGCTTGCCAGAGGTCATTCACGAGGCAATTCGATCTTTGTCAATTTAGTTTTTAAGATAGTATTAGTTAGGTAGGTTATTCAATTTTATTTAAATTCATAAACTTACCGTGCCATTAAGGCAAAGATGTAAAATTAATCTTCAAGATAATTTAAAAAACCAATCTAAATGCACTACTACGAACAAAGATGACGAGCCTTTAGGGCTGACCAATTATCCTGTCATAAATTATACCTCTGTAAACAATTTCAAAAATAAAAGACAATTCAGCAGCGAAGCCGCTCATAATAGTTCTAGACAGCGACAACAGCAGTCGTCCTTCCTTAGCAGCAGCATTAGCCCTGTGGTTGGTCACCACGTCTCAGGAGCAGCGCAGTTCTTCTCAGCGTGTGTCGCCAGACTGCCATTATTCCCTTCGTGTTGGGGCAGCATAAAGATTGCCATCAGGAAATCCGATTCTGAACATCAAAATGCCTTTTCATGGCAAATAAACAAGTCATTGAAAGTTAATAATTTTTGACAATGCAAGCAAGCGTTCTGTGTTGGATCCTAGCAATTTAAATCTGTCGCGCCCGCCTAATTCACTGAATGTGAAATAGCTTCCACAGTGCATGTTGTCCGTGTATCTTAATTCCCCCACTGTTGGGGCAGCTCAAAGGTTGCGATCGGCAACCGATTTCGAACCGCAAAATGCCTTTTTCAAGGCAAATATACAAGTAATTGGAGGTTCATAATTTTCTGGCATCAACAGAAGCAGACATTCTGTGCGGGATGCAATCAAATTCTCTTGTAGTTGTCTAACTTTTACTTTATTTAGTAAACCCCCCACTGTAAGGGCAGCGCAAAGGTTGCGATCAGCATAACCGGCTTTGAATAACAAAATGCCCTTTTAGAACGCATTCACAAAGACAGTGAGTTCGACCATGCAGAGCTAATATGAAGTCGATTCAATCAATCAGCATGAACAGAATTTCGTCGTCTCCCAGCTGCCAAGTTGCAACATGATGCAACACGCAACAGCGAGCAAACGAAATCGCTTGATGTTACAAGCCGCAATACGGTTAGGGGTAAAATCGTAGCGTGTGTGAGAGCACCATCGGTGTTTATTCGCTGGATACGAAAATTGTTGGGGCAATCAAATGCGAATTGTGTAATAATTCGTCTGAAGAACATTAGAAAATGGTAAAACTGAACAGAAAGGCGTGGCCTATTTCGTAGCACCCTTCGACTATAAAAGAGTGTTTCTGGGAAAACTAGCTACATTCATTAATCGGAAGGTGAGCTGGATGGACCGTCCGGGTTGCGCCTGTGGCTGCCTTCAAATTAAACAAATCACTTGCCCTGTGGTTGGTCACCACGTCTCAGGCCTCTGTCAGGCTAAACGCCAACGTGAGCAATCGGGCGAGATTTTTGCCGTACATCAGCCGGCACTTTCTCTATTGGAAAAGTTGGATCATTTTGTTTAGAAGAATATTACTGTCGGTAATATTACAGAGATGCGATTGCATTAGATCCGATATGGAATTGAACAATTGTTCTTTTGAGGACGAATAAAATACTTAATTTGGAGAGTTAATAGCTTTGGGTACCAGTAGCAGTATGGTTACAGCCTCAGCGGTAGGTGCAGCCGGTACTTCCCTAAGGCCGATGTTATAAGGAAGTAAATGGAAGCGGCACGGCGAAACAGTTCGGGTGTGCTTAGACGCGCGTCAGTTTTTCGTTGTTGATATTATTCCCCACATGAAACGACGCGCTTTCGTACGATAGCGGTGGTATAAGCGGTAGATGCATTTGCCAACACTTACTCCAGTAAATCCGTGTCTAATTTTCAATGTGAAAACACCCTTCTAATGTGTTGGCCGTGCGCATTAGGTCTCTGCTAGGCTAAACGCGAAAAGCGGCGTGAACCGATTCGCCCGGCCGTAGGTTAATGTACAGTCGTAAGTAGAGCTGTGTAAAAGTATTCTACTTCAACCTTGCGGTCGTGGCTTTGCACACAACCCTCCTGTGATTTTTTTTTCATTGATATGTTTGAAATTATATACTAATACTTCTATAGCATATTTTTTGTGTGTATAAAAAACTTCGAACCGTGGTCAATAGTAAATGCTGTGTTTGTTGATGATTTAATGATTGTTTATGATTATATTCGTGGAAAATTGAAGTTACAGCAAAACTTTTGGTGAAAAGTTCATGATACATTAAAAAATAACAAAGTATTGCGAAATCACTCAATAAGACATGACCCCATTAAGTTTTAAAAAGATGCTAACCAGTGATTATTTCTTTCATGGGATTGTACTAACTAAAGTAGTGTCCCTAGGATCTTCTGCGCCATTGATTGAAAATTTCCCTATATCAGAAACTAACGAACTGTTGGTGAAAGAATGGGCCACAATCGATTTCCCATATTCCTTACAAGCAAAGTAACAAAGACAAAGAGGAAAAGTACCTACTTTCCGTGCGATAGAGGGAAGAGTTCATTTACGTTCACACAAGTTTTATTTCTCCGGCACTGAAACGGAACGGAACAACGCACATGGTCGAATGTAAAAGTCCAGCCGGATGAACAAGAGCAACAGTTTTGTTTTACACGCTGTCATCTTCGAACGTAAATAACGGACTATTGACAGCAGGGGAGTCGGTGGACTGGTGGTGTCTTAGGTTCAAGCACAACATGAAAACAGTGTCTAGAATATTGTGCTCCAACAAAAAAAATCTATTACTTTTATGGTAAACAATAACTTTGTTGTAATATGAGCTAGAGGGTTATCGCAGAACCAACTTCCAATGAAAAGCTTACCTTTGCCCCTCGCTACCGTACGATGCCAACAAGTATCATGCTGTTTTTGAGTGATTTTCCCGCCTGAGAGCGGCGTAGAATTCCGTTCCGTCACCCGCTAGTTGTGTGCGGCCTGTCTGTGCAACGGCTGGCGGTTGCAACAACCGGGTTAGTGCCAGTTAAGAACGAGGCTGTCGGATGCTGTGATGCAGGCGAATTTAGGTTTTACGATAATTCTAACAATACTCGCTTTTATGGGTAGTAAATTGATGAAATGATGAAAAACAACAAACCGTACCCTTGATCCTCACTTGCTGGTGTGCTGCAAATTTTATGAAGCTAGTTTTCGGGTTTGGCTCGAAATGATTGTTCATAAATCCGTTTTGGAAATAGTTTGAGTTTATTGAAATTTTGACTAGAGGAAATTTCATAGTGTAAAATAGTTCTATGTTCGTAGGCTGGTATGTATGTTGCACCACAAATCTGGATTGCACTAAGAGAAGGATGTCGCTATTGATAAGAAAATCATGCTTTTTTGTGCATTTTGAGATCTTTCAGAATTAAATCGATGAGTATGGGTATTTTCAAGCCGTCGATCATGTCTAGAAGTAAGCAGTTGATGTCCAGAGACTAGAACATGATTTTCAAACCTAAGATGGCGACAGCTGGTTTCTTACGTCCCTTTCGTTATCGCGGTGTAGCTACACTCAAACGACACTTTTGACACCGAAAGTGTTTTATTTGACTTTTCGGACTACCCTTTTTCTGTCTCGTCCTACACTTTTTCTGTCCCTGACGACACCGAAAAAAAGCAGAGTGTACTGTAGGAAGCTACCAACACATTCACACGTATGTGTCAAAACTGGTTTGTTTTGGTTTTCGTTCCACGTAGTGAAGTGTGGAAACGAGACAAAATGACGAGTGTGATAATGACCAAAACAAAACGAATTGACAGCTATCCCATGATTACGCATACCAATGCAATGACACTGAAAATTTTTTATTTGAAGCTGCAAAGTATAGCACAGAAAAAGTGTACACGCAAAAGTTGGATGGTGCGGAACCAGTACAAAATTGTGCGTTTTTAGCGCAATTGTTGATGTAATTCGGAACCAGTACAATGATTGCGTGTTGGGCATAATGCAATCAATGCTCTAGCGTTTCAACAATGTATTTGGCAGCTCCAAACTACTACACCTAAACAGTTTCAACTGGTATCAAGCAGCATTGCAAAGCGAGCGAGAAGCAAATCCATTCTCCTTCTTTCTGCTTGAGGACGAGACATATGCTACGCTTTTCAAGTCTTTTTCACACACGCTTTCGAGATACTTTTTCTTCTTCATGCATTCCTCTGAATAGCAGCAAGCACGCACCGACAGTATGAGTGAGACTAACAACACTGGTATCAAGTATGTACAGCACGGGTGTCTCGCTCATTTCGTGAAGCAACGAGATATCGCCTTGCGCGTCGCAATCCGAACCGAAAGAGAAGCTAGAGAGCAACCTGCAAATTGTATGTGATGTGTCTAGTCTAGTCACTAATACACTCGACGTGAGAAATAAAGTGTCGGTATATGATACATATTCTGATTTCATTCTATGACAATGTATTCGCAATACAACTGTTGCGTTATGCGTTTCACACATTTATTGTGCGATTTCTGTGCAACATTTGTGCGAATCGGGAAGACACAATGATTGTACAAGACTTCAACTTTTGCGTGTAGCTACAACGCGAAAACGGCACCGACATTAGAGAGCTTAATTAAACCAGGGAATAGGAGCGTCCATTTTCCGACGGTTGCCAGCTTTCAGGGATTCAGGAAATAAAAATTTGATTTCCTGGAAAATTGAGAAAAAATTTCAAAAAAAAAAACGGCGAATTATTCAATTTGGATTTTTTTTTGTCACTTGGAAAAAAAACTGAGAAAGAGATTTGAGTTCATGAAAAAAAAGCATTGAGAAAAAGATTCGAGAAATTTGACAAAACACGTTAGTTTGGATGATAGTTCTACTTAAAATACAAGAACGTAAGAATGTTTAGATTCTCTTCGGTTAGAGATGAGCGATTCTTGCTTCAGAAGTTAGACTAGTCAAAAGGAATCTGCCTATTACCAGTGGAGCGTGATTTTGTGGACATTAGGTTCTGAAACAATTTTTGTAGATTTTTAATCAGTTAACCCACTGTAAAGCACTATTCAAACAGCATTATTTCCTTATGAAGCATTTTTCCGCGATTCACTTAGAATTAGTGTATTTGAAGTTATGTCTTGTTGCTTTTTTTTTTTCGAGCTCGAATTTTTCTCACCTTTTGGTCAACTGGGTATAACCCTTTGAGAAATTCAATCAGATTATTTAAAATATTTAATTATCTACACCATGGAGCAGATTGGAAATTCGCAAGACGTCCAATTTTGTTCTGCAAAAATTTCGCTATTCAATTTCATCATTCTGGTACCAGCTCGTGGCTTGGTCACGTGATGATGAAATGATGAACAAATTAAGTGCGTTGGTCTTAATCATTTCATCTCTCAACTAATTTCTTAGTTACATCGCAGTAGCTCGGACACTTTCCTTTCGGTTCGAGGTATAATGATTTAAAGTGACATTGTTGTGTCATCTGTTGAACATTCAGTAGAGTGAAAGAGACGATTCACACTGTTCAGGACCGGGTGTGTTTACATAAGATTACCAATCAAACAATGAGAGAGGTAATAAAAGGCATTCATTAGCAAATGATTAAAGCGTAAAAACGGTTAGTGGCGCCTATTTCAATCAATCGAAGAAAAGGGGCCTGAAAATTCTGGAATTTTGATTATTCTCAAAAATCTATGAATAAACATCAACGAAAAAATATAATCAAAATTGTTGCTATTCAGGTGCCATTGCTGAAGAAAATCTTCGGCAAAACAGATGGCAACTGCACATACCAATCCCGGGACCATACCTTACCGTACTTCTTCAAATTTCGAACACTTAAGCTATGATGTACGATGAAGATGAAGATGAACGAAATGTTATATGATAATCATAGTTTTGATTACTCTAGCTATGATAATGTGGTTTTTATTCTGAAGTTTGAGACTGTTCTAAGTTTTAGTCAAAATCGGTATCCAAAAACCAAATAATAATATTTGATCTGAAATGAGAACTTTAGGTTTCAGGAAAGCTGGATAGAAATGAGAAAAATGTTCGAATACCCTTCAATATTAATATTTTCGAAACCAACATTTTCGGAACCAAAAAACGAAGAAGGCGTTTGACACGATTTTACAATTAAATTGGCTGCTTTGATTCTGATATCCAAGTTGATGACCTTTAAAAAGCTGTGTAGAATTGTAATTTTTCATATGCTTCCAAAAACTAATATTTCCAGAACGGCGATGACAGTCTGAAATTGGAAATTGGTGGTGAAAAGTATAGGCAGGTAGGTTTTCTTTATTTTAAGTTTTATTCAAATTACAGTGGAAAAATAAAGACTTAGGGTATCGAACGTCTTCGTCAGTGGTTTTCTTCGGCACCCTTTTGCATAAGATTGCTGCGGATAAACTGTCGAAGAAAACCACTGACGAAGACGTTCGATTCCCTACTTTAATACAAAAAATAATTAAATTCAATTAAAAAAATCGCTTCTCAGGAGCGGGGGCCTAGTGTGGTGGGTAACGTCTCCGCCAACTACGCTCGACGCCTGGGTTCGAATCCCACCGCCGACATAGGTGTCGATGGTTGTGAGGTGGCGTGATCCACTCACAACCAACCGCACTGGTCTAGATTCAATCCTAGCCGACACCGGGAGATTTTCTGAGGCGAAAAATCTCTGGGATCACGCCTTCCATCGCATGAGGAAGTAAAGCCGTTGGCGCCGGTCCGTTAATAAACGGGTCGTGAGTTAGGGTCCTGGGTGTTGAGTCGTCTCCCTGGGCGTCGGTGATTGGCCACAACAGTGGTTAAACTAGGCCGACGGAAAATAAGCGAGAATAAAAAAAAAAAAAATAAAAAAAAAAACATTTGACAAAAAAGGGCATATACAGTGCCCACTTTATAAAAGATTCAAACCAACTTACTTAAACGTAAACTAAAACATTGAAAAATTTAATATCACCTCCTTCAGTCTTTAGCACCTCCAATAATCGCTTCGGTATGCTCTCCACGAGGTTTTTGAGGTGTTGTATATAGAGTTCTTCCCCGGCGTGTTCCAAGCTCCGATACAAGCTTGAAATTTTCACTCACTAGTAATATTTCATACAAGTGTGTTCCTTGATTCATCAGGTATCGTCCTATTATTTTCATTCGCGTAGGGGAACTGTTCCATTATTCATCCCAGCCCATATGTTCATCTTATACAACATGAAAACACTAATGAAAACAGGAAAAATGAATATTTTTTAACCAAACCAATCTACTAATCCATGGAAACTCAAAATCTCACCTCAAAGCTCTAAATTTGATATTATAGTCGGGTATCTGCACTCGAAAACTCATTTTTTTCAATCACCTACCTCAGAAAATAAAATCCGCGCATCGCTCGATACGGCTGCAACGGGACTCGTTCAGCTGCCAAACAAATTTCTTTTTCATCATTAGCGGACCATTTTTTATTCTATTCACTAAACAAAATCACTAACTACACTAAGAATACTTTAATCTTTATAATGTTCACCTCAGATTTCCAAAAACAAGCTTTGATTAGCAGAAACATATGAGATGAATTTTAACAAATCTTAAATTTCAACTGCATGTATTTTCATCTGTTTTCACTGCGTTGAAAAAAAATCAAAAGTTGTCAACTCAGTTTCTGTTAATACGAATAAATGATACTGAAAATGTTGCATTATTCGGACAAAATTGAATAAATCGTCAGTATTGCAGTGGTTACCTAGGTTACCAATTTTGCATGTAAACAATTACAGCGGATACCTAGGTACCTACGACGATTTGCGGCTACGTTCAGTCATAAAAGTGTGATTCATTAATGATTAACAGAGTGATGAATATGGGAGCGCCGAGAGATGAATAATTGAGCAGTGATTTAAGTTTTGAAATGAATATGGAAGCGTTGTGAAAAATAGTTTGTTTTGCAAAACTCGGGATAAATCTAGCTAAGTTTACCAAATTTCCAATGCTGAGCGTTTCCATAAGAGCATGTTAGCGTATTTCGTTTATTTGGCCAATGATTTCGTGAAAAATTGGTGTTTAATCCGCGCATTCGGTGAACATCGGCTTAATGAAATAAATAGTGGAACAATTACCTTTTAAGTTTTCCCTAGAAACGCTGCTGATTGTTTTTCGTTTTCAAGTTAGCGCGAGAATCTTTGAGAGATTATCGTCGGTGACACAAAATTATGAATTCAAATGAACGTTAAATTGAGTTCAACTGTTTGCTTACCGGAGCAAGTAGGTATCATCAATGCTTACGGAAATTGTAGCATGGTGTATTAGCATGTGATATTTGAAATCACCAAGAATCATCGGGGTACATTACAGTGAAAGCACGTCGTAGAGTAGCCGAAATCTAGGCGGGGCAACCAACATTTGAAAGAATTGTTGCAATCGCTCGAGTGTAATCGTTTACGATTCTTTTGTGAAACACTCGCTATATGTTGCTCGCTCCGCTTGAAGCAGGCAATACTGAAACAAAATCATCAAAGAGAGCCACCATATATTTTTTTGCTCTAAGTTGTCTCTTGCATGCTGAGAATGTATGATTTTTAATAGCGGTGTTTTGCTGGGATTAAAAGCTTATGAATAGCACGTCCAGAAATGATACCCGAATGATTGTTATGCGATACGATTTTTCCATCCTTGCTTCGATATACCATTGCTTCGATCACCAACCGTGGTGTAGAGAATGGCCCACAAATTTTCGATAGGGTTGACGTTCTCGCCTTGTGAAGGCCCGTGGATGACTTGGCGAGTATGGCTGTGTGCTAAGGGGGAAAGACGAAACGATCTTTATGGCCTAAATTGAGGAGTGCAACTCCGAAAAACTGCTCGTAGGATGTTGCAGTACGAGTCTGCTGTCATGATTCTGTCGATTTTGACCAGGCTACCTACTTCTCCCCACGAAAACCACCTGTTGGGCCTGTTGCCCAACGTTGCCTTCTTCGTGCTCGTTCGACTCGTCTGTCCACAGAAACGTTTTTCAGTACTCCAGCGGCCCATCAGCATGCTCCATAGCAAATTTTCGGCCGTTTTGCTTCGCTTACCTTGCAGTGAATGGTGATCAAAGAAACTGTTCTGGCTCTAAAAATATTTGTGACCATCAATTCGTTTTTTACATAAGCTCTTTTTTAAAATGAGTCATGGTTCATAAAAAAATATTCCAATAGCACAAAATAATATCTTTACGTAATAGAAACATCAGTGCAAAGTTTCAGTTAAATCTTACGACCCACTGCACTTATGAATCCGCTATATGTCTCCACATCACTCGATCTTGGGCTAGTCGTTTCCAATCGTCACTATCACCCGCCATCAAACGAGTACGGGGTATACCACGGAGCCGCCTACTTCATAGATAATTTGGGATGAAGAACAGCTACCGGAGGAGTGGCACGAATGTCTGTTCCACTGCTCTGCTGTAATACCGGCGAAATCGATGTCATTCACAAAGCCAAGAAGCGAATGAGACTTTGAAATAATCCGCTTCTTTGCACGCCAGCTCTTCGTTCTGCACGTATTAAGGGTGGCACGAATCAGCCTAATTAGTTTTATTGGGAAACCGTGTTCAAGTATAAGCTGCCATAATTTGTTGCGCTTAACTGAATCGTACGCCGTCCTGAAGTCTATGTGCAGATAATGAGTCTACAAGTTTATTTTTCTGAACTTGCTAATGGTTTGACGCAATGTGAACATGTATTCGGTTGTGGATCTCCCTTCCAAGAAACCGCAATCATATGCAGGAGAGAAACCCTGTAAGCAGAATTAGAGAGTGTTATGCGTCGACAATTACTGCAATCGAGTCGGTGGCCCTTTTTATAGACTGGGCAAATGAGTCCGTTTAGCCAGTCCACTGGTAGTTTGTCTTCGACCCAAACTCTAAGCATGAGCTGATGGACTCCACGAACACCTGCTCACCCCTGGCCTCGAAAATCTCGGGTTGGAGGCCGTCCTTTCCAGCTGCTTTGTGTTTTTTGTGGTTTTTCCTGTATGACAAAACTGATGCCTCGTTCACCTTTGTCGCGGAACTCACGTTCACCCGTCTTCGACCACCGCATTTCCTGGATGGCTGCGACTTCCACCTTCAGGAGGTTTCGAAGACGGAAGATCGGGGAGTGAGGAACCTAGTTCCATTGCGGTAAGGCTAGCGCACTAGCGCCGACAACAACCTTCTTACTTTTTCCTTCCAGCAGGGTCCGATTGTTCGAGGCTGCAGCCGTTACTGCCACACAGCAGCGCCAATACAGTCTCACCGCAGTGCGCCGGGTACGGAATCACTAGCGACACAACACACCGTCAGTTGGCCTTGAACGCGGATTTTTTTTTTCTATGATAGACATTCGTAAATAATGGGTATGTGTGTCCAATAATAAATGGTGACTTCTCAACACTATTAGAAAAATTGTAATTTTAATTGTTAGGCTTTGTTTGCATTCGCAATTAGGACTTATCACTCGTAGGAATTTAAACCTATTTGTCAAGAAAGGGAAGTAAACTTACAACTAACTTAATTGCTAACTTATTGGCTTTAAAGAGAGCTTATCGTAGCAACTAAGGATTGCAACGATTTTTGTCGAAAATTGTACATAATTTTATTTGACATAGCTTCTAATGTTTCAACACCACTATATAAGAGCAAGCTCAACAGTGCACAGTGGTTTAAAAGTCGATTTTGACGCGCTAAATAAATAACTCCACGTACGTTGGATATACAATTATGACGTCTTTGGCAAAAATGGTGGGTAAGACCTCCTGTATCTTTTGGTGCTATGAGATTTGTGATTAATCTCCCTAAAAGTGAGATGAAAAATTTATTTTTTTGCTCCATCGAGATACAGAGTTGGTGTCTTCGGTATAGTTATAGGTATAACCAATACGACCTAGTCTGTTTTGGCGCCCCTCTCGGGACGGATTTCTTTATCCCGACCCGAATCAGTCAACATTCCATGCCTGCGCTCTGGATCTTTTGGATGGTTACAGTGCCGCGGGACTGCAGCAAATCAACTGTAGTGCAAACGAGAATGGGTGTTGTCTAGATCTTAGGTTCGTCACCATTAATGATACGGCACCGCTGCTAGCTCTCGCACCTGATCCTCTCGTAAAAAACGTTGCTCACCACACCCGGCACTTGTTTTGTCGCTTGACGATCGATTTAAAGTCGAGTATCGGGAGCCTACTACTCGGTTAAATTTCAATTTTCGGCGTGCCGACTTTGACGGTTTGGTAAACGCGTTGCTAGCATTGTATTGGATTGGCATTTTAAATGCAACGGACATCGATTCTGCTGTTAACGATTTTACTTCCGTTTTAAACGGCCTAATAGATGCGTTTGTGCCAAAAACACGTAACTGATCGCATAAATATCGTCCCTGGCAATCAGCGGCATTGCGTCGCTTAAAAACGTTAAAATAATTCGCGTTAAGGAGGTTCTCGACGACTGGCGCTCTTTTTCTTCGCGATCATTACCGACAGCTGAACTACGAGTACAAAAGACTTCGTCGACGTGCTACTCGAACTACAGACGTCATATAGAAGGCAAACTAAGAGCAGAACCGAAAAAATTCTGGAACTTCGTCAACGAACAACGAAAGGAGTCAGGCTTACCATCCACGATTGAATTGGCTGGTGAGAAAGCAAGTAATGTAGCCGCTATTTGCCGAATGTTCGCTGTAAAATTTTCAAGCGTATTCAGCAACGAAACACCATCAGATGGTGAAATTTCTGATGCTGCTAATAACGTCCCTTTCCCTGGGCACTCCATGGCTTCGATCAATATGGACGATAAGGCAATCCTTGCCGCTGTTAGAAAATTGAAACACACGTACTCTCCGGGCCCGGATGGAATCCCAGCTACACTGCTAAAAAAATGCATTGCTGGATTGCTCATACCGCTTACCCACTTGTTTCGTTTGTCGCTCGCTACTGGTAGATTTCCTACAACCTGGAAACAGGCCTTTCTATTCCCGGTCCATAAAAAAGGCGATCGCTCGAAGATAGATAACTATCGAGGCATTTCTGCTTTGTGTGCAATTTCGAAGCTGTTTGAGCTAGTCGTCCTTCAACCTATTTTCTCACATTGTCAAAGCACTATTTCGGACGATCAACACGGTTTCCTTCCCAAGCGCTCCTGTGCTACAAACCTGCTTTGCTTGACTAGCTACGCGTTCGACAGTTCTATTCACCGACATCAAACTGACGTTATCTACACGGACCTCTCGGCTGCCTTCGACAAAGTGAATCATCAAATCACCGTTACCAAACTTGATCGATACGGGTTCAGCGGCAACTTGCTTGGCTGGTTAGAATCCTACTTGCTGGGACGAACTCTCAGAGTGAAAATCGGCGACGAAATTTCCGAACGATTTGTCGCTACTTCCGGAATTGCCCAAGGTAGTCATCTTGGCCCATTGTAGTTCCTGTTGTATTTTAATGATGTACATCACTCGTTAAAATGAGCGGGGGCCTAGTGTGGTTGGTAACGTCTCCGTCAACCACGCTCGACGCCTGGGTTCGAATCCCACCGCCGACATAGGTGTCGATGGTTGTGAGGTGGCGTGATCCACTCACAACCAACCCAACTGGTCTAGATTCAATCCTAGCCGACACCGGGAGATTTTCTGAGGCGAAAAATCTCTGGGATCACGCCTTCCATCGCATGAGGAAGTAAAGCCGTTGGCGCCGGTCCGTTGATAAACGGGTCGTGAGTTAGGGTCCTGGGTGTGGAGTCGCCTCCCTGGGCGTCGGTGATTGGCCACAACAGTGGCGGAACTAGACCGACGGAAAATAAACGAGAATAAAAAAAAAAATCACTCGTTAAAATGTCCTCGTCTTGCGTTCGCTGACGATTTGAAGCTGTTCAACGAAATCAAAAACGTGGAAGACGCCACATATCTCCAACAACAACTCAACATATTTGCACGTTGGTGCAAGTTAAACTGCATGGTACTCAACCCTACAAAATGCTCAGTAATAACTTTTACTAGAAAACACCGTCCGCTACACTTCGATTACAAGTAAGATGGGTCTTCAATACAGCGAGTCGATCACATCAAGGATCTTGGAGTCTTCCTCGATACCAAACTGACATTTAAGCAACATATATCGTTTATTGTAGCTAAAGCCGCTAGACAACTGGGAATGATTTGCCGCATGACGCGGGATTTCAGAAACATACAATGTATAACAAACTCTATTGCTCGCTTGTTCGGTCCTCATTGGAATTCTGCTCTACTGCCTGGATTCCTCACTACAATAATGCAATCCACCGCATCGAAAGCATCCAGCGCCGTTTAGTACGTTATGCTCTTAGAATGCTTCCCTGGCGGCAACCCATGCGTAACACCCGATACGAGGATCGCTGCCCGCTTCTTCAGCTCGATACTCTTCAGCTTCGCCGGAAACAGCTCGCGCCATGGTAGTTTCAGATGTTTTGACTTCACGGATTTACTGTCCGACCATTCTTCGCCTGATCAACCTAAACGCGCCATCCAGAACCCTGCGGAGGTCTTCTGCGTTGCAACTGCCTTTTCGTCGTACCAACTACAGCGCAAACAGTGCCATCATTGATATTCAACGAGCCTTCAACCGGGTGTCATCTGCTTTCGACTTTCACTTGTCGCATCAAGTTCTGCGTACAAATTTTATATCTCTGTTTCGTAATGTTTTATATATTAATAACTATTAGGACTAGTCTTGAAATGTCTATTGGTAGAGCTAATAATAAATAAAACGACCAACTTTGCCGAAGATAAAAAAATCGTATCTGTTACTCAAATCGACTTAGAGTTTTTAATGAAAATAGACCTGTCAAAACACATTTTTTAATGAAACATATTTTTTTCTATTTTCTAGGCCTTCACTATGTTTTACAAAGTTGTTAGTAGCATCAATATACACAACTGTCTGGAAGGTACTATTCGTATTGTTTGAAAAGCAATGAGTTATGGGCTATTTTTAATTTTGTTGGCCATCCCTAGCTGGCCGCGCACTCACGATCCAGTGTGCCCCTCGATTGATCGAGCGAGATCGATTTAACACGATCGCTTGTGACGGATGACTGACAAGACGGTAGGTCTGTCATCGGCTGGGTAAGTGACAATAGAGAGTAACAATCTAAAAGCCGATATAACGTGTGCTTGCAGCTCTACCACGAAATATATTGTTCTTAAATACTATTACCTAAATACTTGCGTGAAATTAAACATCTAAATACTTTAAACTAATGAGATTAAACTTACCTAGTGAGTATTCCTACTTAAAATTATATTACATCTATATTTAATATAAAAATCGTTATTATAGAGTGCTTATAGAGATAGCCAACCAATTAACCTTAAACTTAACCTAGAAGAATCTCTGTTTCCTGATTCTAAAAATACGGTTAAAAACTATAAGAGGGACTAAACGTGAGTACAACTAAACATAATAGCCTAATGATCACCTTATTAAAAACTTAAATCTTCACCAATAAACATCACATAGAAATAAAATGAAAACTTATGTAGATTTAGGTTATACACGATACACAGTTAAACAGATTAAAATAGGTAACGGAGTGCGTCTTGAACTGTCCTACAGATCAGACGTTTTTTCGGTTGCTTGTGGACTGGTCTTTGACTGCCTATAGCTTCAAAGTTTGTGTTTTGTCAGTGTGTCTTTTAAAGACTACCTGAAAGTTATTTCCCATCAGTCTTTCTCAAGACTACCTACTTTTGAATTTAACATTTGTTTTAACTTTTTTCGTATCACCTGAAATGGCTGGACGGAAAAAGAAACCTCGCATCGCTGCGGGGAGGAAAAGAGAGGCATCTCTTTCTGACACTTCGAGTGTCTGTAGTGACAATCCTTTTGATATTTTGCCTGAGCAAGAAGCTGGTGAAATGGAAGTTATTAATAATGAAACTATACAAGATATAAAATCTTTAAAAAAGGAGAAAGTTCCACCTATTGTGGTAACTATTTCTTCTGAATTTAATATATTCAAAAAGGAACTTTCAACGTTTGTTTCTGACGTTAAAGTTACCTATCAAATTGGCCGTAGAGGTGAATGCCGCTTATTAGCCGACTCAGTAAAGGGTCGTGATCGTTTTGTTCAGTATTTAACTGACAAGATGTACAAATTTTTTACATATGACACCAAGAACGCCAAGCCGTTCAAGGTTGTCTTGAAAGGTCTCACCAACGATCAAACCGTTGATGAGATCAAACTTACTTTAACAGAATTACTTGGCATAGCCCCTACCCAAATAATTCTGATGAAACAAAAATCACGAGGCGAAAACAGTCAGAGAACTGGAATTTCCCTTGTTAATTATTTAATTCATTCTAACCGCAATGAGGTTAACAACTTAAAATTTTTTGAAAAAGCACATGCTTTGTATAATGTGCGTGTAAAGTGGGAAACTTATAGGAAGTATGGCGGAGGTGAAAAGCATATCACCCAATGCCGTACTTGCCAACGTTATGGCCATGGTTCCAAATTCTGTAACATGGACCAAAAATGTCTTAATTGTGGAGACTCTTCTCACAAAAAGGACACATGTCCTGTGAAAGAGAGTTAAAATTTCCGCTGTGCGAATTGTAACGGCAACCATATGTCAAATTTTTATCAATGCCCAGTCCGTTTAGCAATTGTTAAGGCAAGGCAAGGTAAACAAAATTCAATTTCTCAATTAAAACCAACTTCAAAACAAAATTCTCCAAGCGTACCAGTGACGCATAGTTCACCTACTCCTTTGCATACACGTTTAAATTATGCACAGGTTACAGGTAGTTCGAACATTATACCGCCTAGTGTTGGTAGTTCGAAAATGACCGTTAATATGGGTAAGCAAAACACGCTAGAAAATAATTGTACACCTATCACTCCAGCTAATATTGCTACCGAAAATATTGCTACCGCCGAATCAAACATCGTGCTCTTCCCCATCTTGAGACGAAAGTTATTGAAACTTTGGGAATTAAAGTTCAAACTGAACTTATTCTTCTATAGTCAACGCAACTGGAGGAAATACACCTTTGGAATTTTAAATTTGGCACAATTCATGCATTCAAAGCTTAAAAATAAGATAAGGTGCATATAGTCACGGGTTACAGTAAACTATTCCAAATCAATTGAGAAAATGCCATACAGTCATTAACAATTTTATAATCAATATTTTAAAATTGTGTGCGTACCGTATCTTTCAAAAGCTAAACAAATCATGAAAAGGATATAAAAAAAGCCATCAAACCAGTCTTCAAAGAAAGTTTCGAACCTTACCCAAACGCAACAACAATTATGAAATAATGGATTTTCGAAAAAATATTCTAAGTTTAAAATTTTAGCTTAGGCAAAAGTCTTCCAATGCACTGCGTCTATCAAAACGCAGAATAGTCGATTCCAAAACGGCCCACCGGGCTACACTGGGTGTATAAATATAGAATATACTTCAGTTTATTTGTTATATCGAAAACCAACACATATGCAAGTTCTGTCAAATGGAATTAAAAAAAACAGTATGTGGATTACATAGGGTGTAGTCCCGCTGTAGCCCGCCACATTAACGAATTTGACATAATAAAATCCCTCACTAAATGCAGCTCCTCCATTACATAAACAAAATGGTTTGATTATGGAACTTGCTATACTCATCTTAACGATTGCAGACCACTATTCTATTCCACTATCACCATTCGCGAATCATCGCATCGCACCATGCCTAGTAAATATACACACGCACACAAATCGAATACGGCTAGAAAGAATAGCAAATAGTCGGAGCGTAGCGCCTCGCCAATTTTCCACAAAAAGCACGTTGCCGAATACTGTAAGGCATCACTAGAATCACTTTATTACACGTACATCGACATCTCTTCCTGTAAACCTTTGCCCTTGAAGAAACTCATTGCAATACTTTTTTTTTGTTCACACAAATTGCAATTCAAGTTAATTTACAAAGAAGTTCACAACATTCATTTTTTTACACCACACTGACTTCATTGTACTACGTCGGCAAACAAGATTCCGTTGATTTTATTATATATCACGCCTTTTAAGAAATATTTGATGGAGCACACGCGATTAGTGAACTTTAGTCCTAACGCCATCCGCAAACTTTCCTGTTAACTTTTTCCATCTTTCTTATCAAATTCCATCAATATTTGTAAAAAAAAAAAAAACAACGCGGAAAAACGTGGACGCGGAAAAAGACGTCATGGTTTGATTCGATCCTCAAAAATTATTTTAAAGGTGATTTACAAAAACTCACCAGAAATCGTTCGAAAATTTTCATAATCGGCGATTTTAACGCTAAACATCGTTCATGGAATAATTCTCAAAGTAATTCCAATGGCAAAATTTTATTCAATGATTGTTCTTCAGGATACTATTCTATTTTGTCTCCGAATAGTCCTACATGCTTTTCTTCTGTAAGAAACCCTTCAACAATTGATTTGGTGCTAACAGATCAAAGTCATGTATGTAGTGATTTGATCACACATGCTGACTTTGATTCTGACCATCTTCCAATAACTTTTTCTTTATCCCATGAATCAGATTTAAACCCTATGAGCTCTGTTTTTAATTATAACAAGGCTAATTGGGAAAGATACAAAACTCATATTGAGAGAAATTTCAATAATGAGCTTGATTTGCAAAACGAAGTGAATATTGATTCCGCTTTGGAAGCATTAAAATGTGCAATTGTTGATGCCAGGAATTATTCTGTTCCAAAGGCTCAAGTGAAATTTGATTCATCAATAATTGACGAAAATCTTCAACTTCTAATTCGTTTGAAAAATGTCCGCAGACGTCAGTACCAACGTTCTCGTGACCCTGTTTTTAAAACTATTTATAAAGATTTACAGAAAGAGATTAAGCATAGATTTACTCTTCTGAGAAATCAAAATTTTGAGACTAAAGTTGAAAAATTGAAACCATATTCAAAACCATTTTGGAAGCTGTCGAAGATTCTTAAGAAACCTTCAAAGCCTATTCCAGTTTTAAAAGATGGTGAACGTTTTCTTGTATCCAATGAACAAAAGGCTCAAAGACTTGCTCAGCAGTTTGAGAGTGTTCATAACTCAAATTTGAATTTTGTGAGTCCAATTGAAAATTAAGTCACACGTCAATTTGATTTAATTTCTTCCCAGAATTTTTCACCTGCAGAAATAATTGAAACTAACTTGAATGAGATTAAATCAATAATTAAAAATTTCAAAAATATGAAAGCACCTGGTGACGATGGAATCTTTAATATACTAATCAAACATCTCCCTGAGAGCACAATGGAATTTTTAGTGAAAATTTTCAATTGCTGCTTCAAAATTGCATATTTTCCCAAATTATGGAAAAATGCAAAAATTACTCCCATTTTAAAACCGGATAAGAACCCAGCTGAAGTTTCAAGTTATCGACCAATCAGTTTGCTTTCTTCAATAAGGAAACTGTTTGAGAGAGTTATTCTTAACAAAATGATGTCACACATCAACGAAAATTCAATTTTTGCAAATGAACAGTTTGGATTTCGCCATGGGCATTCCACAACTCATCAATTGCTCAGAGTTACTAATATGATACGAGCTAACAAATCTGAAGGTTATTCCACTGGAGCTGCTCTTTTAGACATAGAAAAAGCATTCGACAGTGTTTGGCATAAAGGTTTGATTGCGAAATTGCAAACTTTTAATTTTCCAATTTTCCTAATCAAAATTTTAAAAAATTATCTTACTGATCGAACTCTGCAGGTTGTCTATCAGAATTCCAAATCTGATAGATTTCCTGTCAGAGCAGGTGTACCTCAAGGTTCAGTCTTGGGTCCAGTCCTTTACAACATATTCACTTCAGATCTTCCTGATTTGCCTCCAGGATGCACACAGTCATTGTTCTGCGATGACACAAGCATTTCCGTAAAAGGAAAAAGTCTTCGTGTCATATGCAGTCGATCGCAGAAAAGTTTAGATAATTTTTCTTCCTACTTGCAAAAGTGGAAAATCTCTCCCAATGCTTCTAAAACTCAAATGATAATTTTTCCGCATAAGCCTAGGGCTTCTTTCCTCAAGCCAAACAATAATCACGTTGTCAAGATGAATGGGGTTATTTTAAGTTGGTCCGACAAGGTTAAGTACTTGGGACTAATTTATGATAAAAAACTTATTTTCAAAGAGCACATTGAGAGTATACAAGCCAAGTGCATCAAATATACGAGATGTTTATATCCTCTCATTAACAGGAATTCTAAACTTTGTTTAAAGAACAAACTTTTGATTTACAAACAAATTTTTAGACCAGCAATGCTTTATGCTGTACCGATCTGGTCAAGTTGCTCAACAAGGAAGAAAACGCTCCAAAGGATTCAGAATAAACTTCTGAAAATGATTTTGAAGCGTCCTCCTTGGTTTGGTACACTCGAATTACATAGACTTACTGGTGTTGAACCATTAGAAGCTATGTCAAATAAAATTATTAACAATTTTCGACAAAAATCGTTGCAATCCTCAATTGCTACGATAAGCTCTCTTTATAGCCAATAAGTTAGCAATTAATTTAGTTGTAAGATTACTTACCCTTTTCTGACAAGTAGGTTTAAATCCCTACGAATGATAAGTCCTAATTGCGAAAGCAAACAAATCCTAACAATTAAAATTACAAATTTCTAACAGTGTTGAGAAGTCACCATTTGTGATTGGACACACATACTCATTATTATTAATATTTATCATAAATACTTAAGCTACTAACAAATACCCCTTAAAAAAAAAAAAAAAATAGGCAACAATGTACTACAACATGCAATTTATTTCAGGAAAATTATAATATCCCCAAGACATGGTATGACTACGTGTTTGATAATATAATTACGGAAGAAACCCCCCTTAGTCCGTTGCTACTCGCAACAATTTTTTTTTCGCCATATTTCAAATCACTGCATCTTTCTTAGGGGCAGGTAGATGCAGATTCGCTAGTAAGCATATGAAAGAATAACAATAGAACTTTCAAACGCTGGTGGTTTCGCTAGTCCATGATGAGTTGTGTTCATAACAAAAAACCTCGTTTTTACCCTCTTTAATGATTTATTTTTTTATTGTAAACCAATATGAATGTAGTACCTTCCAGACAGTAGTGTATATTGATACTACTAACAACTTTGTAGAACATAGTGAAGGCCTAGAAAATAGAAAAAAATATGTTTCATTGAAAAATGTGTTTTGATAGGTCTATTTTCAATAAAAACTCTCTAAGTCAATTTGAGTAACAGATACGAATTTTTTGTCTTCGGAAAAGTTGGTCGTATTGGTTATACCTATAACTTTACCGAAGATACCAACTCTGTATCTCGATGAAGCGAAAAAATAAATTTTTCATCTCACTTTTGGGGAGATTAATCACAAATCTCATAGCACCAAAAGATGCAGGAGGTCTTACCCACCATTTTTGCTGAAGACGTCATAATTGTATATCCAACGTACGTGAAGTTATCAATTTAGCGCATCAAAATCGACTTTTAAACCACTGTGCAGTGGCTAAATTGAAGTTTCTAAAGCTAGTTTGGCAACTCCCACCATAACGCGGCAACCGCACCGGGCGTTGCTATGTTGGTTTGGGAAATAGCAATGTTCACCTCGGGTAGTAGCGAGTTATTAAATTTGGCAACGCGATAGCAACGTGCCGCATCGTTGCTATTTGATGAATAATGTTAAAATGTTGTTTCTTTTGTTGTGGTCGATAGTAGGTAAATGTTCGTAACAATATTATGAAAATAATGAGTGTTTCGAACATAATTGGTCGACCCCGGAAGACGAAGCGCTTTGTCTTGGTTAAACACGTCGTAGGACGCAAGTAACGACGTGAACCAGTGAGCCGCTTCATTTTAATTTCGATTGAGCTGAAATTTTGCACAGGGTGTTTTTTCGGACGGGTAAACATTTATAGTTTTTTTTTTAAATTCGAGATGACCATTTTGATAGGCACTCTAATTTACACGAAGCATAAAGCTCAAGTCTTCACAAGATTGGTCAACCATGTCATTATTTGAATAAACCTGGAAGGTTTGAGCGAATTGCTCGGGAGTATTATCGACTATTGCTGCTGACTCTTTTGAAGGCATGTTAGTCTCAATTTTCCTGTTGCGTCCGGTTGTTGAATAGAAAACCAGTTTTCGCATCTACAGCTGTTTTAATTTTCAAAAACAACGTAAGACGAATTCGGAAGCGGCGTCGGAATTAGTCATCGGTATAGACCGGTGTTTCCGAAAAAAAAAAAACATTGTTAAAACGCTGGATGGCAACTTCCTCAGCATAGCGGTCAATATTTTACCGGCTGAGAGCCACCCCGAATCTTTCCAAAAATCCTTTTCATACTCGCGTAAAAAAAGATTTGTTTCGCGAAATCATTTTTTCCGTCACTAGAATCAACTAAATACTCGAGAATAATTTCCGCGTTTAAATTTTGTTTGGCTGCAAATTTGCAAATATTAACAGCAAATTGTAGGAAACGAGACAGCACAAAGTACAAAATACAAATAATGACAGTTCGCCAATTTTAAGTATAATAATTATTGAAGGCGACGTTGCGAAACGTTCCACGGTCTAACGCAATTACTTTAATTAAACATACAAGGATTAAAAAAATCCATGCACGCACAAACGAAGAAACCTGCAACAGAATTGTGTTATCGATAATTTGGGAGAACGGAAACAAAGTTAAAACAGAGTTGCTTGAAATAAAGGGGATATTTTATGAAGCAGAAAGTACGCAGATCATTCCGGAAACAATTAACGGACAGATAAATTGGTTATTACTAGATGCGCAGAACTTTTGAGAAATACGACACACACAAACATTTTGCTAATGCTAGCTAGTGACGGTCTTTAGAAATTAGCAACTGCCGGCGTTAAAAAGAAATAGATGAATTGGTAATCCCCAATAGCAACGACCGGTGCGAACATCGGTTGCTATCCAAAATAGCAACGGCCAGCGTTGTGAAAATAGCAACTCAAATGGCAACTCACCGGTGCGCTTGCTCTAACGCAACTGAAAACGAAATTTCAATTACCTTTTCAAATTTCACGATCACGTTGTATTTTTCGCAATAAACGATGAATATGTTCTAGTCTTGTTTTTTTTTTGGCTGCAAACCAGATTTTTAATAACTGCATTTATAAAAAAAGTTGTTGGTAAAGCTTGGTATACATTTTTTATATGATTTTATTTTCGTTATTAAATACTACATTTACAAGTGACTATTGATATGAAAGCACTGTTCTTATTTTGAAAATTGTAAGTGAAGGCAACAGATAACACCCGCTTGAAAAGAGCAATCATTGAAAAAAAAAAAAACAGGTTCCCATCAAGTAGTGAATCTAATATTTTTATAGTAAATAGAACCTGCATGTTCCCCGCGCTCGATTTCTGCTGCCGTAATTCCAATAGCATAAGAAATTAACATACATATATCCCTTTTGCGATCGGCTTGCAACGCCCATTCGCACGTACCGATTCAACATACGGCGGCACACGGGATAAGATCGCATCTGATGCATAAAATCCAATCAAAAGCAATTCCCCATGAGTTTCTCATCCGGATTAGCACCGTTTGGATAGAGCAACATAGAGGGAGAGAGAGACAGAAAGGGTACGGGATGTGTGTTCCGTCGCTGGCATGCTTGCTTGTTCCACGGCTTTATCATGATTACTGTGTCGAGCACAGGGTAGAGTAGAGTATCATTTTCTTATGCAAATTTAACCATCGCTTTTTATTTATAATTTTCTAAACACAGTACAAAACAACCAGCCGCCATCAAGAGATAGAGAGAAAGAGTACATATCTGGAAGGCATTGGGAATACCGGGTTGCATAATAATGATCATGATGGTGGCAGCGGCGGCGTCGCCCATACAAAAGCGATGAAAACTGATCCCTGCCTCTCTGGGTCTGTGTGTGAATGTGTGTCGGTGCCATTGGAGCCTGGCGAAAGGACCGAAAGCAACATCAACACCCCGGAAACTACAAGTGTTCATCAGCATTAAGGCATAAATGAATATCTATTCATGTTAAGTAGGGAACTGGCTCTGGCAGCCGCGCCGCCGTCGCTGCCTGGATGCTCGGATGCTAAGGTTTGAGTACAGCAGCAGAAGCCTTGCATAAGTGCGGCAAAAAAGGGCCCTCTGCTCGGCTGTGTGACTCACCGAGCGCGTGTTCCCTCTGCGGAGAAAGAAACCGGCAACGGATAGCATCATTACGAATGGATATTAGAGAAAATTCCTATTCAATTTTACATATTCGCATTCCAACAACTTTTCACTCCGCTGGACTGATGGACCATTCTCGGAAGTGCCTAGAAGAGGATAGGGATTCCAACTTTGTAGGAATGAAAAGTGGAAAATTTCATCACATTTCCCGCTTTTCTACCGGAGGCTTGTCCGAATGCACTCGGCACAGAAAAAAAAGAAAGAAGAAAAAAACACGAACACGAATGGCCTCCAGGCGTCAAATCCCACCCCGACACCAGAACATACTAGAGAGTGCGCAAAGGGTAAAGCCGGGGACAGCAGATGAATACGACGGATATGGATGCTCTGCTCTCAGTGTGCGAAATGTGTACGGAAGCGTAATCATATCATGTATGATGTTGCGACGAAGGTGTCCGGTCGCTGCCGCCGGGGCCAATGTTGTGTACCGAAAAGGATTATGTTTCAGCGTTGAGCTGGTTTTAATTCTTTTCATGGGATGTCTTTCACTCTGCTATTTAACTGATGAGTGTTGGCATCCGCGTAGAATGATGACACTCTTAGGCATAGAACCCCAGCACCAGCTGGTGAGGGCTTTTTTGTCTCTTTTTTTGTTTTTTGGAGTGCGCTTCCTTTTGCGATCCGTAATGCGGCAGAGATTTAGCGACTGATACTGTCTGGGCATAGGAACGGATTTGTCATTAAATGATGGTTTTATGTTGTTAGTGAAAAAACTTACCGGCAGTTCAAATATTGATCAGTAAGAGGCGGGAAATTTACCAGAAAATAAATGTAAACAATGTGAAAAACACGGTTTCTTTTCATACATGCGTCGATAAATTTTATCCATGAGAAAAACATAATTGTCTTAGATCCATTATCACCAATATCGACATGTGCAGCTTCGTAGACAGTTGAGAAACATTTCAAAAATTTTAATTTTATTTTAGGCGGAATCACACCAAATCCGTTTATCGCTTCCGTCGAGAATGTTTAATTATCGTCATCTGTGCAGTTACTGCACGTGCATCTTCCCCTGATTGTAGCATTCAGTAGCGTAGCTAAGGGGGTGCGGTTGGTGCGGTCCGCACCAGGCCCACCACTCAAGGGGGCCCCAAAATCTTGCGAACACCGAACCGGTCTAACTGCCCGTCTGAACTTAACCTCATGAATTTGTGCTCGCCACTCTGCTCTCGTGATCCACAGGGACAAAGTATACGTGATACCGATGTTCATTTTTACCATGATTCGTGATTCGACTGACGCTGAAGTTGAATGTTTTGCGATCGCAGAAAACGATGCAACGTGGAAACACGCAACGAAGGAGCGATTTTTTGCAATCCTGAAAACCAGACCTGGTAAAGCACGCACCGCACTAGAAGCGGAACAAAAATTGAGCTCTTGCTTGCTAGGTATCACGCACTTGAGCTGGGTGCTTCGGTCGATGATTCGGCACGCGAAGAATGAAGAATACCACCACAGAGCGAATATCTCTTCGTTGGTGTTTTTCTAAAGTTACATAGAGCGCACGGTGCAGCCCCGAATAATTTTGCTTACGTTTTTGTTTCGTGGCGTCTCCGTCTTCTTGTACTCTGCTTCTCTTTGCTATGTATATTACACGTTACAGCTAGTGCAGAGGGTGAGCGCTGACGACGTATGCGGGTGAGTGGATGACTATATATTTGTGTTGTTTTTGAAATTAAACATCATGAATTCAATGAAATGAATATGTAATGAAGCAGCAAAATAATGTTCTGTTTAATAGTTTCGAAAGAACATGCTGTGAAAAATTTTTACCTGCAGCAGTTGCAATTACTTGGATTTGTTTGTTTCGTTTAAAGATGCGTTTCGGTTTAAATTGCTTTATTTTTTTGAGCCTTCAGCCAGAAAATACAGTGGAATATAATCAAGACACTATTTTGATACTTTTCGTCGTTTCAGGAAGCATAATCATCAATTTTTATTAAAATACTACAAGGTATACAGCCCTAGGGTTGTATGAAATAATGAAGTGGGACTAAACACTGTAATTACTATAATTACAGACAGAATAAATTCGTTTGTTCAGTGATGTAAGTATTTTAATTCTCAGTCTCCCCTTCGTTTTTTCAGAAATATAGGTTTTTAATTAAACTCGAAAAAACTTCATTTACACTTGGTGATGTTGTGCCTGTAGTGTTTTTTTAACAATTACAACGAAGTTTAAGTTTAAAAAAAATCATTTTTGTTTTTTTTGCTTCACAAGTTTGTTTCATTTGCCAACAATTACATTCATTGTATTACGAAGACAGCTAATATAAGTATATTATTTTATTTGTATAGTTAAAAATAAAAAATAAATGTTGAAATGTAAAAAAAAAGATTCTGAATAGATTTTAGTGAATGGGCAAAAACAAGCACTCGCCGGTTCTTACTCTTCTACAAATTAATGTTTATTAAGATCTTACTCGTTTTATATTATGTCGGTCACGATTATTTAGTGAATATCGAAGATTAAAAATAAATAAAAATAGCTTATCGTGACTGCGGGTGATTCCGCGCAGCACATTTTTCCGCACACTCATTTTAAAAAACTGTTTTTCAACAGTCAAGCCAAGCCTTGGTTTTACATCCCGTATCGAGACTTGACCTTCTGTTTATTTTACACAGACTTCGCAGCCAACTGTTTAGTGTACAGGACAATTGCGGGGCTAGCGCTACGATCCTACTGACAACAACAGTCTTCTCTCCCGAGCCGAGACTCGAACCTACGACGATTGGCTTGTTAGGCCAGTAGGCAGGTATCAGTAAACTTTACTGAAAAGTCTGAAAGGTCAACAGTAAATTTTACTAAAACATACCTAATTTCTGTACTATCTAACAGGCTATGCTACGCACATGGCGAAGCACACAAATTAGTTGTGTTTTAGTGAAATTTACTGTTGAAAAATAGTTTTTAAGATGAGTGCGCGGAAAAATATGCTGCGCGGAATCACCCGCAGTCACGGTATAACCGTTGCAAAAATGTTCAAATCTTGTTGAGTAATTTATGCCTTTTATGGTAATCATGTTCATGAGTTTAACTTTCAATCACCATCAGTGGCAGCATTGCAGTTTTGATTGCACGCGAAGAAGTGTCGTGCCCGCTGCAATGATACACGACGAGAAACTAGCTGCTCTCTGCTCGACATATACTCTACGGTACTGTTGCTTTTATCAGCATGTTTTATTTCAAGACAACAGTTTCTATTACGCTCTAACAGCAGGTTTAGAAATTGTTCAAGAAAAGGGGTTGTTTCAAATTTTTCGTAAAACCTTTACCTTCAAGACATCAAATTAGTCTAGGTTCAATAAAACAAAAATAAATCGACCCATTGGGACGAGGAGACTCTGTCAGTTTTTTTTTTCGACATGATACAGAGAATATCACAGGGAATGGTTTGTGTCTATTAATGTCGTCTGTGCTAGGAATGCTCGAATGTGACTGACTAATTGTTCGCGTAAATTTGTCCTTGACACTTTCTATCGATTTTTACCGCTTTGCAATGAGAAAAATAATGATCACTAGCGTGTTACAAAATTGTTCAACATTTTATTTATCCAACAAAATATGGGTGATTATTATCCATCATGTAGTTATGCTGTTATTATCGTTTGAAATCTGACGCATCATTTGCCAGTTTCATTTCAAATTTTACAGAATGCATACCAGTATAGAAAACAAAACCGTAGTCCCACGTCAAAAACGCGTTTATATTTTAAAAAAATATTACAAAATTCCTAATCAAACTTGGTAAAGTACGCACAGCATCTCAAGCAGAGCTTGATTGTAGATCTAGCTCCATAACCCACACGCACTCGGGCTAGGTGCTTTGGTCTTTAGCTTGGTGCACAACAAATTAAGAAAAGCATCACACAGCAAATATCTTTTCACGGACCAAAACAAAATGAAAAAGAAAAAAACGCTCAACGTGACTCAAGGTGACGAACACAAGATTATTGCACTGCATTGGTAGCTTTTTTAGCTCTTGCGCCAAACTGGTGCTTACTATGAATATCACATAAGACGATAATACGCTCGTGGTGTTTGGTGTCTACAATTTGGCGATGTCACCGAGCGGCTCGGAGAAGTGCTTTTACCAAGTCTGGAAAACGCTGTCTATCTGTGTCAGGCTTCTTCCGTTCTCTTGATTTTTGCTCAAATTTCCTTCTCTACCTGCCAAAACCCTTGGAGAACTAGACTTTCTTTCACACAGAGTGAGTAATTATCCACATTTAGGCGTAGAATATTTCTGTCGCAGAGTTCCTTTTCACTCTTAACTATCGCGTGTTAGGGGTAAACATTTATTTGCTCTCTCAGTTTAAGAGGGAGTAGTTTTCGTTAGCTTCTCCTTTACTAGAAGAGAAGTTGGCCAAATATCAAAACATTTAGGTTCACATTTAAGCCACATCCTAACCGTTTTCGAATTTAATATTATAGGAAGATTCACAACTCACCCCAGAGCGATGAGAACGGTAACGCAATGCTTAATTGATCGCCGAGCAGTTTATTTCACTTTTCTTGCGTGCGCGGATGTGCAATTTACAAGAGTTTCACTGGGTTTTTGCTCTGTCAAATTAGGAGCGTTTTTTCGTCAGAGAAACTTTTACTCTGCGCTCTCTCTACAGCAGATGGCGTGATGCACATTGAATGTAAGCTCTGTAACCGGTTGGTTCCAAACATATTGCATGTGGCTCCACCACATAGCTCATTTGCCCCAGTGTACCGTTCTCTCCAGCACGGGCAACAGCAAATGAGCTTTACGCAGCCAAAGTACACTCAGAGAGAAACATCACAACTCAGATTTATACACTCTTAGTTCGCACAAGCACATTACTAATGTGAACGGACTCCGAAACATCGCCAATATAATTGAGCGATAGTTCGCAGATGATGTACCTAAAGAAGGGTTGCCAAAACGGGGAAGAAGCAAACGTCAAAATTCGCTTAGTTCGGAAACTGTAGATCCCTAGCCCGAATTAGTGACCTAAAATGCCCGGCTTTGGCACGAATCCGATCTCTCTATCCTGAACAATCACACGGTTAAGAAGTGCGTGAGTTTATTTAGTAAAACAAGAGTTCAGATGAAAAAGCACATGGAAGTGGAAGAGTAGAAGTTAAAGTCAAGTTAACAGTTTAAAGAATTAGTGAAAATTTCTATTCGTAGTAAGTTAATAGTAGAGGTTAAAGAAAAAAGTAGGTACTTGGAATTATGGTGTTTTTATGATAGGACAGAAAGAGAGTTGAACAGGAGAAAAAGTTAGGTGCGGAAAATAAGAAATATAATTCGGCCATCAGGAAAAAGGTAATTCTAAATGTCATATATATTTGTTAATGTTGGAGGGGGAGGTCTTGCTGGGACAGAATGGGGGTGCATTTAACTAATTTGTGTACTAACGCACATGGTAAGACCGCTGTAGGCCTTTTTTCTATTTTTTGGCAAAAATCCTGCGGGATTTGTCTAGCTAGGTGAGGCGTGCAGACCTACACGATACAGTGAGGAGAATCGCCATCTTGAGACGCTAGGACTTCTGGTGATCGGCTGGAGTAAATTCACCATTTTGAATCACGACCAACTGTGGTTATACAATCGAGATCCGGCTTCCACGTTATCGGTATTGGAGACGGATGACAAGTGAATAGGGGGCCGTTCCTAGTGGCCTACCCACCTGCGTCGTCGACGTAGCCGGTACGTCAGGCACCTTCAACTTGAACATCATCAGCCTGGGGATCCAACTTCACCAGCGCGGAAAATAGACGAAACCAACTTGGAGCAGTAACAACTAGCGGCGGTGTCAAGCAGCAGCAGCAACACGACAAAAGCGCAAGTGCCACCCCCTTCTGTTAGTTATATTGTGGTTCAGATTACGGAAAATAAAATTGTATATAGGATAGGAACTGATGGCCTTTTGTATACAACCATAGTTCCATTGCTTGTGCTTGTTCGAAATTTGGTTCGCGGTAATCGGACTCAAAAAGGAGTTCTCTGTCTTCGCCATTGGGTTGTACGAGCGGAGAATTAGATTCATGCAGCCTTTGAGCTGTTTACACTATGTCGACGTTATTGATCCTCGAGTGGCATACCTTCACTTAGAATCATCGTCTGCATTAATTGAACATAACTCCCACGCAGTAGGTACGAATTAAGAGTGTATGGGTGAGTAACGGGTGAGTAACTGACAGCCCGGTGATAAGTTCCATGCGCTAGGGTGGAGCTACAGCTCACAGTTGTTAAGAGGGAAGAAAACTGTTTTCTCTTTAAGATGAAGATGGGCAAAACAAAGCCTGATCTGTGTTGCTGTGTGGCTAACGAAAACATGAAACAGAGCGAGGGAAATAATCTGCGTTCACGCGAGACTATATGCACCCGAAAACAGTTGGCTCTAAGTTAAAGTTGATCAAGTTTCTCTAAGTTAAAGTTAATCAAGAACTATTTGAGGTCAACGATGAGTAATTTGAGATTAACAAACCTTGCCATTTTATCAATGGAATATGAAATCACCGATTCCATTGATTTTGAATCTGTGATGCTGATTTTGCCAACCAAACGGCACGGAAAGTAAGTATCTAAATACCTTATTATTGATTTTGCTGACAGCGGAATAAATAAGTAGAAAAATCTAAGTTTTTTGTTCGTCTCAATTTTTTTTATGGAAGAAAAAACTGCCCAGTCATTTTCATTGAGGGCCCACATTTTTATAACCGCACCAGGCCCACCAAACCATAGTTACGCCACTGGTAGCATTACTTCCCACCCCTTCCTCCATGTTACGCAACAGTGCATCGATTCTGTTTAATTAACTGAAATCGAAACGCGGTTCTTCAACGTGACAGCGCTCGGCACTCTGTTGACCGAATTTCGAGATAATGATCCGCGAAAGGGGAAACCTCCAAGGGTGATTTTTTTCCTCAACTGAAAATGGTGAAACTGAATAAAAAGTAGCCCCGTATCGGGGAAAAAAGCACTTCACCTAAAGCATGACAGCAGCCTATATTTAAAAGCTGAAGCACTATATTTTTCACTCTTTTCCCTTAAACTTGCGTACAGCTGGGAAGGCAGCGAAAGTTCGCTTCTTCGAAAACTTGTACAGGGCGAAATGAAGCGCTTCAGAAAAAAAAAATCTATAGAGTAAGTAACTATTCGTAGCCCAACACCCTGCTGGAAGCGGCGCTGGTTTCGTTTCGACAAACTTGCCCGGTGCAGTCTTTTATACGGTTGTATCCTTTGCCGGCAAAGTTTACACTATTACGTTACGCCTTTGTGTCGGAACGAACTGCGGTAAACCTGCGGGAAACTTGTGCTGAAAAGCTTTCTGAAATCTAGAAGTAGCGGTGTTATTTTTTGTTTTCTTTCGTAAATCTTGTGTATTGTATTTATTCCGTTCTTAAAGCAGCGAAATTTCCCGCAAATCATCACTTATAGTTGATATTTTTAAAATTAAAAACAATAACTTCTCACTTGACAAAACTTGTGACTGCTGCAATTTTAACGAGAAACTATTCTCATTTGCTGTCACATCATATCAGTTGAGCGTTAGTTTTTCTTCTGCTTTAATTCAATTTCTTTCGCTGGCGATTTGAGTTTGGCCTGCTAGTGGAGATAAGATGAACATCCGAGTAATTATAAATATAGCATCTGCCATTTAACTTTCGGATGAATTTTTTTCTTATTTTCTCCCATTTTCCTTTTTTCTAAGCCCTTTCCTGGCAGCTATTAGTTACGTTTTAAGAAAAGAAAAAAAAAACACCAAATTAAATAGCCGCCAACCTTTTCGGACTGAACTTTATTGTCGACACAGAGTGATAAAAACGAAATGAGCGGAAAGTTTTCGAAGGTTTTTCTTTGCTATCTTGGGGCGATAGAATGTTTCTTGTCCATCTTTACATAGAACTTTTTCAACCCTCCAAGATGCATCTGAAGAAAGTATAAACACCAAACGTTTAATAGGGTACCTGTTTAAATGTAAAATTTATTTATGGTTTGTTTGCGTTCCCTCCCAAACGCCCCAGCACAATCTCATCGCTCTAGTGTCAATCATACAAAGTGAAAATCATCTGCCGAACATCGTAATGATTACGATAATGGCAACTCCTGACGCCGATATGAAAAGACAGGCAGCCGCTCGCGCCGTTTCGCAGATCCGCCCACAGTATATATAATCTTCTGTGTTAGGGGGGGTGAAGTCTGTAATTGAGTGATAGAAATGCGCTGGCCAAATCTCATTACCGAGCCAGAATGGTTCACGTGGGGCTCATGATGACAATCTCCGGCCTTACCTGGAGAAGGCGAAGGCGACGCTCTCGCGGACGGACGGTGGAGAAAAATAATAATAATAAAAAGAAACGTTAATCCCAAAAAGGTACGCCCGTTTAGCTTGATGGCGGTGGCAATTCGGTAATCACTGAATCGCCCGACTTTGCTTAGGTGATGTTGTGTCGGTGACCTTTTTTTTCTGGTGCTAAGTGAAAATGAAAAACGACAAGTGGAACAAGAACTTGGCAGAAATGTCTCGAGCCAGCGGATAAATTAATTAGGGGAAAGAGAAGAGGAAAAAGATGGACGAAAGTTCTGATTAAATTATTAGGATAGGACGAATCGTGTTGGGGATAGAATAAAAAAACGCAATCCGATAAAATTGGCGTCATATTTTCTCTCAATTGTTGAGTTTTTATGAAAAGAACATAAGGCGTGATACGGAATCGTTGTGCAGCTAACTCTGATTGCTGACCAATTAAGGTTAACACGGGAGTTTACAACCTTCTTCGGTCAGAGATTCCAAAGAGCAGCTGAACGACATCTCTGAATGTCTCAAGTTAACAGTTTTGGTTGTAAACATCATAAGGCCAACAAGATTTTCTGTTCCAGTGTATAACTTTTTTTTTCTTTAATTGAACAATTTTTATAGAACCAATTAATTCCAAACACTGAACTTCCGATGAAACATTGTTTCACTTCCTTTCGAACTCGAATTCTAATTACCATTGTTTAGTTTCGAATTGAGAGAAACACCCTATCGCGCAACATAAGATATCAACGCAAGAACCGACGGACAGATGGTAGCACTCTAAAAATCTCACCCGCATTCCAGTAGTCTGAATATCTTGTGCAGCATATGACTGCAGTGTGTTATGCTGATTTATTTATTTTCGGTTCGGTTCGCAGTATAAGTATTTTTATATTTTTACTGTTTCCGCCTGATATTTGCAATAAAAGGGCGAAGACAGCCCGAAAACCTCTCTCAGTTAATGATAGACCGCCCTAGAATACAGAACGCGTTAAAAGTTTATTGTTCATACCACGAAATCAGGCAGAGCTGCATGCCACCACGGGCCGACGTGTGGCGATCGTCGAGGGCGCACAATACAGGGGTGACCACTGACAGTACCGAACAGTCCCGGACCAGCAGCGAGAGGTCGCCTAGGGGTGCTGAGCGTCGGACCAGGGACAGTCGACTCCTCGCAAAAGCCACTATCACCCGGAAGCACCTCTGACGGAGCGAATAGAGCCGCTCCCAACACCCAAAAGCACTAACCCGCCCATCGGGACTGATGCCAGTAAGGTCCCGATTATGGCAACTGGCAGCGTAGTGAACGGATATGAGCTGGATTTCGGAATGGTACCGCGTCCTCGGGCTGGCACCAGCAACGAACTCCCTTAGTAAAGTCGTATGACAACCAGAGCTGCGATTAATCCAAGCAACATGCTGGCTATGACGAGAGAAAATATCATCGCACTCGTTTCTTTCTCTCATAAATAGCCAGCAACCATCACAGTAAGCGTGAGGTTCCGACAAGTGATTCAATATCTTGTCTCTTTTGTTGCCATTTTCGGCTTCTCATTGTCAATCGTCGTGAATATACAGAGTCCACTCGGAAATATCAGTGCAATGCAAATCAAGGTGATTTTTGGAATATCAAAAATCGTTTCAGTAGCGTGATTATGTCAGTGCTAGCTTGAAGTTTGTTGCTATCAGGATTTTTTAAAATTGATCTGCTTTGCGGTCTGTGACGATCCCAACTCAAGATATGGCAACCAATGAACTAGGTTTATAATTTCAAACCAGTGGTTATAGGTGTCGCTCGATGGGCTGGCACAACAACTCCGAGTATTCGGAACACAACCGGAACAGGTCCGCATTTTTACATTTTTCAATGAGAGGCATGGTAGGATTTTAAGCACTTCTAAGCACTGCTTTGATCATCGTTACCATGTTACTGAAACATATTACGGTCATATATCCGAAACCAGTCGATTAACTCCGGCCATCCTCTTCGTTAAAAGAAAATATGAATAAAAACTAGGAGAAAAGCAAAACCGTTCGAACCAAAATTGAACAGTTTCAAAGTTGAACCGTGCCAACATTTAACAGGATCTGTATATAAATATACATACCCATACATATTTAAAAGTTTTCTGTTTTGCCACCCGCGATTCATTTTTTGCCGCGAACAACACTGTCTTTAGTTTAACCTACAACAAGCACAATATTCAAGAATCAAATTAATAAACTTATGCTGTCAGAAAACAAATAAAAATGCAATATTATTTTTCAGATATGAGATCATTTGAAAAATATTAAAAGAATTCTTTTTATTACAATTGGTGTTATGAAGAAGCATATTCTCTACTAAGAATAAAAATGAATGATCATACAGATTCAAAATGTACCAAACTAAAATACGCTCAGTTACAAAACGAAGTAATAGTTGTTTATTGACAATGCTTTTAGTCGGCGTGCAGCCAAACCGAGCCAAGCGTCGAAAAACATTTACCGCCGCAATTGCTGTGTACAAGCTGTTACAGAGAATTTTTGTTATAATATCGTTATCAAATGCTCAAATGATTTCGTTACTTCATCCACTCCACTGGGTGTCAATAACTCAATCTGAGAAAACGGCGCTTAGTTCGGTCTGATCGCATGCCGACCATATATCAATATCATACATATCAATTGAAGAAAAATCATTGATTTTATGTTTGCTATCCTCATAACATCATGCTGTCAAAATGAACTTGATATTTCTGCTGGTTCAATCTCAGTACAGCCATACCCGGATGATCGAGAAAGATAGCAAGAAAAAAACGAGAGTGAGAGTTGACGCTAAGAGAATCATTGTAACATCGCAAACTCTTTTGTAATGAACCATGCATCGTAGTTGGCTGATTCTGGTGTTGCATCATTTTGGCGTAATGTCAGTAGTATGATATTGACTTTCCGCAGCTCTGATGACAACGGCTTGAAATGGCGAGGTGGTACCCGGTGCAGAGGTCTCTGTCCCATAAAACCTGGCAGGCCTTCCAGTACGTTCCGAGTCTATTGCCTGGTGGGAATCAGGCAGGAGTAGGATCAGATGGTTGTTTCTGACTTGCGCCGGTCGGTGGAGTCATAGTTGCCCATAAGGCGCTATGACTGCTTACCCTAGCCATGACTTCACTGCTTCGGCATAGACCACCATGGGACCACATAGGCGACTACTCCACCATGGACAAGGATAGCGGCTGGAAGGGGGACCCACTTAACTACAATGAGCTCACAAAAACAAAAAGAGACGGATGCGGACGGGTTACCAAATCCCTTCGCACGAGGTGGCATCCAGCGGTCTCCGCAGAAGAAGGCGGAGACGGATGCGGCGAAGTCTGGAGGTGGAAAAACGGCGAATCCGTCGGTGTCCACACCAGATATCTCGGTAGACGGTCCCTTGCTAGTCAAGGCCGTCGAAAGGTGTATGGCCACGCGGCCAAGAGTGGCGGCGCTGTCTGAACAACTCGATGCCATAATCGAGGTCTTGGCGAACAGGCGAAACATCGCTGGCGACCTGAAGCAGAGCCTCCTCCTGCTTCGGAGCATCATTGATGAAGCCAGAAAGGAGCACGAAGAACTCGTAGCTCGGGTGAAGACGGCCGAGAAAGCGGCCAGGACCGGGAGGGCGACTGCATCTAAAGAGGTGCAGACAGACGCCCCCTCGTTCGCGTCGGTCTACTCCACGGGGCAGGTCGCAACGCGAACGAGGCAGTCCCCGGCGAAACGGCCCCCGGGAACACCAAGAAACGATTGGTCGTGCTACTCCCACGGGAAAACACGCCAACCGGTTCAAGGTCCACCGCGGTAAAGGCATAGGTGGAGGCTACGGGTAACCCTTGGACTACCGTAGAGGGTAGGAAGCGTCGGGTAGGTGCGACGCGCCATGATGGCGGAGCGGTCACAGGACCAAAAAAGGTCAAAAAGGCGCGGAGTAGGGGTGATGTTCTCATACTCAAGACGGATAGGTCGAAGTACTCAGAAGTCTTGAAGAAGATGAGCGGGGAAACCCAGCTCAAGGATCTGGGGGCGGATGTGCGGAGTATCCGACGATCTCGCACTGGCGAGATGATATTTGAGCTCCGGAAGGACGCCAAGAACAAGGGGGCTACCTACAAAACGGTAGCTGAAAAGGTCCTAGGGAAGGAGGAGCAAGTGCGGGCACTCACCTCAGAAGTGACTCTCCAGCTTAAAAACCTGGACGAAATCACTGAGGGGTGCGACATTGCACAAGCCCTAAAAGCGAAGTGCGGGGTGGAGGTGGCTAAGGAGTCAACCCGCCTCCACAAAGGTCCGGCGGGGACCCAGATAGCTACCTTCCGACTACCGTCGGCGGACGCTAACCTGGCCCTGAAAGAGGGCAAGTTGAAGGTCGGCTGGTCTGTATGTCCTCTGGGCATACTACAGCAACCAGACATTTGCTTCCGGTGCTTCGAGGGCCGACATACGTCCTGGACCTGCAAGGGTCCCGATAGGAGCCAGCAGTGCAGTCGCTGTGGAGGTACAGGCCATAAAGCAAAGGACTGTGGGGAGTCTCCCAAGTGCATGGTATGTTCCGGGAAACGGGACGCCAAACAGGCCCCTGGTGCCCAGCCGGTAAGCCGGCTGCGAAACCACGGGCTATACCAAGCAGCCACTGAGTCGTTGTCGCCATCGCCATCATATCGGATCCCTACCGCATCCCTCCCGAAAACGGTAACTGGGTTGCGGATAAGTCCAGTATGGCAGCCATATGTACGACGAGTAAGTTCCCGGTTCAGGAGGTTGTCTCAACCTCAGAAAAAGGGTACGTAGTTGCTAAGGTGAACGGAGTGTTCTAGTGCAGTTGCTATGCTCCGCCACGTTGGTCTACCGAAAGGTTCACCGACTTCCTATCCATGGAGCTAACGGGCCTAACGCCGTTGGTGGTGGCGGGCGACTTCAACGCTTAGGCTGTTGAGTGGGGAAGTCGCTTCACGAGCCAGAGGGGCCAGATCCTGTTGGGGGCTTTGGCAAAGGTCATCGACGTGACTTTCTCCAGCCCAGGACTGATCAAGAACTGGAGGGTAGACGATGGCTACAGTAATAGCGACCACCAGGCGGTCTGTTATAGTGTACACAACAACGAGAGGCGGCAAGCGACGGGTAGAGCCAACACTCCGACCGTTCGCGAGTGAAAGACATCGCACTTTGATGCCGAGGTATTCGAAGAGGCAATGAGAAGGGAGCGCGAGGGGGGCAATTGGCTCCGCCCGACTGCTGACCAATTAGTTGCTATGCTATCGCGGGCGTGCGACGCCACCATGCCTAGGACTCGCCAACCTAGGAATGGGAAGCCACCGGTTTACTGGTGGATGGACGCGATAGCCGATCTTCGCAGTGCAAGACGGAGGATGCAGCGTGCGCGAAACGAAGGTGAGAGGACAGAGCGCCGCGCAGCATTCAGTTCGGCAAGATCGATGCTAAAGAGTGCGATAAAGGCCAGCAAGAGGGCCTGCTTCGATAGGCTATGTGCGAGTGCCAATACAAATCCGTGGGGTGACGCCTACAGGATCATAATGGCCAAAACAAAAGGCGCGCTGGCGCCTGCAGAGCGATCACCAGCGATGCTGGAGCGTATCATCGAGGGACTCTTTCCGCGCCACGAGCCAAATCCTTGGCCTCCGGCGGTCGAGTCTCACGTTCGACGTTCCAGTATCTCAGACATAGACCAGGGATAGTCGGCCAACCTGCCGAGCATCCAATCCGTGAGCGACGACAGCCGTGTCGAGGCAGGGGAGGAGGCAAGGGTTATGAATGAGGAACTCATCGTGATCGCCAAATCCCTAAAGGTGAGCAAGGCACCGGGACCGGATGGTATCTTTAACCTGGCGATCAGGCTGGCGATAAAAACGGCCCCCGGGCTGTACAGGGCAGTCATGCAGAGGTGCCTGGATGACTGTCTCTTTCCGGACAGGTGGAAGCGGCAGACTGGTCTTATTGCCGAAGGCTGGGAAACCGCCAGGGGACCCATCGACATATAGGCCTATCTGCCTGCTGGACACCGCGGGCAAGGTGCTTGAGAGGATCATCCTCAACAGACTGGTGAGGTACACGGAGGGTGTACACGGTCTGGCAAGTAACCAGTTCGGCTTCCGGAAGAGCAGGTCCACGCTGGATGCAATCGCTTCCGTCATCAAGACGGTGGAGGTAGCAATCCAGCGCAAGAGAAGGGGAATACGCCACTGCGCAATCGTCACGCTCGACGTGAAGAATGCGTTCAATAGTGCCAGTTGGGACTCCATAGCGCTCGCGCTCAGGAGCATCCATGTACCGGTGTCGCTGTACAAGATTCTGGAAAATTATTTCCAGAATCGAATACTTGTTTACGACACGGAGGAGGGTCAGAAGTGCGTCCCAATTACCGCAGGAGTCCCGCAAGGTTCTATCCTGGGCCCGGTGTTGTGGAATGTCATGTATGACGGAGTGTTGAAACTCAAGTTCCCTGTAGGGGTTGTGATCGTCGGCTTTGCAGACGACATAACGCTGGAGGTTTACGGCGAGTCTATCGAGGAGGTTGAGTTGACGGCCGCGCACTGTATACGCAAGGTCGAGGACTGGATGCGCTCCAGGAAACTGGAGCTCGCGCATCATAAGACGGAGGTCACGGTTGTGAACAACCGTAAATCGGAGCAACAGACGGTGGTCAGAGTCGGAGACTGCACCATCGCCTTGAAGCGATCCCTGAAGTTTCCGGGGGGTTATGGTGGACGACAAGCTCACGTTCGGGAGTCACGTCGACTATGCCTGTAAGAGGGCCTCATCGGCTATTGCAGCACTATCTCGTATGATGTCCAATAGCTCAGCGGTTTATGGCAGCAAGCGAAGACTTCTTGACAGCGTGGTTTCGTCCATACTTAGGTATGGTGGGCCAGTGTGGTCCAGAGCGCTAGGTACTAACAGTTACCGTGGTAAACTGAAAAGTACCTACAGGCTCATGTGCCTGAGAGTTGCGAGTGCGTATCGTACGGTGTCATACGATGCAATCTGTGTCTTGTCCTGCATGATGCTGATCATCGCCATCAAGGAGGACAGAGAGTGCTTCGACCAACGTGACACAAGGGGCATACGAGGTACCAGAAGGTCATTCTCAATGCTCCGCTGGCAGCGGGAATGGTCCAACTCCACAAAGGGTAGATGGACGCACCGACTCATACCGGAGATATCCGGCTGGGTCGGGAGACGACATGGTGAAGTGAACTTCCACCTGACACAAATCCTGTCAGGCCATGGTTGTTTCAGGCAATATCTGCACAGGTTCGGACACGTGGGGTCCCCCATGTGTCCCGAGTGCGTGGAGGAGGAGGAGACTGCTGAGCATGTCTTCTTCGTATGCCCCCGTTTCGTAAGAGCGAGGAGCGACATGATGGCTGTGAGCAGGCCTGGCACTACTCCGGACAAACTAGTTCGGAAGATGTGCGACGACCCGGACATCTGGAAAGCGGTCTGTGCGGGCGCCTCTCAGATTGTCCTGGAGCTGCAACGTGTGTGGCGGGTCAACCACCAACACGCCAGTGGTAGCCAATTACCAGTCTCCAGTTAGCTAGGAGGTTATAAGAGTAAAGAGGGTGCATCACGCACAAAAGCCACTCCCCGACGTTATACTTAACCGTCGTTCCGGGAAGACCAGGGCTGGAGACTGGAGGGGTTTTAGTGGGTCGGGACAGGGATCAGTAGGTGTCTGGGGGAGTGTAACTAACCCAGCATCTGTCCCCTAGTCTCATCCCCACACCCTGAGTTCTCTTCTCAGGTATCTGTTTGCAGATTTCCCCGCCACCTTTAAAAAAAAATACCACGAAATCAGTGGAATTCCCCTAAAATACAACAGAAACAAAGTGTTTTGGAGCGACCAGAAAAAGTGACTATCATTTACGCAAAGTGACTCATGCCTACCCGTGAAAGATACTGGTCCTGTCCCGTTCGATAGTGTGCATGGTACCTGGCGCGGATACTTACCTGTTGAATAAATAACTGCCTGTACTTACCAGTGTCCGCTCGTTTAGTACGCATATTAGAACGCTACCCGTGAATTATACCTCCTGTAAAAAAGAAGTTTGAGCCCGAAGATACTCGTCCCGCAGTCCGCTGTTCCTGTTGAGAAGAAGCGTTAGAATTGGAAGTTGAAAGTGATTTCCCACACCCGTTTGGAAATCCTGGACCCAACAACTGTAAAATTTTAAACAAGTTTCTTCACGAAAAAAATTAGAAAAAAATTCATCCAGAATTTGGAACCCGTATTTTAAATGTACAACCCTAGAACTCATTAAATTGTAAATTGAATCGATAATCAACAACCATAAGACACAATAGGTTAACAAGGTTTTACGGATTGGTAGATTTTATATGAATCCAAAAATTCCATCCAGAGTAGGGAGTTTATGAATAAAATATTTAAAATTTTAGAAACCAGAAGATTTTTGAAAATGACATTGGAGACCTCTGAATATAAAAAGTAATCTTCTCCAATGCCGAAACTGACATCTATTAGCGAGTTAAGTACTCGCAGCCAACATTTCAAAATTCATACTGAAAATAAACTACTCGAACATAATTTTCAATTGAGTGTAGTTGTTGTATAGCCTAATGGTGTCATTTTATTATTATTGTTACTTATCTTAGAAATTCTGCACTTCTCAGCAAAGCTACTGGAAAATTTCACCTATCCTCGGGCTTCTTAATGTTAAAGAGGAAAAGAGGGATAGGCTCTGTGGATCCCGTTCTAAAATGTTGCTTAGATTCGACAAACTGTATTATGTGCTGCATTGAACCTTTCCGCCAAATCACGGAGAAAGACCCCAGGTATTCACAGTCGATTTTGAGAGTTTGAGAGCCTCGGCAATGTGCACAATTGTTTCTCGTCTCTCGCGTTCCATCTTGGATAACTTTTCAACGTGTGTGCCAGTTTTGACAAAATTTTCACAAATAAGTATACAAACCTTTCAGATCAAAACGCAGTCAATAATTTCTCGGTATGACAAATAGAGGCGCTGCAGTAAATAAAAGGAAACGGCCAAATACTAAGTGGAAGCACCAGGGCACCCTTCATAGTGATTAGCCCTTACTGCATTACGCGGGTCACCGATGCAACGGACTCTTCCTTACCCAATGACTCGTGAGAATTTTATGGACGATATAAATTCACAAAATTCGGCCACCGGCAGCCTTTCTTTGCCGGTAGCCATGGACTTATCAGAGCGCAGTCCCTTCAAAACAAACGCACCGGGCGGAACGAAGGAGATTGAGCATGAGGACGATTTCAACCTCGACAGCGAATCGCTGAACGGAGGACCCTCTGGTTCATCGTTAATCCTGCCTTCTCCACAAGGGAACGACGAAAGTCAAATGGATTTACTTCCAGGTCCAAAGATAAGGCCCGAAGACGAAGGGAAACCCAAATCATCAGCATCCCTTGTCAAACGACTTTCAAACGCGTAAAGACGGCAACTGAGCAAAAAACTTCGCTCCGGTCTCTCATACGAAGAAGCCAGGAAGCTGGCCCTCCTTCCGACAGAGCAGCTTGCTCAAACAAACCAAGTCGTCGTCAAGCGTCAACGGTCGGACGACTTGGTGTCCTCAAACACCAGTACTAAGTGTCCACAGCCTAAAAAACTGCAGAACGGTACTGGTTTGGGGTCTTCGGGTCCGAAGCCGCTCCCGACGGTCACATATAGGGTCATGGCGGGAGTGATAAACCTTGCGGTTACTTCTGCTACCCACCCTAGCTCCCTACTCACAACGGACCAGCTTCAGACTGTCCGGACCTCCATCCTCGATCACATTGCTAATCAGGAAAACCCAACCAGCAAGCCCAAGTTTAATGGTTGCCATCTAAAAAATGACTTCCTGCAACTTGCCTGTGCCGACATCGACACAGTGCAGTGGTTGGAGAGGGAGGTACCTTCTCTCGTACCGTGGGAGGGAGCACAGCCTCGTGTATACCACATGAAGGATCTGCCGAAGGCCAGACGCTATGTCGGTTACTTCACGGGCGGTGGGAACTCTCTGGACGAGAAGTTCCATCGTTCACTCCAGAATCAGAACGATCATTCCCTACTAAAATATGGCGAGTCTGTAACCGCAAATTGGTAAAGACCTCGGTCGAGCTGGTTCTGGATATTGACGAAGAATCGGCCAAACTCATTGAGAGTGGAAACCATGAACTGCACTACGGTTTCGGCAAAGCACGCATCCGAAAGGTAAGCGGAAGGCCGAACGTCACAGGCAGGAAAGACTCCGTCGCAATGTCAGGGAAGGTACGTGCGGGTAACTCCTCCGGGAGTACTCTGCCACCACCCAGGCAAAGCGATCCTGCGAATGGGCTAAAGGTTCGCGTGGGAAACTCCTCCGGGAGTGCCCCACAACCACCCAAACGCAACCCTGCGGCTGGGAAGGTAAGCGCAGGATGCTCCCTCGGGAGTGTCCTGTCACCACCCAAACAACGCAACCCCGCGGCTGTTTGGACGGTTCCGCTGAAGACTCGCAAGCGTGTGAAGCAACAACCACCGAACAGTCGCATCCTCCGGAGCCAAAAACCACCACAGAGTGCGGGACGACCTTCTGTTGCCAATCGACTGCTGCAACCGAAGCCAAACAGTGAGGAAGAATAACTTCCATCAACCAGCCAAACCGCTGTGGGGAGACGTCAGCCAATACCCGGATCATCTTCCGATACGGATAAAGCCGGCATCTTCACTGTAAAGGGAGCAGCCTTAGCTGCGTGCAAGCGAATCTCCATCACGCAAAAGGCGCCTCGGGTGTTCTTCGCAGGAGATTCGCTAAAGAGCAGGTAGCGGCTGCACTCATCCAGGAGCCGTGGATCTACGAATCCAAAGTCCTCGGACTTAACGCTCCTAACGGTAGGTTAATCTACTGCGACACGCAGTCCAAACCAAGGACTGCAATTCTGCTAAATAGAGAACTAAAATTTTTACCTATTACAGAATTTCTATAACGCGATGTCGTTGCCGTCACGGTTGAAGTACCGACAACCGGAGGAAAGCAGGAGATGGTTGTCGCGTCGGCCTACTTTCGGGGCGACCAAGGTGATATACCGCCACCCGAAGTTGCTGCGCTCGTGCGGTACTTCAAGGACATCAACAAGCCGTTTCTGATCGGCTGCGATGCCAACGCCCACCACACGATCTGGGGCAGCTTGGATACCAACAATAGGGGTGAGTACCTACTTGAATACCTTACTTCTAACGATATCAATGTATGTAATGTAGGGAATAACCCCATTTTCAACAACGCTATCAGACAGGAGGTCCTCCTCACTCTATGTAGCGCCTCTATTTCTGAAAGGATTAAAAATTGGCATGACTCCGATGAACCTAGTTTGTCGGATCACAGACACTTTGTTTTTTGTCTGAGAAGAGAGCTATTCAGAAATCCTAAGAATATAGATTGGGAATCCTTTAATATTCGAAATTCAGTTGACCTGAATTCGACAGCCAATGATCAGAATCATGGATGTTTTTAACGCAAACTGTCCACTAACACAGTGGTCAGTATGCCGTGACGTACCATGATGGAATGATCAACTCAGTGACCTTCGTCGGGAAACTAGGCGGCTGTTCAACAGGGCAAAGGTCACGTCTAACTGGGACGACTACAGAGCGTCCCTCACTAAGTACAACGCCGAGCCACGCAAGGCTAAACGGAAATTCAGAGTTAGTTTCTGTGAAAGAATCCAGACTCTGCGGGAAGCTACGCGGCTCCAAAAAGCGATGTCCAAAAACCATACAGTAAGGAAAGAAGATGGATGCCTCATTGTCACTACCATGGAAACGTTGGAGGTTCTTATGAACACCCATTTTCCTGGATCGACAGAGACCGAAGAACTGAATAGTGATGGATCGCGGCGGGACAATTCGAGACATATGGCGTCTCGGTTTCCATCCTGCTGGCCCGTCAACTATTTACTGAAGCTTCAATAGGTTGGACTCTAAGCTCATTCGACCCTATGAAGTCTCCAGGTCCAGACGGCATACTACCCACCTTTCTACAAAAATCGGCCGCATCTATCATGTCCTAACTTATCAACCTCTTCAGAGCCAGCTTTATCCTGGGCCATATTCCGGATAACTGGCTGAAGATGAAGGCAGTGTTTATCCCCAAAGTTGGAAGAAAGGACAAAACCCTACCCAAGACTTTCAGACCCATACTGCCCATAAAAGCATAAGAGTCCCATTTGACTTTTAGGCAAATTTAAGTTTATGCTGTCAATGTGTCTAATTTTGTTCAAATTTTCGTATGCTTTGATAAAATTTGAAGGTTTGTTCTGAAAAATACTGGAAAAATACCAAACCTTGCCTGTCCCATATTGAAAATAAAGGCACACGAGTCCCATCCTAAATATATTATCAATTATCTTTTTAAAAACAACATTTCACATTTGTTATCAGTTAAAAGAAGAGTTCACATAAAAAAATCATTGACTTTAATAAATTAAAACATAGTTCATGTTTACATGGTTCAATTGAAAATACACTAGAGACATTGAAGCTAATTTAAACATATGTGTAATTTCGAAGGAAATCGAAAGTTATGGTGAAGTTTTTTTCTGGAAACCGTTTCCAGAAATCCCTCTTAGCCTCTGGGATGAGTGGAGTTAAAGTTTTCAGGAGTGTAATCTTACGAACTGCATCGATTCTTCGTGGACTCTTTAAGAATTTCATTGTAGACTCTATGTCGAACGAGCTTTCGTCTCTCAGCTGGAGTTGCTCTTTGGTGAATAACATGCACCGGTTCATGTTGCAATCCGTTGAAACCAAGTCGTTATATGCAATTTGTATGATCCAAAAATGTTGGATTAGTGTTCACATGACGGACACGATTGGGAATAATAATAAATGCCTTGGCCGTCTTAGAATGCGTGGAGACTGATATGCTTTTATTTTTTGTATATAAGGGAAAAATAAAGGCAAACGAGTCCCATCATTTATTTCCAAGCCTGGAATTCATGCAGAAGTTCATAGAACTCATGGGAATGTATAATGTTCCACCTCAAAAACATACAGTTGAATAAAACATACTTTAAGTTAAAGCTTAGCCATTTGCCTTAAATTCAAGATTAGAACTTCATTTGCAATTTTCTCAATTGTGAGAATTTCCATATGGGACTCTTATGCTTTTATGGGCAGCATAAGGCTGACTTCATCACTTCTCAGAAATAGAACGCTGCATAGGAACCAACATGTCTATCAAAGCGGCAAGTCAACAGAAACTGCTCTTCACAGATTAGTGACGTTGATTGAAAAGTCCCTGAATTATCAGGAGACGGCGCTTAGTGCCTTTCTTGATATTGAAGGGGCCTTCGATAACACGTCCTTTGCATCAATTAATACGGCTCTCTTCAATAAGGGAATCGACCACACTTCAAGGACCTGGATACACGCAACGCTCTCTAGCAGAGTGATCACAGCGACCTTGGGAGATTCGTCTGTTACAATGTCGGTGATCAAGGGATGTCCGCAAGGAGGAGTTCTCTCGCCTTTGTTATGGTCACTAGTTGTCGACGCACTTCTCAATAAGCTTTCACAGCTTGGTTACGAGGTCATTGGATACGCTGATGACATCGTCCTCATCGTCAGAGGTAAAGATGACGCAACTCTGTCGAGCCGAATGCAAGCGGCTCTGGATGCCACTAGTGCTGGGACTTTTAACCGGATATATTCGTGATCCGGTTATCCGAAGCTCGGATCACGGATGTGTAAACGAATACTATTCGGATGTCCGGATCTCCGGATACGGATAATCGAATAGTCGGATATCCGGATATCCGGATTTTTTTTTTCTAGCTTTTAGGTTTGTTCGAATGAAATGTAACGCAAAAAATGGCTTTTCCACAATCCCCCATCCCCTCGTAAGTATTTATTTACATAATTCTTTATGTTCGGATACAATATCCGGATATCCGACTATCCGAAAATCCGAAAATCCGGATATCCTGTCGGATAATATCCGGATATCCGATTGATCCGGATTTTGGATATTTGTCCGATATCCGAGGTCGGATATCCGGATATTTTAATCCGGATAGCACTAGATGCCACCACGTTATGGTGTCTACAGGAGGGCCTAAACATAAACTCCTTAAAAACAGTCCCAATTCCATTCAGTTGACGAAGAAAGATCTCCATCACTCCTCCAACACTGAATGGAGTTAGACTGGGCTTCAGCAATGAAGAAGAAGGTTAAGAAACTGAATTGGTCTGCACAACTGGATCATGCCGCTAAGAAAGCGACCTCGGCGAACTGGGCCTGCAGAACTCTGAAACTGAACTGAACTGAAACCAGACTTGGCACTCTGGTCTTACAAGACCATTACTCGACCAAGAATCACCTATGCTGCCCTTGTGTGGTGGCCTAAGGTGAACGGAGTGACTGCGCAAGCCAAACTCAAAAAAGTTCAAAGACTTGCATGTCTTTCGGTTACCAGAGCTATGCGAACAACTCCAACTGCAGCCATGGAAGCTATGCTCTGCCTACTGCCTCTACATCTTTATGTGAAAAAGGAAGCAGAGCTTGGCGCTCTAAGGTTGCAAAGGAGAAAAACAATACTCGATAGGGACCAAATCGACCACCTTCGCATACTTAGAGAGTTCAAACTAACTCCGCTATTAACCACAGTCTCCGACTGGATGGACGTTAGGACGAATATGGATATTCCGTATAGAGTGATGGGAACAAACCGCTCTATGTGGAACAATGAAGGGCCTAATCTTCCACCTGCCATCGTCAGTTTTCATACGGATGGCTCGAAAAAGGGATCCCTAACGGGATCTGGTATATACGGACCCGGTATCAGGGAAACATTTTACCTGGGCAAATGGCTCACCGTTTTTCAAGCAGAGGTATATGTCATATATATCTGCGCAAAAATATGTCTGAAACGCAGCTATAGACATGCGAGAATCGGTATATTCTCGGACAGTCAAGCAGCACTACTAGCACTTAAGTCCGTCAAATGCGCTTCCAAACTTGTTTGGGAATGCATTGAAACTCTACGGGAACTCTCCCGGCAGAACTCAGTTTTTCCGTTTTGGGGGCCCGGACATTGCGGAGTCGAGGGTAATGATCACGCATTAGTTTCATTAGCTATGTTGTACCTTACTGGGGTACAGGTTTACAACAAAACAGTTCTACTCCATCAATGAGTACGAGCAAGCCGTAACCTGTGCACAGCAATCGGGGCCCGCCACAAAAGACAATCAGCAAGAATGTCGCAGTGGCATTTCAGTACTCAGTGCCATTCAGGCATACAGAAATGAAGTGGAACAACCCTTATTATATTGACGGCATGGTACGATCATCGCTGAAATAGTAGGAGGGTGGTATTCAAGACACGACCGCATAGTTGACGTAGGACTACAATAGTTTAATATTTTTATTTTGAAGCTTTGTTTGATTTGAGCTCGTTTTTAACCAATTAAAGCTCAACATCTTCCAAAAGGAGGGTGTTTTGGTTCGGGTGGTAATATCAAGTACCTAGGTCGTCAGCCCAAATTCATCAAGCGACACCTCAAACGACTTGGAACTAAAACTAGTTCATTGGTGGCCATTTCTACTGTTAAGGTCGTCTTTGACCACTTGAAAAGTCAAAACAGTCATGAAAAAAGAGCCGTTCATTTTTGGCATGGTTCGGTTTTGGCAACAGAAAAAATTCTGGCGTGTTGTCAAAATCGAACGGGGTCTGTATTTTGATTATTTCTTTGCAGCACTCTATCTTAGAAGAAAAAATATTCTATTTAACATTCACAATGGTCCAGAAACCAAATTTAGGGGGAAATTTGGGTCTAGAGCTCTATAGGAATGTTTTAGAGAAAAACTTTCTTTACAAAGTTACCTAAAACTATTGGAGCTATAAAATTTTAGAACAAGGTTTTCTATCTGCAAACATAATAAAGTTAGATACTTGATAGCATCGAAAATTTTGGTCACCCTAATTTTTGATACTTTTTCAATAAGCGCTTTATCATATGTAACAACTTTATAGAAGAAAGTTTTTTTCTAAAATATTGCTAAAGAGCTTTAGACCCAAATTTCCCCCTAAATTTGGTTTCTGGAACATTGATGAATACCTTTCTTTCTATTACAGCGAATTTTCTTTAATACGCGAAAAGGCAACCTTCTATAACATATTTAATTGAGTACGATTTAGTAGATATTAAACTTCCTTCTATATCTATTTGTCTTGTTGAAGTTGGCTCACTCACCGATCACAAAGCAGCAAAGATATCACATAATTTTTTTTCCTGCAGTTACAAGCTCGTGGAAAAAATATCGATAACGATAAGTTTTAGTAGAAAATGTATATTCACAGAAAATTTGAAATTGACATAGAATTTTATGAACATGTTAACATTCAATTCAGGTCAATTTAAACATTTTATCAGTATACAGAATCAATCAGAAAAAATTTGATCGGTTTCAAGATACCAAAGAAAAACGAAAATATGGTATTTTGAAAGTTATTATGTCTGTTCTTTTCGAAAATAAACTGGGCTAGAGTGTTGCACAACATTAGCCTCAGCAATTAATGTTTGCATAGCGTTGTTCAATTACAAGTAAGGTTATGGAAGTAATATTTTCTTGCAAGTGCTAATTCAAAAAAAAATTCAAATACTAATGTGGGAACTCTAATATCAAGATGAGTTGAATTCGATTTTCCTCTATACCGCCACCGCGGGATGCAACTAGTATTGTCATACTGGACTAAATTCATTTAGCTAGTAAAATACAATCATCAGTACAGCTCGTTTAACTACCTATTCAAAGATCTGTTTTGGTTTTCTTTTAAATACCCTATATTCAGTTATATAAATAAATCTGAAAAAAAAAAAACCGCGTGTAGAGTTCAAAAATAAACAACGCATTTTGTTGTCCCCGGAGGTGCAACGTATTTTACGGCACCCGAAAAATGATATTGACTTCTGTTGTTTGCTGCTATACGAAACAAGAAGAATAAGAAGAAGACAATTCAAACGGCAATTCGATTGTGTTCCACGCCCCACTGTGCGTCAACAGCGGCAATGTCTGCACAAAAATGAATATCGAGTTCTTCTGCACTGATAGACGACGAGGAACCGGCGCTTTGTTCATTCATTGCTCGGTGCAGTACTGTTGCCTGTGCCATCATATTCTCCTTCAAGACATCAGTTTTATTAACATTAACATATTTATTAACAATAGAACGTAATACTGTCTGATAATGGAGGTGGTTACGAACTTTCCGAAAAAGCTTCACCTTCAAGACATCAAAATAGTCTAGGCTCATGGAAGCTAACATTAGTTGACCTATTGGGACGAGAGATTCTGTCAATTTTTTTTGCCACTGCTATACAGGATATCACTGCAGGCAGTTGGTGTCTACTCATGAAGTCTGTGCTAGGCGTGCTCGCATATGGTTGGTACATTGTTGGCGAAAATTCGACTTTGAAACTTTCATTCAATTTACACTGTTTAACATTAAAGTGATAATGAAAATTGAAGAATCACAAAACTGTCCATCATTTTATCAATCCAACGATATATTGACTATTGTGATCCATCATGTGGTTACATCAGTATAACCGTTTGAAATCTTTCATTCCGTCGTTACATCTTGGTTTTAGTTTTCGCGGAATGTATCTCGATATAGTGCGGTTAGACGTAGTCCTACGTCAAAAATATTTATTGGGCTTTCATTAAACTTTACTCAGCCCTCTAAGTTCTACGCAGACTTCCTGAAATCTCGCTCGTACAGAAAAGAGACAATGCGCTTTGCGCTACAAGTCTCGTTTCTCATTCAGTCGTTTTGTGCTGTGCGCCACATGCGAGCGAGAGAACTTGCAATACGTACGAGCCATGTCTCGTCGCATGGAATTTCTTTTGCGACGTACACGAAGATATCTCGTCTCTCAACGTAACGAGCGCGGTGCATGGGCGTTGCGCACACGAGACAGCTTGCGCGCAAATTCTCGTGAGCTCGTCTCGCGAGCTAGTTTCACATATTGCTTTGCGTTGATGGCGCAAGGAAGAAATTGATTTTGCCCACAGGGATGAAGGCAGGAGATTTTATGTGATTTATTATTTACGGTGTTATAGGAGCTTGCGTCAGAGCACCGTTTGAATAATGAATGGTGTGTAAACAAATTCATTTGTTTATCAATTCATATGTTGATTAATCCGACTTTTGTTAACAATAATGAAGAACGTTTTGTTACCATATTTATATATTATTATTTTCTTTGCGAACGATATAAAAATGCATGGTATTTTTAACTGAAACAAATATATTAGATGCAGAGTGTTAGTTAGATGTTAGTGTTGGTTAACGTGGAGATGCTGTGAGTTTCTGTCGTCGTTTAAGATGTCATTGACTATTATATAATAGAAACCATTCCAAAGAAAATCATATTCAGTTTTGTACCTATAAGATTAGATGTGATTTTTAATTCGAGTACAAGCCTTTCGGGAGTTAAAAATAATAGAACCAATATAATCAATTTTATATTTTTCAATACATGTTGGGGGTAAAGGTGTTGGATAGAATTTTCAAATAAGGTATAGATATTGCAAATCAGATATATGATTCTAAAGCCACATTAACTCTAGTGCGACTATATATACTCGTATTTATAGTAATCTGATCTTTTTTTGCTGCTAGGGGAATATAACCTTGTGCAACGATGTAAACTTTTGTAATATTCTTAGTAATATTGTTTTATGAAATTTTCCAACTAATGCACCTCCAGAAGGGTCTGAGGGCTCATACTGTATCGAAGACACAAATCTTTGAGTTACTGTGGGAGACGCGTTGCTCGAATCATGTCGCTGATACATGATGCTTGATGCATGATGTCGCTGATACATGATGCTTTCGATACCGGAGACGAAAATGCAATTCAATGCTACGGTGTTATATTATCTAGTAAATATATGTTTTATAATGTGCAACATGGAATTTATGAATGAATTTCAACATTTCAACGTTCGATTCGTCAAATGCGGAGTGTTAATCCTAGAAAGATGGTCTGCGTCAATTTGAGTCCTGAGTGTTATCATGCCAAATGTCCTATCATCATCGAATATCTACCATTTTTGATTTGGCTGAATCTCAGCACACGTACCTGACTTAACAAACTGAATATTTTTCGCGGGCGGGCAATTTTTTCAGACTAACGAGAATTTTTTAAAAGAACATAAGTATTTTGGTATATGTTTGATTCAAAGCATTGTAGCTCAGAATCCTTCAGTTGTACAAAATAAACTGTCTGAGAATGAATTGCAGGGAACTAATAATGCTTACAAAAAAAATACACCGCAATAAAACCTTTTTTGGTCAAAATAAATTATAAACAAACATCTTATCTTAATTGACAAACAAAAATTAAGAGTTAATTTTTTTCTCATTTTCTTTTCGAAGAAATCCGAAGTTATAACAAAATTTCTGGTTCAAATTTCAGGATAGTGGAATGAAATGTAAATATTTTTATTGAAGGTAAACTTTTATTAAAAAAATCAAATTAAACATTTTGCAAAACATTCATGCTCTCATGATTCTGGGTGGAGGCGGGCATCGCATTTTTTGGACTAAAATGTCTATCTAAATAACTTATTTTGAAAAAAAAAAAAGAACTGAGAAATCCGATTTTGTAAACCTTTCCCGTTCACATGATTTAAAAATACTTTCGGGTTAATTTAAGCAAAATACTTTGTAGACCAATTAAAGTGAGTGTAAAATATTGCATTTTAAAGATAAAAGTTAAATTTGAAATAATGCTTCAGAGCGTCTTTAAGCACAGCAGGGACTTTTTTATTCATGACTCAAAATTTTATCCCTAATATTTAACTATTTGAAGTATTTATTAAAAATGATTTAAAAACGGAAGAAAACCAGATGTTATTTTCCAAGAAAAAAATAAAGTTTATGATTTTAAGAGGTTTTAGTAAACATTTTCAATCAAAAAGTTCGATTAGCTTTTGTTGTCAAAGCATTTGTTTATAAGGGTCAGCAGAATGAACAAAATCTTAGAACATCTTAGAATCGTCGAAAGATGGACTCAAAACATGGCTAGCAAAAAAACTAGAAATATCTTTACAACATATAAAAATAGCAAACCAATATATTCTACAAAAATGCAAGGTTTAGCAAAATCAACAAAATCTTAGAACATTTTGAATTGTTTCGACGATTACAGAAAAAGTTATGGCCGAAAAATTAATTTTGAGGAGTGTTCCTCGTAAAACTCTGCTTCGTCATATCAGACGTACAGTTAGAAAATTACAGTGTTCAGCAATTCTTTTCTTATATATTTTCCTACAACTTTGCTGAAGAAAGCAATCTGGTATTTTGAAAATTAAAAAAAATAGTTTTTCAAGTGTTCATTAACAATTCACTCTGGCCCAAAAAGTTTAAAAAAAATACACAGTTTGCCAAGTCAAACACGAGTGCAAAGTTCCATTTAAATCGAATAAAATTGACTTTCCCTAACAGAACAGCACAAAATAAGTATTACTTTGAGCCTGGTACACGAGAAAGTCTCACGAGCTCTGGCGCACGAGCTGTATCATGTATGGTCAGTACAGGCGTCTCGCTCAGTTCGTAGTGCGACGAAACATCGCTTTTTTTTTCTTCATTTTTTTTCTTCATCACGGCACAAATACAATGGTAGCTTACTTTCTAAAGTATCTAAATAACTAAAAGCAAATTTTTTATCCTCGCTGCCGACTACGAGCTGAAACTAAATCTAACTTAAAGCTAGAATAATTTGCATTAAAAGCACAGGCTTGCTGTTTGATGGTTTTCATTGCCATAGGTAAGCAGCATATTAAATTTGTTCCGCTGCTGGGCCAAGATATTACGGACTGGCATATTGGGTTGTTTCCATCGGGCCTTGAGAGTATCGTGCGGGTCTGATTGCTGTTTCCGGATCCGGGGTCTTAACGTGTTCTTGTCGTTTGGTTGGATGTAGGCGGAAGGGGATAGGACTAAACTGGGGCGTGGATGGATTTCAGGAAAACGTATATAAGGGACATGTAGGATAGGTCACGGCTCGCCAAGACATCACGAACAGGAACAGCCGGCTGCCTACCTTCGGCCTGCAGGGAAGCTATTAATTTAGACCTGGCGTCACGGTGTACAGGGCATGACCAAACAACGTGCTCTATGTCGTGATAACCTTCACCACAGGCACAGACACCACTCTCTCCGAGCCCAACACGACGGAGATGCGCGTCAAATCTATAGTGATTGGACATAAGCCGGGACATCACGCAAATGAAACCCCGACCTACATCCAACCCCTTGAACCACGGGTTCGTCGATACCTTGGGGATTATGGAATGTAACCACCTTCCCAATTCCCCTCTGGTCCAAGCATTTTGCCAACTGATGATCGTATTCTGACGTACAAGTGCGAAAAATTCATTAAAGGCAATTGGTCTTTCATAAATATCACCGTTTGTTGCGCCCACCTTAGCCAAAGAGTCCGCTTTCTCATTATCCGGTATCGAGCAGTGAGAAGGGACCCACGCTAAGGTAATCTGAGTAGATTTTTCGGATAAAGCACTCAGATGTTCCCGTATTTTCCCCAGGAAATACGGAGAGTGCTTAACATCTTTCATCGATCGGAGAGCCTCAATGGAACTGAGACTGCCCGTAAAGATGAAATAATGGTCCGTGGGCATTTTTTCGATAATCCCTAGGGTGTACTTAATTGCAGCCAATTCTGCGACGTAAACAGAAGCAGGATTATCGAGCTTATGGGAGACGGTTAAATTGTTATTGAAAATACCGAAGCCAGTGGACCCATCAAGAAGTGATCCGTCAGTGTAGAACATATTGTTGTAGTTGATGTTTCGATATTTATTGGAAAAAATTTTGGGGATCTGCTGCACGCGTAAATGATCCGGGATTCCACGAGTTTCTTCTATCATGGATGTATCGAAAAACACAGTAGAATCAGAAGTATTTGATAAGTCGACACGATTTGGAATATTCGAAGAAGGGTTAATATTTTGGGACATGTGATTGAAATACAATGTCATAAAACGGGTTTGGGAATTAAGTTCGATGAACTTCTCAAAATTTTCAATCACGGGACGGTTCAAGACCTCACATTTGATTAGAATACGAGAAGACAGGCTCCAGAAGCGGTTTTTCAATGGTAGTACTCCAGCTAAGATCTCCAAACTCATCGTATGGGTCGACTGCATGCAACCTAAGGCGATACGCAAACAACGATATTGTATTCGCTCCAGTTTGATCAAATGTGTGTTTGCTGCGGAGCGGAAGCAGAAACACCCGTATTCAATAACAGACAATATCGTTGTTTGGTAAAGCCTTATAAGGTCTCCTGGGTCTCCCACCATTGTCCGGTTATTGTATGAAGAAAATTCACTCTTTGTTGACATTTTTTCATCAGATACCTCACGTGACAACCCCAGGTGCCTTTAGAGTCGAACCAGACACCAAGATATTTGTGTACCAAAACCTGAGAAATCGTTTTACCCATTAATTGTGTTTGAAGCTGAGCAGGTTCATGGTTCCTAGAAAAAACTACTACCTCAGTCTTCTCCGGAGAGAATTCGATACTTAGCTGTAAAACCCAAGCAGACAAATTGTCCAAGGTATCTTGCAATGGTCCTTGCAAATCGGCAGCTTTGGCTCCTGTAACAGAGATTACACTGTCGTCTGCAAGTTGTCTTATCGTGCATGAGTTTGCCAGACATTCGTCGATGTCATTTACATAAAAGTTGTAAAGAAGGGGGCTTAAACATGAGCCCTGGGGAAGACCCATGTAGCTAATGCGAAAAGTTGCCAAATCGCCGTGCGTAAAATGCATGTGCTTTTCGGACAACAAATTGTGCAAAAAATTGTTCAAAATTGGAGAAAATCCTTGTCGGTGGAGTTTACCCGAAAGAATGTCAATAGAAACGGAATCAAAAGCCCCCTTAATGTCCAAGAACGCAGACGCCATTTGTTCTTTGCGAGCATACGCCAGCTGAATATCTGTTGAAAGCAACGCAAGACAATCATTCGTCCCTTTGGCACGGCGGAAGCCAAATTGAGTATCTGATAGTAGACCATTTGATTCGACCCAATGGTCTAAACGACGGAGTATCGTTTTTTCCATCAATTTCCGGATACAGGATAGCATTGCAATCGGCCTATAAGAGTTGTGATCAGAAGCTAGTTTCCCTGGTTTTTGGTGGCGATCACCTTCACTTGCCTCCAATCCTGCGGTACAATGTTTTGCTCCAGGAACTTATTGAACAAGTTCAACAAGCGCCTCTTGGCATTGCCGGGTAGATTCTTCAACAAGTTGAATTTGATTCTATCTAACCCAGGCGCGTTATTGTTACAGGACAGGAGGGCAACTGAAAATTCTGCCATCGTAAAAGGTGATTCAATCGCGTCGTGGCCCGGAGACGCATCGCGAACAATGTTTTGCTCAGGAACAGAGTCTGGACATACTTTCCTGGCAAAATCAAATATCCACCTACTTGAAGACTCCTCGCTTTCGTTGACCGTTACGCGATTCCGCATTCTTCGGGCTGTGTTCCAAAGAGTGCTCATTGATGTCTCCCTCGACGTCTCGTTTACGAACCGACGCCAATATCCGCGTTTCTTTGCCTTAGTCAAGCTTTTAAACTTGGTATCAAGCTCCGAATAACGTTTAAAGTCGTCGGCATCGTCTGTATCCCGGAAGGTCAGATACGCGTCGGATCTTTGCGTGTAGACATCGGAGTACTCTTGGTCCCACCACGGAGTGGGAGGCCGTTCTTTGATCGTTACGCCGGGATATTTCTTCGTTTGGGCTTGCAACGCGGCGTCGAGAATCAAGCCCGCGAGGAGGTTGTATTCTTCAAGTGGTGGATGATGTTGAATCGATTCGACCGCTTTTGAAATCATTTCCTCGTATAACTTCCAATCGACATTCCGTGTGAGGTCATACGGAATGTCAATTGGTCGCATGCGAGTTGACCCGTTATTAATTGAAATAAGAATAGGCAAATGGTCGCTACCGTGAGGATCAAGGATTACCTTCCATGTGCAATCCAACCGTAGCGACGTCGAACATAAGGATAGATCCAAAGCGCTTGGGCGCGCTGGAGGTTTCGGGATACGTGTCATTCCACCGTTGTTTAAAATAGTCATGTCGAAGTCATCGCAAAGGTTATAGATTAAAGAGGAGCGGTTATCATTGTAGGGGGAACCCCAAGCCACACCATGAGAGTTGAAGTCTCCCAAAATCAAACGTGGCGAGGGAAGAAGTTCTATTAAATCAAAGAGCAACCGTTGCCCAACCTGTGCTCTGGGAGGAATATATATTGAGGCAATACAAAGCTCTTTACCTTGTATTGTCATTTGACATGCGACAACTTCGATGCCTGGAATCGAGGGGAGGTTAATACGATAGAAAGAATAGCACTTTTTAATCCCTAAAAGTACTCCTCCATATGGGGTGTCTCGATCAAGGCGAATAATATAAAAATCATGGAAGTTGAGATCAATACTTGAAGTAAGCCAAGTTTCACGAAGGGAAAATGCATCGCATTTGTTTTTATTTATCAAAACTTTAAACGAATCAATTTTTGGTAAAATACTTCTACAATTCCACTGTAAGACAGAGATAGAATCCTTCATATACGCAGGTAAATTAGGCATCGAAGGATACAATTGCTGCAAGGAGGGGCCATTGGGCAGTCAACTGCTTAAAAAATGATCTAACTGTTGGGAGGAATGCTGTAAGAAAAATTTTAATTGGATCGGGTACATTGAAATTTTCAAAAATCCAGTCCACAATGTCAGAAAATTTCACTAATCCAGAGTTTGTTTCATCAACTGGATGTGCAAAAGGAACAACTGGGGTTTTAGATGTTCCTGGTAGTGCTGGGAACTCCTTCTGGGACTTTGGGAATTTGCAAGCCCAGGAGGAGTTTGCTTCGGTTTTTCCGCAGCACTGTTTGGTTTGTTCGTACTTTTCATTACACTTTGGGAAATCTTAGGACCTTTACGGGGAAGTTTAGGAGAAGAAACATTTTTCCTCTTCCTAGGCTCCCCAGGATTGGCATAAGATGTTCCCGCTGATGAATCGTCAGAATCGGTTTCATCGGAGGGCAACAGATCAAAGGGGTTCGATGTTATGGTAGAAGTGGTCACGGTCTTCTTCAGCATCTCAGCATAAGAACGCTTTGAACGCTCCTTAAGTGACCGCTTGATTTTATCTCTGCGCTGCATGTACACCGGGCATGTGGAGAGCTCATGCTGGTTTTCCCCACAGTGAATACATTTTTCAGCATTAACACTGCAAGAATCTTCCGCATGAGTCTCCCCACACTTGCTACATCGTGCCTTATTGCAGCAGTAGGCGGCTGTGTGGCCTAACTGCTTGCAATTGGTGCAATTCATAACACGGGGTACATACAATCGCACAGGCAGACGAACCCGGTCGATCGAGACGTGGCTAGGGAGTGCAGATCCGGCAAACGTAACGCGAAACGAGTCTGACGGAGTGTAAACTTTTTTACCGCCGACAAGAGACATGGACCGCAATTGCTTACAATCCAAAATCTTCGCCTGTGTTTCGGTATTTTTGAAGCAACCGGTTGCGCTTTTTAGGATACACTCGACGGACACACTCGAATCGGTTATGACACCGTCGATCTCCACGTCTCGTGCGGGTATGTAAACGCGATACTCGCGTGTGAAGAGCTCAGAGCAAGCGATAGCATTGGCCTGTGCCAGATCACTGACCACGACACGGAGCTTGTTAGGTCGGACCTTGGAAATTTCGGTCACGGCCTTGTACCCCTTCGTCAGGTCTTTAGAAATTTGCAGTATGTTTAAACGCTTTGAGTTCACTCCTGCCTTTGGACAAAAAATAAACAGTATAGCTGCCCTGTTGAGATCCGTCCGGGTAAAGCCTGGGGCGAGGGGGGACTGAAGAATGAACAGGGGAGGGGGTAACAGAAGGGTCAGGGTCAAGGGGGTTCGGGGATGGTGGCACGGGAGGCGAGGGATCTATATCCATCGCGCTAAATGTAGCGCACTAGCGCCGACAAGAACACGTACCTATTTACTTCTTCCTTCCAGCAGTGGTTGTCCGATCGTTCGAAGCTGCACCCAAAGCAGCCAGCAGCACCAGTACAGCAGCACCAGTACAGCAGCACCAGTACAGCAGCACCAATACAGCTACCAGCAGTGAGCCGGGTGTGAGATCACTCAGCACAGCGACACGGCTCGACTGTCAAATGATGGCCTTGAATTAGAAAGATCTATTCACTGTGCACAGATCAAAACTGCAGCTGGTATTTTGCACCAATACAGCCAAAGTTGCGAGCCGGGTACAGAACGTAGCGACACAACTCACAATCTAGTTGGCCTTTAGCGCGAATAATACACTCTTTTGTTTGGCTATTCGTACACACGGACCGGATTGTAATAGAACGACCACTTTGCACGTCCGTTTCTGTCGAGTGTTCGACGCGGAATGACGAAACATCGCTTGCGCATCGTAATCCGAACCGAAAGAGAAGCGAAAGAGCAACCTGCAAATCGCATGTGACGTTGTCTCGTACATGGAAGTTCTACGAGCGAGAGAAAGATTTCTCTCGTCGCTTGAGAAAAAAGCACGTGCACAGAAAGTCTGGTTCTACCTAATTGAGTTCGATCTAACTTGATTTAAGTTTTAGGAAAATAAGTAAAATTACTCCGAGGATGCAAGGGTTATCTTAGACAGGTACGTGATTTACGTGAAAGCTGTATTTGAGGGAACGTAAACGTCATGTAGTGTTATAAAATCAGTATTTTTGATCACTCACCCCAATGATCAATGTGTATACGGTATTATTTTTGAAGCAGATATTTTACTATGCGGTTTTGTTTGGTTACCATGACAATGATACGCATTGCAAATGTAAGAAATGATGATCTGTTTTATTAATAGTTTTGTGACAAAAACGTTTAATTCGAAGAAAACATAAAAAAGAGTGGTTTTCATTTAAATTGAAGTGTTATCAAGTTTTTTAGTTTTTCCATAGATATTGCTAAGGTTAGTGGTACAAATAGCTTAATTTAGTGGACTGTGTCGAATCGTGAGGTGAGTTGTAAGAATGCGTGGAAAGGGGATGGATTGCACTTACGCTGTCATATTTTTAGGACCGTGCGTCCTTAATGATGCTATGGTACTATTGAATAATGGTTGTAAGTTAGTATAAAGTAGTAGTAGTAGTACAAAGTAGTCTTTAAACACACATGAAAACGTTTCCAAAGCCTTGAACGAATAACTTTTTAAAAATACCAACAAAAGAAGTAATTCTAGATATGAACCTAGAATCCTTTCCGAAGGGCTTAAAATTTCAGGTTAAGTCCAGAATCGCTAAAACATGCGATCTAAAGAGCTTGAGCTTGAACTTGGACTACCACACATTCCATAGTTGCTTCTCCGTGATGGATCTGAGCTAGTAAACCTGTACATAAAACCACGCACATATGTGACGTCACACCCCGCGCAGAAAATACCTTATGTTCCGTCACGCAGAATTTTGTCATACGGTACATTTTTGCTTAGTCCGAAAGAAAGTAAGCCTTCTGTTGTATGAAATGAAAACAGGTAGAGTGTAAAACCGGGACATGGCCGTCTGCCATTGCCCACTAAAAACAAAACCATTTTTGTAAAAGAAAACAGGAAATCTTGAAGAAAGACCGCGAACGGTTCTGCTATGCAAACGTTGGCGAAAACACTTTCCCTTCCGCGATGAATAATCACTAAAGCTACCGAGGCATTGAATAAACAAAAAAGAACTCGACAAACGGTAGCGTCGCTCAGCGTCGCCCATGCTCACGCGCGGGTTCTTAGCGCTCACGGAGCGCACGTGTTTTGGAGCACATGCTATAGCGCTCTCAAGCAGTTAATTATCTGTACTAAAAATTAGGCATAAAAAAGAGACAGACCGAAAAGTGGCATAGGTTAGAGTAATACAGCTAGGTATGTGGTGACCAGGGCAAGGGGAGAAAGGCCTCTCACCCTGAGTTACCTGTAGGGTATATTTAAGTAGTGATGTACAGAAACAAAGTTAGTTAGTCCACACTAATCTGGTGGTTTTAATTTCGCGCCAATTGCGCGATTACAGGGATACCTAGAGGAAGAAGTCCCTGGTAGGATATACTCTACACGTAGATGGCTAATTTGGAGTAAATTTACCATATACAATTCAGTATATTCTGCTTTTGTATAGATTGATAATTGATCGATAAAAGCGCCAGCTACATACTTTTAACCGATTCGGGAAGGGAAGAACGGAAAAATTACAAACGTTATTGCCAGAGACCGAATTCACCTGTGCATCTCTAACGACTGTTACGGCAAGAAAGGCACTTTTGTCATCGTGATAAGTGACGGATTTTTTATACTATTACCTTTCTTTCTTATCAACTCTGATGTTTTTCTCCAAGCCTCGTTGCTTGGTTAGGAGGGGAAGTCAGGAGGGGAGGGGGCTTAGCTTTAGAACGAACCTATTCGTAAAGTAAAAGTCCCACTGACATCGAACGGTTTGATTGATTCTATTAAGATTCGAACCCAAGACCATTCATGACCACTCATGACCAAAAGGCAAATCGGTCTCTGTAACCCTGAGCTACGAGCTCTCCTGCTAGGTATTATTGTCGTTATCGTCCATAATCTTCCATAGTTTTTTTTTGTTTGTTCGCTTATTGACTAGCGTTCAGCGAAGTCAGCTCGATAATTTCCCACGAATCCATTTGCTAGTGAGAATAGACGGTGGATGATGACTTTGGAAAGCAATTTATAAACACTCAGGATGGTGATCACACGATAGTTCTCACACTCCAGTTTGTCGCCTTTTTAGATAAGGCAGATAAACCTTTTCTTCCACTCCTCCGGTAACTGTTTAGTATCCCAAATCTTGACAGTCAGTTGATGCACTATCTTTGCCAGCCGATTCGGTGTTCTTCAGCTGCTTGGTGGCATCCCTACCTTCACCTATCATAGAGGATGGCCCGTCTCCGTCCTCTGCTGAACCGCCGCCTTGATCCTCGTTCTGTGTGCCACTTAGGACCTTTCGGTCGCCTCACGATAGTTCGTCAGAATAAAAAGCGTGTGCATCTCGCGTTGAGCTTCTGGTAGGAATTTCGCGTCTCATGGGAATGATTCAGTTATTCTTGTTCTTCGAACTCCTGCTCTCCTGAAAAAGATGGTTTTGCTGTTTTTTTTCCGTCTGTATCGCCACAAGTTCTGGTGGGTAGCTTGAGGTAACATTAATACCCGCACAACGTTCTTTTCGTTTCGTTCCACATACAACAGGACTTTCTCCGCTACGCTGTTGATGGCTGTTTTTATGATGCTTCAACAAACCCCAAGAGGGTCTTAAACCAGTTAACCCTCTTTCGGCAGCGCAGCTTCGAGCAAGTGCGTGTATTTTTGGCGGGTTCGGATGGTCAATCGACGATTTTGTCTGATTTAGTGACCTCCAGGTGTACCAATGTGGGTGGTTGTTACTGTTGCTATATACTAAATTGAAAAATATTTAGAAACACTCCCAAGTTAAAAATGTACGGTTTGGGCTTTCAGGAGGATGCATAAAAAAACATTTCCTGGATTGAAGTATACATTTTCATCTATTCACGTATATTCGTAATCCTCAACTTCCTCAAACTTAAATTTCGTTTTTATAGCCATAAGTTTTTGAAATAAAATAAAAAATTCTGTAACCCAATGTGGCATCCGATCCATATATTTAAATCATTCTCTACCTAACTCTAGAAACCAAAAAAAGCGTCAGAAGCTCCTATATTTCATCACGTAGGCCAGTTTGTGGTTCTACATAAGTCTGGCTCGTTAGGTAACAGTTCATTTGGTTGCAAGACCATAAATGGACTTGGCAAGATTCAACCGAGAGAAACGGTATAGGTTTCACCGAACAGTACACTTTAGAACTTTTTTATGAATAACTGAGATGAGATAGACATATTTCGTTTTCTGTATATGTGTGAAAAAAGAGATTCCGGTCTACTGTAACATTTTTTAAGCAAAAACTCGATTGGGGAAAACCGAAAAAAAATTCTATTATTTTTTCTTATTTAGAACAATGCAAAATGGAGAAAAATAGAAATATATAGGAAGAAAGGGTTAAATAAAGCTGCACGCCGTTTTTGCATAAGTCTGATATCAGAATTAAGCAGCAAATTGTTATTTTGATTGTAATTTAACCCCAAACAGGCTTCCAAAAGCAAGAAAAAATGAAAAGTGAGTTTGACCCCTAGTTGGGCTAAGAACTACTAACAAATTTTCTTAAGTCGAAAAATAATGAAATAAGAATTTGATCCCGAATAAAACCCACATTCTCAAAAGCTACATTGGTCTGCTCTAAATCGGCACATAGAATATTAAACTCAAAATAAATTATCAAATAAAAGTTAATTTGAACGTCAGTAATGTATATCTCGCAATTAAAAATGAGTGCCCATGATGAAGTTCATTTGTGCATTAATATTCCTTTCCGCAAACACCAAGAGACAAGTTACAGCTCAGCTTAGACCATCCTTTTACCAGACGCTGAGCAATTTATCCCACAGATCAACACAAAGCGAGAGACATTATAATACAGATAGCCAATAAACTGGTTGATTTTCCCTTCCATGTATTTTCCTTAAATATAGTACTTTGCTTCATTTCATCAACTTAAGTACAAATCTCATTTTCGCTAAATATAGGATTAGCCTCCCGGGGGAGAGGTTCCGTTTCTTTCTTCTCTCTGTTTTTTTTTGTTGCTGTTGTTGTTCGCTTTTTATTTTTACTCATTTTATGCGTCCATCGCAAACGGGGCCTTCCAGGCCGAAAATGGCCGACCACTGGCGGTCGCGCGGGTACAGGACAAGTGTTTGTGTGTGTGTGTATATATTAACGTACTAAACGGACAGCTCTGGCTCATAAAACTAAATGAGTTGCAAATATTTACACGAGGCTTCACTTGTCGTCCGAATTCGGATTGGCGTTCCCGAACGCTCGGGATGTGATTTGCTGCTGGTGTCAATGTGTTGCCACGGAAATGGTTCTGCCTGCCGTTTCCGAACGACACCCACAGAGCACACTGGGGGACATCAACATTATATTGACTCTAAAATAAACGATTTCTAGGGGTCGTCGTTTGCCAAACGAAACCGGGCTCATTTGCGTCAATTGTCGATTCGGTTGAGAGCAGCCTAAATTATTTCGGTTGGCAAACGATCCGGGGCAGGGAGGAAAGATGGGGTGGGGGTAGCTGTAATCGCATCATCGAGCAGTTGAATTTGGAAAACCATAATTCGTATTATGATAATCCGTTGTGGTTTCGATTAAGTGCGATCATTGTTTTACAGCATCCAAGCGGCAAATAACAGTTTAAGTGCTAGTGAATTGTTCGGTCGAGCTCATCTTTCGATTATGGAAGCATTACACTAGAAACGCCCGATTGTAGACTATTTCCTGTCAGTGGTATGCATTTAGGCTTGACTGCTGACCGTGCGTTCACGTTAGATTTGTGTATTATGGAGGCGCTTAGTTTTTTGTTTCAAATGCAACCTCGCGTAAAGATTTGCCTTAACCTTAGATTAACCCATCACCAAACAGCGTTACAAAAGCAGTAATACAAAGTAATATATATGTAATACGCTTACACAGTTTCTAGTAAACTTATTCCGGTAATAATTAGATTCTTAAGTTAATAGAAAAACATCTGAGATTCTGTTTCTCTGTTTTGACTGACATATACTTTTTCAACTTGCAAGTCATTGCAATCGATAACAAATGGTTTCGAGATTTTTTTCCTGTCTGCTTTGTTCTCTCTGTTGTTCTACATATAGGTAGTGTGTCTTGTTTTCATTTACATCAGCACTTGATTTCAATACTTGGCTACTAACACAAAAAGCTAACAGTCCTGGAATAGATTTACAAACCCATGAAGGGAACTGAAGGGCTTTCATCGCAATAAACTTTCATTCTATAGCTTTGCTTAAGTAGATTTTTTTTCTGCCATCACCGAGAACAATGACGATCACATATTTTGTCTGTGTGTGTATTTTTTTTCTCATAAAAAATCCTAACAATATCATCTATAGCAAATATCAATGAGTCTGTGTGTGTGAGTGGTTTTCACTGTTCGACTATTCTTTTTCTCACAATAACCGCATTCCCTTACCCGGTACGTACTATATTAATGCTAACCTCTTGTTTTACAATATTTGCTAATTTCTTAAGTACCTATCAGCGCGCACACGCCTGTGAAAAAATATATATTCCTCTTTTTTATGCTTCTCTCGATTTTTCCGCTTTATACTATCTCCTCTGCTGCCAGGATTTTTGGTTTTAACTTTTTCAAAATGTACATTTTATTCTATACATCATTCGGGAGGCAGCAGAGTAAATTGATTTCATTCCACCAGTCCTCCAGGCCCTTGATTTTCCCTCTCTTGGATGATTAACAACAGATAACCGAAAACAGTTGATTTGGATGCTCCGGTGATGTTTTTCTATGCGAGAGTCTTTTTCTGCTTAGGATCAATAAATGTCGCATTTTCTGTCTTGTGATTCCTTCTACTGCTAGCAGATTGTTAATTAACCTAACATTTTTTGCTTCCTTTCGACTCGGGGCTTAACAATGAACGTTTATAATGTCGAAAGTAACGTAAGTAAAAATATTTTCTTTTTATCTATATATTTATTTGCAGGATTTCCTTTTCAACCTCGGCATGGCTAAAAGAAGTGAATTTCGCTGCCGAGAAGTACGTTGTGAGTTAAGTTACAGGTGATTGCCATGGAAGCAAATCAGTCTTGTGTTGCGAGCAAAATAAGAGTACTCTTTCAGAGGAGATTCAGGGTGATAGCTGTGGTTATCCACAATACATACGTTAGGCGATTGTTTGGAGACAAACAAATAAATATTCTACTTAATGAGGGGTGAGGCCTAACTTCGGGTGTTTCGGGTGTGCGGGTTGAGTTTACGAGATTTCAACTGATTTGGTGCAATATAAACGCCAAAGTTATTGATCGACGTGGTACCAAAGATTTACGAAGTGCATTTACTCAAAGTTCGCTAAAAAAATTAAATAGGAGTAAAGAAAAGGTTTACTTAAAAAGTGAAACTGGCTCTGATTGTGTGACGATTTAAATTTAAACTAATACGAGTGTGTTTTGATCGCAACCAAATTTAAATAGTATACATCAACTCGTGGGCCAGATGTGAAAAAATAAATGCTTTTCAATTTAAAACACTGAAGAAGTGGAGTCGGGAATAATTTTACCACCCATCGTAGGCGTAACTAGAACTATTTCGATCAACTGAAATCTCGGACCCAACCTTCCGCTGTTTCGTTCCTCCCACACCAGTAAAAAATCATTCCCGCAATAACACATAATTTCACTTTTAGTACCTTTTACCACTCACTTACAATTCATGCAACACGGGTTTTCCTCGGTCGTCGTCGTCATCATCGCCGTCGGAGATATGCCGCTTGGTTTTAAGTAAGTGTAATAATTTTCTCACTGTCTCCGGCCGCCGGTTGGGACAAATTTTTAACCTTCGGGACAAGCAGCCAGGCAGCAATGCACGCGCACACAAGCACACCACACCACATCGCACTCATGCTCCTCACGCTATGCTATCAACAGCTATCATCATCATTATTTTCGTCATCACCATCGTAACGACCGTAATCATTATCAGTGCAGGTTCAGTTCTCGGGTTCAGTCCTAATTAATTTTAAAACAGTCTAACTTGTAATTAAGAATTTGATGCTATGACATCCCGGACGACGGATTATCGAGGTCCTTCCCGACAAGCGACGCCGGAGGGCTGGCGCTACCGGCAGTGCCATCCGCTTGCTGCTGGAAGGCAGCGCTTCTTCTTCGTTGCTGCTGCTGCTGTTGTTGATAGTGGTGGTGTTGCTGATGGTGATGCTGGTAATGAGAATTGATATTCTCAGTGCTAGCGCTGCTGCTGGGTCTATTAGTCCTGCTGCTGCTGCTGCGGCTATCACCAGTCGAATCGTCGCCAAACTTGGGCGCATCTGGTTGTAGCTGGGAGTGGCTTTCGCTCGAAGATGCCGGAGCGGATGAGGAGACCGATTCCTCGGAATCGATAAAAATAGGATCGCTGCTCTCGCCGCTGTCAATGTTTTCACTGCTACTACTAGTGCTACTCCTACTTCTGCTGCTGTTGTTGTTTTTGTTGTTGCTGTTGCCTGCTTCAGTCGCATCGTTCGGTTGAGGTAATGATGTTTCCAAATTATTATGTTTATCGTTATCACTACTCTTACGTCTACTACTACTACTGCTAGTGCTACTGCTGTCGGCAACAGCGTCTGCATCGAGTGGACTATTTACACTGCTACTGGCGAGCGACGACTGCTGGAGGTCGGCTCCCGCCATCGCCGAGGGGTTCCCCCCGAACTCACGTGGATCGAAATCCGTAAAGGCAATTTCTTTCTCTCGACTCGGCCCGGGCGTCCCACGCAGGCGGGCAATCCGAGTCTGGACAATCTGCAAGTGGCGCAGAATGTAGTCCTCGGCGGGTGCCAGCTGGTGCGCGTGGGATAAACAGGACTGTGCCTGGGCCAGTTTGCCCCGCTCCACGTACACCACGCACAGATTGTGCAGACCTTGGATGTTAATTGGGTCCAGCTGGAGGATGCGTTTATAGCACTGGAACGAGAAAGGAAAAAAGTGCATTCAAATGTTTTTACTCTCTATTTCGTGGTTAGCAGTAGTTGGAAAATTAACGAATAACAGTACGATTTTCACTTGAGTTTGTTAAGCTTTTCGCTATATACATTTGATTTAACACTAAAGCTGGTATTACACGAAGCAAATATTTGCTATTTTTGTACGGATTTTATTTTGTGCAAATAAAATTCGTACCAAAAATAGCAAATATTTGCTTCGTCTAATACCTGCTTAAGGTTTTTAGTAAAAATAATAACTTTCATGCAAAAAACCAGAAAATATATGATTGTGAGTTACGTGAAAACAAAGCATGAAAATGAAAGAGAGCAGAAAAATCTCAGTATATTCAAAAAAATAACTTCTTTTATTCGTTCATTTTCAGTGTTTGGAGTAGTGCTGGGACTTTTAACCGGATATATTCGTGATCCGGTTATCCGAAGCTCGGATAACCGGATACGGATAATCGAATAGTCGGATATCCGGATATACTATCCGAAAATCCGGTTTTTTTTTGTCTTTAAGGCCCGTTCGAATAAGATGTAACGCGAAAAATGGCTTTTTCCACAATCCCCCATCCCTTCGTAAGTAATTTATTACATAATTCTCATTAAACTATGTTCGGATACAAAATCCGGATATCCGGATATCCGACTATCCGAAAATCCGGATATCCTGTCGGATAATATCCGGATATCCAGTTGATCCGGATTTTGGATATTTGTCGGATATCCGAGATCGGATATCCGGATACTTAAATCCGGATAGTCTCAGCACTAGTTTGGAGTTGTAGAATTATACGCAAAAATTCCATTTTTTCGCTTTTTCAATAAAAATTCCTTAAAATTCTTTATTTTTATTACAATGTGCTCCATTATTCATCTCAACAGCTTGGTGCACCTATATTCATCTTATTTCTCTCATTTGTCCAATTTACCATCCAATTTCTACAAATTTTTGAAAGTAAATCTATTTGCTTCTCGATTTTCTCAAGTGGCTGAAAGTTTTACGTTGAAAATATGGTAAAATTTGACGATAAATTGATCAAAAAGGCGTGATGAGATGAATATAGGTACTGAGATGACTATAGGAGCGGTTACCCTACTTTTTTTCATGATTTTTCTTTACAAAAAAGAAATATTATTTCAGATACACCCCCTACGATTTCACTGGTCGACAAAAGTGAAATAATAATTTGCCATAGAGCTCAAACAGGAAAAATAAAAAAGATAACAGATTTTTATTTGTTCGTTTAGATTTTGGTGCCCCTAGTTTGATTAGAAGTGTGTTAAAAGGCCGCAAAGTAATTGTTCGTTGTTTTCACGTTTGCTTGAGGATAACTTTATTAAGGTCTCTGACAACTTTACGCACTTCCGATTTGGCTAGGAGCACCAAAATTCACAGGAAGCTTTAATCTTTGATTGTTTTCCAGTTTAAGCTTCAGAGCAAGATTTTTTGTCGACCAATTGCCAATATAGGTTCCTCTCAGAGCTCACAATGAAGAAAAATAATGCTTTTCAACCGTCCTTATGAACTTTGGCGTCCATAGCCATGTTGTCTTCTTCTTTGTTAGTTTGCACACTTTTTTTCCAACATACAATACCTATCTTTTGATCATTTTTCTGTTTCTGTTTTTAATTTTGATGCGTTGGTTCCTTTCTTAGTTTTCCATACACACTGATAACTTTTATTTGAGACTTATATTTCTTTTTATAAAAACATTCCATGCTTCGTTTTCCCTTTTTTTGTTTCCATTTCTCATTGTTATTTGCTTTCCTCATTTGCATTTTCCGTTTCCTTTCATTTTTTTCTCAATTTCCGACTATATTTTGATACCGCATTTTCATTTCTAATTTATTTTTTCTATAACCGTTGTCTACCTCATATCTCAATATTCATAATGTTTTTTTTTTGTTTCACCTTTCTTAATGATAATCATCGAAAATCTTCATTCATTTTTATTTTTCCATTTCCTTTTGCGTTCCTAGCGTTTTTTCCTGTTTCTTTTTCTTTTTAATATTTGTTATTTTCTGTTTTTTCCTTACCTCTTTCCTTTTATAAACAGTTCTCTATCAATCTTATCGTATTTACAAATTTACCTGCTTGCATTATGTTCCATTTTTAATAGCTTATCTACTTTTCACCATTGATATCATTCATCTGTTTGAGAATCTCTTCATTCTTTCGTTTTCTGCGTTATTTTTCATTAAATATCTCATGCATATTGTCACAATTTTGTTTCTATTTCTGTTTCACTATTTCGTTGCTTTTCTTTTCATTTCACTTCTGTTTTGCTATTTTCGTTTTTCGTATTATCACATATCGACTACGCGTGCTCAAGGAACTTTAATATTGTTGTTTTCCTATTCCCCATTTTCTATTTTTTGTACGTTGTTTTATGTTTTATTTTCTTATCTCCGTTATTTAGTTATCTCTTTCTTCTATATCAATCTCTGTTACATTTATTTCTCTTTTTTTTAATTTATAATTTGCTGCTTTTACATTTTTTAAAGTTACATTCTACTTTCACATTTCTTAATGTTACTACTACTTTTTTAATGTTACTCAAACGTATTTTGTACCTCTTGGCTGTGTATTCGACGTTTGCTATTTCTTCGCTTACCGTATTTTTTCAATGATCTTTTCTATAACCTTTTTTATTCTCTTTACTAAATTAGCTTGGGTGTTCAGTATGTCACTCCACCTTCATTCCGCCTTTTTATCTCTTATTTTCATTTTCCATTTACCAAAGCAATTGCTGTAATTTTCATTTCCTTCCTTTTTCTTAAGCTTGAAAATATCTTGTCCGCATTCCTGTATCTTTTTCCACCTTTTTTAATAATAATTGTCGACTCCTTCATCCATTTGCTGTTCTCAGTGATGATTATATCCTGTTTTTTTTTCTTTTGAATTTGTTTCGTTCCTGTGTCCTGTTTCTGTTCATTTTTTCTTCTTTACTATTTGTTATATTCAGTTATTTCCTTTTATGTATTCATTGATCATTAATGTTTCATCATTATTTTTCGTTTTCTTTTTCCACTGGCTTTTTCATTTTCATGTTACTTTTCTATTGACATTTTTTATCTGCTTGGCAACACTTGTTTTTTGTATTATCCTGTTATGATTTCAAGATTTTCTTAAATCAATTTCTAATAATCCCATTGCTTTATTACGATTATTATCAATTCACTTCTGAAAGTTCGTTTTGCATTTTGCATATTTTTTTTTTATTTTCAGCTTTTTATCAATTTTCCCTTCCCCTTTTTGTTTTTCGCGACAAACTAATATTTAAATTCTTTACATTATTCTAAATTTATGTTATCTTGCTATTTTTAGTATCTCGTTTCCAGTTCTGAGTCTTTTTCATTGCATTTCATACCTTTAATTTTTTATTTGTTGTTTAGTTTCTGTTTTTATTTGTGTTTTATTTTTTTTAATCACTTTATTAATTGTATGCTTTTTGTTACTTGCTTTTATATTGTTTATTTTTCGCATTCATTTTCTGTTTTCTATTTTTACTTTATAAAGAAATTTTCATTGTTCGCTTTCCTTTTGTATTTTTTGTTAGCATTCAACAAATTCATTTTCCTTTCATATTTACTTTTCCTAATTCTTTGCATCTCATTTTATTTCGAAACTTTAATTCCATTTATACTTCCACTTTTTATTTCTTTTTTATTTTATAAAGATAAAAAACCTTCTCTTCTACGTTTAGCTTTCATTTCATATTTGTATTCCCCTTTTTCATGTTCATTTCGAAATTCACTTCATCCCATTCTATTTCCCAAATATGTTTCCTGTTGGATTTCACATTTTTTATTCCATTTTCCATTTATAAGGGCAATTGTTGTAATTTATTTTATTGTTTACCTGAAATTTTTTTGTACCTTATTCACATCGTTGTTTTTTTACCTTTACTTACGTTATTTACCGAACTGTTCATCCATTCAATTTCTCATGCTAATTTTATTATTCATTTTTTTCCGTTTGTCCCGTTTCTTTTTCCTTTGCTTTTTGTCATTATCTGTTTTTCACCTATTTCCTTTTATAAATATTTCTTTATCAATCCTCTCGTATTAAAAAATTGACCTGCTCCTATTTACATATTTTCCTTATTTTTTTAGAGCTCACCATATTTTTCCAGTTGATATTTTTTCATTTGTTCGGCAATTTGTTTTCTATGTTATCTTTCAATGAGTACCTTATACATATTTTCCCAATTGCGTTTCTAATATTGATTTTGTTTCCACTTCACTTCTAAAAATCGGAGTTGCTTTTTTCGTCTTCCTTTCCATTATCACATCGGCCACGCGTTCTTGAAAGATGGTTTTATGTTGTTCTCCTGTTTCTTTATTTTTATTTTTGTGCCGTTTTTAGGTTCAATTTCCTTCTTTTGTTTTTTGCTTCTATATTAATTTAGATTCATATTTTCCTATTACATTTATTTGCTATTTCTTATTTTAAATCGTTCGCCACTTAAAAGGTCTTGTTCAATATGGCCTTGTCCAATATATGATTTTGCTCTTAATGTTGCTTCGACGTTTTAAGCACCCTGTTCCCAATATTTATTTATTATTCAGTTGTTTTTTATAGTACTAGTTTGCACACTTTTACCGGCTCTCTATTTTTTTATTTTGAGTTTCCTTTTTTTATTTCTGTTTATTCTCATTCTTTGCTTCTACTTTTTTCTCTATTTTCTTCAATTTTCTTATTTTCGATATTTTGTTTAGATTTTGGTTTCTATCTTTTGATCCTCAATACATTTTGTGCCATACATTTTTATGTATTACAAGTCAATTACCTCTTTTCATTTTTTGCGATTATACTGATTCTCAATTTTTTTAAATTGCTTCTTTTACTTATTTTTTCTTAGTTTTCAATTTACATTGATTGCTTCTATTCAACTTCAACTTCTTGTTTTCTGATTAATCATTTTATTCCTTTAATATATTTTACCCTATCAGTTTCTAATTTCTATTGCTTTATTTGACGGGTTTTCAATTGACTTTTTCGGTGATTTCAGAAAATATTTCGCGAAAAAAATGTTCTGTTCTTTTCTTATTTTTTATGTCTTTTTTTATGTTGCATTTTTCTTACTTTATCTCTTTCTTTCACTTACATGTTGTTTTCACTTTGTAATTTTCTCTTACATTCGTTCCGTATTTTTTAATTCGGTTCTGTTTTTACTATTTTTTTTTATATTTGTTTCTATTTCCTGCTTTATCAATATTACCATTTCCATTTTACAAATTGCTGTTGTCTTTTTTTCTTGATTATTGTTTCAGTTCCTTTTTTCTACTCGTTTTTTTTGTAATTTTTTGTTATATCCTTCCCTGTTTCCATTTACCTTATCATTCCTGTCGTATTGAAAAAATACATATCCGATGCGATTTAAGTTTTCCTAATACTTCATCATATTATCTCTTTTGATATATTTCATGTTTTTGGCAATTTGTTTTCTGTTTAGTTCTCTTATGATTTCTTGACGTATATTTTCTCTATTCAGTTTCTATTTTTTCTTCGCTCTATAACTTTTATTTACATTTCATCATTTTTTTTCATTTCCATTTTCTTATCCTCTCTATTTCGCTTTCTTCTATTTTTTGAAATTTCCCCACCCGATTAGCTTAGATTGTTACCATTTCACATTCGCATTCAATTGACTCTATTATTCACTTTCCACTTTACATAAAAAATTATTTTCTTTTCCATTTTTTCTTCTATTCTTTTATTTTCTTCTTCAATTTGATTCCATTTCCTGCTTTATCAATATTACCATTTCCGTTATATGTAATTTTAGCATCATTTTCCTGTTCACCTTTTTTTCAGTCATCTTTTCTTTGATCGTTTTATCAATTTCTTTACCCAATTCGTAAATTTGTCACTTATTTCAAAATTTTCATCGCTCAATTCAAGATTTTTTTTAATTCTTGTTTTATATTTATTTTTTTTTTAATTTTTGGTTTAGTGGGGTGAAATCTATTTTTATTTTTTAATTCCAAACACCCATTGACGTTTAAATAGCGCTTCACCACATTCAATTGACTCTTTTTATATCTGTCTGCTTGACACTTATTGTTCTCTAATTGTTCATATACGATATTTTTACTCTTTTTTATGTACCCTTCAATCTATTCTTCACCTTCAACTTAACATAGAATTTAATTTTTCATTTTCTGCTGCATTTTTCCCATTTTACCTTTTGCTTTTAGATTACCCGTAATCCAGCTTCCGTTGTCATTACCCAATTACATTTAAATTTTTATTTTATTCCACATTTACGAAGAAATATTCTTTTTTCCATGCCTGTCAATTTTCCCTCTGTCTCTTTTTTATTCTGATTGCTTAAATTCGATAATTTCTGCTGAGTCTTTGCTAGCTCTTAGTTTTTATGAAGAAAAATCCTTTTCCCTTTTCTGTAACTATTTTATGACTTTAATTTCTCTTTCTCATTTCTATTTGCTTTTTCAGTTTGTTTTAATTTTTTGCTTTCATTCAATAGTTTATTTCTCAGATTTCTCTTTTACTCTTCAAGATTTATTTTCACTTTGAACATATCAGTTTTCAGTTCTGTTTAGTATTTTTTAATTCTGTTTGTATCACTTTTTTATCAATGTTTGATTGTTTCATAATGTTTGAACTAATTTTTTGTTTCTATTTTGAGTTTTCCTCTATTAGTTTTCTTTTTCTGGTTCACCCAACTTTTCCTTTTGCAAGTTTCTTTATTCTACTTTTTGTAACTACTCCTCATTTATGTTTTGAATTTTTTATATTTTATGCGGTATATGAAATTAATAGAAATCGCAACTCACATTCTCCGCAGCATCCAGATCCTTGATGTTGTTGATGTAGATATCCCCCAGCAGGATGAGACCCTTGATGTGGTCCGGATGGTACTTGACCAGCTGGTTCAGGAATGGTGCCGCCTCCAGCGGTCGATGATCGTCCGCCAGCAGCAGAGCCAAGTTGAACAGCGCACTGCGGAAGTCCTGCTTCAGGTGAACCGCCCGGCGGAACCAGTTCTCCGCTTCGTCCGTGTTGCGGTCGTCCATCGCCAGCATGCCAAGATTGAAGTGAACTCGTTCGTTCGTTTCTGTGAATTTCGTTTAAAATTAAACTTCATTGAAGCGAATTGAATCGAATCCAAGCTCACCATCTTTCGCCAGCAGTTTCAGTAGTCGTTCCCGAGCAATTTTGCGAAGTTCAGGGCGACCCAGCTCCTGCAGCAAAATGGCCGAATTAAGTAGTGCCTGTTCGTGCTCCGGATCGAACTCGAGTGCTTTGTCCAGATAGGCCAACGCCTGGGATGCTTTGCCTTGCTCGAGAAAGACAACGCCCAGCTGAAAGTGAAAATAAAAGGAAGCGTTCCTATCATCCTGTGTGTAGATTAGGCGAATAGCGAATGGTAAGCACGTGATTTCGATACCTAAAATGCGATGCTTTGCAGAGAATAATCTACAACCGACCCGTGTACTAGGGTGAAAGATATCTGGTTGTTATTTTTCGTTTGCCTTCTCATCCAACACTGAAAAACGCAAGTGAACGGGCGGAAAAAACATGACGTGATGAATACTAAATCGTGGGAAAATGATCGAAAGTGAAAAATTGGATCCGCCTGTAGGATGGAAACAAAACCGAAAAAAAAACGTTGAATAGACTGCGGAAAGAATAAGCCGGATTGGAGAATGGTCTGGCTGCTGTATTTGTTTAATTTGCATAAAATGGAGCCGCTCCGAAGCTGGAGGCCAAGAATAAACCGTCCGTTCTCGGGGTTATTTATCGGTTGGACGCGCCACACCTCGAGCGGCGGCTCTGAGCATCTGGGTAAACCCATTTGTTGTCTTCCGGCGAGGCATCATCGAGCGCCGTGGCTGTGTGCTGTGCTTTTTCTGCCCACCAACTCGAAATGATACTCCTCAGTACGCCTCTGGAGCTGAGCTGGTAGGGTAGGATTCAACAGTCCCGGAAACGGACGGTTGCCACTGTCGCAGTTTAAGCATTAATGGTCGAGACTGCAATGAAAAAATGCGTGCTAAGAGCCCCCGACAGTTAATGAACTCTACGGGCGCTGGACGGAGGCAAGGAGTAATAAAGGAAAATAAAAAAGCTTCCCTAGAGCACAAAAGTTCATCCATCTTGGGATTCCGTGTCGGTCGGATAGACTGCTGCCTTGACCTTGGTGTGTGGTTTGCACAGTCGTGACCACACCACGTTTGCCCTGTTGGAGACGCCTTGACGCTGGAAGCGTGTGGAAAATTTACGCCTCGTGTCGTTAATGTCGGCACGATATAAGTTATGGCGAATCTGATGTTCAATATCTGCAATGGGGTTTGTTATTGGCGGATGTTGCTGCTATGGGAAATCCATCTGTTGTCAAGGATGAAGTTTTTTTTTCATTACGATCAATGAATTTAAACGGAATTTTAACTTAAACGGAATGCTTTTGATGATTAAGAAGTTCCAGAGAGAAATAGAAAACTTCCGATACAGATCGCTATAAATACTTGCTCATCTATATCAAAATGTCCGAATCACATGAACTTTGTACGCTGAGTAGGAACCAATAGTCTGTTTGTTTAGTTACGCCGTTTTAGAAAATTAATTTTGTTTTGAGTTTGAAAAATTCTTCCGCCTGCGAAAGATTCTCAGTTTTATGTAATCATCAGAAACGGTCCAATAAATTTTTGCGTTTTTTCAGACCATCTTTGGATGGAGACACTTGGAGCATGGAGACACTTAAAAGAATTGAAACGACAATAGGTTTATGTTGTAAAAAATTTTACTCACATTGTAGTAGATATCAGGATTGGTGCTGTCGTAGAGCAGCGCTCTCTCGTAGACCTCTTGCGCCTCCTTGGTGCGATTCAGCTTGATCAGAATGTCGCCCCGGTTGATGTAGGCCTGCGTGTAGTCCGACCTCATGCTGATCGCCTGCCTATAGAGCAGATCGGCCTCCTCCAGTCGGGTAGCGTTTTTCGAGATCAGATTTGCGAGGTTTAAAAATACGTTCAGATGATTCGGCGCAATTCGCGCCTGGTACGACTCGCCTGGTTTCGCCTTCGGCAGTAGCGATTTCGCCTTCAGATAAGCCTGCTCTGCCTCCTTGAACATCTTCAAATGATTGTACGTCCTGCCCACATTGATGTGCGCTCCGACATCGTCCTCCTGTACGCTGACCGCCTTGTGGAAGAACTGCAGCGCTTCCTCGAACTTTCCTTCACTTTCAAGCGCGTGACCGACGTTGTTGAACAGCTTCGCGTTTCGTTGGTTCACCTTAAGGCCGGACATGAAGATTGTATATTCTGACTCCCAGTCGGCGTTCCGGTTATAGGTTTTGATCGAATGACTCAGCAGTAGAAAGCACAAACAGCACCAGGACAGTTTGCGGGACCATCGCTCCGCCAGGAGCTGGAAGCCGTACGCCACCAGGATGCAGAAACCCATCGAGGGCATGTACAGCACTCGCTCTGCAATCACGAAACCCACCGGAAAGAAAAGATTCGATGCTGGTAGAAACGGAAGAATCATGAAGGCGAGTCCCTGTAAAAAGAAGAAGAAAAAACATTAAAAAAATAGTCAGCAATAAAATTGAATTCTGTATCAAAAAACATAGTGTTCTTATCACTTTTTTAGGCCAAAAGAGCAATGCAAATTTAACAAAAAAATGACGGAGCATTTAATCCCATCTGTTTGCCCAAAATTACCACTAAATTTTCAACCCCACAGGCTAATTGTTCTGCTAACTTTGTTCTCCCTGCTTCAGGGACATGAACTATTTTGAAATTTCATTACACATCAAACTGATGCGCCGCAATTAACCTAATTATCTGTCTTGATTGTTCTCTGTGGGATTGGGGAATCTAATTTTCTGGTTCAGAAAATCCATCGCTCGAAGCTGGGATGGATTCAACTTCCTTGCAATGGCCGTAATTATTTCCCATTTAAGCTGGCATGGCGCGCGCCCTGCTGGTTTCGTTCGGAGACCGACAAACAAAAAAATCATCCCCCTCCAAAAAAAAACCGGTATGCCCCATCACTGATTACAGTTTAATATTCCACTCAACTGCAATTTTACTTAACTCCGGGTCGTACCCCGGCTGGCTGTGGAACAAAGTGGGTGACAAATGAGAGTTTTTTTCACACTTCCCTGCCGTCAGAAACCGGGGTGTGTTTGCGCGCATTTCCTGATAACATCATTGTGCCTGCTTCCCAGGGAGAGACAGAACGATGGCATCGGAACTGCAACCCAGCAGCATGAAAAACCATCCAAATAGTTCCGCCAGGGCTCTTCGGGCTTGCATGTGTTTGGTAACGCGTGTGCGAAACAAAGGAACACTTTTTTGCTGACTCCACCCTTTGCAAGCAAGGATTGGTGGGTGGATTCTCTGTACACTTCCTCCAACCCGTTCGTTCCGTCAAAGTTTTTCCGCTAGTGCGGGGTTGGTAAACTTTTCTCATTTTCTAAACAACAACCGCACACGCAGGGCAGCAACGAGAAGCGTCGGCCAACTGCCGGAAGCCCCGTCGGAATGTGACGGAACGCGACAGACCACGTAAGGTCTCGCGTGGCTGGTAACGCCTACACGCAAACAACGTGTTTTTATTCGTGAACAGACAGGCACCAATTACCCCTGCATGTCCTTACCCCAGCCCTCCCTCTAGTTGGCGTTGTGCTTTCAACTGTCCACCAGGCAGCGGAACGGACGGAGTATTTTGCTATCGATTGGTATTTCTTTGATTGTGGCTGCCGCCGCCGTTTCGGTTCCGGTTGTACGGGTTGTGGCATGATTATTACCACCAGCTGGGGAGGGTGATATGAGGAAGAGAGAGAGAAAAATATCGTGCTAACTATCGATGGCGATTGAAGTAATGGGAATTTGATTGAAATCCGATTATTTGGTGTTAATGAAATTGAATTCAAGCGGGCAACCAGGAACGGTTGGAACGTGTTGTTTTTTGTTGGGTTACAACTTGGTCCTGGGCAGTGGCATATTTAAGTGGCATATTGGTGAAGAATTGAAGCTGCTTTTTAGGAGCTATCTGATTTACGAATTAGATAGAAAAATCTCTTCTAGTATAGAAATTCACTTTTCGAAGTCTAGTAGTCGTACAATTCAAAAAGTTTAAGAATTTAACAGTGTGAAAATTTAGGAGTTTTTAGATCTAAAAGTATGAAAATCTCAAAAAGGGATCTCTTAGAGTATAAAAGTATATTAGTTTACAAATCTATGTCTTGAAGTTCAAAACTATAAAAGTAGAAAAGTACAAAAATCAAAAAAGTGGAAGAGTCCACTTGAAAGTCAAAAAAATTAAAGGGCTGAAGTTCAAAGGTTTGAAATTCTAAGAGCCTTCAAGTGTTATGGAGTCTAAGATTCTGAAATTCTGATAACTTTACGATCTAAAAATCTGAATGTATAAAAGGCTTAGAGTTTGAATGTCTGTTTAGGTGTCTGAAGATATAGAGGTCTAAAAGACAAAAAAGCTTAAATTCTGGTCTCAGAATGAATCCTAAAAGTCCAAAAATTTCACAATTTAAAATTTAAAATCATCAAAAACTCAAAGCCTGAAATTCAATTCTGACAGTCAGACAAAAAGCTGCTGAATAATTGGGATATCCTAATCTCTGAAAGTCATCAGGGAATAAATTGGTTTAAAAAAAGGGACAAACTCAAACAAGACATATGAACATGAAAAAACAAAAAAATCGAAATACAAATAATGAAACAATCAAAGTGAAAATAGATAATTAAGGACCACAATACAGGTCTAACTGAGGAGCACTTCCGAGGAATATAGGACAATTTCGATATATATTTTTTTATTAGTTATTTTTCTTTGCATTTTCAATAAGCTGAAGAACTTGTGTGTGAGACACGGTCGCAAACGAAACGTAAAATTACGACAGTATGTCTTATATCAATGTATCTCTTACAATAAGTTAAGGAATACATTCGATTGGAATTAATCAAATTCAACTACACTAAGGTCGCTTTTTACACGTTTGTTTTTACGCGGAATCCGGGATGTACGCGGTTTTTTTACGAGGATTCCGTAATTTACGCGGTTTTTTTACGCGGATTCCGGAATTTACGCGGTATTTTTTTTACGCGGATTTCGGTTTCTCTTCACTCGGATCGCAGAAATAACGCAGGTTTTTTTACGCGGATTCCGGAGTTTACGCGGTTTTTTTTACGCGGATTCCGGAATTTTAAGGGATTCCGGAATTTGTAGCGGTTTTTTAACGCGTTTTTTTTTACGCGGCACGTATCCTCCGCGTAAAAAGCGACTTCAGTGTAAATAAAAAATTTCATGTCAGTAACTTTTATCTAACACTAACTCTCTTAAAATTATGTGTAGTTGGTATTTGGTCAGAAACTGGAAGCTGCAACCATCGATTTCAATTTTCGGCTGGGGTCGATTTCAGGTCTCTGAGCATTACCCAGATGCCGGAAACACTCAGATTAGTTGGTATAGGTTGGACTACATTATCCGGAGACTCGATTATCCGGAAACTCGATTATCCGGTATTAGATTATCCGGAATTTTACGTTTTTGGTGTCCGTTTTCAATTTCTATTCCAAAATTTTTCCTCTACCATCCCTTCTGGCATATTTGTTACCATTCAAGTCACTCCCGGCATGTTTGGGACCTGTTCGAAATGAGTGACAATAATCAATGTCCAATTTATTATTTTTTTTGCTTCTTAAGATTTTACCCCTTTTCACCTCAGAAATAACTTCTGGTTACGCCACTGCATCATACAAGTAAAATAAAGAAAAAAAATATTGATTTTATGTTCGTTAATCGCAAAATTTCAGTATTTTTTGTGTGATTCGATTATCCGGAAAACTCGATTATCCGGAATGAAAAAAAAAAAAATTATGTTCCGGATAATCGAGTCCGGCCTGTATTTGGGCATTTTTGTCTGCTTCCCGAAAACCGTATGTTACCATCTGGTTGCAGTTCTATGGGGTCTGGAAGTAATTTCCATCTTCAGGGAATTATTTCGAATAGTTAGGCCGTTTTCCGAAAACCGGAAGTCACCATCTTAAACTTTAAAATGTCGCCTGGGGTTGATTCCCGGTCTTTGGATACCATCCAAAGTCTGAAAATACCAATATTGGATGCTATTCGGCCCAGTTTTCAACTCTGATTGGTCGAAATCTGCATTCAGGACAAGGTTCTACATTGTGCAACAATGCAGTTGTTGGCATCTTGAAATTACAATTATTCACATTTTGGCTGCATAAATGAAAGAAATTTGTAGAAAACTAAGTTATTAGCATTTAAAATTATATAACTTTCTTGACACTCTCTGAAATATAAGCATTTTTACATGGGATATATCAAAGATCTTTATTCATGTAATTTTTCGTCAGCAAACCACGCCTTGGAGACAGGAACTTTCAGAAATCTACCTTCTTAAGTGTCCCGGTTTCCCTCCGAGATAATTTGATCAGCCTACTATTATCTCGCTGACGATTTGCACTATTGACGAGGGTTCTGGCTGTGAAATCGTTTGAAGCTGTATTGGAGCAAGTCCACGTTACTTCGCAAATCGATTTTGAAAGACCATTTTCGATTTCGCTGAAACTTTGCACAGTTGTTTCCAGTTGATAAAGAGGTCATTCTATACTATCAGTTCTTCATGTAGACTCACGACTGCTGTTTCAAAAGGGCCTATCCAAAAATGTGACTGATGAATGAAATATTTTGTATCGGAAAAACAACTTGTTTGATTGAAATGGTGTCTTCAGCAAAGTTGTAGGTAATAAAATTGCGATTCTAAAAAAAATATATAGACTGTAAAATTTTTTTTCCTGGACCAAATACTCCAAATTGTCACAAAATCTACAATATATCAAAAAGTAGCTTTTTTTAAAAATCTAATTTTTTAACACATTGAAGACGACAATATTTTTTGCTATCAGTCATAATTTGGTGATAGAAAAATGAAAAACAAAAAAGGTATGGCCGTTTAAATATTTTGTCATTTTCACTGAGAATTTTTTTTTGTGGTTTTTCTCTGTTATTGTTATAAATTATCGCTGAGAGCATGATACAAATCCAACGCGCTGTTTTTGTAACTTAATCAATCAATCTCCGGGATTGCGGATTTGCGGGTTCAAGTTGGGAGATTGCGGGTTCAAGTGCCGTCGGGATGCGGTATATTTTTCCAAATCTGTATCATATTTCCAGTTCGCTTATTTTTCGCTTCCCCTACTGCACACATTGTCTTCTTAATGAACTCGAATGTTAACGGGTAAAAGCCGTTGTTAAAAATAGAAATTAAGTTCGAACAATAAATGAAACTTTTGCGTATAGTTATAGCAGCTATTTAACTGGGAAATAATATAGGTAGTTATGATAGCATGGCAGGTATAATCGATTAAATAGTTTCTTTTACCACAAAAAACTGGGCGTTGAATTTGTATCATGCTCTTAGCGATAATTTATAACAAAAACAGAAAAAAATCCTCAAAAAAAGTTCTGAGCGAAAATGATAAAATATTCATACGTTCATAACTTTTTTGTTTTACATTCTACCATCACCAAATTTTGAAAGATAGTAGTACACATTGTCGTCTTCAATGCGTAAAAAAATAGATTTTAAAAAGGTACCTTTTAAGATATTTTTGATTTTGTGACAATTTGGAATATATGGTCCAGAAAAAAAATTCTACAGTGTATATTTTTTTTAGAATCGCAATTTTATTACCTACAACTTTGCTGAAGACACCATTTTATTACCTACAACTTTGCTGAAGACACCAATTTTGTGGTTTTTTTGTTTTCAATTTTTTATAAAGTATAGATTTATGGAAGAACAAAACTACTTTCTAAAACTTTGCCGCAGACGCTTGCTCTGAACATTTTTTTAATCATCAAAACCAATTTTACAGAGACTCGTTTCAAAATTGATCGTCATTAAAAAAATCAGATAGCACGAAATGACATCTTTGGTCTATAGAAACATTCGCGCGAAGTTTCAGCTAATCAAAAAAATGTTTTTAAGGAAAATACGGCTTTTCAGTCATATTGGTGGTTTATATATGGTGGTTTTATATTCGACGTTTCGGTCTTTGGACTTGGTCTTCCTCAGGGAAAAAAAAATTATCGTCAATATGGTTCGTTCTATCTTTACTGTGCAAAAAATGCACAAACGTGTCAATTAACTTCTCAGGTTTGACACTAAAAACACTTGTTACCCCGAGGCATTATGAGCAAACCTCAAGTTACAGCAGTTTCAAAAAAAAAAAAAAATTAAGACATAATGTCAAATTTTCTCTGGTTTTAGGCAATCTTCTTTCCTAGGTTTTTCATATCTTGGGATTTTATAGTAATGAACAATCTCAAAATTGCGTTTTGAACAACATTAGTCAAGGAATTAAAAAAAAAGTAGCACTGAATATGGGTCATTCCATACGAAGTGACCACGAAGAGAAATAAACTTGGACACGACCATCACGGATTTGGCTCAAAGCTGGGGGAAGGTTTAGGTTTAGGTTCACTATGAAAAAATCCCAATTTTGGTGTCGATTGGAATACCCCCCACTCTGTGGGACCCCCTCTTTGTGACGAAGTCAGGCCATTTTTTTTCAAAATTCCGTTTTTCTTTTTCTTACAATTCATAGATGTAGGACGTCCGCAAAATACTGATAGATGATTTGTAAAGAAAATAAACCAAGGAATCCAAAAAAAATATAATTTTTGACTGGAAGTGTTGCTAGATAGACTATTTTTGTATTTGAAAACTAAATTTACATGTTTCGGCAAATGCAGCAATTTTTATTTTAAATTTGATAATTTCATCCTGTTGTATCTCGAGATTGGCTCATATTACCACGGGGTGATAAGTGTTTCTTATGTAAAATTTTCCGAGAAACACGATGAAACCTTCAAATTTAAAATAAACTCAGCTACATTTGCCGAAAAATGCAAATTTAGTTTTAAACTACAAAAATAATCCATCTGGCAACACTTCCGGTCAAAAATAATATTTTTCTGGATTCCTTGGTTTATTTTCTTCAAAATTCACTCATCACTATTTTTCGGGTGTCTTACGGCTATAAACTATAAAATAAATTTTCATCCGTAATGGTCGTGTCCAAGTGGCATGTACACTTCGTATGGAATGACCCATATGTTCTTTTTCATTTGAAATACTTAACTGCATTTTTCCGCACATGAGTATATTTTGAATTCAAATTTGTTAATTGCATAGTGTTTCAGTGAAAATTTCACAAAAAAATACTTATCACTTCGAAGTATTATGAGCAAAGCTCGAGTTACAGCATTTTAAAGAAATAAGGTCGAATTAATCCTGAATTGCTTCTCATTTCTACACTCATTTTGATAATGTCTCTGTTATGATTATAGACATATTGGATGATGTATTTTAAAGGAAATTAGACAGAAAATTCAGAAAATACAAAGTTTTGACCGGAAATAATTGCCAAAATAACACAAAAAATAATTTTGTACTTTCAATTTGGAATTTTCAAGCTCCAACTTAAACAACACAGAGTAAGATTTTTTGAATGATAAAATTTTCTCTTGGAATAGATTCTCATTGATTGATATTAATTTTTCAATGCAGGCACTCACTTTTTTCGAACTAATTTTGTTTTTAACAACGGCTTTTACCCGTTAACATACAAGTTCATTAAAGCAGACAATGTATGTAGCAGGGGAAGCGAAAAATAAGCGAACTCCTTTTATCAGTCGTATGAATAACGCTTGCACAGCATTGTGTGTAGTTAGGGATCAATAGAATAAGTCGGCATCGGAATTTGATACGCATATAGATTGTGGAGCAGTACCACCGTCCCCCGTAGTTTAATTGGTCAAAACACCATACCGGAGACAGGGAGATTGCGGGTTCAAGTCCCGTTGGGATGCGAAATATTTTTCCAAAACTGTATCATATTTCCAGTTCGCTTATTTTTCGCTTCCGCTGCTGCACACATTGTCTGCCTTAATGAGGCACTCACTTTTTATCCCAGATACAACATTGATAGCAAACAACTTCAAATTTCTCAGTTCCATTGAGTTTTTCTATTTTTTTAAATTTTCTAACAATACTTATGGTTTAAATGATTTGGGGTATGTGTACGAAGATTATATTATTTTTTTCCAGAGGCAAAGGGAGCTCGTAGTCTCAGAGTCCGCTTTGATGTCAGTAGAGTCACACCGTTCGGTGTCAGACTGGTTTTTACGTAAAGGTTTATTTTCTGGCTCCCTCCCAGCCCTCTACTTGACCCAATTCCTCACGCATATAGTATACTGGGGCCGTGAGAACTTTCGATATATGGCATGGTAAATTATGAGACTCGGTAAATAAAAGCAGTTTAGTCTATGTATAAGCGTGGTAAGGGTAAACGTATAAAAATCCGTCATGGTGACAAATTAACCTTCCTTTCCGCTAGAGTCGTTCTGACACCAACGATTGTAACATTTTTTCCCTCCCTAACGAATCGTGAGGACGTAGTCGGCGTAAAAAATATAAAATGCAAATCAAATAAAAATTCTTCAATTCAAAATGCACATATTTTCTGGATTCTATTTTTTCTCTTTTTCTCATGTAAAACCTTCACAAGCACATGATGAAATTGTCAATTTTGGAATACGCAGACACTTATTTGCCGAAAAACGAATTTTTTTCACATTCAAAACTAACATATTTGGGAACACTGCAGCTCAAATTTGTTATTTTAAAATTCCTGAACTGATTTTTTCAAAATGCATTTTGGACAATCCATTGACATAACATGTTCGGAAAAAAAACCTAGAGAAAACAGATTGCTTAGACTCTGAGAAAATCTGATATTCTTTCTAGAAAACTCAAGTGTGACTCATGTATTCCTATACCACGGAGTGACAAGTATTTTTTGTGTTAAATTTTCTCAAAAATACGATTAAATTATCAAATTTGATATCAAAATATGCTCATGAGCCGATAAATGCAATTTACCTTCTCAAAGGCAAAAATGAACATATCGGGCAACACTACCGCTTAAAAGTAATATGTTTCCTGGATCCTCTAACTAATTTCTTCAAAAACAATGCATTAGTTTATTTTTAGACAGCACGTGTTTGTGCCATAATCAAAAGAAAATGAGCGTTTTTGACGAAAAATGTCACTTTTATGAAAAGAAGGGGGGTTCCACAGAATGAAGGAAATCCATCAGCACCAGAGTTGGAGCATTTTCATACTGACCTAATAAGAACAATTTCCAAAATTTGAATCAAATCTAAGAAGGTCGTTGGTGTGCACACTTGAGATGAAATGATTAATATGGAAAAAAAAAAAATTAAATAGTTTTAAGTGTACATCAGTTGAGAGAAACAAGAAGAGCCTTGAGCAAATTGAGCGTCAAAACAGTCAAGGTAACCCTTAAGGGGAATTATAAACAAAATAACAAAAAAGTGAACAAAACCAAAGGCATTGAAGTGTTTCAAATCCTAAAAAAGTTAGAAAACAAAACACCAGAACTGATTTTATAACTCATCAGAAGTAAGAATAACAGAATAATGAAATTAAATAATGAAATGATTACAAAATTAGAATAAAAGTTACAATGAATAAACATTAACGATTAAAACAAATTAAAAAAAAAAATTTAAACTTTCGGATAGCTTATAAAAATTGCTGACTTATTAAAAAGTAAACTAAATCAAATAGATCAAGGTCTAAAGTTTTAGGAATTAAGAAGCAAAAAAAAAAACGAAATACAGAATAAGTCTCAAACAACGGAAACAGGAACCAAAAATTAAAGGAAAAATTATTTAGTAAAAATATTGAATTATAAATAAAATAAAATTAGAATGAATGAATGCTACCGTTCAAGTAGGAACAAAACATTAAGTTGCTTTTTTGTACTTTAAATTAATAACTGATAAAACCGAAATAGAACAACAACCTAACTCATTCCCGGTGAAGAGAAATCAGATTTTACCTCGAAAAACGACCTTCAAACTTTACTGGTTTTAAAAAGTCAACAACCGAACGTCAGAAAAATAAACGATTGACCACATTTGGTGGGATATAGTTTTTATCCAGCAAAGTCGTGGAAATACGATTCAATAGTCGATCCTTCAGAATTTCTGAAGAACTGGTAAGAATCTGAACACCTTCACAGTCTAGAGTAGATTATAATTAATTGAAATACTGAAGAGTTCAATAATTGTCAGGCTACACTATTGAACAATAAATTTCAAATGTACTAAAATATGTTATGATTCACCTAGATGAAGCGAAATATCACCATTGCAACAATTTATTTGCAATTTAGAATCATCATTATTCGTCGGTAGTTCTTCGGTTCATCGTACCATTAATATAAAACGTTCAAGGGACCGAAAAATTCTCAACTCCCAAGTGATGCATCACTTTTCCACATAAATAATGAACAAGCAAATTTTTTATGCATGCTAAAATATTCATTGTTTTTCATTCGTAGCCGGGAGGAGGCGGGTGTTGGCGATTTACTTTCCCACTGTCACTATTTTTTTCTTGACTGACGCCCTTCACAAATGATAGTCACGAAAACCACCAATCAACCGGGCGGCTCTGTCGTACTTTCGTGCTCTTCCGTTCCCTGGGAAGCCTTGTTCCTAATTCGCTATTCACCCGTCGCTTACCGCCTGCGCTGTCACTCCCGCCAGACGACGGTCCTTTATTGAGACAATCTCGATAATGATGCTGGCGTTGCTTGTTTCACATTAATCCCAGCGAACCGACAGCGTCGCTCTGCAATTCAGTAATCCTGCTGACATCGTCGAATCCCTGCGAAACGGCTGCCGTCACGAGGCCACCTACTGCTGCCTCGTTATGCCAGCCACCCACCTGGGCGCACACACCGGCGCGCGTTGCCGGTTTGGCCAAACGGGAAAACACTGACGGAAATCAGACTAGCTATTGGTGGGTAGGTAATCGATATATAATTATTTATGTTGCTCGTAATTCCGCCGGCTTCGACTACCGACTGGTGTCCCATTATTTTTTCCCGTCTGGCACTCGACTTTTTTTTCTGTCGCTCGAGTGTTTCGAGTTTTTCTCATTATTTCTGCCGAAGATTGTTTGCATTTTGTCCGTGAATCTCGGCAGTGATTCGGTCGATTGAAGACTGATTTCCCCTCATCCGCCATCTTGTCTTCTGGCAGACACGGCAATCGTGACTAAGTGGAAGCGATGCCTGGAGCCTGCTTTATCATCATTATGATGATGCTGCTGCTGCTGTATGCGCAATTGAATGTGAATCTTTCTGATGAAGGTAAATTAGCTGTCTTGTGATTTGATGCACGTGTCTGCAAATTATGCCGTATCAAAGGGCAACGAATTTGTAGTGTGATTTTGAGTCGAAACTTGGTTTGTGGTGATAGCAATTGAAATTAATATTGCTTCGTCACAACTAAGAAAACGACAGCAATTTAATCATGGCTGACAAAGGCACCTAAGCGAGGCGTAAGTTTTTAGCTTGATAACAGGGAAAGTTTTTTCTCTTCGTGAAACAATATTTCTCTAACCAGCTCGGTAACTCGGTGGGAAGTTGGCAAAAATTGGGGCACCCATTTACTCGGTAATACACTTCGACGAAGAACCATGTAACAATTTCCGGATAGAAACTTTCCGGTCCTCGTTACACCCGGAGGAAATACCAACGTCCGGGCGAAATCTGACGCAAGCAGTCTACCCTTCATTTATTTTCAAATCCCACAGCTAGGAAGGGAGAAACCTCATGCCAACGCAGAAATAACGAGATCATCTGAATGTCAGGCTCGTTGCTTATCGCTAACTTCTATTCTGGCCTCCAGTGAAGGCCTAATCAAATTAGGAATCATTCACTTGAAACGGCGTAAAAGCGCTGAAAACAAACCGAACAACTTTTCAGGGAATACCGCATAGGCTTTGGCTGGACGCAAAATATGGCAAAGAAACAGCAACAAAAAACGCTTCAGTAACTGCTTTACTCAGAAAGAAACTCTAGAAAATTTCCTACGGGAAAAGTTGCTCCGTCAAAGGGCAAACTTGGATCACCTGCGGGGCGGTAGAGTGTGAAACTGGAGAGCAGAGCTGCTGGAATCGCGGTCTGTTCTTTTCTTCAAACAAAAGCACGGTTCGTGAATAAGTATCCAATGGTTTTTGCGCTCTGGCCGTAACAATCACTTTAAACTAACTTTAACAATGTACCAATCAGTAACAAGAACAAGAGTGCCGGAGAGTCAGAGGACAGAGACTCTAAGCGAAATGTCGATGTTTCAATGTGCCAATCAGTCAGCTAGTCAATTCATCAATTCACTCGAGCAGCTTGATTTACGATTTAAGGGGGGTGAGTGGATGGGACACAATTGTGTTCTTTGGAATTTTATACACAAAATTGCCTTACGGGCATAAATTTGAATTTAACTTTTGTTTAATTTCAGGTAAAAAGGCACAATTGAAAAAGGCATAATATTTTTCGAGAGGCAAATAGGTAGAATTTAAAATCGCCACTTTAAATAATACACACTGACTACCTGAATCAGTGTTTAAAAATGTGATCTTTCTACAAAACGTCCATCCTCCTTCAGTTAATAATAAACAAATATATGAGTGAAGCAGTGTTGCTAATTATCACTTCATTACACTCAAATACGTTGTCTGCTACCAGAAGTACTCAGTTCAGTGGCAACAAAGCATGCACTCATAAATGAAACGAACGCGTTGATTGTCCCGTGCCATGGTGAGTGAGTCACGTATGAGAAGTTTTTTTTCTCTTCGCACCATCTTCGCTTCGGACCCGATCAGATCAATAGGGAAGACGGAGTTTTTTTTCTTCGTGGTAATCTCATCGCTCAGAATATTCAGATGATTCGCATCATTCACTTCATTTGCATCGTTCGTACGATTTGCATCAGTCATATTCTTCGGGTCTTTTTTTTGTGAACCGAAGCGATTAGTTTTCTTCAGCCAACAGTGCTGCGTAGTTGTAGTTTTTAAAAATAATAAGAGTCTAGCAGTGATGAACTGCCGCGCGTTCAAAACAAACTTGAAGGATGTTTTCGAGGAAAAGGCTGCTGCCACAGGGGCAATAAAATATAGGTGCCTTATCGATGCTTTTAGTTTTGTTAAATTCATTTTAAATTTCAGAAACCTATAATCAGTTGACTTCAAGAAACATAAAAATAAAAACATACATTGAAAGAATGTCATTTTTTCCTTTTCAAACATCTCGAACAATACGTGCGAACATCTAAACTCATTCCTTAAACTATATTCCGCAAAATTTAGTCTGTGGAGAATACATCCCTTCTCAGATGTATCGAACACCCTATTCGATAAACAGAGAATTCGCTTGCCCACCCTAGGCGGCGACGTTTGTTTGGGTCTTGTACGAATCTATTCTTACCAAAACCAACGGTGTTTTTTTCCTTTGTAAACGTCATTGGTCTTTCCCGACGCTTCGTTCGCTTCGTTAGATTCGTTCGCTTCAGCTGTAAGTCGAATTGATGGTGAGTAACTTTTTTTCGGGTGGCCGAATGTGGTAACTCAGTGAGATACAATAGCAGGAGAAGAAGTAAAGGATAGAATACACCCAAACAGTTCATTAAGCACTGTTATTCGCACTTGATGATGCGATAGGCTGCAGCTCTAGTACCAAGTCACTAGTAAGCAGCGACGATGATGAATCATGAATGATTGTGATAATCAGCAACTTTGGAGTGAAGTAGCAGAAAATTGCCGGCAGTGAAATTATCAGCTTGACTTAGCATTGATAGCAGTCATCTGAATTAAATCAAATAAAATACGGAGCATTGAAGATAATTTTTGAATCAGTGCAAAGTTCGATTATGTTTTTCGATAGATAAATTTTCCAGTTTATGAATCCATTCCAACAGCCGCTTTGCAATGTTTTTACTTTCGAACTGCGCTGCCGAAAATCGATAGAAGCACCTCGAAGGAACAATTTATCATTTTAAATAAATTGAAAATATCAAGCCTTCCACAGTGAGTGCCATCGTACGTCGGGTTTGTGGCGGCTTCGAGCCAATCTCTTTCACAACGACCCCGTAACTGTCTAAAGAGCCCAAAGTTTTCAATCATATTCCAGTTAATTGACAGGCAAGTGGGTGCTGTTACTGCCTGTTTTCTAATACATAGCGGCATCCTCTGGGAACACAAAACTTTCGGTTAAGCTGAAGCTCTTCTGCGGTTTGCTTACCAGTCACAGTCGGCTCGCGTGTTACTTAAGGTAATCTAAAATATATGACAATCATCAACAGTTGAATGACCACTTAGTGGAGAAGACAAAAACAAAAAATCCGAAACCAAAAAACCAGCACAGCGAATCATCATCACTTCCGCAACTCGATGACTAATGCTAACGGAAGAAGCAGTTTGCGGTCACGAAAAAACATCCCCTCACCGTTCCCGCTATTGCACATTTTCACAATTTATCACTTTCCGCGAAAACCGGATGACCACCCATTTTCATCGCGTCAGCGGAGAAAAGTTCCGGTGCATATCCTCCCGTCATCGTTTTGCTGGTTTTTCAACGGGTTCACCCATCATCTATCTCCTAGTTTGTGTTGCTCCCGCGGTGACGGATAAATTTCTCTCGTCGCACCCCGTCGTCGTCGTCGCTGTATTTGTGGGATGTTTTTCTGAACGGAAGACGCAAGTTATTGCGCCCCCCATCTAGTATTTTCCGAGTTTTGCTTTCGGGCATACGTGCGAAGCCGGGAACAAGATGCTTGGTAATTCGTACGATCGGTTTCGAGCGGAGGGAGAGATCCACCTTGACCTGACGGTCGGTGGCGTCAGCGTGCGCTGCTCCAGTTGGTGTTCCGAGCACGTCTGCTCGGGATGAAGATTTATTAAAACAATATCTTATCCTTTAGAAACAAAAATAAGGACCTTTGGCTTGCTGTCAGTCGGTTTTCTTTCCCTCCGAAACTGACTGTCGAACGGAAAAAAACTTTTGGCTTGTCATTCATTGTTATTAAAAAGGGTTTCGCTTTCTTCTATGTACCATAAAATGATTCACCATTAAAAGACCTTTCGGTAATCGACAATTGAAATTAAAATAAACGAGATATCGGCACCTTTAATCGAACAAAGGACAAACGATGCTTGAAGTGCAAAGCGGCGTTCATCAATCCGCTTTATGTACGCTTGAACCGACGAAGAATATTATGAATGGAATGAGATTCCAGGGGATACCAGTCCCCGTTTCAATTAGCAACACAAGAGCAGATCGCATTGAGTGCAGGACTCTTGAAAGCCATCACTGGCACAGCACATTCCGAGAGGGACAACAAGAAAACGGACATTACGGCCATTTGCTGTTCAATCCACTGTCTGATGATTTGTGCACTTTCCGCATTTCCCAGCTGGTCTCCACGACAGGGTTGTGGTGTGGGTGTTCGAGTGGTGGCCGCTGGAGTGTCTACATCGAAGGCGAGGTGGACTTTAAATAGATCCTTCAGCCGGCATTCCGTAGCATTGCACTCTATCAGAGCGATGACGTTAATGAGTGCAAAGCCTTTAAACAGCATGAATTATTCAGACTGTTGCAAACAATTGAATTGGCGTCTGTCCGTCTCGGAGATAGAAGCTCGGTTTGTGGTTGTTTGTGCGTCACCACAAGGACGACCCAGAGCCCACTCTTCGATGGCTAGAGTGGCCGGCTGGGTAATATATTAATGCTGCACGTGAGCTATGAGTGCGCTTCAAGGCGATCGGACCGAGGATCTTCTGTCCGATTGTCTTGGTCGATGGGAATAAAATGGAAAGAACTATACGTTATGATTGCCATTGGAATGGGGCTAAATTGTAATTAAGTTATTAGCCCTAAGTAGACCGATGAATGGGAAATCGGAATAATTGAAAATAATAATTCAATTGTTAGAGGAAATGCATTGCAAGGCGGACAGTTAATTCTTCGGAATTGGTTGGGCTTCCCTCACTATATCGAGAAATCATACAACTACTGTGGCAATAGTCATTGTGATGGCAAAAATACTCCACTAGAAGAATACTACAAGAAGTGATGAGAGTGGTATTTTTTTTCTAAGAATATTTCGAATACTAAGAATATTTCGAATAAGTTATTTAAATATATTTTATGAATTAATTTAATTTTTTTGTTTTATGACTACATTTTAGGTTTAACAAAGTGAGCAATTTATGTAATTTTACGAAAAAGAGAAAAATGGACAAGGACAGATGATATTACGATACACTATTTTGTTATATGTTTGTGTCAATAACTTTTATTTAACACTAATAAAATAACTTTCTGATATAATATGGTGGCCCTGAAAAAAAACCAAAATGAAACCTGGGGTCAAATGGATCCTCAATTACAAAAATAATCGTATTGGGTGATATTTGGTCATTTCAAGCTGTTTTTCAGACACCGAAGTCGTCATCTTGGATATAAAAATGGCATGTGAAGTCAATTTCTGGTCTCTGAAAAACATACTGGTCCCGGGAAACCCGATATTAGATGGTATTCGATAATTTTGCGCTGGTGTCTAGAGAGCAGAAGTCGCCTTCTGAGATTTCAAAACGGCATGAGGAAGTAATTTCAGACTTTTGGGTATCATTTTGGTATCCTGAAACCGGAAGTCGCCATTTTAGAATTCATTACGGCATCTGAAGTCGATTTGTGGCTTCTGTGCATCATCTCGATCAATTTAAGCTGTTTTCCCGAAGAATTGTTTTAAATATACGTTTCATTTGTGTGGAACCCCCTTTTCAAAGTAAGGAAGGTGTCAAATCACCATAGAATCACCTCTTGTACTTTAAAATCCTCACATTCCAAATTTGGTACGATTAGCTTGATCAGTTGACTTCCCTTTCAAACCACCATAAAAACATGTTTTGCTCCTAAAACCGTCTCATGTCAAATTTAGTATCATTTGTTTGATTAGTTTTGGGGTTATGCAGAAATTTGTGTTTTATTTGTATGAGAGCTCTCCCCTCCCAGAGGAGGGAGGGGATTCAAACTACCACACATATATTTCTTGCTCCTATAAACCTCCACATGTTAAATTTGGATCCATTTACATCATTAGTTTTCGTGTGATGCAGAAATTTATGTTTCATATGGGGTGTGAAACCACCATAGAAATATTTTTTGCTTCTGAACAACCTTCACATACCAAATTTTGTTTCATTTACTTCGTTAGCTCTTGGATTTTCCCTAGGAGAGAGGGGTCTCAAACCAGCACTAAAACCTTCACGGGCCCCAAATTTGTTCAAATTTCAATTACTTTTTCAGTAGCATATTTCACTTTTTGTTTCGTTTGTTTTTTTGTTATTACTGTTTTCAGCTCGTGTTACTTTATTCCATTCCTATTTGTTATTTCTTACTTTTAACTTTTTCAGTCTTTCCTTTTTTTCTCGTCTATTTTTCTTTCCAATCATCCATTTACCATGAACGTTTTTTGTCTTTCATTACCCTTTTGTTATAATCTGTTCCATTCACCTTATTCATTTTCCATTCTTTCGTTCTACTTTAACACCACCATTTCGACAATTTTCACAATCACAATTTTTTTTGTTACCCTTTCTTTTGACAATATTTTGGTATTCTTTAAGTTTAATTTTAAGTTGACAAATAACTTTTTTTTTTGGGTACTTCTTAAATTTGAAAATGTTTGTTTTTCAATATTTCTTTTCTTATTTTTATTTTTCAAGTCGTCATGATCTTAGTCAAGATTGATGACTTATACTTTTGGTTTTTTATTGATGTTATTTTTTTTATTTTCCGTTTTCTTTTTTTGTGAATCTCAATTTTTACGAAACTTTCTCTTATTTCACTTTCTTTTCAACTTTTTTCCTTTCAGTATCTCTCGTTTTTGTTTGTTTCCTGTTTGTGTTTGTGACCATTTTTTAATAAAGTTTTCTTGTTACAGTTTGTATGATCCGCCGATTTGTCTCGTATCGATTATATGTTTTTATGTACTACCTTAAGTTTCTATCATTCCATTGATGCTCGGGGTTATTTTACTTCTTTTTTTGCTATTTAGCTCATCATTTCAGTTTTTCAATTTTTTTATTGGCATTTAAACCTTTTTTTTGTTTCATTTTAGAGTACTGCACTGCTGTTATTTGTTACTTTTTTTCTCCTTTTAGGAAGTATGAAATTTTTTATTTTTTTTTAAATAAAATTTATCAAGGTCAAATTTTTTTTTTAATTTCTCGAAAGTGTCGTTATGCTTATAACTAAGCTTTGCATTTTTTTCATTTTGCTTTTTCATAACTTTTTCCATTTTCTTTCCACATTCCCTTATCCGCTCTACTTGCTCACAACCCTTTCCCATTACTCTTTCCTATGTCACTGGTTATTTTAATTTCCCTTTCTTATATCTTATTTCTCATCCCAATTTCTTTTCTTTGTTTCCTAGTTTCATGATATTTTCATATCTTTTTTACTCGTTTTTCTTTTTCCATTTTCCGTTCCTATTTTTTCATTTTTAAATATTCCAATTCTGGTTTCTTAAAAAAATTTCTTCTTGCCTCTGGTTCAAAGCTCCTTTCCCCATTCCCTACGACCATTTTTCGTTTTTACGTCAACCTTTTTACCTCTCCATTGCATTTCAACATATTATATGGGTCATTCCATACGAAGTGACCACGAAAAAGCACAAACTTGGACACGACCATCACAGATTTTGCTCAAAGTTGGCAGAATTATTCATCTACTGTCACTTTGGAAAAATCCCAAATTTGGTGTCGATTGGAATACCCCCCGCTCTGTGGGACCCCCCTGTTTATTGCAAAGTCAGGCATTTTTTGTTCAAAATCTCTTTTTCTTTTTCTTACAATTCATAGACGTAAGATGTCCGAAAAATACTGAAGGATGGTTTTTGTAGAAAATAAACCAAGGAATCCAGAAAAAAAATTTTTTTTTTGTATTTGAAAACTTAATTTACATTTTTCGGCAAATGCAGCCTTTTTTATTTTAAATTTGATAATTTCATCGTGTTTCTTAGAAAATTTCACATAAGAAACAACTATCATCCCGAGGTGATATGAGCCAATCTCGAGATATAACATTTTTACGAAAGAAGCTGTAAACTTCGTAATTATTTTTTTTGACGTAGGACTACGTCTAACCGCACTATATCGAGATACATTCCGCGAAAACTAAAACCAAGATGTAACGCCGGAATGAAAGATTTCAAACGGTTATACTGATGTAACCACATGATGGATCACAATAATCAATATGTCGTTGGATTGATAAAATGATGGACAATTTTGTGATTCTTCAATTTTCATTATCACTTCATTGTTAAACAGTGAAAATTGAATAAAAGTTTCAAGGTCAAATTTTCACCAACAATGTACCAATCATATGCGAGCACGCCTAGCACAGACTTCATGAATAGACACCAACTGCATGCTGTGATATCCTGTATAGCAGTGGCAAAAAAAATTTTGACAGAATCTCCCCGTCCCAATAGGTCAACTAATGTTAGTTTCCATGAGCCTAGACTATTTTGATGTCTTGAAGGTGAAGCTTTCTCGGAAAGTTCGTAACCACCTCCACTATTAGACAGTTTTACGTTCTGCTGTTAATAAATATGTTAATGTCAATAAAACTGATGTCTTGAAGGAAAACATGCTGGCACAGGCAACAGTACTGCACCGAGCATTGTATGAATAGAGCGCTGGTCATTCGTCGTTTATCAGTGCAGAAAAACTCGATATTCATTTGTGTGCAGCCAAGCCAAGTGAAAACTACATTGCCGCTGTTGACGCACGGTGGGGCGTGGAACACAATCGAATTGCCGTTTGAATTGTCTTCTTCTTCTTCTTGTTTCGTATAGCAGCAAATATCAGAATTCAATTTGATTTTTCGGGTACCGCAGAATACGCTGCGCCGCCGGGGACAACAAAATGCGTTGTTTATTTTTGAACTCTACATTCTGCTTTTTTTCAGATTTATTTAAATAACTGAATATGGTATTTGAAAGACAATAGAAAACCAAAATGCTCCGTACATATCTTTGAATAGTTAGTTAAACGAGCTGTACTGATGATTATATTTTACTAGCTAAATGAATTTAGTCCAATATGACAATATTAGTTGCATCCTGCGGTGGCGGTATAGAGGAAAACCAAATTCATTTCATCTTGATATTAGAGTTCCGACGTTAGTGTTTGTATTTTTCAATTGAAATTTTTTTGAATTAGCATTTACAAGAAAATATTACTTTCCATAACCTTACTTGTAATTGAACAACGCTATGCAAACATTGATTGCCGTGGCTAATGTTGTGCATCACTCTTGCCCAGTTTATTTTCGAAAATAACAGACATATAACCTTCAAATATGATATCTTCGTTGTTCTTTGGTATCTTGAAACTAATCAAATTTTTCTGATTGATTCTGTATACTGATAAAATGTTTTTATTGACCTGAATTGAATGTTAACATGTTCATAAAATTCTATGTCAATTTCAAATTTTCTGTGAATATACATTTTTTACTAAAACTGTCATTCATTATCTATATTTTTCCACGAGCTTGTAACTGCAGGAAAAAAATTGATGGGACATCTTTGCCGCTTTGTGATCGGTGAGTGAGCCAACTTTAACAAGACAAATAGATATAGAAGGAAGAAGTTTAATTTCTACTAAAACGTACTCAATTAAATATTTTATAGAGGTTGCCTTTTCGCGTATTAAAGAAAATTCGCTGTATTAGAATGAAAGGTATTCATCAATAGTCTGGAAACCAAATTAAGGGGGAAATTTGGGTCTAGAGCTCTATAGCAATATTTTAGAGAAAAACTTTCTTCAACAAAGTTGTTTTAATGATAAAGCGCTTATTGAAAAAGTATCAAAAATTGGGGTGACCAAAATTTTCAATGCTATCAAGTATCTAACATTTTTATTTTTGTAGATAGAAAACCTTGTTCTACAATTTTATAGCTCCAATAATTTTAAGTAACTTTGTAAAAAAAAGATTTTCTCTAAAACATTGCTATATAGGTCTAGACCCAAATTTTCCCCTAAATTTGGTTCCTGGACCATTGTGAATGTTGAAGAGAATATTTTTTCTTCTAAGGTAGAGTGGTACAAAGAAATAATCAAAATACAGACCCCGTTCGATTTTGGCAACACGTCAGAATATTTTCTGTTGCCAAAATCGAACAATGCCAAAAATGAACGGTTCTTTTTTCATGACTTTTTTGACTTTTTAAGTGGTCAAAGACGACCTTTACAGTAGAAATGGCCACCAATGAACTAGTTTTAGTTCCAAGTCGTTTAAGGTGTCGCTTGATGAATTCGGGCTGACGACCTAGATACTTGATATTACCACCCGAACCAAAATACCTTCCTAATGGAAGATGTTGAGTTTAAATTAGTTAAAATAAATCAAGCAAACTACAAAAGTAAAACGAGTTCAAATCAAACATAGCTTTAAAATAAAAATATAAAATTATTGTAGTCCTTGGTCAACTATGCGGTCGTGTCTTGGATACCACCCTCCTACTATTTTTTTACAATTTATAGACTTAAGACACCCGGAAAATAGTGATAGGTGAATATTGAAGAAAATAAACCAAGGAATCCCGAAAAAATATTATTTTGACCGGAAGTGTTGCCAGATAGATTATTTTTATATTTTAAAACTAAATTTGCATTTTTCGACAATGCAGCTAATTTTTTTTTAAATTTGATGGTTTCATCGTATTTCTTGGAAAATTTTACGTAAGAAACACTTATCACCCCGTGATAATATGAGCCAATCTCGAGATTTAGCATTTTTACGAAAATAGTTATGAATTTCGTAATTAATTTTTCGTAAAAATTCAAAATTCACCTATCAATATTTTGCGGGTGTCTGACGTCTATAAATTATAAAATAAAATAATTACGAGGTTTTTTTCGTAAAAATATTATATCTCGAGATTGGCTAATATTACCTCGGGATGATAGTTGTTCCTTATGTGAATTTTTCCAAGAAACATGATAAAGTTATCAAATTTAAAATAAAAATGGCTGCATTTGCCGAACAATGTAAATTTAGTTTTAAATACAAAAATAATTTATCTGGCAACACTTCCGGTCAAAACTTATATTTTTCCTGGATTCCTTTTAGAATGAAAATGATGGGATGAAACGTTCGAATGTACCTTTTATATCAAGGTTTCGTCAGTTAGTTGGAAAGAGGGAGGAATTAAGAACTGAAGAGAATGGCAAGGGAAGTAAAAAATCTTCGGAAACAGAGAGTGACAACAACAACAACAAATCGTTTACAAAGTCAGATCAATTGTATCCTTTAGTGTCGGCTGTGCTTGGTACGATTTGGACAATCGATGTTATTTACCAATTTTTCAATAGTGTATCTCCAACAATAGGTTGTTTTTGTTACACAAATTTAACCGCAAAAGAATTTCTGATCGATTGATGCCAGAACCTCGATAACCTGATTATATATGACTGAAATATAAGCGCTCAAAACCTGACCACTTTAAATTACTAGATTTTCAAATTCAGGTACATAACTTCTAGACAAACATAGTCCTACCTCAAAACTGTGTTAATTACGGAATCCGCGTAAAACTTATCGCGTAAAAAAGCGACCTTAGTGTATTCTTTTATCTTACTTTCTGCTATTGTTATGTTTATTTATTTTATTGAATTTATTTATTTGAGAATATTTCAAATTGAGAATTTACAAAATGACAACAGCAGTTATTTTCTCTTCGCCTGTAAATTTCTTTATTATTTTTTGATTGAATGTGTTGTACAGTTTATGGGTCACTTGTGAAAACCCATGTTATTCGATTTTATTCTACATCAATTTCATTTACTGTTTTTGTATTTCGCGATTTTTTTTACATTTCATTGTCTAATTTCTTCATTTTAGTATCTCTCGTTTCTGTTTTGCTTTCCTTTTATAATTATCAATGCTTTGTTTTCATTGACATTTATTTATACAGTTTTGCTGTTCTACGTATTGTTTTTGATTTGCTTCGAGTTCATTTTCTCATGTTTTTATTTCAATATTGTTTGTTTTTTTACAATTATGTTTCCATGCTTGACCTCTTTCAGTCTTCCTATCCTCATTTGGGGGCAAAATCTTTTCAATATACAAACCTAAAAAACATACTGAGACAAAACAAAAGTATATGAGAAAAAACAAGCATTGAAAAGGTGATGTTTAAAAAACGTATAAATAAACGAAATGAAAAAAAGTGTAAAAAGTGAAAAAAAAAGGAAATAAAAAACAACAATCACAGCCTTTATTCTGTGTTGGTGTTTTGCATATTTTGACGTAGAATTATGTCCTTCGGCAACATATATCCAAATTGAAATACCAAAAATATCGAGAGCGTCACGAGAATTGTCCACTTTCAAATGTCAATCAATTTCCAATCGAGTTCCCTTATCCTTATAGCAATCGATTAAAAAATCATCAATGCTTCCGTTCGAATATAGAATTGTTGTTTGATTATTCGAACTATTGCACTATTGAAAATGGTCGAGCTTTGTTGAAACGTCGATTTTGACCTCTGATTGGTCACTTGTTTTCCCTAACACGGTCGACGGAACATTATGCCTAGTTAACCAATAACGCATAATTTGGGCTATATAAGAGTCTGCTCATTCTCAAACCTATCAGTTTACTATTGCATGGTCATTAGGACGGTCCTAACTTAACTTTTAAATGTGTTAACAGAAAAGTACATTATTCAAACTGACGGAAATAGTGTCATATCAGATATTAAATTAAACAATAAATTGTCCTTTTGAGGACAAAGTAAATACTTGAATGATGGGTCAGTATTTTGTCGTTCATTCATTACTCTTCATTCAAAATGTTAGAACGAATTGACAAAGACGGTTGTAAGTTCGCAATATATAGGACCTAACAAGAGTGTAGTAAATGTTGCGTAACTGAGCGCGGCATCTTCTATTATCTGCCCCCATATGACACTAAAACGCACTATCAAGCCTTGAAAATTATCAAGCTTTTGTAATGCAATACTGTACCATTGAAATTGGTAAGGCTTTCTGATGATATGATTGATCGTTTAACAGGGAGTGCATTGCTTTGGACTAAAGAATAACCTGCTTGTGCTCGAACCAATCAATCACTAGGACGGTCCTAACTAAGTAGCAGCGAGTAGCAGCAGAAGCGACAGCGGCAGTGGATAGCAGTAGCGGATGGCAGCATCGGTATATCCGATCACTGTTGCAAGAGGTTGGTTTACTGCGAACTGGATATACCAGTAGCAAGCATATTTGCAGCAGGCGGCGATTTCAAATATCTCGCTGCCTTCTAAAGCGAACGGACCAACACAGTCCACCGCGCCACATTTTGGATATCCCTGTAACTGAAAATAACCGTCCTTTTAGGGACGACCACATTTTTTTAAGTAAAGTAGTAAATATGAGTTTTTCCCGTCTGAAACTTACAGTAGACATGAGATTACTATCAAAAAACGGAATGCTATTTACTGCCAAGAACTTTGGGCATCACAGTAAGAAATAATAACGAACAAACTGTCACACAAATGTAAAATTGGAATATCGTCGTTTTCGTTCAAAATTTTTGCTTTTGCAGACACGTAGCAGATAAATCATGAATCTAGTAACAAGTAGATTATAATAAATTACAATACATTCGAAGAAATAACATCTTTTTGCAGTACGGTAGGTAAAGTTGAGTTTTACGACTATTTGGGGCACTAAGAAAGTAAGAATTTTCTACCATTGTCAGAACGTTCAATTTTTTTGTTCACATAACATTTATTTGACACGGCACAATACAAATTATTGTTTTACGGAGCCAATTATATGTCAGAACTTTCTAGTCAGCTTCTGAGTTATTCACAACAGCGTTTAAAAAACAAATAGCTCAACTATTTGTAATTAAACAAATTAGATGAAAATGTATTATAATTAACCTCTAATCAAACAGTTCGTATGATACCCGTCTAACCTATTATATCCCACAAAGTAATTTTGTTAATATCAATTTTTAAACGTTGAACGCTTTAGAAGTCCCTTCTTGATCACCATCGAAACCAGTCAAGTCAGAGATGAGTATGACACAGTTGTCGTATTAGGACTCTGTTCCGAAAGCAACTTTATGTAAGAAGACTTTCGTTTCATCTGAAATCTAATAAATAAATAAAAAAAAACAGATCACAATTAGTGCGTTTAAGTACTTCGTGCCAAAGCCAACACATTATAAAACACGTCGCACAAAACCAAACCCTGAAAACCGCAGATCTTCTATCGGTGTTAACTTAGAAGCACCAGAACACACGTTCCGGTCCTCATTATTTCTGCCCCATTCGAGGTTTTCATTCGGTCCAAGAGCCACTGGGAGAAAGACGCTGGATATAAGGAAAAAAAATCTCAAAACCAGTGAACGGTTTACACTGAGCCAACGGTGATGGAAAACTATCCCCTGAAGGTCGACAAACATACGGACGGACACACACACATAGACGATCATTTTCCACGGATGGTGGTTAAAAAAAGTAAACCCGAGGCGGAGGAAAATTTGCTACGTTCTTGTGTCCCAGTTTTTTGTTTTCAGTCTCCTGTAAGTCAAATTGTGTTTGTGGTTGTTTCTCCCTCTTTCTGTGTGGGTGGCTGTACGTAGGAGTGTGGGTGTGTTTGTCAGTAGCAGATTTTTTTTCTCTGCCTTCGTCATACAAAAGTTGTGCCAGTAACAGTTTTGCTCATTATCACAAGCTACGGTGTGTATGCAAAGGGAGCCCATCTGGGGGGACTGACAAACAGCTGCTGTGCTTCCAAGGAGCGGTTTTTCATCGAGACCCCGTTCTGCAGGAAGCAGTTGTGAAAGCAAAATATCGGCGGTGGAAAACCGATGCAACGGTGGAATGAAGTCGGGCGGCGGCGGTCTGTGTGCCTGGGAATGCAACATTTGCATATGAGCGTAAAATAATCTGGACTCATTCATTGTCGTTTCAAAAGCGTCACTCTCATAATACCCCTGTGTGATAAGGATAAATGTCGTTCGCTACTGCTGTGGCTGCCGAGCTGGATTTTGTCGGGTGGATTTTCGCTGGCGTCGTCTGAGTGGTTGTTTTCCGTTTATAACCACCACCGCCGCCGCCGCTCCAGTCTACCCACACACAGTCTGGTGGAACGAAAAACTTTACCAACCATGGAGACTGATGGCAAAAGTTTCGCTGGGATTTCTCCGGCCGTGGTTTTTAGTTTCAGGATGACACGTTAGCCGAGCAGCGCACAACGAGTGTAACGTTTTATTTCGGGGAAAATTGGAATACTTTATGCAAATGCTATGACTTTCCGGCGGAATGGCATAATATATTTGATTAGCGTCCTGGTTTGTGATGTCCGTGAAAACTCGATATCTTTCAATGGTGCTTTTATTACACATGTTACGACGACGGTTTAGGTACACTTTCAGTAAATCATTTTTCTGTAGGTACATTTCTGCACGTTTAAATTAAATTGTTTTCCAAGTCCATACACGCCTGGCGGAGTTGGAAAACTCCTCCCACCACAGTAATTCCGGCGAAAATATCCTCAACTACCGTCAGCAAAATTGTGCTGATAGCGCAGCAAAAGTGAACAGTTGGCACGGTAAAACTCCTCTGACAGTCAATTTCAAGTTTGATGATTTATTTCTTTGGGAACCCCCTCCCCCCCCCCCGACAGGTTCCACTGGGCCAGCAACAGCAGCAGCATCCAGTCGCTCAGATTCGACAAATTCTCTGCGGGCGTAGATACTGCCGGTGAAAATTTGAATGCAATGGTGCACATAAACACCGCATTACAACGATTGCTTCGGTTTCCTTTTTTTTTCTTTTTGAGCAACGGAAAGTCGGAGACGGTGGCGGAATACGGTGGACGAGAATCAGATCGAAACTTGAGCTTCGTCTCCATGGTAAAATATCGGTCATGCATGCTGCTAATGCTGGTGTTGCTTTTGGCTGGCGCTCAGATTGGAAGTCCCGTCCGTTTCGGTTCCTTCTCCGAGACAGGAGGCGGACTATTCAAATGTTCCCTCGTTCAGCTCTGGTACCGATTGGCTCTAATACCTACTGCTTCAGCTTTCTCAGATTAGAGCCAGCGGCGAATAAAGTTTTACTTCACAACGCTGCCAGGCCAAGACCACGGTGGGTCGGTTACAAACGGGATAGGGTGAGCGAGGGTGATCCTGATCGTATTTTCAATGACGGTGGAGAACAATTTTTCCTGTTGGATTTTCTTCACGTCCTTGCAAGTTTGGCAGTAGCTTTGGGAGTTTGGGTGCCGCTTTTGATCTGGAGAGACAAAATAACGATTGCGTTTAGCATGCACCGTTTTCCTACAGGAAGCCAGGCAGCCAGTAAATTAGGAATGGAAATGGAAATCCTTTGGACAAAGAAAAGTCAAGGAAAGGAAATTTCGCTCTCGCAATTGGTTTGAAAAATTTTAAGCGGTGTAGGGTCGGTTGTATGTGAAAATATTTCGATTGTCGGCAAATGTCACCCGCAAACTTCTTTTGGTTCGACTACGAGAGTGCCTTGAAATCGATTCGAAACTTGTTTACGCTTTAAACATCCATTATAAATACAGGTAAAATAAAAACAAATTTTAACGCGTCCGATACGAACTGAATACTAAATAATAAAAAAATGGTAAGGGGAAATCAAAATTTTTAAGCATGGAAGGGTAAAAGTTACCTAGAAGAATGAAATTAGAAAGGATACCGAAAAGAGCAAATTGGCATCGCAAAGGAAGAAATAACTACCTAAAGGAAGAGCGTGAAAATCGAGAAAAACCCGAATAAGTAAATGAACAACGAAGAAGAACCAGCCAAACAAAATCCAATAAAATAGAAAGTGGAGCAACGATGAATCGAGATAAATTATGTCGAGTTAGATATAATAGCTGATACGGACGAGGCGAACGTCGATAAAACATTACAGGTAAGAATTGGAGAATTAAAAAATAAAAATGTTTCACGAGATTGAAAAACAATATTAAAACCTGGAAATACAAAACTTAATGCCGAGGAAATTATAAAACGAGAAATCCAAAGAAAGAAAATAAAATAACAATATAAGTGTTCAAATGAAGAAACAAACATGAGGTTCGAAAGGTCAATAATAGTTAGATGGAAAAATGAAAACCATGAGTAGCATGGGTAACGGAAGTAAAGAATGTAGTAAACAAACGAAAACAAGAACAAGACATGATAGCAAGTGTATTGTTATAAACAGTAGATACATGAAGAAAAAAAATCAAAAATAAAACAAAGCAGAAAACAATCCAAGTCTATTATACACAGAATGATATAAAAGAGTAGAGAAGACAAAAAAAGTATCAAAATGGAAAAAGTGAAAATTATTGAAGAAAAAAGAAAAGAAAAAGAGCAGTCAAAAATAACAACAAGAAAAAATAGAAGAGGACTTTTAGAAGACCAAACTTAACTTAATTTTAGACACAAAATTAAAATTTGGAGACAATATTGAAATATACAAATGGGAGAAGTGTGAAAACGAGAACGAGATGTGAGGAAGAAACATACGCAAAATAGGGGAAGTAAAAAGCGAAATTGACATATAGGATATCGAACGTCTTCGGCAGGTTTTCTGCAGCAATCTTATGCAGCATCCTGCCCAAGAAAACCACTGCTGAGGACGTTCAATACCCTATGCTATAAAAAGAGAAGAACAAATAGAAAGGAAAGCTGAAAAGAAGGATCATTTAATAAATAAAAAATGAGGCAAATATGAGAACATTCCAAGTATTGTAATGACACAGCAATAGAATGAAGAAAATTGATTGTTTGCAAAAACAGTTGAGAGAAATGATAAAATAAAATATAAGAAAAGAATAAATTCAAAGCACGAATGAAAATCGAAAAGAATTCAAAAATAAGATAGAAGGGGAATCGAAAAAGGGAAAGAATGAGAAGAAAGTGAACTCAATTGAATCAGACAATGAGAAAAGTGAAAGCAAAATGTGATATTGAAGAGCAGAAAGAAATAGCTAAATAAAAACAATCACATAAAAAATAAACGAATGAAAAACTGGAATATAAATACATGAGATAAAACATTTAGGTGAAACATAAGAGACAGGTTAGTATTGATCAGATGAAGCAAGAAGGAAACAATATGAAAGGTGGATAGACCAGAAATAATCATGCAAAAAGATACACAGAACTGAAAAAATCAAGTAAAAGGAGATAAAAAGGTACAGAAATCAGAATGGATAGCAGAATGCATTGAGAAAAGAAAAAAAATCAGAAAAGAAAGAGCAAACTAGAAACGTAGAGTAAGAAAAAAGGGCCCCTTTTACGTAAATAAAATGGCAATATGGAGTGAAAATAAAAAGAAAGACCAGACATACAAAGCGTAAGATTCGGATAAATTAGAAAAAAATGAAAGTTTCACGAACTTGAAAAATGAAATAAATTTGAATGAGAAATGAGAATGCAGAACTAAATGTCTAGGAAAATTTAAAACCATAAATAGAAAAAAGGGAAATAAAACAATGGAAGTGTTCAAATGAAAAAAAAAACATGAGTTATAAAAGGTCAGTAGTAAACGAATGAAAAGATGAAAACGAGATAAGAAGAATCTAAAAAAAGTTGGTCGAAAAGAATTGAAAAACATAAGTGACACATGGGAAATGAACGATCTAATAGAAAAGGACAAGAGAAAAGTAGAAATTAGAAGAATAGAAAAATAGGAATTGAAAATGTTGAGAAAAAAAAAGAAAATTTAACGAATTTATGTTGTAACAATAATAAAGTGAATAGTTTGTGACCAATTAAAAAAATCAAAAATACCAAAGAGGACATAAAAACGGTAAACGAAACGCAGAAGAAAAATATTGAAAGTAAAAAAGGAGGTGGAATAAAAATAAAATTTCAGAAAAGAAAATTGTAGTAAAAAGAGTTTTGGTTTAGAGTTAAATGAAAACAATAAAAATAGCTGAGATCATGGAAAAGTAAAATACGGGAAAAATATGAAAAAGAAAGTAAAATATGAGGTGAAAAAACACATGCAGAATAGAGGAAATGGAGAGGAAAATACAATTGTAGGGCATAAAAAGAGAAAAATGTAACACGAAGGAAAACTCAAAAAAAAGTTTTATTTTAAAAATAAAAATAGCATGATGATTAGAAAATCAAATACGATAATATTGTAAGTAGGTATGATACTGAAATAAAAGAACGAAAAAAAGCAAAAAGTCTTTTTTTTTAATTGAAAGAACATAAGCATGAAGGAAAAATTTGAACGAAATCGAGGAAACCATAAAATAGAAATCGAAAAAGATGAAAGACACATTGAAGAGGCAATTATACAGAACTGAATAAAAATAAGAGCAAAAGAATAGAATATAAAATAAAAGATGCAAAATCAAAAAAGTGGACAGAAATCGCTTAAAAGAAAAAAAAACAAGAAAATTAAAAAAGAAAATATAAATACAATAGATAAAACAACTGAAATGACAAAACAAAATAAGGTAAAATATCGAACAAACGGGATAAGAAAAAATATCAGAAAAATAATCATGCAGAAAGGATTACATAGGTGAAAAAATAGAAGAGAAATATAGAAGAAAGAGTGTAAAGCCAATAAATAGAAGAATAGAAACAGAGAAATGGGATATGCAAATTAGGGAAGCACAATAACAAACATAGAATGGGATAGCTATGAAAATTAAAACAAGATATATGCATGAAAAGGGTATTGAAAGAAAAATAAACAAAACGAAGAAAGGCTAGAAAAAAGGCTTATTTGAGGAATAGAAATCATATAATGACTATGACAGCAAAAAATACTGTAAGAAATAAAGGACAATACTGTACAGAAATAGAAGAATGAAAATTAATTGTTTGCAAAAACAGAATAACAAGGCACACAAGTTATATGCAAGAAAAAAATTCAAAGCATGAATAAACATTTAAGCAAACTCAAAGAAACTATAAAAAGATAAGAAATAAATTGAACAGCAAGTGATGGAGAAATGGATAAAAATAGGAAGAGTAGAAGCAAAACCCAAAGAGCAAGATGAAATGCTGAAAGGAATGATTACGTAGGAAAAAATAAATAACAAATGAGAAGAATTAAGAAACAATATAATTACAACCGTTCTATCTGTTGTACTAAAATGATGAAACATTGAAGACAGGTGAAATATTGAACAAATGAAACAAGAAAAATCAGAAAGTAATGATGCGAAATAAAACCAATATATGAACAATCAGAATAAATAGACAACGCAATAAACCAACAAGATATGAGAACAAATGTAAAATTATGAAGGGTAGAAACAAAAGAAAACCTATATTAATCCACCTAGCGGTCAGACCCAGCCTTTTTCATTCAAACTTATTATATGTAAAAATAGATTTACATGAACGCTTCAGTCCAAAAAATGTGTATTCACTTGTTGGGTTCTGAAATAATGATGTTGTAATAGAAGTATAAAATATGAAATTTGACGTAATATAAATGCTCAAGAAATAGCGAAATGAAAGAAATGACTCTTAATTTCAAACAATTCAATCACGAGCGATACCGCGAACATTCAAATTGGACGATACCACATTTAAATTATATTGTGGCCACATATATTGATCAAAGCAGGTATAGTTTTAAATAGCCTATGAATTTCTTTTCTTTCCATAACGTTTGAACCACATATCAAATTGTTATGAAGTTTGTTATTTGTAAGTTTGAGAGATGACTCGTTCGTATGACACTAGTAATGTTCAAATAAGTCGTGTAATCTTTGAGATAATAGAATTTCGTTGTTTTATTAACAATTTAATACATAACGGTTGCTTAAGTTCGATTATAATCAAATGAAAAGGGAACGTATAAAGCAGCCAAACTTTGAAACCACGTGTTCAATCATAATTCATCAGTTAACCCTTAACTAGCCCGTTTATCTGATAATACTATTGATCAGAAAAGTGAGTGAGTTTAAATAGTCTTCGGAATATGTTTCTTTTCAAAGCTGGATTTCACATTTTTAAACATAACAGGCAAAGTAATTGTCCGATTGCAAAAAAAAATCAATAGGGTCTTATGGGGTAATTAGACCTTCCAAATGACACTGATTTTGTGGAAATCGGTTCAGCCATCTCTGAGAAACATGAGTGAGATTAAACACTCTCCAGAACACGTTTCTTTAAATAACTTCTGAACCACACGTTCAATCTTCATGAAACTCGAAAGTTAGGGTTTTTCAAGTAACTGGTTCATTTAAAACCAATTTTGTTAAAATTAAATTTTTAAACATAACCTCTATACTAAAAATCCGATTGCAATGAAATTCAATAGGGTCTTATGGGGCAACTAGACCTCTCATTTGCAATTAATTTCATGAAGATCGGTCTAGCCATCTCTGAGAAAATCGAGTGAGATTGGGAGAGCGTTACATACACGCACACATACACACACACACATACAGAAAATGCTCAGCTCGTTAAACTAAGTCGATTGATATACGAGATTCGACCCTTTGAAGCACTTTTATACCTTTGGTTTTTCCAGTGATTGCTATACCTTTATAGGAGAAAGGCAAAAGAAAATAAACAAGGATAACGGAAAGATAAAGGCAAAATGAGTTTTTAACACATATATCTATATAAAGTAAATGACGATATGAAAAAGACTTGAAAACAGCGAACGAAAAACAGGAAGGGGTAGGTAAAAACTTCGAAAATAAAATTGGATAAATAGAGGAGAAGGCTTATCGGAAATTCAAAAATAATACAATGATTATGTTAGCTAAAATGACAGTGTTGTGAGAAAAAAGGACAATACTGTACAGAAATAGAAAAATGAAAAGGCAAACAAGTGGAACACAGGAAAAAACGCTAAGCATGAATAAAACTTTAAGCGAAGTCAAAAAACTATCGAGTCGAAAAACGATAAAAAAATATTGAAAAGGAAGTGATGGAGATCTGAATAAAAACAGAAAGAGAAGAAGCAAAAATCAAAGAGCAAGTTGAAAAATTGGAAAGGTGAAACAAATAATTAAATAGAAAAAAATCAATAATATAAATACAATAAATAAAACAACTAAAATGGCAAAACGTTGAAACGATATTCGTAAAAAGAGGGAATAAAAGAAGGAAAATTATAACACGACGGGAAGCTAAAAGAGGTGGTCCATCTGAAATAGGAAAATAATGTAAGTAAGTAAAAGAATAGAATATAAAGCGAAAGATGCAAAATCATGAAAGCTGTTAAAAAAGGCTATAGAAAAAAATGGAAAATGATATATAAATACAACAGATAAAACAACTGAAATGATAAAACGAAAAATGAAGGTAAAATATCGAACAAACAAAATAAGGAAAAACCAGAAAAATAATCATGCAGAAAGGAACACATAGACGAAGAAATAGAAGAGAAAAATAAGAGAAAGAGTGTAAAGCCAATGAATAGTAGAAGAGAAATAGAGAAATGGGATATGAAAACAAGGAAAGAGCTATATTAAATATAAAATGGGATAACTGTGAAAATTAAAACAAGATATTCATATTAGAAGGGTATTAAAAGAGAAAAAAATATATTACGAAGGAAAGCTAGGAAAAAGGCTTATCCGATGAATAGAAATCATACAATGAGTATGACCGTAAAAGGACTTTGAGAAATAGAGGACAATACTGTACAGAAATAGAAGAATGAAAATTAATTGTTTGCAAAAAAGAATAAAAAGGCAAACAAGTAAAAAGCGAGAAAAAAATTCAAAGCATGAATAAACGATTAAGCAAACTTAAAGAAACTATAGAAAAAACAGGAAGTGATGGAGAAATGAATAAAAATAGGAAGAGTAGAAGCAAAACCCAAAGAGCAAGATACAAAATTGAAAAGCTGAAAAGTTACGTAGGAAATTATCAATAAAAATAAGAAAAATGAAGAAATAACATAAATACAACAGTTTTATCTGTTGTACTATAATGATCAAAGATGGAAGACAGGTAAAATATTGAACAACTGAAACATTAAAAATCAGAAAGTAATGATGCAAAAAAAAACAAATAGATGAACAATTAGAATAAATAGATAACGTAATGAACCAACAAGATATGAGAACAAGTGTAAAATTATAAAAGGTAGAAACAAAAGAAATAATCAAGGATAACGGAAACATGAAGGCAAAATAAGTCTATAACACATATAACGATATAAAATAAAAAATATGAACAAAAATTTTGAAAAGGACTTGCAAACTGCGAACGAAAAGCAGGAAGTGGAAGGTAAAAACATCGAAAAGAAAACTGAATAAAAAGAAGAGGAGGCCCATCGGAAATTCAAAAGTAATACAATGATTATTATAGCTAAAATGACAGTGCTGAACAGAATGAAAAGGCAAACAAGTGAAATACAAGAACTCAAAAAATATCGAATCGAAAAAAGATAAAAAAAATACTGAAAAAAGAGTGATGAAGATCTTAATAAAAACAGGAAGACAAAAAGCAAAATTCAAAGAGCAAGATGAAAAATTAAAAAGCTGAAACAAATAATTAAATAGAAAATATCAATAGAAATCATAAAGAATTAAGAAATAATATAAATACAATAAATAAAACATTTAAAATGATTAAACGTTGAATAATATTGGTAAAAAGAGGGTATAAGAATTGAAAAAATATATCACGAAGGGAAGCTATAAGAGGAGGTTCATCTGAAAGGGGCCATCCACATACCTCGTGGACAGATTATCAAAGATTATTACTCCCCCGTGGACAAATGCCCATATAAATTCTTGTTGTTTTGTAAGGAGCGTGGACGGTTTCGTAGGGAAGTTGGAGGAGGTCGGAGAAGAAGGTAAATATTTCAGAAAATGGACTAACAAAATGAAAAATGGAAAAGAAACTCAGAAATGAAAAACGAGACACGAATAAATATAGAATTTAAGAATGTTATTAAGAGGACTGATAGTGTAATCGAAGAGTTGAAGCATGTAATCGAGATAAGAGATATAAATGAATTATCACAAATGAAATAGTGATACAAACTAAGCAAACAATTTTAAATATGGAAATAGTAAAATAGCATGAATGAAAATCAACACAAAATCGAAAAAATAGTAAGATGAAAATAAAGAGGAAAAAATTAAGATGAAGAAGATCAAATCCAAAAGCAATTGAAAGTATACAAAAAAAAAAAACAAAAAAAAATATTATGGAGGGAAGTGAATAGAAAAATGGGAGGAGAAAAAAAAGTGAATATAAATACGAAGCGGTGGAGCAAACGGATTGGGAGAATACATAATAATCGAACTTATATTTTTTTTTCATTTCGGTAACAATTTCAGTGCGAAACCGCATCAATCATGTGCAACATTAGCGCAACTTTTGATTAAGTTTGAAATCTGGATAACGAATATGTATTATCTATAACATGTTAACATTTAATCATGCTTTTCTCGTGTACAAGTTTAAGACGGAGATTTGGTAAAAACTGTCCCATCTGCTTTGAGCATAATCCTTTTTTTGCGTTTTGCTTTTCCCAAATGTTTGTGCGAATTGGAAGAACATAAGTGTTGCTCAGATTCGAATTTTTGCGTGTACAATACTGATCAAAATTTTCACTATGCTAATCATGATTACATTATAAATAAGTGATTGGAGTAAAAACAAAAACTAAATTATACTTTAAGAAACAGAAACTTAACTGCACCAAAGTTTCGAATTCCAGTGAACTGTTTAAGAATCAAGATCTGAAATTTTACAGATCACTGAGAAGGGCCAGTGAATTTCCCTAGTAGCATTTGTTCTGGTGAAAGTCTTCCCTTTCTTCCTCTCACTCTCCATGGTCTTGGCCCCAAACCAATTGAGGGATAGATCCCTTGCGGTCGGTTGTTCCATTTACCGAAGGAAAGCTACCCGTGCATACAGAAGAACAGAATGCTTGAATAGAACGGAATCCGGGCGGAAAAATATGGCAAGAACAAAGAGTATAAAGCAGACGAACGTCTTAGGAAGATCGTCCCCACCAACCGCGCGCGCAGCTCCACCGCTGAGGTTTCGAATGGAAAACTCGAACGCGGATTTCCCGGCTTCTCGGCGGTCGGCTGCTCTTTCCGGGGTTGTGAAAGAACGCGAAACCGAGACAACCACCGAACGGATAAGCATATGGCGGGCGGTTGGCGGCGGTGGTCAGAAGAAAAATTGCTGTTCTGGCTGCTTTTCTCAAATTGCTTTCGTTTTATATGTAAATCAAGTGTTCACTGCCATGTGCCACGAGCGCCATGCGAGTGAACGTGTATGGGTATGCCCGATTCCCTTGTCTGTTGGGAAATAATAGAGGGCAATCTGTGGGAGAAATGGAAAATGGATAATTTTGAAAATTTATCCTGAATAAAAAAAGCGTGCCTCCGGGGAAAGGAGTATAATCGAGCACCGCACCGTACAAGCCAATCGACTGAAAGCGACAGGAACGGCGAGAGAATCTTTGGAACCGATGTTTCGCTCCTCCACAGGGAAGAAAGTGGAGAGAGGATTGTTTAGGGCTCCAGCTTACGGATGTGACTAACGGGGGATAACCAGCCGATTTTCCAGCGGCATATTTCGCATCTTTAGCATTGGAAGGAGAGCAAAAAAGTGTTCCAGATGACGGTGATTGCTCTGTAGTTGGAGATACATGTTGCAACTTAGTTGGAAGGTTTTCAAGAAAGTTTTTTTCTCTTCAGTTTGTCGTTTGCTTTGCCTCACCATGGGGCTGATATGCAGTAAAAACTCTATTTGCGTTGTTGGCTTTGTGGTGCAGCAATCTTATCCACAACACAATCGAGAATAGCGTGAAAATTTTTGTCCTGATTTGCGAGTCACGACTAAACAGTTGCTGCTAGTTCTTGCCATTGTCGGGTAAATCAGAAGGCAAAACAAGAGTGAAATTCTTCTGAAATTGTTTCTCGTTTAATTTAGCAATCGTTGGTGCAGAACATTGCTAGTGTACGGGTTGCTGCACGGCAGGAATACCGAACATTCGTTCGGATGATCATTTAGTAGGTCAAATACAAGGGAAAAAACCTAAGCATTTTCACACCAAATGACCGACCGTATTATACTGTATTTTTTTAGTGTATGTTACAGTTTAGTCTAAAGTTAGTTTATATCCAAGGAAAAAACTATTTAAACAATAACGGTTGCATTTATTGAAGTATAAAGTGAAAGACTTTGAATTTCTTTGTATATTTTCCAGTCACTCTGGCTGACAGTGCTCGTCTGTGAAGTCGAACAAAACAGGATGGATGCAATTACGGGAACACTAGCTTTCGATTGAGATCTCATGTCCCAGCTCTAGCTGTTGATAAACTGTATGAAAGATTTGATTTCTTTTTTATTTTTAAACAGAACCCTATCACGTAAGACTCGTTCGAAATCTGAGAAAGGCGACGATGGTGACTATAAATAAGAATGATCACGACAATGTGACAGAAACAGTTGAGCAAAAAAAACTGCTGTGGTGACTAAGGTCTGTTACTGGCGGATTGATACACCGTGGCTGGGTTCCATGCGTTCCATGACCCTTGAGATGATATTGGTTTGGGAAACGAGTGAGAACAAGAAAAAAACTGATAAGGTTATGCGATTATGCTGCTGACAGGAGAAAAAATCCTCAAGAGCTACTATAGAAAGCTGCTTGGTGCAGGATTTTCCTTCTTTCATGTGTGCCATTCGGTTTCAACTTCTTAACAAGCGAACGGTTCCTTCGAGGGGTTGCATTACGAATTCATGACATAACAAGAAAATGCTGAAACCCCTTTGTGACCGAAGTAGAACGCTGTTGAAAGCTTACACGTACAGGCAGGGACCTCTTTTGCTGGCTTTGTCTTTCGGTGGTTCGAAATCGGTAACTTCTTACGACGGATCGCTTTCCTGTTCTTTGGGTAGCGGCGACTAGTAAGCAAACACAATTTTTCGCTTCACTGTAAAAATTGAACAATGTGTAAGTTGTGCAAAGCACACATTTGCTGCTGCTAGGCGACCGACCGTTCGTCTTAGCTAGCAAGGGTTTTGCAGTCGTAGCAGGACATAAACCGAGCGTACTTCTTTGTCGTTCAATTCCGTTTACTTGAAAGAAACATCCATTCAGCGCAGCTCTGTCAAGCAGTTTGTTACCCATTTCCGCTAAATTGTCCCATTAGGAACGTGAATGGGCAGAAACAAAATGGGGGGGTAAGTGGTTACCCTCAGCAGTCACGTTCGTGGATCACTCAGATATGGGAACCCGACAGAACAATACGCCCGTTGGGCGATGTAGGGGACCGATTCGATTTCGGACAGTTATTTCCGTTATGGTTGTATGTTTGAGGAGCTTTTCAGGAAAAAAAGCAGCACCGGAAATCGATGTCTATTTCGAGTGACAGGAAGTCGCACAGGGAGGCCAACGGAAGGATGTCGCTCTGGACGGGCTGTCGGTACAATTAGCAAGCACTTATTTTCAAGCACGTCTGCGGCATGTCAATTATTTGGTTTTCATTTTTTCGTGAGTGTACAATTGATTTGAATAGCGAATATTGAAAGCTTTGAGGAGCTATTCAATCTAGGAAAACATAAATAAGTTACTATTATTTCATATTACCTTTTAACTGTGAATATCATTAGAATTCGGTAACAGAATAAAAATCTTTCAACTTATATTATGTTTCCATCTTTTCAAATTTCATTGGTTTTCAACTTTTTAATAATTTTCAAGTTAACAGGTGTACAAATGGAATACCACCGTTTTATCATAATTCTAGGTTTTATTTTCGGAAATTGTTTTTCTCAATCACAACTTTTCCCCATATTTTTGACGGCTGATGGATTCTGTTCCGGAAAAACTGCTCGATTTTTGATACTTCCCGATCAGACGATTATAACAAACGGGTAACACAAATATATCTGAACTTGATAGAAATACCAAAGCCTGTAATATTCTTGACATGCCAGAATGATAAAAGGTACAGCATTATATCAAATTTTGTTACACTTTGATGTTCAAAATTGTGTTTTTTAATTTATAACAAAATTTTTTATTCAATTAACAAAATATTACACATTCTAGCTAATTCTCATCTTTTTTTTGCCGAAAACCTTTCAAAACTTGCTATAATTTGTAATAATCAGTAAGTTGTTTTGATAGGAATTTTGATATTTTAACTATTAAGAGCAAGCGCACAGATGAGTTGCCATCTGGGTTGCTATTATCACAACGCTAGCCGTTGCTATTTTGGATGGCAATAGATTTTTGCACCGGACGTTGCTAATGGGGATTACCAATTCCATTTTTTTTTTCACACCGGCAGTTGCCAATTTCTGACGACCGTCACTAGCCAGCGTTGGCAAAATGTTTGTTTGTGATGTATTTCGCATATTTTTTGCGGATCTAGTAATAACCAACTTATCCGTCAGTCAATCGTTTCCGGAATGATCTACGTTCTTTCTACTCCATAAAATGTTCCCTCCATTTCAAGCAACTGCAACTTCTAATTTTGTTTCCGTTTTCCCAAGTTATCGGTAACATAATTCTTTTGCAGGTTTTTTTACTTGTGCGTACATGGATTTTTTCATCCTTATATGTTTATTAAAAGTAATTCCGTAAAACTGGGAACGTCCCACAACGTTGGCTTAAATGACTATTCTACTGAAAGCTGGCGAACTGTCATTAGTAGTATTCTGTATTTCATGCTGTCTCGGTTCCCACAGTTTGCTATTAATATTTGAAAATTTGCCGCCAAAAAAAACTTAAATATAGAACGCGTAAATTGTTTTCGAGTATTTGGTTGATTCTAGTGATGAAGAAAGTGATTTCGCAGAACAAATTTTCTTATACACGATTGAGAAAATGGTTTTTGGAAAGATTCAGGGCGGCTCTCAGCCTAGTAAACAGCCAAATATTGACCGCCATGCGGAGGAAGGTGCCATCCAGCGTTTTAACAATGTTTTTATCGGAAACACCGGTCTATACCAATGACCATTTCCAACGCCGCTTTCGAACGCATCTTAGATTATTTTTGAAGATTGAAACAGCGGTAAAGGAGAAAAATGGTGTTTTATACAACGACCGTACGAAACGGGAAAATAAAAGGTAATACTCCCCAGCAGATTTGTTCAAACCTTCCAGGTTTATCGAATAATATCGGCCAATCTTGTGAGGATTTGAGCTTTCCGCATCGTGTAGGTTGCAGACCAAAATGCCAACCAAAATGGTCATCTCAATAAAAAACCTATACAAAATGTTTACCTGCCCGAAAAAACACCCTGTGCAAAATTTCAACTCAATCGGAAATAAAATTGAGTAGTGGTTCACGCCGACACGTGCGTCCTACGACGTGTTTAACAAGCGAGGCAAAACGTTTCGTCTTCCGAGGCCGACCAATTGAGTCCGCATTCGAAACACTCATCATCTTCGTAATATTATTACGAACATTCACTAGCGAGCACAAAAAAACAACAGTTTGACATTTCATCAAATAGCAACGATTCGGCTCGCTACTACCCGAGGTGAGGATTGTTATTTCCCAAACCAACATAGCAACGCCCGGTGCGGTTGCCGCGATATGGTGTGGGTAGCCAAATTAGCTTAAGAAACTTCAATTTAGCCACTGGTGGGCTTGCTCTAACGATACTAAGTCTAGAACACAAGTTGATACAGAAAGTTCGTAACAAAATATCAAGATTTATTATAATCCTGATATTTTTAATTGATCGGGTATCTTTGAATGCAACGCCACACACGCTATGGACATGCACAGATACTCTATAAACATGCACAGACACGCTATAGACATGCACACGCAGCCACGTACGCTATATAGCAAGTCACACGCTATAGTCACGCACAGACACGCTATAACCATGCACACGCAAGCCACGCACGCTATATAGCAAGCCATGCACGCTAGTGCGAAGCGAAGTGGATCAGCAGCGGGCAACAGCGGCGGCTTCCCTTCGATCTGAGTTGGACCCCACCAGCGGTGATCCGATTCAGATATCGTTGGGCAAATACAACCCGAAACTTAAAGAGACTCGCACCGCCAGGTGGTTTGAGAAGCCACCATCATCCAGCGTATGTATATATATAGGGTGTGTGCACATAACGTGTGTGAATATTTGTAGCGTGTGTCCCTTATATATAAGGTGTGTGGCTAGCGTGTGTGGCTTGCTATATAGCGTGTTGGTATGTTTATGGCGTGTATGCATGCCTGTAGCGCGTGTATGCATGTTCATAACGCGTGTGGCACCGCCACCACCAGCGTGCGTGGCTAGCTGTATAGCGTGTGTGTATGTTTATGGCGTGTATGCATGCCTGTAGCGCGTGTGTGCATGTTAATAGCGCGTGTGGCACCGCCACCGCCACCACCATCGCCTCCGCCACCGCCACCACCAGCGTGCGTGGCTAGCTGTATAGCGTGTGTGTATGTTTATAGCGTGTATGTGCATTTCTATAGCTTGTGTGGCTTTGCTATATAACGTGCGGCTAGCGTGCGTGGCTTGCTATATATGCTATATAGTTTATAGCATGTGTGGCTTGCTATATAGCGTGTGTGGCTAGCAGTATAGCGGTTGAAATTTTCATATATACACTACCCGTCATAAGTTTGGATTCGCTTTACTGAGTATTGCAACACCCAGTTTGAATATTGCAACACCCAAAAGTTTAGCATCACTTAAAATGGGCAAATTTATGTAACTATATCATTCGATTCTGGAAACCTAGATAGTTGTGGTCTTCAGCAAAGTTGCTCAGGAGGTCAAGGGCTTGTGATTGGCAGACAGTATAGTGCGGAATTCAGCCGCAACGCCGCGTTAGTGTGCATGAGTTTCGAGTGTTTTGAACGTTATTCAGCTGAATAATCTCGTCATTTAGAGATTTGCGATTTTCAGCAAAGTTACTCAGGAGGTCAAGGGCTTGCAATTGGCGGAGAGTATAGTGCGGAATTGAGCCGCAACGCAGCGCTAGTGTGCATTTAGTTTTGAGCATTTCGAATTCACTTTAGCTCTAGAATCCCATTATTTGAAGAGATGCGATTTTCAGCAAAGTTACTCAAAATATCAAGAGCTTCTGGCTGGCTGACAGTTTAGTTCGAAAATTTTCTTCAATGTGCAGCTAGTGTGTATAAAGTTTTTAGTGTTTTACTCTATCTTAAACTCTGTTTAGACAATTGCAATATTTAGTAACACAGTAACACTAGTTTAATTTACGCGATTCTATAAGCACTGATTGTTTACACATGACGAAGTTTAACCAACTTGAGTCTTGACAGTTTGATCACTTCATATGACACGTAAGCTTGTGTGTGTTTATTATAAAGAAATGCTTCCATTTGAGGAGGTTGCAACAGGTATCATGTGTTGGTATGTTAACAGTTTGATCACAAACATTCACAATCCGTTTTACTTGGGGAAAATTGACGATATCGTGACTAAATTGATTACCTCGGCTGCAAACAGTTGCAGTAGACATGCCTCTTATCCGATGTTGAAGGATTTGAACATCACAGAGAGCATTTCGTATTACACTGAATTGTAATGAAAATAGAATCGATGGAACAATTTGGAGCACACATGCGGCGTTATACTGTATTTCGATATGCTTGACCAGAACTGGTGGCACAAGCCGAACACTGCAACTTTGTGGGTAGTAATGATCACGCGATAAGTTGAAGTCTAAATACGAAAAACTGCATGCACCCTAGCGCCGCATAGCGGGGTAATTCAGTATTTAACTGTCTAACATGTAGAAGCCTATAGCATTCTGAACAAGTTTGCAGAACACCGCAACTTTCTGGCAGGTCGGAACTGTGAGATTAGTTAGTTCAAAATACGACTCATTGCGTGCCCACTAGCGCCACATAGCGGTAAAATTTCACACTGAATTGGCCACCATACAGTAGCCTTTGACCTTCCGAACAAGTTTGCTGAAAACCGCATTTTTCCAGGTTGTCAAAAACACGAGATATCCGCCTTTTCCAGATGATGCTAAACTTTTCGGGAGGCGTTGCAATATTCAAACTGGGTGTTGCAATACTTAGTAAAGCGATTCCAAACTTATGACGGGTAGTGTAATTGGGTCCTAAAGTTTAAAACGGTTTCCTGATTTTTATATATCAGCTGAAAGAGTGCAATTTTCTGAGCAAAACGTGATTTTTAAAAAATGTTTATCGTTTTCCTTCGATTTTTAAATGAAAAATAAAAAACTGCTCGAAATGTCTTAAATGACAGTTCTCTCATATACCGAACATGGGCGAAACGTCAACTTAGACCTTTCGAGCAGTTTTTTTACTCTTCATTCAAAAATCGAAGAAAAACGATAAACATTTTTGAAGAATCACGTTTTGCTCAGAAAACGCGGCTTTTTCAAATGATATATAAAAACTGGTATAGCTTTAGGACCCAATTGCTAATAAATCATCTCATGTAGAATTTAATTATCACTGTGAATCATTCAAAACTAAATAAAAAATTTGCCATGTTGAAAAAATATTCACTTGTCAATAAATGGCATTGACAAACACAATTAACCTCAAAGTTTATCTGAAGAATTACCCACAATTGAGTGTATTCCACAAACCTATTCCAAGAAATACATTGACATAAGACAGGCTGTCGTATTCTACGTTACCTCTGCGGTCTTGTCTTATAAACAACCTCTTCAACTTTTTTCATTTTCGTGAAAAATTTCAATTTTAGACTTCCCATTTTAATTGAACTTGTTCGGGTCTATGATGTGCATGTAATAAGCAAGTGATAAGAGTTGTAACCTCATTTTTCCATCCGTTTAGGGATATTTTAGATTTGTCAATAAAGGCACATCTACTTATATTCTGGATACATACACGCTGGATGTTGGTGGCCTCACAAACCACCTGGCGGTGCGAGTCTTATTCAGTTTCTGGATGTATTCACCCAACGATAACGAATTGGAAATTCGCTAGTGGGGTTCAACTTAGATCAAAGGGAGGCCGAGCTGAAAAAGGTGGGAACTGCAGCTAACTACTACCGCCGCCGCTGTTGCCCGTTGCTGCCCAACGCCGCCTTTGCCCACTGCTATCGCTGCTATTGTCCGTCGCTGCTGCTCGTTGCTGGTAAACTGAGCTTGCTTAAGGAGAAGCAGTTTTTATATAGCCCAACGAGTGCATTCTCGGTTAACTAGGTTCTCCATTCTGTCGTCCTTTTTAGGGAAAGGCAACAAGCGACCAACCAAAGGTCGACATTTACGTTTCGACAAGGTTCAAAAATTTTCAATAGCACAATAGCTCGAACAATCAGATTACAATTTTCTGCATTTGGACGGGTGCTTAAATGATTTTCCAATCGATTGCTGCAGCAATGACGGGAATCGGTTGAAAATTGACTGAGTTTAAAACTTTCGAAATTGGACAATTTTCGTGACGCTCTTGACGTTTTCGGTTTTCGAAATTGAATCCCGGTATTGAAGTTGGACCCCTGTATATGTTGCCGTAAGACGTATTCCACGTCAAAATATGAGAGAAGATAGTGTAAACATCATACCAAGATTTTCAGAAAAGTATATTTGATTGGATTATATAAAACCTTGAAACGTAAAAACATTTAAAAAACAGACAGAAGGGCTCATTCAAACTCACGAATGCATAACACTCACGTAACATGCAAAAATGAATTCGGCAGACTTGAAGCAATCAACGGAGAAGAATGGAGGACCAGGCGACAGAAATTCTTTTTTTTTGCGGAACTAGTAGCGACTGAGTGACTTGACAACAGGAACTTAAGAGACCAAACGCCTGATAAAAGAGATCAAAAAAAGACTATAGCGAAAATTTAAGAGAAAGACATTCAGACTAAGGAATGAAAAAACTAGAACTTCTGACGTATAATTACTACTGTATTTACAAATTGCTTGCATGTTTAGTTTTTGAGAAGAAAAAAAAAACCATAATATGAACAAGAAATAGAAAAAGAAACTCTCTTGAGTACAAGACATCATTCTAGGTGAATAAAGAGACTTTAGAGGTCATTCGTTTAAAGAAACTTTTTAGAGACTAGCTTGAAAATAAAGACCAAGGTGCTTATTACGGGAGTCACTCCACGGTGAAATATATTTCACTTTCACGCTCACTGCACTTTTCGAGACCTATTTTCGATTCCACCTCAAGTGAGGTGACAAAAATCACCTCCGTGAAGTGAGATTGACAGTGAAATGAAATAGAGAATAGGACAAGTGAAATGAGCGAGTTTCCCAGCTCAAAAATTCGATTCGGAAAGTCGATTGAGCTGAAATTTTGTATGAGAACATTTTTCGACAAGAGGAAACTTTTGAGCCCTACCACTAAACGAAATTCGAAGGTTAATTTTTCCCTTACGTTCCACCGGCCGCAGCTCAAAAATTTATAAGTCCCAGAAAGTCGATTTTTTCAAGGAAAAAAAAAGATTAGCCTTGTTACTGGAAAGTAAATCCCATATATATTATCACTAGATTACAAATCAAGCGATTTTTAAACTTTCCTATCTTCGTGAAATCATTTACCCGTTCAAAGTGGTCGTGAAATAATTCCACGCGAAACGACGCTTTTTCCGTTTCCACTTCACTCATATGACACTCATAATAACCCAGATTTCACGGCAGATTTCACTTTGCGACGTTTTTCTCACTTACGTGAGTCCCGTAATAGGATTTCATTCATTTCACTCTAATTTCACCGTGAAGTGACTCCCGTAATAAGCACCCAAGTCTCTGAACGGAGAACTGCTTCCTGCCTGGAACGTGATTACATAGGCACTCCGATATTATAAATACCTGAATAACAAAAATAATAATAGTAAGAATATAACACATATCTAAAAGTTACCATCAGAGGCGTGGGGGTGGATGTAGCGGTAACCCCGTTTAACGTATTTAGAACCCGGAAAAGCACCGGTCTGCAAACTAGTACACAGGCTCTGGTTGTATTTAACTAAGGCGGAAATGGAAACGAAGATCTGCGTATTCTTGTCAGGCGAAACTAAAGCCATTTCTAGTAGAGGTAAGCCTAGTAGAGGCAAATAACACCCAAGTAAAAGAAGGTCAGTACGATCACGCGAGGCATTTAGAGGTGCGCCAGTGATCTAGGAATGTTCAGAGATCAAGAGCACTAATTAATCGCCGCTCAGTTGCTAAAGCTTTCGCCAGTATGAAATGAAAAGGCCATAGAACCGCCTAAGAATAAACGAGATAGAAAATAGAAGTTAGGCTAGCGGTGAGGCTAGCTGTTTTTAGCTGTTCGTCGACGTTAGCAGGTACCTTCATAGTGATCTGCTGCATAATTTTCGCCCTCTTTATCTCCAAATCGTTGACAATCGCCTTCTCGCGCTTTCTTGCTCCCTTCTGCTTCTTTCTCTGTCAAGCTACTCTCAAGCTTGCAGTGCTTCTGTATCAGGATGCCAATGAAATGCATGGGATAAATTTAAGAGTTGAGGCATTGAGGTTTTGCTTTTTCGAAAAATGTCCTAAGGCAAATTTTCAAGCGGACTTCGGGAAGAAGAGCCTCATAGTTACCAATGAAAAAATGCACATAACACTGTCAAGATGCATTTTGCAAAATGCATGAAACGTTGAGATCTGTTCTTTCAAAACAATTTTTTTTTTCAAAAACTTCGATCCTGGGACCTGGGACTGGGAATTTTCGAGCTGGGGCCAATGGAATGTATAAGAAATTTGATCATGGTCCGTAAAATAAATTCAACTGACACTCTGAATAAACAATTTGAAACAAATATTATTAGCTACTGTTTGTTTTTGCTAAGAAAAAATCATCCGAAATAGCTCCTCAAGGTGACGTCCTTCCCCAACAAAATCCAGTAGTCAAAAGGTCTAACACAGAATAAAAAAAAATTATTTTTTTTTCTGCGAAACACTTAATGTGGAGAATGTTGAAAATAACAGTCTTGATTATATTCAAATTAAATTAAAAATTCATTGAAGAACAAGACAATAACTTCTCATAATGATGTTGCCATATTTTTAGGCTTTCGTTCCTTAATCGGAAGTTAATCGCAACGGACCTGACTCGTATCGTTATACAATTATTAATGTGTTTTTGTTCCTTTTCCCCGAATCAACGTAAATTGTCTATTATTTGATAATAACAGTAAATGTAATAAAAATATGCATTATTTAGATTAGTAAAACAAAAAAACTTATTATCATGAACCATTCAATTTATTTTTTATTTTGTTTGATTTGAATATATACTAAGCTTATTTGATACCGCGTAAAAATATCCTTCCAAATCGCGTGAAAATAATTCGCGTTATTTTAAAAAAATCGCGTAAAAATAATCCGCGTTATTAAAAAAACGCGTAAAAATAATCCACGTTATTGTAAAAATTCGCGTTAAAAAAGCCGCGTATAAAAAACCGTACAAAAATAACCCGCGTAAAAAAAGACCTTAGTATAATTAAATTTGATCTAGTCTCATCAAGCATGAAAATAAATCTATGAACAATCAACAAAAGTGTTGATCTTGAGCTTGAACGACCACACATTTCGTAGTTGCTCCTCCGTAAAGGATCTGAGGTAATCAAGGTGGACAGAATTACCCTAGGATGGCTAATTCGGGATTAATTTACCATCTTCAATATACAACAATTCAGTAACTTCCGCTTTGTATAGATCGATGACGGCGCCGGCTACGTCCTTACGGCCAGTTACAATCGTTGTTGTCAGAGATCAAGTTTACCTCTGCATCTCTTGCGTCGGTTACAGAAAGTGACGAACTTTTATGCTTTTGACCGTATCAGGCTCATATATAGACTCTACTGCTCTTTTTAATCGAGCCTCGTCAGTTACCCGGCAAAATCAAGACAATTATAACTGCATAAAAGGTATCTATCCAACTTTTCTCCAACAAAGGAATTAATTTCTCAAAGTGAGTAAAAAACGCCTTTCGAGTCAAGAGAATTTAGATTACATAAATTTTGATTGAAAATATATACTGGAAAGCAATCAGAAATACTCTGTTGAAGATAGTTAAATAACAAACTGGCTCAAAACATATAAAGTTCCTTATTTCCGATACATAATGAGAACCTTGGTGCGTAACCTTCAATATTGAACCTGTGACGTGACGTGTGACGTATTGTTTCCAACAAAATCGTTGCTTGTGGGTCTCACGTTGTTAGAATCAAATTTTTGAGAGCATTTAGCTACAAATTTTATTGAAACTTCTGCTCCGATTGTTTCAAATTTAAATTATATACCAATGTGTAACATAGCGATATAACTTACCATCACGATCACCGCCGATTTCTGCCGGTCCGGTTGGATGAAGGCCACCCAAACCAGCACCGCGATCAACCCGTAGGCAGCCAGCGTTGTCAGATTGCGTGGATCGGCAAAGCCCTCCACCAGCGGAACCGTGCCCATGGTCCAATCGCAGCACAAATCGCACGGAAACAGCAACAGCCACAGATTAACGGAGGCCAGATAGTTATAGGACAGCTGCCGGGTGGGCGGTGGTGAAACTGAGGCCGGATTGTCGAATCTGGAAGTAAGAGCAAAAAATGTAACCTCATTAAATGGCTTTTTACCAGATTTTAATAGAGAAGAGTTCAGTATTATTAATAACTTTGTATATTTTCTATCATCAGAATTGTTTATTTTTTATCAGAATTCGGTACAGTTTTCATTTCTTTCGAGTGGCTATTTTCAACCCCCACGTCCAACGATAATTTATCACATTCACTCTCGATTTTCTGCGATCTCTCGTCGTACTTTTCTTCCTCGGGTTCCTCTACAATGTAGGCGACTTTTTCCTTTCCTAAGTCACTTGAATTCCCATCCACAACTTCTTGTTCTTCAATGCGAAGCGTCGGGAAAGTTTCCATTTCGATTTCCTCAACTTCCTCGATAACCGGTAGAACAACGATCGAATCCAGCAGCTGAGGGTACGTGCCAAAGATGGACGGGGCAAGCTCCAGGTGATGGTAGTGGTGATCAAGGGCAGATGGAAGAATCACCCGAGGAATCTGCCCTGTCCAGGGAAAGGGCCAATACTCCAAGAAATCGTCTTCGGTGGCGGCCGGAGCGGATAACGCAAAGCGATGGTTATCCATTGGGTGAGAGCAGAAGTGTTTGACTCAGTAGAGTATAATTAAAAATACTCTGCAAAAGAATTTCACAAGAATTTCTGACACAAACGCGGTTAGGTTGTGAGTAGGATGATATGGGCACAAACCAACGCATTCTTTGATCGGTGGCGATTATTGTGACACGTGGATCGGTATCGAGATTCATTCAACTTCTGTCTAGAAGGACTGACAACTTTTTATTGATTTGTAATCCGATTAAAATCCTAAAATTTTTGCTCAAACCATGCTTCAAGCATTCGTTTATTTTTCCTATTACATTTTTTAGTCATCTTCATCACCCCTTTTTTATTTTAAATTAATTAGTTATTACCCAATTTTTGAATATAAAATTTTGCTTTTTTTCTCCGGGAACCGCGCAAAACTATGAACTAAACCAAGCAAAAAGAAAAGTTCAGTCCGTGAGAGTAAAAAATTCTTACTCTACAGACGATGGGCGAGTGTCGGCGGGTGGGTTGAAGAAAAATCCGACGATGGATATTTTTTATTGTCCTGAAACTGTTTTCGAACTCTTTTGACACGCTATCGTGTGCCATTTGTTGCTTCTTGTCGATTTCGTGCAGCAGCTGCTCTGCGCCGGACCGTGTTTGATTGGTCCAATTGGCGGCTGTTTGGAATGAAAAGGATTGCCTGTCAGGCGATAAGTCGACTGGCCTGTCGACCGCGAGCGAGTGGGAGAGAAAGAGAAGATGGCTGCCAGTTTACATTTAGCTGTAAATTGGCTGATTGACATTGGCGTTGGAAGCGGTGTGTAGAGCGGAACTTTCTGGTAAAATTAAATCAGCAACTATTTACCCTGTTGAATTGTTGATGAAACGTCGTCGCGTGGTTAATTTGTGTGAATTTGGAAATGGTCGATTTGAGTTGATTGGTTTACTGAAGTACCTTCCACCGATTGTATCAACGGTAATTACCGAATGATGCATGTAATTGAGTTACTACAATGTGTGTACGAGTAGCACCATAATATTATTTTTACAGTTGTAACAGCAAACCAAACCAACAAAAGTAATTAAAATGTATCACCTCCAGTAGGGCCAGACACTGGTGATGCTCTTTTGCTTTAAACTTTAAACCATTTATCTACCATCTGATTGAGCTGTCAATTTCATTCGCGCGCAATTCCGGTCACATCATTAAGCTCGTAACATCAGCAGCAGCGCCAAGATTTACCTAGTCCGTTTGCTTTCTTAAAATAGCTATCAAAAGCACAACACGCATATCCGGCAGGCAGCACGAGGAACGTTGATCGAACGATTTTCCTCCCTCATCGTGCTCTGCCAGCGTCAATCCCGCAATTTCCAATTACGGTGTCATTTTCAGAACCCAATAAACAAACATATTAAACTACATAGTTACGTCGTAATACGAAATTGATTGGAAATATCATTTTATTGGAGCAACATTATGCTTCACCCGGCGCGCCGCACCGCTCCGTGTCTCCTAGAACCAGCAGTCCAACAGCCAATTCCGGCCGTGTCATATTTTTCCAAACATAATATGAGACAGTAGGGGACTAAAACCCGACAAATGTGTGTTGGGTACGGTTGAATGCATAGGACTATAGGGCCGGGCCTGGGTATATCGAAAAGCCATGCTCCGGTTCTTCGATAGGTAGTAGAGATATGGAAGATACTCGAACGCGCGGCGCTACGGCAACCATAACATAACTCCTTCTGCTTTATGGCAGTTCTTGCCTCTGTGAGAGTGCGGATCGGACGGGAACAGTCTGCGGAAGTCTGCTCATGACATCGTCGTCTCGAAGGAGAGGAACGACGTCGTTGTCGTCGGAACAAGTCTTTCGCAGTAACATTCGCCAGAACGGAGAGGGGATTGCATTCCAGCAGTTATGTAAGCTAGCAACTATGGAATGAATGCTCTAAGGGATGGGCAAAATTATTAACTTTTATGCTAGTTTTATATGTGTGTGTACTTCGTTCGTGTGCGAACCCGGAGAATGTTTGCTGTGCTGTGTGTGACGCTCTAGGTATGGTGGTGCTAAAGTTGATGACTTTGTTCGTTCCCGGCTTGCGCCGCTATGGGTCTCTATTATTTATTGGATCGATTTTTGGCATAATGAACTGAAACATTCCAATGTTTCGAACGCATCCTTCAGAATCTCCGCTTTTGCTATTAACTGTACGTTACCATATCTGCTGTCAGAATTTAAGCTGCTCTGCACCGGAGTGGGTCAGAGTGCAGACGATCTCGAAACCCATATAATTTCGACAACAGACGAGATAATCGAAAAATATCGTTGAGGGTTATGGAAGGTTAAAGAAGGATAAGCGAGCGCATCGAACGCTGGAACGATGATTTTACTTTCGAACATTGGTTGCCCATCAAATTGATGAGAAGCACAGTTTATACCAGTTGGATACAGCCGGGTTTTATGGGGAATTTTTTTCCTATGATGAGAGAAGTCGTTCTTCAGTCGCTCGGTTTTCTGGCTAAGAATGCAAATTTTCCGCTACAAGGTGGTCGACTCGGGTGGAAAATTGCACCGAGAAAATAGAAATATTTTCGATCATGTGACTTTTTGCCGGACAATGAACAGGAAATTCTCGATCGGAATTTAAATCCAACATATGCACCAAAGATGTTTAATAGAACCAGGTCACTCGAATATCCTGTTAATGGATAAACGAACACAAGAGATTAATGCCTCTAAAAATATTGAAGAAAGTTTGTTAGGTCAATATTTCTGGATGCTGTGATTGAAGGTTTGGAACACATAAAAAAAAATTATTCTATAATGTCAGTGATTGAGCTCAATTCGGGATTATTTTCTGTTTTGAAATTATTTGACGATTGCCAGAGATTCCAAGTATAGTTTAGATTTTTTTTCTGGGATTTTGAAATGTTATCAAAGATTGTGTACCTAGTTTGAGCCTGTGTTGGCAATCAAATCATACTTAATTCATCTTAAGGAGTCTCAGCGGTCTTTAGTGATTCTGGAAACGAATTTGGAATTGAAGATATTTTTTTAAACCTTTTTCGAACTTCAACAGTCTGTTTCAGCTATTTCGAGCTTCTTTGAAATTTAATTCTGTCGTTCTCTGGGATTTTTTTTTTAAATTAATCTCTCTGAATTCATTTTTCGGTTATTAGTTAATATTTTTTCGGTTATTAGTTGATATTTTTAAGTTTTTTTTTTTATGATTCTGAGATCAATTTGGAATCAAGTTTCTCAGTTTTTTTTTGCCTCCAGACTCAATTTTTTAAAGTGTTCTCAAGCAGTGTTTATCTACGTTTACCTTTGCAGACTTGAAGAATTGTATGTTCCGATTTTGAGTCGAATTTGATACGGAATTTGCTTGCAGCCTTCACAAACGCCTAGGAGCTTTTTTAATTAAAATTCCAGTAGGAAATCGTTTTTTTAACCTTTTTCTGATCTGTTTAGGTCTTTACAATCTAGAGTTTCTAGGTTGAATTCTGTCAATTTTTGGAAAGAATTTTGAATAATACCGATTTTTTTGGGTTTCCGAATTTTTTGAACGATGATTCCTATGATAACATTTTTAACGTTTCTGGTCTGTTAGGTTTTTTTGGTGTTTCTAGGCTTATCTTCTTCTTCTATACCTATAAAAATGCAGTCCGGTCTGTCTGTCTGTCTGATCCATACAGGCTCGGAAACTGCCGAACCGATCGACGTGAAAATTTGTATGTAGGGGTTTTGGAGGCCGAGAAAGGTTCCTATGATGGTTTGAGACCCCTCCCTCTTCTGGAAGGGAGGGGTCCCATACAAACGAATTACAAATTTCTGCACATCTCAAAAACTAACTAAGCAAATAGAACCAAATTTGGCAGGTGGATGTTTTTAGGGGTAACAAATATATCCAAAATGGTGTGACACCCCGCCCTCATCTACAAGGGAGGGGTCCCAAATAAATGTAACACGAATTTCGCACAGCTCGAGAACCAATCAAGCAAATATAACCAAATTTGGCAAGTGAATGCTTTTAGGTGTAACAAACATGTTCATAATGTTTCGACACCCTTCCTTCTTCTGACATATCTCCAAATACCATTTCGAAATCTAAGATGGCGACTTCCGGTTTCTGAAAAACAGCGGCAAATGACCAAATACACCCAATATGGGTATTTCCGGAATTGTTATGATGCACTGAAGTCACAAATCGACCTATCGACCTCAGACAACATTTTGAATTGGAAGATGGCGACTTCCGGTGTCTGGAAAACAGCCAAAAATGTCAGAATACCACCCAATATGAGTGTTTCTTTAACCAGAATGACGCTCAGGGGTCAGAAATTGTCTCCAAATGCCATTTTAAAATTCAAGATGGTGACTTACGGTTTCTGAAAAATAGCCTGAAGTGACCAAATACCACCCAATATGTGTATCACCGGATCCAGAATGATGCAAGGAGCTAAAAATTACCCTCAGACACCAGTTTGAATTGTAAAATGGTAACTTCTGGGAAACAGCCGAAAATAACCGAATACTACTACATATGGATATTTCCGTAATCGAAATGATGTATAGAAGCCAAGCATTGACCCTGGACACCATTTTGAATTCGAAGATGACCACTTTCAGTTTCTAAAAAACAACGAAAATAACTGAAATGCATTCAATATATTTCCGGAATAGAGGTGATGTACAAAAACCAAAAGTCGAAAATGTTGTCATTCCGATAAAACCAATCATTTCAAATGATATAAACTATCATTTTTTTATACCGTTTGAAACGGTTTATTTAGTACAGCGTTTCATGATTTATTTTAGTTCGATTTGGAATTATTTTTATCATTACTAACTTTTTTAGTCATTTTCACGTGATTTAAAACCTAATTCGGGCGTTTTCTGAGGTTAAATTCTTCGTTTGATTTCTCTGACCTATAAAAGCGTTTTTGCTTATTATCTAGCTTAATTTTGGAATCCTCTCGTTGCACGATTTGTTTTACCTTGAGAAGTGGTTCGAGTTCTAAGCATAATTATGAATCAACTTGGCTCTGACTTTTGCTAGCCTCTAGAAAGATTCCATTCCTCAATTTTAGATTATTCTTTTTAAGAGATTTTTTGGACTTTGAAACCCTTTTCAGTGATTTTGCACTACGTTGGATATCACATTATTTTGTGACCCCTTCTGGTTCTGAGATAAATTTAGAATTAATTTTTTGGTTTTAATGGCCTCAGGAGTAAATTTTTCTAGATGTCCCCAAGCAATAATGTTCCTCAAAAACCTTTGCTAATATAAAAAACATTTTTTAGCCTTTTGAATTTATTTTTGTCGGTTTTGAGAAATAATATTATTAATTCAGTCATGAAGGGTTTAGCCGTTTAGTAATGATTTCTAGGATAGCAATTTTTTTACGTTTCGAATTTTTGGAAGTGTTTTTGGCGGTTCTAAGATTAAAATTAAAGCTAAAATAAAATCCTCTAATTGACTTTTCCAGCGTTTTCAGAAGTGATTCTTCAACAACTTCTAATTTAAGATTTTATTCGTTTGATTTGCTTGCCTTTTAAGGCAATGTTTTGATTATTTCAAAGCTACTAAATGATCAATAAATTTATTCTCGTGACTTTTTAATTTTTCAATTTTGTTGTTTGTTGTTCGCGGTAAGGAGAGGTTTCGGTACGCTAACGTGTCGCGATACCTACATACCGCTGATGGGACTGCCATCTGAGGTGTAGCTGCCGGGATATAGCACTTCATGATTCAGCCGCCCGGTCCGGGTCAGACGCTGTTGTACGCCGCCCCTAACAGCCGCGTACGGTCCCCCTTCACAGTCAGCATACGACCAAAGTTTCCACTGGGGGTTGGTCACCTAATCTCCGCTAAGGTTACTCGTATCTTGGTCGGCATCTCGTGGAGGTTGAGATAGGAGTTGCTTGACAAAGGTGAGTGACCACATTATGGTCTCAAGTTACACGTTGACATTCACAGAAAAATTTATAGATAAAAACCGATTTTGAGAAGGGGTGTATCATGCAAAAACTCTATTTCGTCTTATCCAACGTACAGATAAAAATCGCAGTATCTAGCCTTTTTTTCTTTAAAATTTTAACTGCAACTTTGATGAAAATTAGAAAAATATTTCTATCATCCAACTGTTATGTGGATTGATCGAGAAACCAAATATGCCAAAGGTAACACCTTGTTCTATGAAACAATCTTGCTGGAGACATTGAGTCTAACAAATGAATTGTTCACAGTAAAATCTAGAACGATCATGATTTGTCGAGTTAAGACCACTGTGCACTGTGGGATTTTCAAATATCCAATAACCATTTCCATCAATTGTAAATGACATGAGATATAATATTTGGAATGTGTAGAAAATATTTAGGAAGTTATTTCATGAAATAATGGTTGAAAAACTTGCTTTACAATAAAAAAATATATATATGAAGAAAAAATAAATAAATAAATACAATAAATATTTCGTTTTTTGTACTTTACGACCTTCAAAAAGGCATTACTCAAACATGTACTGTACGACGATTCTGAAAATTTGACAAGAAATTCAGGACGTCATAAACACCGTGCGAGGCTTTCCTGCTTCGGTTTTTTACTTCTCCTCTTCTGGTTATCTTACGACCTTTGCAAAAAAGGTTAGGAGAAATTCCTTTTCGCTAGACATAAGAACACCCTTCGACGGGATCTTCAGCTTACCCTTATCTGGGGCAAGAAGGAAAAAATGTAAATGTATAAATGTAAACGCTTTATTTTCCCCTCCCGCTCTTCGTACGCGGGACATGCCGAAAGATCCTGCCGAGAGCCCCCACAATAAAAACCCTTTTCAGTGTCCTCGTTGCAGGCGGTCTTCTCCATTTACCGTATCCTGCTTTGTAGTAGACTGTATGACCCAACTGCTTGCAATTCTGGCAGTACATGGTCCACGGTATAGAAAGGCGTACAGGCAGAGGAACCTTGTCCAAAAGGATAACAAGCAAAGCAAAGCAATGCCTTGGTGCTACATTCCGATTCGGAACTTGACCTTTTGTTTTTTATACGCAGACTTCGCAGCCGACTGTTTGGCGGGGCCAGCGCTACGATCCCTACTGACACTAACAGTCTCTCCCAAGCCGAGACTCGAGTCTACAACGACTGGCTTGTTAGGCCAGCATCGTACCTCGAGACCATCTGGGAATACAGATCCAGGAAAGTCACCTGTAAGAAATTTCTTTTTCCTGCTTCGATGGAATTGCCTTCAATCCAGTATCTTTACATTTTGCATCACGGGAATTTTAAAACAGACCACCTCATGACGCAAAATGTCATCGAAAGTGAAATTCCCTGCAGTAACCATACCGTCGATCTCTACATCCTTGGAAGGATGTACCCGCAATACTCACTTGTGAAAAGCTCGCAGCCAGCAATCGCGTTTGTTTGCTTCAAGCTATTTACGACAACCCTGGTGATTGCGGCTACGCCCGGAAACTTTTTTGCAAGGTCTTTGCCAATTTGAAAAATGTTCAAAGGTTATTCATGGGTCGGAAGAAGATAACTTATGGACTTTTTGAGGCATCTGATTAGGCTTTTAATCGTACTTCCCGAACTTTTGGTACTGGGCTAGGTTCAGGGGAAGGTAGAGGGGAACTGATGGAAGGGATTGAAATCTTCTCCCCCATTTGTATTAATATCCAAGAATAATTCCACCTGCTTATTATTCATGATATTCAATCTATTAAATTATTAGGTGATTTAATAACACATTAAATATATTTTTACAATTAGATGAAGTCAATACGATAATCGATAACCGTAGCTGCTGTGGTGGCATAGGGAATATGCTTCGACTGGTGGACGGTACCAAAAACATGCACAATGCACAAAATCCTTACCCCCGCTGCTGGACGGCTATTGTCTAATCATCGCCGGTACCGAAAAACAGAAGCGGTACACATACTGTCTGAATAAAAGGCGGTATTGTTTTTTCGAGCGAGCAAAATGCTGACGGAACATTATAAGAACGACACAGATTAAAATAATGATTTTTTTTCTATTTTTTTTGTTGTGCTTTATTTTCTTTTTCCAACCATAAAGCCACATTTGCACAAGTTTTTCTGAAAGCCTAATCAATAATGTTTATTAATATAATACACTTAATAGTTATTCTTTTACACAGTGCAATAATTTTTTTGGCCTTGGGTATGATTTCTGATGTATTTTCATGCAAAAACAAATTTCCCTGAATTTGGACAAATTTCACCTTAAGGGGCAACAATAGCGCCATTTTGATTTTTTGAGAAATCCGAAAATTTCAATGTTTCTTCGACGCCATTTTGTTTTGAAACTTTGGCCCTGAAATTCAAAATTTTAAGCGTTTGTCTACATTATAGCATTTTCTCACCCAAATTAAAAAAACAGATCTTATATGAGCATGAGCATGAGCATGAGCATGATTGACCGCCCGCGGCTGCTACTCCGTTATTTCCAGATCAGCAGTAATTACACAGAGAACCAATAGATGATGCTTGGGACCAACATGCATCCTCAATGTGTAAAAACTGGTGACCTTAATCTGTTTATCCCTTTCCGACCGGGCTCATATGAATGCGTAGATAGAAGGTTACTTAAACTAAACCTTCTCTTTCGCTTTTTGAAAGTCTTATTCATTGTTTTATTGCTCACAACGCTAGTGTCAACATCGCAGCTGCTACGAAAAATAAGAAACCGAAGCAAGCAAGTGTTTTTATATAGGAATTACTTTGATTTAAGTTTTGTTATCCGTCATTTTTTACCTAAACAATTTTGTGGGCTCGGTCGGAAAGGGTTATTAGGCAATACCAGCGCCGGCCGCATCCGAATGCAGGTCAAAGAAGGAGTTTGTATAGGCAAATGTTGACGTGATACTCGCTTTATGGAAGCCGAGAACACCTCTGCACTTCCACGAGAAATCACTGGGATGTTGAAGAAAGGGCAAGGAATACAGCAGAATTCGTTTTGGTAAACGACGCGCTGATTTCGAGCGTCGGGTTCTTCAGAACAAGTGTCGCGCCAACAAGTTCATTACATACGCCTCGATATTCATAATGGGATTCGAACTTATTCAGTTTGACAATGTAACACCGCAACAATAAATCGTACGCAAGGATACTGGATCTTTGACCGAATTGAGACAACTTCAAATGATCGGATATCTCCTCGTAAGATGATCCTCTTTATATTTATCTTATAGTTGTTAAACAGATCTTTTATCGGACAAAAACTGAGCTCAAAATGGTGATTCTTCATAAACATTTTTGGTGTGGTTTTGATTCATTTCACAAAGCAAAATATTATTATATAAGTAGGGCCCATATAATTGGCTCCGTAAAACAATAATTTGTGTTTTGCCTTGTCAAATAAATGATGTGTGAACAAAAAAAAAAGAAATATGTAGAGCATTAATAGATCTGCTAATGTTTAAATGTGGCAGTCAAATTATGTCCTATATGGAGGAGAAAAGTCTCAGAAATCGATTAGTAGGTGTCTGATACACGTGAAATGTCAGCAGAATGTCAATTTTTTCCCGATTCCCCTACAATACTGAAATAAGTTTATCTCGACGTAAGATTAACTTATTTGAAATCTGTTTATTGTAATACTAGACTGCCCCGCCTATTTTTGTGTTTAATTTAATAATTTTCAACATTCCAAATTCATTGATTTCTTGCGATTTGTTTATATCGTTGAAATTATTGGTTTTATCGGAATGACAACATTCTCGACTTTTGCCTTTAGTACATCATATTTTCGTTGTTTTCCAGAAACTGAAAGCGGTCATCTTCGATTTCAAGATGGTGTCCAGGGTCAATGCTTGGCTTCTATATATTATTTCGATTACGGAAATATTCATATGTAGTAGTATTCGGCTGTTTCCCAGAAGCTGCCATCTAACAATTCAAAATGGTGCCTGAGGTCAATTTTTAGCTCCATACATCATTCTGGTTAAAGAAACACTCAACAACAACACATTGGATGGTATTTGGTCACTTTAGGCTATTTTTCAGAAACCGGAAGTCAGCATCTTAGAATTCAAAATGGTGTCTGTGGTCGATTCTAGCTCCTGTGTATCATTCTGGTATCGAAGCATCTCATATTGGATGGGAATCGGCCATTTTTGGCTGTTTTTTAGAAACCGGAAGTCGCCATCTTGGATTTCAAAATGGTATTCAGAGACAATTTCTGGCCTCTGAGCGTCATTCTGGTTGAAGAAACACCCATATTGGGTGGTATTTGGTCATTTTCAGCAGTTTCCCATTCACCGGAAGTCGTAATCTTACAATTCATAATGTTGTCTGAGATCGATTTGTGGCTTCAGTGCATCATTACAATCCCGGAAATACCCATATTGAGTGTTATTTGGTCATTTGCCACTGTTGTTTAGGAACCGGAAGTCGCCATATTGGATTTCAAAATGGCATTTGGAGACAATTTCTAGCCTCTGAGCATCATTTTGGTTGAAGAAACACCCATATATGGTTGTTTTTGGATCATTTTCGGCAGATTTATGCTCTAAGAAAAAAAATATTTCCAGTATGAAAAATATAGATAGACACTATGAAATTTAGAACTTAAAAGAGAGCTCAACACTGTTTTCAAGGCAACTTGAATTTTCAGGAAGGAAAAATAACAAGCTTATGATGATTAACTTTCAAAATTCATAAATTTTCCAATTGTTCAAAAATCAGAAAATAAACTCTAAATTCGAAATTTTTATTTAAAAAAATTGATTTTTTTTAAACTTGAAGTTAATCCATAATTTCTGATGGAAAGTTTAGATTGGAGGACATTGAGATAAATTTGGTCATAAAAATTGGGTTTTAAGGCATTTTTTTGAATTTAAACTTTTTTAAGGAGAATAACGGATGACAACTAAATATTTGGATTTTTTGATGCGAACAAATTCAGCAACAAACACGCTCAGAGAGAATTGAGAATATTTTTGTTTGAAATTAAATTTTCATTCATATGAAAGCTCTCTCTCTCCTCTTCAGTATTTTCGTTTCTGCATGTACAGTTCTGTTCAAAATGGCGTCGAAACAGGAAACGTTGCGCAAGAGCATTGTACAGTTCCAACCAGGCTTGTAAACGGTCACCATTTTCATTTGATCTCGCTTCCTTAGCGTGCGTCACAGTCGGCTTTCGCTCGTAAATGTAAAATAACCAAACCATCGCCGCTCAGCTCACAGAAAGAAAAGGATAGTCAAACGACACTTGCGTATCAAAGAGATGCACACTGTCAATCGTTTAGCGATGTTATTTCGGCCTATTTCTATCTACTTCGTTCATTTATGTTGAGAAATAATATTACAAGATCAATGATATAAATAATTTCCAGAATACACGCACTCAATGTGCGTAATTCTCATTTCTAGGAAAAATGTCAAAATACGATTGAGGAAAACAATGTCGTGATGGCGATACTCATTTGACATGTTTGTTTAAGAATGTATTCAGACAGCGAGCCTTGGTAGCGTCAGAGGAAGAAGAAGACGATTATCGCAGTGAAAAGTGGTTCTACCGTGACCATTTCGAAGCCTGGTTCTAACTGAACTGCACAAAAATTTTGGCAAAAAGTTTGCGGTAAACCATTTTGAAAGCGAAAATCTTACGGTTTCGACTAGCCCTCGACAATAATACACCAGGAAGGTAGTGTAAGACTGGTCAGAGTTTTGGACAAAAAAGGACTTTTCCTTCTTGTCTATATCATGGTTCAAGCCTAGTGGTTTGGTTATCAATCAAGATGTGTACCAGAACGAATTTTTGAACAAAATTTTGATTCCATTTCTTCAAAAACACCATACCGATGAAAGTTATGTGTTTTGGCCAGATAAAGCTTCATCACATTACGTCAACAAGGCACAAACGTTCATGAACAACCACTCGAATCCATTTGTACACCAAATACGCAACCCAACAAACAAACAAAATTTGAGTTGTTTGGCGTATAAAAACAACTGGAGAACAAGGCACTGCAAACAGTTGATTTGTAGAATCAAAAGATGCATCCGAAAAGTGGACGTGAATACCGTACAGCGCTCTTGTTTCGGTTTCTTGACAAAGCTTCGTCTATCAAACGATTCAGGCGTATCTCAAATATTCATTTTTTTTGGTTATAATGAATTCTTCGAGTGCAATAAATCAGCTTCTGTTCTAGTACATCGACACATTTTTTGACAGCATGAGAATAAAATTTCAAATTCACCCTCACCCGTTAACATTCCTGTGATGTAATATGATTTTTAAAATAATTTCAAATCATAAAGCGCTAGTTTATCAACACTCCGTTTTTGAGATATTTCAAAATCAGTTTTAAATTCGATTTTTCAAGAAAAATATGTCTTTTTGTAAGTTATTTATGATTCTCTTAAGTCAACCAAAGATTCATAGAAATGCATGATTGATATTACACAATTTAATCTTCGACAACTCGTTCATAAAAAGTTTTTCTACACAACTGAAGATGTCTGAGCTACAAAGCTTCAAATAAAGTATATGATAAGATACACACACCCTCTTTAAAAAGCACTTTGAGGTCTAAAAAAATCCTCCACATGTGAAAACTATTCAGTTTGCTCATGTGCTAAGCTTCACTCAAATAAAAAAACGGTACACGAAATTGTTGCGTATTTTCAGATCATTTCGCATACATTTCCTCAAACGACACAAAGCGTCAACAAAGATGTGCTCCTCTTTCTGCTAATTATCTTGTAACGACAAAAAGTGTTGAATTTATTACTATACAAATAGTTAATTAAATGTAACATTTATGCAAAGACTCGCCCTTAAAATTACCTTTTCACTAGGGCTTATCAAAATTAGTAATCCAAATGTAGCAATTAAAAGGACCAGCCCAAAATCAATGAGAAACGTGTACTGTGAGAGAAATTTTGAGATCACAACTTTCACCCCCCACCCTGGGACCGTCTGCTGCCGCCCTTTTCGTTAATTATTGGCCAGCAACCGCAATATTTTAAGTAAACAACAACATTCCGGCACATGTTCAGCCAATTGTTTAAAGATAAAGCCGTCGTCCTGGTCTGGCTGGTTTACCCCCGGTTTTATGGTGGTGGTGGTGGTGGTGGGACAGGAAGGAACACCTCCGACTTGTGGTTGGACAGATGACACCACTCGCACTCGGCCCGTTCATAATGGGTCCACTACTGCCGTGTGCTGTAAATAGGTACAAGCTTGTATGCACACAACACAACCCGCTTAACGGTGGTGAACAGAAGAGAATCCTTCCGTGCATCGTGTCGTGTGTATCGTAGTCAATAAGCAGAGGAAAAATGTGTACCTCCAAACATGTGAGCACTCTCATTTCCGGATCAGACAGTTTACAGTCAGTTGGGGTAATAGTGGCACTTCACCGTGGCGTAGTGGTATTACTGTGTGTTGAGAGTATGTGATATTCGAGTAGGTATGCTGCGAGGTGGAAAGTCTACGGCGATGGCGACGGCGCCGACGGCGGTGGTGGCGGATGCTTCTAGTGCAGTTTCAGATGTGTAGGATGGTGTGTAGGTTGGCAACACTCGACCATTGACCATAATCCTAATTAAATTCTGCTGCTTGCTGGCTGTCAGATACACGCTACCGTGACCACCATCCCCGACGCCAGCCTGCCACGAAGATTGGGAGAAGCAGAAAGTTGCATAACAACCTAGCGTCTGACATGTGAACGCAACGAGCGAAGGAAGGAGGTGCTGGGTTTGGGTTGCGGGGGCGCACCTTAAATTTGTTATTACACACGAACCGTTTCCAGATGTGGTTTGCAGAGCTACAACTACATCAACAGCGAGTACCGAGCATCCAACTGATATCATTGTTGTTTATGGACTGCTGCTGCTGCTGCGGCTGCACTTCGACCGAATCCGGACCAGAGACATACCCTGCAGGGCGGTCTCTATTTGCGCATATCTTCGGTTTCGATTTATGCAGTTCATCCACAAGGATCGAGACGATGCTAGCAGGAAAATTTTGTTGGTACAAGCGAATCTGCTCCTGAAGTAGAGCGGTGCAGAGCGGGACAGAACGATGATATTGCTGACGACGACGACGACGGCGGCGGCAGTGACTACGCAATGCAGGGATTACGGTTTTTGAAACCAGTCAGACAGAAGGGCTGTATTTTACGGCTCATCCGGTCGGTTGGACAGTTCCCTATCAATGCGCCAAAAGGATTCGAAACCATTTAGCGCCTGTCGAGAGGGATCGCAGTCAAATAGCGCTGGGGAAATGGTTTGGAATTTACCTAAGCTGCTTTCGGTGGAAAAATTACCTTTTGCATTCGTTACTAGATATTTTGAATGGCAAAAAATCGAACGTACAGTCATTCCCAGTCCTGCGAGGGCCACTTATCACAAATCGACTGTGCGAATACTGTAAATTTGAAGTAGTTTTCCATTAGACGGAGGTAAACACGTATCGCTCTGAATAGGTGCAGTAAGTTGTTTGTATGCCGGTGGATTGACAGCCGCACGCACCACGCGGTACCAAGTTGTGTCTACGTGGTTGAAGCCTATTTCGTGGATGCCAATGTACCACCCACAACAGGATGTTTGTAGAATTCAAGATAGCTATTTGCTCGCTTTTAGATCGATATATAATCCACCGGCATCACATTTAGCTTGATTTTATTTCGAGTAACTGAACTTGGATCAAGAAATGAAATCGAATACTAAGAAGCGAAACTCCTCGTTAAAACAAAGTGCCTGCGTCATTTCGTTAGAAATGCCGAAAAGTGGGTCGCAATCTAATTGACGTTTAAGGCAATTAAATTTTGCTCCATCTAGGGCGGACTAGCAGGTTCAAATCGCATGGAACGCTGTCGAACCGTTCCATCATCATCATCGTCTCTACGCATCCTACCTAAAGCTTAAACCTTCTTCTTTATTAGCAAAAGTCAGTAAGTCACGACCGTGCATAACTTTCCGTTCTTCCACCCCAGTTTTCCCATCCGAAGAATTTTACCCTCCTTGCTTTTGCTGTCAGCAAGATGTCATCGTACGGAACGTAGATCCTTCTTAACATGAAGGATTAGTTTAGCAGCGTCGATGAACCAGCAATGGGTTGCACCCTCGTCGAAAAATATTGAAAATAATTTATAGACTAAATCATCGTCAGAACGAAAAATGGAAGGAGACATTTTGATGGTAATCAATCCGAATGCTCAACTAAAAACGATCGATAATTGATGCACTTACCTGGTGAATACCGGCAGCTGGGAGCCCATAATTTGCAATCGAACAAAAAGGAGTGCCACCGTCGCTACGCACAGGACAGCCAGTCTCCGGGTGGCCTCGTGTGGCCACCACCCGCTAGGCAGGGCCAGCGATTTTCCGCTCATCACGGATCGGGCCAGGTGATAGATGTCGCCGAGGCTGATCTGTAAGAAGAGAGAGAGAGAGGGTCAGTTAGTGAGTGAGAAAGAAGGGTTGAAAGGAACTGTTTGAGTGACGAAGGATTCTTGGTATTTGCGGTTGCGCTCTCAATGTTGGGTCGGGTTATTCGATTGAGGTTTTTATTGTTTAGGATTGGTGCCGTTAGGAGATACCCTTGTTGAATACATTATTGGTAAGCCTTTGGTTGAAACACTTTATTAGACGAGGGTATGATTAGCGTGAAATACGTTTGCGCAAAACATCGGAGCTGAATAAGTATTTTTTTACAATCGTAAAACTTTTACATTTGTTAATTTGTATTTCTTTTTCTTATTAAAGAAAGAGAAAGGAACATATATAACTATGAGTACAAAAGTATCAAATATATTAAACGTATCAAGAATGTAACTGTTGAATGTATAAATTAAATGTAAATTTCTAACACAATCTCCGCCATAAACTACAAAAAATAAATATATTCAAGAAAATGGAAATTCTTGCTCATATCTTCTTCATAATTGATACTACTAAGAGCTGAGAAAAAATTATTCAAGATACATTTAAAAAACTTAATGATCAACATAATATCCAACCGAAACAAATGGAAAAAACGAAAATAATAACATACAGAATAAATGAGACAAAAATTACAAAATTGGCAATAATGAAACAGCAATGATCCAAATAAACTTGAAAATAAAAATAAATTTGTAGATCCACTCAAGAAGGCCAAGTCCAACTGTCGAAACGTCGGACAAAAAACATTTTGATCCCCCGTTAAGACTGGAAAGCCGGATTTCCCAATAGACTTCACGTTACTGTTGTTTTTTGACATGATGACATGAAAAAGTTTTTATTAGAAAAACTTTTTTTCCTTAATAGTTCCTATTTTGAATTGTTCAGAATATTTTAAGGTAAGAAAATTGTCCATCTAAAAATTTTAAGTTTGAAAAATATTTAAAATGAAAGTTTTTTTTTATCATTTTTTGTCTTTAAAGTAAATTTTTCAACACAGGTTTTACTCTCAAGTTCTGACCTCTGGGCATCATTCTGGTTCCGGAAACACCCATATTAGAAACCTAGAAGTTTCCAACTTAAATTTAAAAATGGCGTCTGGAGTCGAGTTTTGGCTCTTGTGCACTGACCCAACCATTTTAGGCTGTTTTACCGGAAAACCTGGTTGAAATGTCTGTTTAACTTGTATGAGAGACCTCCCTCCTCTTCCAGCGTACGGAGGAGTGTCAAACCACCATAGAAATTTGTGTTTGATTTGTATAAGAGCCCTCCCATCCAGAGGTGGGAGGGAGTCGAACCACCATGAAAATATTTGTTGCTCCCAAAAACCTTCATATGCCAAATTTGGTTCCATTTGCTTGATTAGTTATTGAGTTGTGAAAAAACTCGAGTTTCATTTGTATGAGCCCTCTCTTCTAGACTGCCTCTTCTGGTGTCGAACCACCATAAAAATTTTTCTTGCTTTCAAAAACCTCAACATATCAAATTTGGTTCCATTTACTTGATTATTTCTCGAGACGTGCAGAAATTTGTGTTTCATTTGTATGGAACCCCTCTCTTCCAAAAGAAGGAGGGGTTTCGAACCATTATAGAAATATTTGATACCCCTAAAAACATTCATCTGCCAAATTTGGTTCCATCTACGCGGTTAGTTCTGGAGATGTGCAGAAATTTGTGTTGCATTTGTATGGAACCTCTCCCTATCAGAAGGGGGAGGGGTCTCGAACTATCTTAGTTAGCTTTCTCGGGCCTCAAAACCTCTATATACAAAATTTCACACCGATTGGTTCAGTAGTTTCCAACTTTATATGGATCAGACAGACAGACAGAGCTGCATTTTTATATGATTAGATTTTAGACCCGTATTTTTTTCGTTTGGCCCTTAGGGTAATAAGTATAATTGGGGGTTCTATCATGGAGTTGCCCTAAAAACTGACTTTTTCCAAAATCTTCACCTTTAAAAAATTTGCAATATTTGAGCCATTTAAGCGGTTTTAAATCTTTTAGCACCAAATTAAAGTCAGATTTTGGGCCTTTCAAGGAAAAATATGCCGTTTTGGAAGATTTAAAATTCAGGAAAATCGTTTGAAACTCTTCAATTGCAGTAGCTTTTGAGTCATTCCATGCTACTTCGCACATTGATCCTGATCGACCATTTCCGATTTCGCTGAAACTTTTCACAGTTGTTTCTTTTTGATAAAGAAGTCATTTCATGATATCAGTTCTTCATGTAGACTCGCGACTGCTGCTTCAAAAGGGCCTATTCAAAATGGGGACTTATAGGTAAAAATTTCTAAATCAGGAAAACGACATGTTTGATTGCAATGGTGTCTTTAGCAAAATACGTATAACTTGGTTACCGTGTGCGTTCGTTTTATTTTTACAACTTTCTAATAACACGCCAGTGAGTAACGAATATTCCATTTCAACAGGGCCAGTATAAAAATGTTCGATTATGGTACAAAAACAGTGCGTTGGATTGGTATCATGCTCTTAGTGATAAATGTTCAACATTGTTATGTGTAGCTAGAAAAAAAACACCCAAAAAAAAGTTCAGAGTGAAAATGTCAAAATACTCGAACGTTGATAGCTTTTTTGTTTTTCATTTTAACATCACCAAACTTTGACAGATAGTAGAACATATTGTCATCTTCAACCTACAACTTTTCTGAAGACACCACTTCATTCAAATTAGCCGTTTTTCTGTTAAAGAAATATTGATCTATCAGTCACCATTTTGAATAGGCCCTTTTGAAGCAGCAGTCACGAGTCTACATGAAGAACTGATATCATAAAATGACCTTAACTATTAAATCAAAAGAAACAACTGTGAAAAGTTTCAGCGAAATCGGAAACGACATGCCAAAAAAATATTTTTTTTTGACTTTGTTCTCTATACTGGAATTCTGTAAAAAAGGAAATGAAACTGGCAAATGTTTCGTCAGATTTCAAACGATAATAACAGCATAACCACATTAAGGATAACAATTGGATAGATAAAACGTTGGACAATTTTGTATTACGCTATTTATTACTATTATGTCATTGCTCAGCGCTGAATTTTGATAAAAAGTTTCAAGAACAAATTTAGGCGAACAAGAACCAATCACACGCGAGCATTCCTAGCACAAACAACATGAATGGACACCAACCATTCCCTCTAATATTCCCTTTATCAATATCAAAACAAAAATTGACAGAGTCCCCCCGTTCCAATAGGTCAATTTATGTTTGCTTCCATGAACTTCGACTGATTTGATGTCTTGAAGGTAAAGACTTTTTGAAAGGTTTGAAACAACACTTTTTCCTTGAACAATTTCTAAATCTGTTGTTAGAACGTAAAAACTGATGTCTTGAAAGAAAACATGCAACACGATAAAAGCAACAGTACCGTCCCAAGTAACCAAAAGTTCGGATAAAAGTAGAATTCATAGACTAATCAGCTAATCAAACGATCATGAATAGAATTCTATTCAGCTCAATTTTCGAGTAATTAACCGTACTTTCAAGTTCGCATTTGTTGAATAAACTACGAGTAGCATGCAAAGCAGCTTCTAAACCGAACTAGAAAGTTCACATCAAGTTCGGATAAGTCGCTGAACAGCGCGCCATTCAGCTTGAAAAGAAAACTTCAAAAAACTTAAAATAAAAATCAATTTGTAATTTTTCAATTCCCTTCCACTCATTATTCGTGTTGGTATAATCCCATGATAATCATTTACTGAAGAAATCTAGATCAGAAGAATAATTACCTGGCTCCATTTATTTTAAATTTCATATTTTTTTCGCAACTTACTACACCAAGCTTCGAACTCGAGACCTCCCTCTTTGAAGTCTAGATTCATACCACTGCTCCGTTCCCGCTATATGCGCGGCATCGATTTTACTCGATGTGCTGATTTCTCTTCGTTACCTACACGTTCATGGCCAGGAACTTACCGGGTCTCTCTTTCAGCTTGAAAGTTCAGATAAAGTACAGGCGGAACCTCATGCGAACTAGGAAGTTAAGAAAAGGCTGACGCGGAACTTTTACTAAACTTTCAAGTTCAGAAAAAGTACACGCGGAACGCAATCTGAACTTAAGTCTGACAGTTCTCTAGTTTGTTTTGATTTGACTGCAGTTTGTTGGTTATGTAATTGAAAAAGGTTGTGTACGCAATATTTTCCTTTTAAACGTTTGTTAAACATTTATTCTGGTAAGCAGTATATACAAAATATGATAAATGATCAAAATCGATTGAAACTTTTTAGATTAATAGATATGCTGTTTGCCGTAGTCGAAACGAGTCGTTGGTGACATAGAAAACTCTCGGTGGTGTCCGAGAAATGGATTCGGACCTCCAGAACCGGCAACATCATGCTGTGGCCGAACGTAAAAAACACCCAATATTTTGACAAAATGCTAAGGAATAAAACATCACGCGCAAACAAGTGTCTAACGGAAATTCACAGCTTACATCCGGTTTATTTTTTCTGTTAATCTGAATTCATAATTGATTTCCTGTAAGATAACAAAAAAAAGTGTTTAGGTAGAGAAATCCTTTAAACACCCTAATATTACCTATTGGAATTATAGCTTTGTTTTCCTTTTGTCGTTTATTTAGAAAAAAAAAAATTCGGTGATAATAGAATAAACCACTTTTATTTATTGTTTTGAAAAACCCATTTTTCATCACTAATCGTGGAGCAAACTTCACTTTCGCCAAAGCCGAGTCGGAACTTAGCATGACCATTAAAGTGGAAATAAAGTACGACATAGACTTCTCCTGAACTTTCGTGCTGATTAAAAGTACGGATAAAATGCTAACCGAACTTTAATTTCCGGTGGCTTAGAAGTTCACGTATGAACTTTATGTGAACTTCAAGGTTCCAATGAAGAGGAACAAGCAGCTTATCCTGAACTTTCATGGTGATTAGAAGTACGGATAAAATGCTAACCGAATTTTAATTTCCGATGGTTTGTGCAGTTCACCTGTGAACTTTGAGGTTCTAATGATGAGTAGAAAGCAGCTTCTACTGAACTTTCGTGCTGATTAAAAGTACGGATAAAATGCTAACCGAACTTTAATTTCCGAGGGTTTGAAGTTCACGTGTGAACTTTTTGTGAACTGTAAGGTAAACGGAAACAAGCAGCTTCTCATGAACTTTTAAGTTGCATTCAGGTTTTGACAGTACTTTATTTAGAATGAAGTTCGGTTTGTGAGTAATGTGTCCTGTTGTTCAGTAAGAAAGTTCCACGGAACCAAATCTGAACTTTATGTGAACTTCTAAGTTCGTGTGTTAAGTGAAACTCGAACTTTTGGTTGCTTGGGGTACTATGTATGTGTAGCAGAGAGCCGCAGGTCTCTCTTCGTCTATGATTGCAGCGGTACACTTCTATTCGTACATTTCAGCGGTGCACTTCTATTCGTACATTTTTATACGTGTGCAATCGAGGAAAAATTGCATTGCTGCTGCTGATGGTGATTAAAAGTTTGTGTCATGAATATGATTACCATAAATCACCCTACAAGAATAGCACATTTTTGCGAATAAGTTAAAATTATTCATTATGATAACGTTCATTATGATAACGTTCATTATGATAACGGATTTGGTTTTTGAGGAAATAGAGTTTTTTCCAGACACATTACGAGAAATTCTTGGTGAAGAAGCAACAACAACGATATGCTTGTGCCGTGTCAAAAAAATGCTGTTTGCACAACAAAATACTACAGGCACAACATCGCCTAATGTAAACGAAATACTTTCGAGGATTGGTAAATATATTTAAAAAAATAGATTTTAAGGAAAGGCTGAGAATAAAAATACGTGAGTCACTGAGCACACGAATTGATTCTGTTTGCGGGATCTGTAACTTTTGTAACAAAAACTCCTCTAATCACAGTGTTTAGTCCTACGTCAATATTCCATACAACCCTAGGGCAGTATACCTTGTAGTTTATGAGCTGAATATAACATTTTGTACTATTAATCGCTTTTTGGATCACGGCTGTCGATCACGAAATAGTTTTTGTTTGATCGATGTGACGTCACCGGTCTTTCAGAAAAAAAATACGACGCGAAAAAAAGTTTTTTTTCCAACAATTTTGAACTAAAAAAATAATTATCACAAATAGTTTTTTTTCAAGTTTTTTTTAGTAAAAATCACAAAAGATTAGCTCAACATTAAAGGTTGTCTTATCATGGAGAAACAAGAAACAAATAATACAAATTGCTCACTGTTAGCAAAATAACGATAGCTAGGAAAAATAAAAAATGAAAAAATTAAAATTTGACAAAAAAGAACAATTTTCCTCTTAATTTCTTTTGTAGGACAAAATTACTATATACAACAAAAACAGTGGGTCCTTCCTGGTAATAATATTGGTTTTATCAAAGTTTAGTAGCGTATGAAACAGCCAAAACAGCGCTATAAAACTTTGATAAAACCAGTTTTGTTACTTGGGCTAATACCTAAGCAAGCTGTTCCTGCGTTTGGCACGGATGCAGGGCCGGATTTAGATGGTGGGGGGCCCGGGGCAAATTTGTTTGTGAAGCCCTCTTTTCTAACAATATTTAGAGGTAACGTTATGGAAGGTGACGAGCAAAAAAGGTCGCCCCATGGATGGATGCAACAATTCCTCCAAATTACGCGCGGTCAGAGGTCATTGGCCTGTCTTCACGCGGACAGTCGTCAGATCGAAATTACTGTCTTTGTTTCACTTGGAGTAGTACTTCCGTATTTCAACTCTCGGTGCGCTTCAGCCGCCGCACACTGTTCCCAAAAACGCAAAATTATTTTGACCCAAAAAATGATTTTAAAGCCTTCGTGTCTTCAGAAAAGTTGTTTCACAAATTATTCTTCTTACTATAAAAATTGCAATTTTGTGATTAATCCGCTTAACAGTGAGAAACGAATTTTACTTTTCTCTTTTTAGAATATAAAAGTCCACTTTTGTCGGCAAAGTTTCAGCACATTTTAAGAGAAACAACTCTGTTGAAGACATCATACTCCTATTTGCCGATATAAAGGGACTTTCGTGAAGTTTTCTCTCCTAAAAATCAATTTTTTCAATTGAAATTTTTATGGTGGTTTCATATAATTTTCCAATAATCTTCAATATTGTTTAGTATAATGAAACAAACACTTCCAAGGAGGTTTATTTTTATCTCCAATATTTCTTAGGTAATTGACGATTTTTACTTAAATAATGCACTAATTTACACTAATTACGTTTTACTCAAAAATATTGATTTTGAAGCCACTGTGTCTCTAGCAAAGTTGTTTTATTGATTATTCTTTATTTCATAGTAGTTAGAATTTTGTGAATATAGACTGTTCCGAAAATTATAAATACATTTTCTTTCTTGAATAAAACAAAAAATACAGGATTTTAATTCTCTTTCCAGTTTCAATTCAATTTGGGATTATTTTTCGTAGGATACGCGAGTTCTCTAACTTTTCTCTTAACACTACTCACAAGCTTTTGCACAGTGTGTTCTCCGACCATTTTTACCACTTTAAGCCAATCTTTTTTAAATTTTTCAACATTGTCCGCTGGTTTGACATATTTCCTCAGCTTTGCCTTGGTCAAAGCCCAAAAAGTTTCAATAGGGCGAATTTCAGGGCAGTTTGGAGGATTGATCTCCTTTGGGACACATGTGACATTATTTGTTTTATACCACCCTAGTGCATCCTTAGAGAAATGGCAGGAAGCAAGATCGGGCCAAAAGATTGGAGAATTGTTATGCTGCTTAACCATGGGTAACAACCTTTTCTGCAAACACTTTTTCACGTAAATTTTACCATTCATTGTGTCATTCGTAATGAATGGACGAGATATTTTCCCACATTTACAAATGGCCTGCCAAACCATTACCTTCTTTCCGAATTTTTCGGTGTAAATGGCTTTTACTGGTCCAGGAACATCCTTTCCCTTCGGTGATGTATAAAATTGCGGTCCTGGCAGAGTCTTATAGTCCAGTTTTATGTAGGTTTCGTCATCCATGATAACACACCCCATTTTTTTGGTCAGAAGTTTGTCATAAAGCTTCCGAGCTCTCGGTTTCACAGATTCAGCTTGTTTTGGATTTCGTTTTGGCTGCTTCTGCTTTCGACGGGTCTGCAGACCCATTCTTCCCTTGGCACGCATAACGTTACTCGCCGAGGTTCCAAGCTTTCTCGCCACATCTCGTACTGATACTGAAGGATGCCGCTTGTAGTATTCCATAACCTTTTTGTCCATTGTGGGATCAACAGGCCCGGGTTTTCTACCACGTCTTGGGGCATCAGTAAATGTGCACTCTTCACAATACTTTCGTAATGCGGTTTGAACTGCTCCGACACTTATACCTTCTCTTCTGGCTAATTTTCTTATAGAAAGACCACTCACGGTGCCCCATTTGTGCACAATTCGCTTTCTTTGCTCGGGAGAAAGGCCCCGCATTTTCAAAATTTCGCACTAAATGTTAGAAAAAATGACAGCATCTGTTTCTTTTGGATGTAAATAACAGGACGCAGCCAACGTTTGGTTGAATACAGCACGTTATTTGAAATGACGGTTGATCGTAAGTGTATTTATAATTATCGGAACGGTCTATAATTCATCTAAAGGTGAGAAACGAATTATATCTTTCGCTTTTTTGCATATAAAAGTCCACTTTGCTGAATAAAGCTGCAGTACGTTTAAAAAAACAATTTTTTCGAAAACAAGTTTACCGAAGGATGCTTATTCTTATCTATTTTTTCCTGTCGGGGACATATTACCACTGCGACCAGTATTTAGATCTATTATGGTGTATTCTTATCTATTATATTTATTTAGTTATTGAAGAGTTATTTTTAATAAAATTATGCACTAAGGCCGATACAAATTTCATTTTCATTTTATGTCACCCCCCCCCTTTAAAAATGTTGAAAATTGGAAGGGGAAGAAAAAAAGTTCAAGCCGTTTTGTTAATGTTATTGACTTTTCGACAGCGTATTTGCTTAATTTAGCAACAAACAAGTCCAGTGACAGTGAAAGTATCATCAAAAGGCGTGCCAAATAATAAATAATGCTAAATGATTAGAATGCGCAATACAGCGTTGAAATAAAAATAAATATTTTTTTTTTCAATTAAGTTTCAGTTTCGTTTTATGATTCAGTCTTAAATTTATGTGAATACTGGTTCATTCTTGTCTGTTTGTGAAATATTTTTTCCTCTGAACTAAAATTTCGTAATTTTATTTTATAATAAAAAAATATGAAAAACTCCTTGTTTTTGTTCTAAAAAATGCTTCATTTATGATTTAAGCCAAATTAATAATTTAATCCAATAAACATTTTTTAAACCACAACTTAGATATTGGTCAAAACTAAAAAAGATGTACAGTGACTTGTCGATTATATCACGTTCAAAACATTTTTCCCGTGATATATTTAGAAGGTGTTACATTCGAAACATATTTTTTAATGCAAGTTTTTTTCTGCATTATCGATTTAAACGATATTTTATGTCAAATTTGAAAAATCTTTGCTAAGCTGAGCTGTCTTAGTAGAATGATATAAGAGATCAGAAAAAGGAATTATATGTTTCCATTAAACTCTACTAGAAATTTGAGAGGTAATAAATGAAAATATTACTAGTCCGTACAAATACGTATTTCGACTGCGACATACAGTCATCATCAGTGCTTATGTGTATCGCTTCATCGAGTGTCACAACACGCCGTTTGAATATTGCAGCACCTCGAAAAGATTAGTATCATCTAAAGTGGACAGATTAATTTAACTCTATCTCGTGAATCCGCCAACCTAGACTGTTGTGGTCTTCGGAAAAGTTGTTCCGGAAATTTTAAAGGCACTGGTGTGCCTATAGTTTTAAGAATTTTGAACTTTACTTTTCTTGTGAATCCAAACAGTTGAAAAATTGAATATTTCAGCAAAGCTGTTCAGGAGGATAAGGGTTTCTAGTTGTTATACAATTGAATTGAGCGGGTACGTGTCGCTACTGTGCATATAGTCATGAGTGTTTCAAATTTGAAAATTCCTTTTGTGGGTCTAACAATTTTTAAAGCTGCGGTCTTCAGAAAGCACGTTCAGAAGGTCATGTGAAAAACTTTGCTGAAGACCACTGCTTTTTAGGAGGGTGGAATCGTAGTATACGTAAACCAAAGTCAAAATATAAAGCAATGCCTGCACACTAGCATCACATAGTGGTGTAATTCCATATTCAAACTTACTCCATTCAGAAGCCCAAGGCTTCTGAAAAACTTTGCTGAAGACTACAGTTTTATAGAGAGTAAGAATCGCGAGATAAGTTAAGATCAAAATATGAAGAACTGCGTTCATACTAACGAGACGCAGCGGATTGTCCATCAACCAGAAGCCCTTGACCTAATGAACAAATTGGCTGAAGACCGTAACTTCCCAAATCGTCGGAAGTACAAGATTTTTGGGGAGTGCTGCAATATTTATACTGGGTGTTACAACACTCAGTGAAACTATTCGAAACTTATGGCTGGCAATGCAAACTAAATCAAAATCGTTTTGATTAGCCCATACAATGCTATCGTTTATGTTTTAAATTGAAATTTTTTGTCGTGGTTTTGTTCGGTGGATTTTGACAGGTCAGCGATTGAAACATTAATACTTGCAGTTTCTACCTCCATCGATTCATTTATTATCCTCTCCATTATTGGCATCACTTCCATCAAAACTTCCTGATCATCCATTGACTGTAGGAAAATTGTCTATGGATATTTTGTTTTTCCCCCAGTTCTGGTATAATTATCAATGTTCGGATTCCAGAAAACTTAACAGTGCAGTGTGTCCAGAGGAATTTCATCTTCATCGATAAGGAGATTGGTTTGAACCACAAAATTTTTTGATTGTGCTAAAGGCTATCCACATTCCACGTGGGCAGCTGAAAAGTTCCCAATTCAACCAAGCATTAGTTTCGATAATGCAACGGAATCGGTAAGTATATTTTTCAAGGATCTAGTTTCTATTGGTCTTCCGATAAGCAATAACGGTGATTTATGAGTCCCAAGTACATTCAAGCATGGCATGTAGTGTATGTATATTTCCTTAATCCTTCACGCAAAATTTAGGTAAGCCTCGAATTTTACAAAATTTCATCTAGTGAAAACGCAAAAAAGATATTCCGAAAATTTTAAAATTAAAATGGCAGACAAGCGAAAAAAGTAATGGTTTGAGATTCAAGAAAAAAAAAAATAGCGCACAGAATCATGTGTTGATGGGGATTAGTTTGTTTTTAAACTTTATAAAAACAACGATTCCGTTTCAATGTTTCTTATTTCCTGCGCGAATCAAACTCATCCTGAAACCAGCTGCGTTATTGAGTCACAAGCATTAAAAATCAGCACACATGTTTCAACTGGTAGTTTCATTCTACCCACATAACCTTTTCATGTACAATTTTCATAATGCAGATACGAACGGCATGAATACGATCGAATAGCACAAAACACGCGGACTGGACCGCAATGCCGCCGCCGTTCCAGCAAACTCACGTTTAGAAATATGCAAAATAAACCCACACCCGCCTCCGGGTGCTGATTGTCTGCTATTGAAGTTATTGAAGGGGAACAAAATTCATCCTGTGCCGTCCCGAACGGTTAAAATTTCGTTGAAAACGAACCCTTTTCACATGATTTGTATGCCTGTGTGTGCGTGTATGTGTGTGCGTGTGAGAGCGCACCGGTACCCTTCCGCCTCTGCGACCGATCTTCACAGGATATATCCGGCCCGAGTTGAGGAAATGGTCGATATTTGTATGATTATTAAGGTGCTGATTATGGCCAATCGAGTCGATGATGACGGCACCGGTGATGGGTTTCAATAAATTCCCCAGCTTGCAGGATTTGTATTTTGATTGATGTCTGAGCCGGAATGTGAGCCGGGGATGTTTTCTCCCTTCCGGTGGGCGGGAAGACGAGAACAATTTTCGGTGCTTATTTTGGCGGATTGTGGTCTGGTGTTTGCTGCGTCATTCGGATGAATGTTTCCTTGCGGGGCGATTGTGTTTTTTCTGTTTCGTCCGGTAATTTTAGAAGATTTTAAATATGATAATGTAAGCAATAAAACTATGGAACAAAAGAGAAAAAAAGATAAAAATTTATCGAACGTATCGTAAAAAATGCTGAAACGATTGAAACTATAGTAAAATAAAATGCGAAACATAAAGTACGACTGGCAAGTGAAAATCGAATATTCCTTGTTGGAAATGATGCGCTACGCAAAATGTGCGCCAATGCAAGCGAGTAAGCATTTAATTGAAACTGATAAAAAAAGTCCGATTACAACAATGCCAGCAACTATAAAAGAGCATCCGGGAAGCCCACCATGCATTATCCGAATGAGTTTGGAAAAATGCCAACGCCTTGAGGTGTGGTCGGTTGTTCGGTCGGTGGTCGCACAATGTGCAGTCAATTTCGTAAATTAAATATTCGATTGCTGAAAGGACGCCGCGCGCGCAAGGCCATCGCTTCCACGGCCAGTATCACTTGGCATGCATTGACAGCATTGCTTCGAGGATTTCGCGACATGATTGCCAACAAGGGATTGTACGAGCGAGATAAATTGCAACGTGTCATCAATATTGTACGGGAGAAAGGAATTAAATTTTTTAACAGTTTTTTTACGAATACGTGAAGTGAAACTTCAAAGATCATACGCATCACATTGAATTTTCATTACCATACAAAGGTAAAGCTCCGAATAGTTCCTCAAAACTTAATTAACGCTACCGCAATGTATATCCAACCTTCCGCAACGGGAAATGACGAAGTGGTTCCCACCATTCTAAGCGGATCATCCCCTAAATAATGGCGTTTATCCCTATCGGCAAGAGAACAAATCTCCTCGCGTACACAACAGCATGAGCCCTCTGCTACAGGCTGCAAATATCCATTCAACCAAAGGACAAATGAGCTTAAGTGGCGAAAGTAGGCCGAAAAGAAATGAAAACGTAATCTTATGCTGGTGGTCCCCCATTCCCCCGGGCCAGATTCTTCCAGCAGAAAAACACGCAAATAGAAGCACCCCAGGAAAAAAAAAAGAAAATCGATTCGGATCAACGAAACGACGAACACATTCCACGTGCAATTCATGGTCAAATTGGGGATTCTGGATTCTTACTATACGTTCACACCGTAGCTTCTTAGATTTCGGGAGTCGATGAATGATTTCGGGTTTGCTGTCTGGTATGTTTCTGGCCTACAGATTTATGTTCATACAATGCGTATTAGTTTTGAGATTATTTACTGATGTGGTTTTTATAGGTTCCTGTTTTTAGATATTGTGGATCAAAAATATTTTGATCTTGGATTCTTTCGATAAGCTACTGATTGCAAGTTATATTTTACTCTGCATTTTTGTTTCCGAAATCTGGTTTGTGAACATGATTTTAGATTGCATTTTTGGCATTCTCGAAAGTCTCAAAGCATAGTTTCCCAATTCTCATGGATGACAAAATTGACAATGTTTGATTCCGTATCCCTCCACTCTGGATGACATTTTGTGATTTGTAGTTATCCACGCATTTGCGAATAATGGAACAATTCCATCTTTGATCTCATATAGCAAACTAAAATAAACACATCTCTCTGAACTCTGAAAATATATGTTGCTGTAGAAAACTGGTCAGCAGTACAATAGAAGAACGAAAGAACAGGTTCTTCAAAAGAACAAATCGATATACATTTTCTGCATTTTTTCGAACGGTCAAGTAGTATAGAACGCACTTCTCAAATTGTCTGAGATAGCATTTACTCCACATGACAACTGAGCCAGGTAAATTCAGGGCATCTGTAAGGGATTCCAGATCATTACGGTATGCCGGATGTGGCTCTAACTTTCTGTTCACTGATACAGAAAAAATGGGGAGAATCCGACTGTGAAACAGTAGGGAAGCAGAAAAGTCCTTATGCTTATTCTATTATAACGATTTGTGATGCCAAGTATAGAAGTTTGTCGTTCAAGTGGCTCACTGGAGTAAATATCATCTTTGGAATCCCGATTTATTATAAGTTGAAGACTGTTACTTCTGTGACGACTAGAGGGTTTTCTCAAGATTCACGGTAAATTAATCGATTTTGAGTCACGAAATTATAATTCTAGGATGCTTACTCTCCGAGTTATAAGAGAAGTGAATTTTCGAAGTGGGCGATGTTAATAAAATTCAGATAAGTATTTATAAACGTTCAAGTTCTGGAATTATTTGAAAATGATAAGCAATATAAACTTAAAAAATCAATGATTTTCGACAATTTAGAAAATTGGTATACCACAGTCCACAGTAGAAAATTATGCGGAAAATGTAAAACGAAAAGGTCATATGACTTTTTTGTTCCTAAAGCATAACCTAGAAATTTATGAACCAACCTTGTGCCTTCGTGCGAGAACTGACAGAATTTGGAAAGCAAACCCCAAAAAACTATCCGACGGCCTTTTACGAAAAGCACTTCCGCAGCCTATTATCGCATTCAAATGTGTTGAATTTCCATTCCATAGTGCCAGCCAGTAACTATTCCAAATGGACTGCCACAAGCTTCTAAATTTCCGCACCAATTTCTCAATTGAATAAAAACAAAACCTGTTGCCTGTGGCTAACTGATTGCCATATGTTCAAATACAGCAAAATGTTCACAGCAGCAGCAGCAGCTGTTGCTGTGGGCTTTGTCATTGATTTATTTTCCCAAACGAAAACTATAGCACTCATTTGGTTTGTTTGATTTTCCATACGCACTCCGATGGTAAGTGAGCAAATTTCTATTTGCGCCCTTCCCCGGGCACAGCCTCACTCCAATTGCAGGTATTGGTAGAGCATTGCTCGACAAGCAGTCAGGAATGTTTACATTTAAGCGAACACGAACATTCTCGCTCGTTTCCCTGACGTGCAATCCGGTTCGATGAATTATCCGAGATAAGGTCGAACTACTCTTCGAGTATTCATACTGGGGGGGGTTGATTTTGCTGCTCTACCTTTCAGATGAACCTTTTCTCCGTCAACGTCGACGTCGGAGCACTCATCAATGCAGCATATTCACGTGCCAATCGGAAGCCAATATTTGACTTGTTTCACCTGAATAATCGAAAAGTATTTCCCACGCATTTGTGATCCTTGTTGGAGGAGCTAGTAATGGTGAACCATATGTAAGCGCTGTAGCTGCTGCTGCTGCCAGCAGGAGCTCTCTAGCAGAAGGGCAATTTTTGTTTATTTATCCATTTGGTTGTGAATGGTACAGCAGAATGCGTAGCTGGATTCAAGCTCACAGACCAGAGGATTAGGCACAGTGCTGCCTAAGGCTGTGCGAGATTTCGAATGATTTCGTATAATTTCGCAAAACTCGAAATTTTCCGAAATTTCGCGAAATTTCGGTTTCGCGAGATTACCGGAAAGTTTCGTTGAATTTCGCTAAACTCCGCCTAAAATTTCGCGAAATTAAACTTCTAATTTCGACGAGTACGAAATTTCGCGAAATTTCGGACCAAATTTCCGATGCGCATTATTACATTATTTTCTGGGTTGTGCTCGTTGCGACTATAAATTTAATTGAATAAATCTCAACAGATATTTGGTTTACTAATGAAAGTCAGATATAGAAGACGAAAAGACCACGTGGTCTTTTTTCTGACTTATAATTTATTATTGCCACCAAGAATATAGCTTTCGCATTTTTTTTTTTTTTTGATTAATAAATTTATTTGACACGACTTGATAATTCATAAATGTCACGGAAAGTTTGCGATTTGTCAGCAATTATGGCATTTACTTCTACAGAATAATAATTCTATTTTGCAATGCGTCAGGATTTGTGACATTTTCCTGGAAGTATATATTTTAATACTCAACGATCGGCAAAAAAATCAACGCCTTGGTCTTAAAAACAATATATATGACCTGGATGCTCGTGAACAGAAGGAAGAAAGAAAGATGTTTATATTTTGTTCGACATTCAAAAGCCATTGTACAATTTATCGTAGATGATCAAACTGTTCAAACAAATTTTATTTATTTTTATACTCAACAACAAATTGTATTGAAAATGATTCTGAATATACTCAACAGAATAGCGTATATTAATTACTTTCAGGTAAGGAAATCATTATAGGGTATCGAACGTCTTCGTCAGTGGTTTTCTTCGGCAGTTTTTCTGCAGCGATCTTATTTAAAAGGGGGCCGAAGAAAACCACTGACGAAGACGTTCGATACCCTATTTGTTAAAGACAGTGAAATATTATTAAAAATTAAACAACCATTATCTTTTTTTTATTTTTGTTTTTGAGAAAATGATATTACCGAAAATTCTATTTACAATTTGCGCAATTATTAATAATCAGTTTTCTTTGACCTTTATTTTTTTATAAATTTTTCATACTTTATTGTACATATATTTGTAGAATGAGATCATAAATCAATTCTTTTATGAAAATCAGAATGAGTAACATTTTGCTCTTCGAAGTTTCTGATTGTTTTTACTTAGACATGGCGTTTCCTTTTACTTTATTTATCTTTATTTGTTCTGGAAAATTTAGGATAACAGGCCTATCCACAATTAGTATTAAAATACAATAAAAATAAAAACAACGAGATTTGAAGAATATTTAATTATTCAGTTACGGTAATAAAATAGTGCATTTTTGAAAGGCCCGTTCGTCATACATTTTAGGCAAAAAATTATAAAAAAAATTATCCGTATTGCGAACAGGAACAGTCTGATTAGAATTGCTTTTTCAAAGTTTTTACCAAACATGTATAATCAGACTATTTTTCGTTAGGGCACTTGGCAAGTAAAAAGACCACCTGGTTAAAGTTGGAGGGGGACTGGGGGAGGGGGCTTTCCAAACGACCACGGGGGGGGGGGGGGGGGGGGGTAGTGGGAATAAAAGGGATCAAAATATCACCACGTAGTTTAGGAATGGCCCCAAAAGCATTTTATTATTTTTGGTATCGCTGAAACTAACAGGTCATTTTTTTAGGACAAAATTATTTTCTACAACTTTACCAGAAACACTAGTTATGCCAGTCAAACAAATCGATTTAGCTGAAAAAATATTTCTAATCTCCAATAGAGCACTCTGTGTATAATTGAAATATTTTTACAACCAAAACAGTTTGTTTGATTGGCATAGTGTCTCTGGCAAAGTTGTAGATAAAAATATTGTCCTTCCAAAAATAAACACGCTGTGAAAAAAAAAATTGTTTTGCAAAAATATAACTTTTTTTCTTTATATCTTCATCGCTGCGGTATTTTTCCTGTAATTTTTATACAAAATAAAATAGATTTTTGAAGAATAAGCTTTTTCATATTAGTTTTAATATTTCTCTTACATTTAAAATAAATGAATTTTTTAGTGTTCTTTTTATCGGAGAGATAAAATTACTATCGAAAACTTTGCCGAAGACGTCAAACTGATCAAAACACTTTTGGCTCTGAAAATATTTGTAATCACAATAATCCTCCCAAAATAGCATTTTAAATAGCTTCTCAGCCTATAGAAACATCTATGCAAAGTTTGGGCCAAACCAAAAATGACAAAAAATATTGAAACTGGACATTTTTTGTCGAACTGCTCAGTTAAAAATCAACTTTAACTCATTTAAAAAACTGCGCAAAAATATTGACAACTTCAAAGTTTACAGAATAGTTAACTTAAAGTTTGTTTTCCTCGAATTGATGAAGATGTCACTTGGTCTAATCTGACTAAACGGCTTCAAAAAAATTCAATAACACTGGTCGACAAAAGCGAAAAAAAGTTTCCCTAAAGCTCAAAATGGTTGTCCTTTTTTCTCCGTGTTGGGTATTTTCGTCACTGCGACCATTTTTTTTTTTTAATAGGGGGGGGGGAATGTTTGTTATGATTTATTTATGTACTAATATCTATTCAGAATTATTATTGTGTGTTCTGCCACAAATGGTGACATTTCAACACTATTATATATATGTATCTGTACTCTTTTTTATATTATTGAATGTTATTAGCTTTCGCAGTTAAGTTAATGTAATTGTAGGAAAATTATCAAACCTACTTGTCAAGGAGAAAAAAAAGGAATAAAACAAAACTTGAAATAAACTTAAAACTATCTTAATGACTATAAAGTGAGCTAATCGTTGCAATTGAGGATTGCAACGATTTTTGTCGGAATTTGTTGATAATTTCGCTTGACATATTTTCTAATGTTTCTACATTAGTGAGCTTATGTAGCTCGTTCGTGCTAAACCAGGGAGGACGCTTCAAAATCATTTTCAAAAGTTTATTCTTAATCCTTTGATCGTCACTGCGACCAATTTTTTGATATTTTGTGACATACATGGTTGCTTAGGGAAAAACGCAGTCAAGTCTTTGAAAAAGTTATCTTTGCTAGGGACACCAAAACTCACAGGAATGGTTGACAATCTACCTACCATCTCTCATGTTTTCCAGTTTGAGCTCTAAGACAAAACTTGGATTTTGAATAATGAAAGTGCTATGAAAGAAGGATTACTATTTTAAACATAGTTTCATTCAAACCAAAAGAATCAGTTCAGAAGTTTATTAAATCATTATTTACAAAGATATTTCAAGTGTGTACTTTAAATCATTTGTATCTATCGCGCTTTTTTTACCTGCAATATAATTAATATAAATGAATAGGTATAACCTTCAAGATTATAGTTTTCCATTTTTGATATTCCCGTCATTGCACATAAGACGGTCCCTATATAAAAGAGTGGCCAAAATTACCAAAATGCGAATTTCCTATTCAGGATGTTTTGAGCACATGATTTTGTAGTATTTTATCTATACTTTCATAATTTTTGAATGAAATCTTGATACAAAAAACGGTTCATGTTGAAAAATGCCTTCAAAGTTACCTATTTCAGAAACGGAGAAAAATAGTTTTTCTGAATATTTTGGAATATATAAAAACCTACTAAAGCTATCATGATATGTTCACATATGATTGAAAGCTTATTAAATTAATTCCCTAAAACAAAATGGGTAATGGATTTCAACCCTACAGAGTCAGTCGCAAGCCACATTGAAAATATGCGTAATTTTCCTAATTTTGACCATCAAAAACATTAAATGTAAGCACGTGTAAGCACAGCACCTGATAGTGTGTCTGAGAGCCCTACTTGTGCCCTTTAAGAATATGTGTTAAAAACTTGCGGAAAATTTGCGTTTTGGTAGAAAAAGATGATTAAAAATTTTCCATATTTTTGCAATTTTTGAATTTTTGGGTGATTTATTAACAAAGTTTTTCGTATATTAGAGCAATTTGGTACAAAACACACATGAAATTATTAGATTAATTGGTTCATTAGAATATACGTTGTTTAAAACATATGTTAAAAGTTTGAGTAAAATTTGGGTTTTTGTAGAAAAAGGTAATTTAAAATTTTTAATTTTCTATGTAATTTTTTGGAGTTTTATGAAGACTTATCAACGTATGTCATAGCAATTAGGTTCAAAAATATACTGAAAAACTTAGTTTGATTATTCAGTTGTACACACTTAAGTACAAAAATATTTTTTTCATTTTGTTAGAAAAAAAATGGTTAATATTAGCAATAAATTGGTTTTCGCGTGTATCGATGTTTTTTTACCAACCCAAAGTTTTTTTCTGAAATTTATTTTGTTTACCCATTACAACATCGCTGAAACAGGTATTAGACGAAGCAAATATTTGCTATTTTTCAATACAGATTTTATTTGCAAATAAAATCGTTCCGAAAATAGCAAATATTTGCGTCGTCTAATACCTGCTTAAGAGACTTAGCGATTATTCATGTGAACTTAACCTTAACCTTAACCTTACTTAACCGAATATAAAAATGAATTATTATCCCAAAAATGATTCCCAGTGTTTGTTTTATGAAAACACGGCCATGAAACACCACACGCAAACTTCTCTCACCATACACAAATATAACTGCCAGAGTTAAACAAATGGTTCGAGCTTGCATTTGGGCATTTACTCGCCAGTTAGGCCGTTTACATACTGGCGCGTCCTGCGTTGCGGAGACGGTTCGCCTTGCCGTGAGTTAATGTACAGCGCTAAGCAGAGCTGTACAGTAACCCACGGCAAGGCGAACCGTCTCCGCAACGCAGGACGCGCCAGTATGTAAACGGCCTTACAGCCGAAGTAGAAGCTGTGTACCGGATATGTCGGCATACAGCATAAACAAATGGAGGTTCTCATGGTCGAACTTTACAACACTGCAGTCAGGTGTTTCATACACGAAATTGCATTGAGTTAACCGTCAATCTCACAACTACTCCCACGCATAAACCCGCAATCTCACAAATATTATCATACTCTTGAATCATGCGGCTCATATGTCTTTTATGGCTGACTGATTCTAGTTCATTCCTTTGAGTCGGTCTGATTGCTTGTGTATGTGGAGGAAACAAGGTTTTATGTGTGCTTTATAGTTCTGAAGTTTTATTCAATTGTTTTACGAAGAAGCGAGCTATGTCTAACGAGGAAGTTCATAAGATCGATTTAGTGAGTTTGTTCATACAACCTAGAACAGAAAATGTTATAAATGATTGCATTTAATTGATCAAGCACCGTTTTAAAACAGTTTTTAACAAACAAGACCATAGAGAATTGTATCAACATTTGCTGGCTCTACAATCGAGATTTGCTAAATCGTTTCGTCTTCAGTAGTTTTGTTTGAATTGAATTGCTTTACAACTTTACTGAAGAAACCATATCTCTTGAATGCTCCTATCAAAAGTTAAATTCGTGCGCAATCTCTGCGGACAAATCGCGAACTAACTCTCAAAGCCATAAGAAGCGTTTTACTATTATGTGCATCTTTGCTGAAAACAGTAATCGTTTATCTCGTTCCACTAACGAGTTATTTACGTTTATTTGAAAACCAAGACAATTGCCTTATTTTACGTGGTTTATAAACTGCCCCATGTCAGTACAAAACTTTTTTTTATATGTTATAATCATCTGCAATGGAAAACCAACAATTTGGCACAAAAAAATGAATTTTGGCCGGAAATTTCAATTTTCCGACCATTGTGCATTGTCGGTTTTTCGATATCTGATACCTACGTTACTCTTCGTCACCAGGTAAGCATCTTGTGATTCAAATCATTGGATTGCTATGTTTTAAAAAAAAAAATTTTTATATTTTTCGAAATTTCGCGAAATTTCGCGAAATTTGGAGACCAATTTCGTTTCGTCTCGAGAACTCGAAATCCACCTTGATTTCGTTTCGACTAATTTGGCGAAACCGAAATTAAGGGTTAATTTCGTTTCGTTTCGTTTCGACACCAGAAAAGCCAGTTTCGCACACCCTTAGTGCTGCCGCTGATTTTTCTTACACTATTTTATGTAAATTTTATGTGCATACATTTCCGAAGAAGTTTAATCTGTGATTAGTATAATGTGGATGGCAACTCTGATAAATATGCATCAAAGCACAGTCTTTCGGTAGTAATATTTTCTGTTATTTTCTTTCAACTATTCACGCGATGCCGCGTGAATTGTTTTGCTTTTACCACCGTGTGAGAAGTGAAACTCTATATAGAAATATATTGCACCAAAACTGATCACCTCGAACAGAACAAAGACTTATTTCAAAGTACTCAGTGCATGTTGAATTATGCGTAAGTTGAGAAGCAGTAATCGATCGAATGTATTCTCAGTTGTGAACAAATAGAATTTACGCCACCCACGTCGTCGTTGATAAATTACGTATAGTAGGTAATCAGAATCAAAACTATACGTTTCTTTTCATAATGAACTCAAGCTCAAAGTTTTGATAAAAAACGGAACATTTCGGTACAAAAATTGCAACGTAAATGAACTCAACTCTGGAGTCTCAGTAAAAGAGTATTTGAAAGCAAACAGAAGAGCCTTAGTCTTATATGATAAAAAAAAAATCCGTTTTAGCACTGAAAAGCCGTATAAAAGAGAATCGCTTCTCGGTTAACTAAAATCTTCCATGATTGTTTTCTAGTTTTATCTGATAAGACCTGATTTTCCTGAACAAAGAATGAATTTCGACCCTGTGAAAAGTTTATCATGAAAATCTGAATGCGAGCGTTTTGGACATGTTTCCAAAATATCAGTTTCTTTCATAAGCGTTGGTCAAGGAGTCTGGCTTCGGGAAAGTACTGCGGTGTGGTACTGACGACTAGGCTCTCTTTTTACTATAACAGCCTCATGCTTTAAGCTATTTATGAGAGGTCACATACAGCTGAAGCCAGTGTTGTTAGTCTCACTCATAAACAGCACGCAACACCTCAAGTGACGTTCTCGTAGCTGCCGATATCACACACTGGAGCATTCTCCATTCAAGCTATTTCCCGTTCTTTCTCGCTGTTTTCCTGGCTCGCATTCGCTCCCGAGATCATATGCACACACGCGCGCCTATTCTTTTACTCGTGTAGTCCCCTTCTCACGAGCACAACCAGCCGAGTACAATTGTTTCAAGATGCATTACGACAGTTGCGGAAGGACAAAAAAAAAATCAAATAGGGTAACGGACTACTTCGGTAACGGTTTGCTTTGGCTGGTTTTGCATTAGACTGCTATATAAAACTTATCAAAGTAGTCCGATACCCTACACGTTCCAGATAGCAATACTCTACTGATTCTTTCTCCACGTTAGGCTGTTGGTGCACTAAGCAAAACCGAGTAGATGAAGAAAACATATTGGTTGTCGAGCACAGTTTTTCAAGCACTCCTCCTAGTCGAGCAATTTTAGTCGAGTACTCCTACTCGCTAACAGGAACTTGCGTACTATTTTGAAGTAACCGAGTAGCAATACAAAAAAGTCTTTGCGTGTCGGTGCATGCTTGCTATAAAGAGTATCTCGAAAGCGTGTGTGCAAAAGACTTGAAAAGCGTAGCATATGTCTTGTTCTCAAGCAGAAAGGAGAAAGGCTTTGCTTCTCGCTCACTTTGCAACGCTGGCTGAAGCTTCGACCATGACCGACTGGCTTGTTCATTTTGAGGATGGTTTGGCCTGTGCTGTTGACAGCCTGCTGATCGGCTTCGGCTGTAATCGTTGACTTTAGACTCGCACTCAGGCTTTGTTTTGCTCATCTTCATCTTAAAGAGAAAAAGTTATCTTCCCTCTTAACAACTGTGAGCTTACATTCAATGTGCATCACACCATCTGCTGTAGAGAGAGCGCAGGGTAATAATATCTCTGACGAAAAAAATGCTCCCAATTTGACAGAGCAAAAACCCAATGAAACTCTTGTAAATTGCTCATCCGCGCACGCAAGAAAAGTGAAATAAATACCTCGGTGATCAACTGAGCATTGCCTTACCGTTCTTATCGCTCTGGGGTGCGGCAAAAACAGTATTAAATCGAACTTTCTGCAGAATACGCACCCATGGTGAGTTGTGAATCTTCCTATAATATTGAATTAGAAAACGGTTAGGTTGTGGCTTCAATGTGAACCTACATGTTTGAATATTTGGCCAACTTCTCTTCTAGTTAAGGAGAAACTAACGAAAACTACTCCCTCTTAAACTGAGAGAGCAAACAAATTTTTACCCCTAACACGCGTTGATTAAGAGTGAAAAGGAACTCTGCGACTGAAATACTCTACGCCTAAATGTGGATAATTACTCACTCTGTGTGAGAGAAAGTCTAGTTCTCCAAGGGGTTTGGCAGGTAGATATTTGAGCAAAAATAAAGAGAACGGAAGAAGCCTGCTCGCACTCCTCCGTTTCATCTTTTTCATAGGCCAATGCCATAATTAATATGATCATTTTCCATTTTTGATATTATTCCCCAAGTGAGAAAAAACTTGTTTTGCCCGTTTTGCTTTCATCATAGCATCGGCCTACTCTCGTGAATTATAATCATCTGATAGCCCGTGCGGATTTGTGCCGAAGGTTGTCGCGTTTTAGAGGCTGTCATTAGCGACAGCTTGGAAGAACCAACAGACATAAGAAAATGGAAAAAAAAATACAGCCCGTTTAGCATTGCGGGTGTACGCTGTCGTCAGTGGCTGTCGGGCTGTGTACCGAACGTATGGAGCGCAGGTAGAGCTCTGCAATACAATGAGAACCGAATTAGTTTGAGATTTGCTCTCTCGGAAAGACAGTACTTTTCAGAAGGGTGATTGCTCCTTGAGAAACTGAAAATTTTCAATTTCTATCGACGTGTAGATTAATCTACGAGAGCTTTTGATTCGTGATGATCTATCATGTAAGGGTAGGCAAAGAGGAAGGAGTCTCCCACGACAGTCGTGAAAATTTCTTCACACTAGTTTTGGCATAAGACTGACAATATTGCAGAGGCATTACTGACAATATTGCAGAGGCATTACGATTCGTTCCTCGCGATGTGGTTACAGCTCCAACATTCACAATCACTGAAATTGAAGTTACCGAAGCCATCTGTAAAATGATCGTACATCGTACAGCGCTGGGCCGGACGGTATCCCAACAGTCTTACTGAAAAAATGTTGCGAGTCTTTGAAATCGCCTATTACTTCGTTCTTTAATCTCTCTATGCGATGTCAGCAATTTCCTCCAAGGTGGAAATCATCCTTCATGTTCCCTGTTTTCAAAAAAGTCGATAAGCGTAACGTAGAAAACTATCGTGGAATAACTTCTTTGTGTGCCTGCTCGAAAGTACTGGAAGCTACTGTGTACAAACATCTTTTCTTTCGCGTTGAAATTATATTTCAACCTCACAACATGGATTCTCCCCCGGTAGATTAGTTTCTTCAAATTTGCTGGAATTCACCTCGCTATGCCTGCGAACAATGGATCAACGTGATCAAGTTGATACCATTCATACTGATCTGAAGGCTGCTTTTGACCGTGTCGACCACGAAATTCTGCTAGCTAAACTCGATAAGTTGGATGTATCGGCAAATTTGATAGCATGGCTTTCCTCATATCTACAACATCGCAGAATGGCAGTAAAATTAGGATCGTCAACATCTGTTTGGTTCCAGAATAATTCAGGAGTACCTCAGGGTAGCGTTTTAGGACCTCTACTGTTTTCACTATTTGTAAATGACTTATCTCTTCTATTACCGACCGGAACAAGATTATTTTATGCAGATGATGCGAAAATCTACATGATTATTCGCAACGACAATGACTGCCTGAGACTACAACAACTAGTTAACCTATTTGCAGAGTGGTGTGGTTGCAACAACATGGCCATTAGCATTCCAAATTATACAGTCATCAACTTTTCTCGGAAAAAAAGATACAGTGATGCATGACTACTGTATATATGATCAGCCCTTGTAACGTAATACTGTTGTTACTGACCTCGGTGTTGTTTTGGATGATCAGCTCACGTTTCGACAACATTATGAAACGATCATTAATAAACTGCCCATAATTCAAAAATTGGCTAATATGCCATTTTTACCAAAATCGAGAAAACAGTTCCTCGTGATGGTAAACACCTAAACAAGGTCCCTATGGAAGCCGATTATCGAAAATGCATTTGGGAAGGCAGCAAATGTGAAACAATTTTGGCTTATATCCAAAATAATTGAGAAGTTGGCTAATATCCAATATGTTTCTACCTGTGGCATGTTTACAAACCAGTGCATAATTACTGTACTTTGTTTCATCTAACTTTCGAAAGTGTATTGTAGTCTGGGGGTTACTGGTGATATGTAAGCGATCGTAAGGCCTTTGCATCAAATTTGACTTTTTACGAAGAATATTTGATGCAACAAGAATTTATTTGTTGTGCTGCGGATCCCATGATAAAAACGCGTGACTGTTTCCTTCTATCATAAATCTTTACATCCTTAAAATGCTATTTGGCTCTTTAGAAGTAATATTAGAAGAAATATTAAAGAGAAGGTTAAGATTTCATTTTGGATTTGATGAGAATAAATAGGAAAGTGGATTGTGAGATTATCATGAATAATGATATTTTCGTTATATTGTTATATTGTTTCACGAAACAATTGTCTCGTCGTCCTTTTCGTCCTCACTTGTGCTTCCGTGTTGATTTATTAAATTTAAAACCATTTTCATCACCAACGAGCCCGATATAATTCACATCGTATGGATATTAGCCAAATTGCACACCGGTTTGTCAACTGACCTTTCGTTTATAATTGAAAAAACGGCTACTGCATTAAAAATACGTGGCGGATGGAATTTTCCTGCAAGTTTCTCTGTTTCAATTCAACGGCAAGGTTCCAGCATATATGAAGGGTGATATACTCAAAAAAAAGTTGTCATGAACAGTCAAAATATGTTGTACCGACAAAAAACTTCAAAATGCGTTTTTCTCGATTTGATGCCTATGGCATATTAGCCAATTTTTGAACTATGGGCAGTAAAGGTAATCGACAGTTAGGACTCATCCTAAAAATTGGAAAAGAATTTCAAGATCCAGGTACATGGCGCACTCTCTTCTGCTCACTGGTGCGACCAATATTAGAAACCAGCTGTGTTGTTTGGGATCCACACTTCGAATTTTGGTCCAATCGCATTGAGTGCATTCAAAAATCGTCCGTCGTATTTGTCGTTCCTTACCGTGGAGGAATCCAGATAACTTGCCACCGTATGAGGAACTCTGTTCATTAGTTGGTCTCACACCGCTCTTTCAACGACGGCAGGATCTCATCGCTAATATGGCCCACAAAATCCTGCTGGGTGTTTATGACTGCCCTGAAATACTTTCGTCGCTTAGCTTGCACTGTCCAGCCCGACCTCAACGACATCAACAGCTGCTGCGTTTTGGGACTCACCGTACTAACTACGGCTCGCATGAACCAGTACGAAACATGGCCAGAGTTTATAACCATCGTCAGGATTTGAACTTTTAAATGTGAATAGTGTATTTTGTGTTTGTATTTTATTTTTATTATGATATATATATATATATATATATATATATATATATATATATATATATATATATATATATATAATATATATATATATATATATATATATATATATATATATATATATATATATATATATATATATATATATATACATATGTTTTATGGAAAAGATGCTGGATTTTTATGCCACTTTCAGGATGGATCAATTTCTACTCAAGGTGGCTTTTCCCAGCCACATAGCTTTAATATTTCATTTAGAGTTGAGTAGGTTGAAATTTATTCAATAAATATAAATATATAAAAATATAAGAGGTGGGTTTTTGAAACATTACTGTGTAAATGAGGGGCGTGATCTCTCAGCCTTTATTAATTTATAAGATCACCTGAATGATTATCATTTAATTTGAGGTACTAAAGCGAGTATTATCTAGTAAAAATGTTGTCTAAGTCTCAATAACGTCCTCAGCCTGTGATCATTATTTGCATTCTCGAAAAAATCTCATACATTAAAAGCAAAGCAAAGGCTTGGTGCTACATTCCGTATCGGAACTCGACCTTCTGTTTATTATACACAGACTTAGCAGCCAACTGTTGAGTGTACAGGACAATTGCGGTGCTAGCGCTACGATCCTACTGACACTAACAGTTTCTCCCGAGCCGAGACTCGAACCTACGACGACTGGCTTGTTAAGCCAGCATCGTACATTACCTACTTTATAATTAAAAATGTAAGTCATAGGACAAAAAATGTGGTAAGATCATGAAGTTTTTTATTAACAAAAAATAATTACTCTATCCTCCGTAGGCATCAAACCCGCGTTTGTACATTCAAATACGATTTTTTTGATTTTTTGAAAAATTTTTTCATATTTTCCTGATAATTTTGATGATTTTTAAGAAAAATTTCACTGGCTGTTCTAATACCCTTCAGAGACACAAAGTCATTATATCATTTCGATTAAGATTTATTTATAGTGATTATTTATCCGTAAATTTGCTGTAGTTTTTGGTATTTTGGTACCAGTTTGGTCTTGGTTTGTAAACGTCTGGGCAGTGCATACCATCAGTGTACTTTTAGGCATAAAGTAGAGCCCATTGTGATCTGTAGCTTCCTGCCCAACAACTTTTATCCCTACCTTCTCATGGTACCAGCTGGGATACGAGTGACCAACCAAAGATCATGGTAATCAACTCGTGGTGGGACCTCGGTTGAATACTGATAGGGAAGATGGAGGGAATCCCCACCTTTTTCAACGTCTGTTTTCCAAACTACGGGCGGCTCACATAAGCGTCTGACCCGGAGCGAGTGGCTAAATTAAGAAACGTGTTGTCCCGAGCGCTATAGCCAAGATGGCAGTTCCATCATGAGACTCGGTGGCGAAGCAACCTAGCTAAAGCACTAAGAACACACACGATTACACTATTCAGCTAGCAGCTAGGAGAAAACGGACAACGAGTGGAAAACTGAAAGGCGTTGAATTTTGTTGGTGGAGGCAGGGTGCTGCTTAAGCAGTTAGAACCCCGGAAGTTCGGCATCGTGGCTCTGTTGGAGGTCTGTCGCAAAGGTGAGAAAAGAATGGAGCGTCCGTGGCAGCAAGGCCCAGTTCTACCAGAATGGTGGAGCAACCAACGAGCTGAGAACGGGTTTTTGTGTGCTGAGCCGAATGCAGGATCGTGTAATCAACTGGAAGGCGATCAACGAGAGGATGTGTTTGTTAAGGTTTAAGGGCCGTTTCTTTAATAACAGCATACTGACAACGAGAAAAAATCGTCCTACGCGCAAATGGAGGCAACATACGATAGCTGCTTGCCACTGGACATCAAGATCGTTATCGGGGATATGAACGCCCGGGTTGATAGGGAAGTGATGTATAGACCGGTGATAGGACCTCATCTCGGCCATCGATGCATCAGCTTCGCAGCTCCCCGAGACCCGAAAGGCATATATTTTTAACGCAAAGATATTCTTAAAGCCACCTGGAAATAACCCGTCCACCGACCTGTCCATCAACGGAGGAACTATGAGCCTCGGCTCTCGACGATGGATGGGGCAAGCTACGCCCGGTCATCGGTAAGGCCGCAACCACGGCATTAGGTAAGGTGACGTCGGACCGACAAAATGACTGACAAAGCGATGGAGAGGAAAAAAATTGGACTTTGACCCGTAAGGGCTACATACCGAGTCTAGATATGTGTAGGGACGTGGAGGGAAACCTGATCACAAGCTAGCACGAGTTGGTCGACAGGTGGAATCCTTCAGAAATGCCGGGAGTTCAACCTAACCACAAATCACGATTTCGTGGACTTCAAAGCAGTGTATGATACAGTCGATCGAGACCAGCTATGGAGCATAATGCACGACTTTTCCGGACTAACTTATCAAAGCTACCTTGAGAAGAGTGTTGTATTACATGTGCCCATCGGGGACACTCTCGAATGCCTTTAAAGCGCGCAGAAGGTTGAGACAGGGAATCGGATAATCCTGCACGTTATTCTACATTGCTTTTAAGGTCGTAAGGGTGATTTTTGGCAAAGGTAGTCAACTCATAGGCTTCGCAGGTAATCTACGCCAGACTAAAAGTGGAGGTTAGGAGAGTTGGACTAGAAATAAATGCGTCGAAAACCATGTATATGAAAGGGAGAAGCTCGAGAGAAACCAACATTCGCCTCCAACAGGCGGTGATCATGGATGGTGATGAACTTGAAGTGGTACATAAGTTCGTACATCTAGGATTTCTGGTAACCGCTGAAAATAACACAAGTTAGGAGATCCAGCGACGGATACAAGCTGATAATCGGGCCTGCTTTGGCCTTCGCAGGACGCTTCAAAGAATGTAAGTAAGTTAGAATGTAAGTTAGAATGTAAGTAAGAATGTTAGTAAGTTCAGTCAAGACTGAAGAGTGTCACAAAGCCGCGGAGCAATTGCTCGCTGGATTGTCCGTTTGCTTACGGGAAAGACTTGATGCTCTGAAGATTTGATGCACAGTTAGCTAGGAGGCACCAAAAAACATAGAATCGGTTAATAAACTAAAACTGAAAAAAATGAAAGATTATAGCGGTTCTTGTGAATTTCGGTGTCTCTAGCTACCTCGTATAGTGCGTCAAACCTTAAGAAACTTCCCGTAAGCAAACGAAGAAACCACTAGCCCAACGAGCAATTAATCTGTGGGCTTTTGACGTACTTGAGAGCTGGCCAGGGACACCAAAATTCGCAGAAACGGTTAGACAGCAGAGATGTTTCATTTTTTCCAGTTTAAGGCCTAGTGCAAAACTTTTTTACATTTTTGTCGACTAGTGTAATTACTGAGGCATCTTTCAAGTGTTCAATTTATTCTGATGATTCTAATGGTTAGTATTTATTCTCCAGGTTTCTAGAAAACTCATGTTTAATGTAAATTGTATTTTCAATGCCACTTCGATGAAAACCTCTTTGTAGATATTATATCAATTACTTTTGGACTTATCAATGGTATATCTTTGGAACAACTTTACGATGTCAGTTTTTTTGTCGGTTTGATTCATGAAGAATGATTTTAGTGTAATTTCTATTCGAGTTATTTCTAAATTACTACAAAAATGTAATTTGGTAAAATTGTTTTTCAAATGTTTTTGAGATTTTTAAGAAATTATTTGAATGACTGAGTATTTTTTGGTAACAAATACAAGTGAATTGAGAACTTTATTTCAGCAAGTATTGAATCATTTTGTAGCTTGGAAAATTCCACTCAGAGAAAATTTCACCCAATACTGACTTATATTGCAATTATGAAATGCTCCGCGTTGTTACTGAATTCAGAATTGCGTTGAAAAAACGAGAGCAATAGTGGAATGGGTTAACGATGAAAGGCTGTTTAATAACATTTCAGCAAAGTGAAACGGATGCTGTATTATATTGCTCTCGAATGATTTTTCAAAACAAAACAGTCCAGATGTTACAAATGACGAATAAATAGTCAAAATTCAAAGTACGAACCAAAGAAAGGAAATCTCTCAAAAGCTGCTACTATACCGCAAAACACCACAGAGGTAAAATGCGAAGACCTAGAAAGCACCAGAACAGAGAAGCCATACTCGAATATTACGCCACCATTTCGTGTACCATCTCCGCCCGTTCCGTGAGAAATGGCTTCGACACTTCGATCGAATGAGTGCTATTAATTCCGTCGAAATACACCGCCGTCGATTGATTTTTGCCTGCATCGTCTTAACCTACATGCACACAACAACAACAACACGTCAGAGTCCATCCATCCTAAAGGCTCTGTATCTATGCATACACATTTTGCCGGTCATGAAGTGTTGGTCCCCCACCAGTGTATAGCGCAGGAATCCAGAATGACGTCCGTAGTCTGTCCGGAGTTTTTCCGCTGGAATTCTGGAATGGCTGCAGTGGAACGGGAGCCTCAACTGCGAATCCATCCACCATTTCGCCAGCCATGAGCAAGGCTCCAAGCTGAGCTCGCAAAGTCAGACTGAGTCAGCAGCCGTTGCCGGTACTTAACGATGTGAAATAAATCTGCTTTCGCCGGATAAATTATGATCGAAAAACAAACACCATATATCAAGAAAATCGTGGACTGGTAAAGGCGCAGTCCACTGCTCTGCCGGGCGGGGGTACACCAGTCGGCGGCCACTGCTGTTGCTGTTGCTGTAGCTGTGCGCTCCGTGTGTATGTTTTTGCATTTCAACGGCCCCGACTAGCGAAGACCGATAACGACGGAACCGCACCGCCATGGCCGCCGGCTTATGATGCAGATTTGCTTCTTTCCCTCCGACTGATATACAATGCACTGCGTAGTAGTGGAGTCCGGTGATTTGGTTCTTGGCTCTAAACTCCGTATCGTAGGAGGTGGTGGGTGGCGCAAGGCGTTCTCCGTTCACAGCTTTCAATTCGCTCCGCTGTGCTCGTCGACGTTCAAGGAAGACAAACGAGCAATAAAGCTATTGCAGAGAACCACATGAGTTCATCGCGTGAACCGGTCGTTGTGGGGATGGTTGTGCAACAGGATAGTGACGCGCAGAGTGTTGCTATCGTAGCCCACGCTTTCCGGGCATCCAGTGTAGTGTAACAACTTGAAGGCCAGCGCGTACGTCAGAAAGTTATGCTCCCTGGCTGATGAGCGCAATTAGTGGAATTTGATTAATTGTGGATTAAGATTATCCTGTGAGGAAGAAGCCGAAGGTCGGACGAAAGGCAATGGAAATGTTTCCGGAACGAAAATATTCTTCTCAAGCAGTTTCATGGAAGTCGGAAGATAATAAATGAAATGTTAATCACTTATAATAGTGGTGGAATTAATTCAAATATTTCACTGAGTAGTATTTTATAGAACAAGCGTTGTCACGCAAAGAAGAAAGATAAAAAATGCTGCATTTCCGAATCGAACAAAAAAGTTTCGATTGCTATTTTTTGATTATTTTTTGCCCCCAAATAGTGCATATTCTGCATGTTTTATCAGAATCAGATAAATTCCAAAGATTAATCTCCCTGAACCAGTGGATGAAATCCACAAAAATTTCGTTTTAGTTGATTTCAAAATGTAAGGTTTCATTTATTTATTTCAATTAGCAATGCTGGTTTTGTCCACCAAAAACCTCGTCACCAACTGTACCATCGCCGATGCATGCCGACATTAATTTTCCGTTTTCCGGTGACAGCTTTACGCAAAAGCTGCCGTACGGCGCAATGAAGGCACTGCACGAACCCACACAAATTACTGGTATAATATCATATTGACACGCTCACACAGATAGTACAATAAAAAAAAGAAGTCGCGCTTTCGCATCGATTGATAATTTAATGGATTTATGTGCAACTTTCCGATTAATCAAAGTGGCGCGCAATTTCGGAACCGTCAGCCGACAGACAGCCATTGCACACGACCGGAGAGGCGCGAGCGACTCTTCGATATGTGTTTACCTCTGACAATGTTTACTCTCGGTGCATATTTTTTGATGAATGTAAATCACTCAAATATTGATTCAGAGACATAGCGACGTGCGTGCGAAGGGGCTGCCTCTAGTAACTCTGGTCATATTGTTTGATTTATTTGATTGAACTTTGGTGTAAAAATATGCTATTTTATACAACCCCTTCCTCAGGGAGAGGGGGGAAAATCCAGAGCTACACCGACAAGCGCTCCCCATCGGGACCGGAGTCATTATTAAAATGGAATTTCATTTTATACGGTGGAAATGGGCTGACGAAAATTGGTACTTCGGTGGCCGCCGTCGCTTTCGCTTTGATTTGGCCGGAAACAAATTGGTGTTGTTATAATGCGATGGAATGAAAATTTATTCATCATACATAAAGGATGTTATGTGTACCTTAAACCGCAATTTGCAAACTATACCGGCTATCAACGTAAAAGCGTGCGGCGGATGTTGCAGGATCATAGAACAAGCAAGGGCGGGCTCTATGATTATGAAAATTGACGAGAATCGCGAAACGTAAAATTAAAGTTCCAGATTGTGCGTTAAAACGGCGCGCGGGGTCGTTTTATAAAACGCTAATTCATAAAATTTATTTCCCGCTTGGCTGGCTTTGGGAATCCGGTACTGCTACCAGCGGAGCGATAGCAGACAGGTCGGATTGTTGGTTTTCAGTGGTGGATTTCGGCACGCAGTAATGATCCAATAATTATAAATTCAGCTTTCATTAGGGTTTCCGGAAGCGGGATGAATAAAGGTTTCCGCTAAAGCGCTAAGCGTAGGGTAGTAATCAGTGGGGAGGCGCCAAACCGACGAGGGGATGAGAGTTCATATTTGGAATCGTATCAAAACCGTGGGGAAACGGTGTGAGAACAAATACTAAATCGAAGTTGCTAGATGTATTTGTAAATGCAACAATTTCTGAATAATACGCCTTAGAGTTTAATTCAAAACTGGGTCGAAGAAAACTGCTTTCGAATATTATTTCACAAGGCCACATGTGAAGATTCTTTTGCACAAAATGGTAAAATAATTTAAAGTCTAGAAATTAATTCTCTACAACTGGTCTATAGACACCATTTTAGTAGAGATCAAAGCTTTTGAGATACAATTTTTTAAAGATTTCATCTGCATAAATATACTCCGTTTTCAAAAATGGGCCTCGAGTCAGATTAGTCTGAATACCTGTGAAAAAGTCAAGTGTCTTCTAGTCGAAAATACATAAAATGTTTCATCAGAATCAGACTTGTCGTTTCTCTTCAGAGAATTACTAGCGTGTAAAAGAATAGCTTTCACTTGCTTTGCTTGTGGAGAGCAAGGAATCGCTCCTTAGACTCGCAAGAAAACACAGCGGTGGAATCTGAAATGTCTCTCCAGAGAGATAATAAACTGGTGCGAGCTTCCTCACACGAAAGAACGTAAATATCTAATGAGGGGACTTTTTGATAGGAAAGTGGATTGCGTTGTTTGCTTCGTTTGCTTTGTATCTCGAAACAAACAAAAAAAATCAGCAGTCCGTCCCCATATTTGCTCTTCGAATGCTATCGAATTTATCTCGGTATACTTCTGTGCATTCGCACTAGAGTGATTCACCAATCTTGTTTCGCTTAACTGTGATGAAGTAGCGAGTGTAATATTTTTTCTGCGAGCGGCAGAAACACAGCACAAAGCAGAAGAAAAAAGTGTAGAAGTGAGCGATGAATATTCACTCTGCCCTTTCCACATATTGAGGAGAATAACATACCTGATCAGAAACAAAAAAAAAATCTTTGCCGATTACAGCATTTTCAGGGCGATTTGACTGGAATTGCTGAAAGGGAATTGACAATAAAACTGCAGTTGTAAAAATAAGTAAATTTTAATTGAAGCAAAAGGATGAAAAAATGGCAATATACTAAATGATAAAACATTGAAATAATAAAATTGACTACAAACAACGGTGAAAATCTCTGCAGCATGAGTTTCGAAAATGTTAGGGGAATCAAACTTCAGTAAAAATCATAATTATTATACGTTGAAAAAAGAAATATGAGATTCAAATTAATACCAACTAATCCGAAATAGTGACAAAAATTTAAAAAAAATAACCGAGTGAATAGACGTTCATGAAATACGGAATATAATAAAAAAAAACAAAGATAATATCAGAAAAGTGAAATTGTGGTAACAAATAAAACAAATTCAAATAAAATGAACTTATAATCAAGTAAACATCGAAACAAAGCACATATAATACTGAAGTTAGCAAAATTTTAACGGAACTGAGAGAAAAGTAATGCAAAAGTAAATGACTAATTGACAAAAATTTTGTCAAGATTATGTGAAAACAAAATTTCAAGAAGAAAATAAGAGATACCGTGGAATGGGGTGAAATTGATCAGTGGGGTGAAATTGATCACCTGAACATTCGTGATGAAAAATACTAATCAAAAGGTATTGCTCTTACAACACTAGGCAATGTGTACGTGTCCTCAAACGCAACTTTTGCATGATTCACATACCTGTCAAAGTTAACCCTTGCATGCCCGGTGCAATTTTTCATATTTTCGAAAAAAATTTTCAACTCAGTCAAAACTCAATCAAATTTGATCAAACAAGTTTCTAAATAAAAAAAAAATTATTGAATTTACTTAAACCAACCTTAGTTGAGGATTAATTACGTTAAATTTGGAGAAGTGAGTAATGTTTGATAAAAGTTCAAAAAATGTGATTTTCAACAATGATTATTCCTTACCATTAAAGAAATACTGATGAATTCGCAGGAAACCACAAAGATTTTAATTTCAGAGCTAGTTTTTGAGCTTTTGCAACAAACTGAATTGAAATCGGTCTAACGAAGATCAAATAAGAGCAAATTTAGCAACAAGCAGCTCGTGAACCAAAGTGAACAAATTTTAACCTGAAATATCATTATTTTCGTGTCCAAACTAGCTGTAAATGATATTTTTCAGTACAGAAATCATCAATTATCTTTAGCATAACGAAAAAAAGCACATTGCCAAAGGAATGTATGGATGTCAATGGTGATTAATTTCACCCCAATTTACCTCATAGTGCCTTATAGAATGATCGATTCTATATTTAATGAAGTAGACGATAGAAATTTCACCAATAGCCATAGAGGTTTACTGGAGCACATACCAGTACTTGTTTTAAAATTATACTATTTCGGGAAAAATGTACATGAAGCTAGTTGATTGGGAATTGTTATAAAAATTGATCAATTTCACCCCGTTTCATGGTACAATTTAATTCTTAATAAAATAAAATTGACACGATTTGACTACGTAAATGCTGAATCATGCTGCGAGAAAATCATATATTTTCCACGGGTCAAGAGACTATATCAACTCACGATATTTTGAATAGACGTACCCCTTTCCGGATGCATATTTTTTCGAATTCCAAGTTGATTGTTTAAAGAAATTTCGAGTGTATTTTAAAGAAAAAAGTGTACTGAATAGCTGCAGCTATTTTTTCAGCCAGAAATAGTTTATAATGCAGAATTCGCCGGTGTCACATAAGCACGGGTTTTTCATGTTTTTCATTCTCTTAAAGTATTCAGAAAAATAACGAAAATTTCTAGAGAGTGAAGCATTCTCTATATGTAAAATTGGTGTTCTGTCTGTCTGTGTCTCTGTCTTCAAAACTACTAAACTGATCGGCGTGAAAATCTGTATGCAGGTGTTTTTTGGAGGTCTAAAACTCTTCCCCTATTTAAGAGGGAAGGCACACATACAAAAGAAAAACACACACTTCTTCATGACTCGAAACTAATCAAGTATATGGATCCGAATTTGGAAGGTGCAGGTTTTTGGGGGCAAGAAATGTTAATATGGTGGTTTGACACTCCTCCACCGTATAATAAGAGCAGGGGGAGTCGACCATACAAATAAAGCTTAAATTTCGGCATAACTTGAAAATTAATCAAGTAGGGTATCGAACGTCTCCGTCAGTGGTTTTCTTCGGCAGTTTTTCTGCAGCAATCTTATGCAAAAGGGGGCCGAAGAAAACTACGGACGAAGACGTTCGATACCCTAAATAAAGAAAAATTTGTCATGTGGAGGTATTTGGGAGGCGAAAAATGGTTTTTTAGTAATTTCTCCTCCTTAATTTCTAAGGGTGAAGAGGGAGAAGAGAGAGATCCTGCCATACAAATAAAACGTAAATTTCTACATAACTCGAGAGTTATTCAAGTAAATCGAACCAAATTTGGCATGTGAAGGTCCATGACAGCAAAACAAAATTGTCTATGGTAGTTCGACATCCCTCCTTCACTGGAAAGGAAGAGTCTCATAGAAATAAAACACAAATTTCTGCATAACTCGAGAAATAATCAAGTAAATGGAGCCAAATTTTGCATGTGAAGGTTTTTGGGAGTGAAAAATATTTTTGGGGTGATTCTACACCCCTCCCATCTTACGAAAGAATGGCTACCATACAAATGAAACACAAATTTCTGCCTAACTCGAGAGCTAATCAAGCAAAAGGAATTACAGTATTTTTATTATTTTTCAACACCCCTCGCTTCTCTGAAGGGGGAAGGGGGGGACGCCCTCCCACATGAACAAATATTAAAATTTTCGCACATTTATAGAATTTAAAGAGCAAATGGAATCAAAATTGAAAAGTGAAGACGCTAGAGAACAAGGAATGTTTCTGTGGTGGTTTGACACCCTTCCTTATTTTGGAATACAATAGGTTCGAATGGTGGTCCCCGTGGCTCTGTGGTTAGCGATGTCGGTCGGCTAGCTCTCCCACACGGTTGTGATATCGGGTTCGATTCCCGATCGAGTCGAGGATCTTTTTCGAGCTGGAAATTTTCTCGACTCAGCATTGGGGCACGGTGTATCGTTGTACTTATCCAACACATACAAAATGTGCCAAAAACAATATCGATAACGAATTCTCTCAACTAATCTAGTTGATCGAGACCGCTATTAGCCCCAAGACTAAGCGTGCGATATTGTTTTTGTTAGGTTCGAATCTCATTTTTTTACGCGTCCACGAAAAAAATCCTGTACAAAAAAGATCGCGATATCGTGATGAACAAATCGTGGGAAAAAGGAAAGACGCGTCGTTTTGACGAAATCTTTCGCTAAATGATATGTGCATTTGTGTTATATCTTGGTTCATATAAAAATGTTTCCCATATCACAAATCGCGTAATTTCGAGAAAATTGCGTAGAAAAAAATCGTGGTTTTTGGAGAAAATCGAGTGAAAAAATCATGAAAAATTAATGTCGCATAAAAAAGAATTCTTTCTTCTGCATAGTGCATAAGAATTTTTTTTGCTTATTTTATTGTGCCTTAAAGGAAATCACGATGTTATCAAATGACTTAGTTTTAGGAAGAAAAAAAAAGCCTTGGTGCTACATTCCATATCGGAACTCGACCTTCTGTTTAACTATACGCAGACTTCGCAGCCGACTGTTTGGACAATTGCGGGGCTAGTGCTGCAATTTTTTCTGAACAGTCTCTCCCGAGCCGGGACTCAAACATACGACAACTGGCTTGTCAGGCCTCGAGACCAGCTGGGAGACTTAGTTTTATGCATACTTAAAAATTATAATATTGTTGGTTTTTTTCTCTTGACGATAAACTCACGAGTAATGTAGTAGGAAATGTGAAAAACTCATGTTCAATACTTTAATTGAAAATGTGCTCGTTCTTAAAAAGACAGTTGATTTTGTTTTCTACAAAGCTGTTTATTAATGATGCTTTCTTTCCCATTTTCTTCGAGAGCACAATAGCAGGGATATTCGGAAGAACACCTTCCTGAGTAATAGTGATGCCGAATAGAAGCTTGTTTTGTTAGATGACGCAGAATGATTACGGTTTTATAATTCTCTCTATCAGCGTTCCCCGCCAATTTCAACGCTCCTGCAGCAAGGTACTTCCTGGCCGCCAGATCAATAGTTACTTCAGCACCAAAGCACATAATTTTCATTATGCATCACGAGATGAAGATTAACTTGAAAATTTTGACGATTAACAAAACAACTACTACCTGCAAGATTGGAAAAGCCGTCTGATTGTTTTTCAAATACCTTCAAAGAGGACTAACTCAACAACTGGGAGGGTCCGCGAAAGTAATTAAATAGAGGAAACCAAAAAAGGGGACGGACTTCGTTGCACATTGTTTGTAGGTATACAAAGATTGTGAGCGAAGTACGCTAGTTTTTTGTTAACTGTATAACCGTTAACAAGCCAAGAAGCTTATCGTTAAGATGGCGCCGGAGACCAGCGAAGTAACAGTCAAGTCCAGACTCCCGTATGATTGCTGTTACAGTCTGATTTTTTATACGTTGGAGATACGTTCCAAACTGCTGTAACAGTCAGGTCGGGTAAAAAAGACTGAATTAAGTAGAAGAACTAAAACCATCGCAAAACGTATGAACTTTGACTGAATATGATAGTAGTCATTCTAAAGTTCAAAATACGATATTATAAATTTGCAGTATTTACACCAAAAATTGTGTATGTTTCTAAAAACTTGTTATGTGATAAAACTTGTGTCCTGGCACGGGAAACGTGATTTGAATGAGGTCGATATCTTGTACCGTTTTCGCGTTATTGAAAATAGCAACCCGTGTAAAAACCCGCGTAAATAAAACCTGACTGTACCAGGACCAGCACTTGGGATCCGGAGCTACACGGTGACAAAAAAGTCCGGTCACACTTTTTTGGGGTCGCCTGTAGCCTACACGTTGCATCTCTCTGGTGCCATCTATATGTCAAATGAAAGGGTTAACTTTGCTGCCCAAAGTGGCAGAGCTTCGTTTTTATGCAGTTTGTTTACATTGAGTTGTGAGCCATGGCAGAGTTAAGAGCAGCTGTTATTGCTGAATATATGAAAGGGTACAAACCCGGACACATATTCAAACACCTAAAACCGCTCGGAATCAACCGGAAATTCGTGTACCGGACCATAAATCGGTACCTAGAGATCGGAGGCACCGAGGACAAGGCACGATCTGGACGACCAAGGTCTGTGAGAGCTCCAAGGCTGAAAAAGATTCTACGAGACCGGATTCGCCGGAATCCCGCCCAATCTGCACGGAAGCTGGCCAGGAACCTTAAAATGAACCGAGAATCAATCCGCCTGCTTCTGCGCAAGGATTTAAAACTTACACCGTACAAAAAACAGGTGGTTCATGGGGTTACCAAAGCCACAAAGGACAAGAGGTACCAACGGTCGCGGGAGTTGCTCGGTTGGCGCGCAGATGACGAGATTATTTTTTCGGACGAGAAGCTGTTCGTTTTGGAGCAAACAGTCAATCGCCAAAATGATCGAGTATGGAGTGTGAGCCTTCAGCAAGCTCCTGCGGACAAGCTGAACGTTTCCCGGTTCCAAAATAAGACGTCTTGATGGTTTGGGGAGCCATTTGCAAGAGAGGTAAACTGCCTCTTATTTTTATCGATAAAAGGGTCAAAATCAACGCAGCGTACTACCTGGACACGGTTTTGAATAAAAATGTTCTGCCTCAAGCTGAACTATTGTTTGAAGACGATTACTACTGCTTCCAGCAAGATGGCGCCCCATCCCACACTGCAAAGGTTGTTCAGGCGTGGTGTGAGGAAAACTTGACCGATTTCATTTCGAAGAATGAATGGTCTCCGTCGTCTCCGGATCTGAATCCACTGGATTATTTCGTTTTAGGATACATGATTTCGAAGCTGAACGACTGTAAAATAACATATTTGGAGCAATTCAAGAGAGTTATCACGAAAATCTGGGACGAGATGCCGATGGAGCACGTGCGCGCCGCTTGCGACGACTTTCCGAGACGTCTGAAGCTGGTTCGATCAGAGAAAGGTGGTGTAATTCCGAGATATCGTCTGTGAAGTATCTTTATGAGTTACTGAATAAAGCTATGAAAGCCAGATTCAGATTTTCTTCTTATTCTTTGAAATATTGAGATTTTCCTGAGTGACCGGACTTTTTTGTCACCCTGTAAAAAAAGACTGTTGAGCGATTTCGAAAAAAAACGAGCAGCCATTCGACCATTTTCGATTCAGCTGATTTCTCCATGATCGTACCGGTTTCATTATTTAAGTAATTTTTTGTAGTTTTTATTTAAAAAAATCCGGTTTTTAAAAAAATAACATTTCTTGATAATTATTTTTAATTTTTCTTCTAACCTTTTTCAAAAAGTAAATAAATTTTTTTTCGAGTGTATGTTTTTTTCGAAAAGAAAAAAAATATGATCTACAACTTTGCCGAAGACGTCACACCGATCAAATGAATCGTTTTGGGTCTAAACATATTTATAATCATCAATACCATCCCAAAATAGCATTTTTCACTAGCTTCTCAAAAATATGTCGTGTGCCAAAAAATTAAACCAATAGCACAAAATGGGATCTGTTACCTATAGAAACGTCAATGCAAAGTTTCAGCCAAATAAAAAATGACGATTTAAAAAAAAAAAATTTAACCTAGGACATTTTTTTGTGAAACTGCTCTTTTACGAAATACACCAGGTCAAAATAACTTGTTTCATTCTTGCCAGAATTTACAATTCTAGTCAGCTCTTCTAAGAGCCACTTATACGTTCTTGAACCAATGTTGATTTTTTTACGTTGCAAATTTTGAAATGTTCAGTTTTACATTTATTCCAAGCGATTTAAAGGTGGCACTAAAATCCTTGAAACTGACTGAGGCATAATATTTGGAATTCGGCAAATTTCGTGACGCTCTCGATGTTTTCGGTTGTTCAATTCATAAGACGTTATTCTGCGTCTAATTCGTAAACTAAGGAATCACAAGGGAAGTAAAACATTTTCGATAGCTGCACCAGCCACGACCGAAAAATGAACTCAAAGAAAAACAACATCAATTTCTCATAATAGTGGCAAGTTTGTTCGATTTAACATAATTTTGGATTGCCATTTAACAATGACACGGTATGTTTCTAGTTTTGTTGTTACTCACGGCTTCGAACACACTGTAAGCAAGCAAACTAGTCATAACGATTACCCACGCGCGCTACCGGCACACTCAGAGCCATAAGCAGTGGCAAAATGGCTGAAAGCAAACGCGATTCGACAGATCAGGACACAATTTCTAACATGTCCGGACATGTTCAGCAATGCTGTGCGGTTCGTCGGTTGGTTCGTCTGCTGTGGAACGCTGCAATCGAATAAGTCGCCAGATCAGCCCTGCTGCGCTGAAATCAGCTGCTCCTCTGATGGCTGCGGGTCCTCTTGCTGCAGTAGCCGATTACACAATGAAGACAAAATTTCTTCTTTCATACGTGACTACTGAGAGTTGTAGTTCTGTTAGGCATGTCTTTGCAGATTAGAGCGAGTAAAATAACAACAACAAATCGGTTCTAAAGTCAATTCGTTTGTATACTTGAGCGTTGGTTGTGATGGTGAAGAAGGCCTTGTTTAAGCTTTGATTGCTCGGAACATGAGTTCAACAAATCTCTACTTTTTACAATTTAATTTCAGATAATTTTCAAATAGATTGCTGTAAGAATGAGGGAAATGAATTGGAAAGTTCCAACTGAGTTTTAACCATTCGAAGGTGGACAATTTTTGTCTGTTTTAGCCTCCGACTACAAAAAACTTATTAAAGCAATTGTAAGCGATTGGCAATAGAGAAGTGCCAGTTAATATATTCGTTTGATTGATTTCGTTCCCGTTCCCGCTTAAAGTGGTCCCCGTGGCTCTGTGGTTAGCGATGTCGGTCGGCTAGCTCTCCCACACGGATATCGGGTTCGATTCCCGATCGAGTCAAGGAACTTTTCGAGCTGGAAATTTTCTCGACTCAGCACTGGGGTACGGTGTATCGTTGTACTTATCCTACACATGCGTGATGTGCCAAAAACAATATCGATAACGAATTCTCTCAACTATAATCTAGTTTATCGAAACCGCTAATAGCTCCAAGGCTAAGCGTGCGATATTGTTGTCCCGCTTAATACCGACGAAAAAGGAACTCATTACGAATGTGCTTCCGATTGTTGTTCAGAATCATGTGCAATTGGAGTCCTAGTGCCGAAACAAGAGGATGCCGACTGTGTGAATTTTGAATCAGTAGATTGTAAGAATAACCACGAAGAAACAATCAGCTATTCAACGGATTATGATTTGAAACCAATTAAAATATATAACGAGAGTGGACGTAAAGCATCTAAAAACGATACTTCGAGGCAATTTCAAGGGCGACAAAGTTCTCATTACGATGCAGCCGATCATAGAATATAAATAATTCGATGTCTAAAATTTAATTATAAAGCAGAAAATATGGGTAGTACGAAGTTTGCAAGATCAGCTAGTAAGAAATGAGAACGTTTCTGAAAAAATATCAAAACTTCTCATACATATAACAAGGATGTTTCTTGGTTTGATTTTTATGTTAAACGTTTTAGCATAAATTGAGTTACTTTGACCAGTGGTCCATCAAAGATAGTTTCACCCTGCTTAGGGTAAATTAACCTATAGTGGACCCCTTCCCTATAGTGGACCACCTGCCAGAAACATTGCAAAGCGAGCGAGAAGCAAAATCTTTCTCCTCCTTTCTGCTTGAGAACGAGACGCTACGCTTCTCAAGTCTTTCGCACACACGCTTTCGAGATACTCTTTCTTCTTCATGCATTTCCCTGAGAAGCAGCAAGCATGCACCGACACGCAAAAGCTTTTTTGTATTGCTACTCAGCGACTGTAAAAGAGTACACGAGTTCTTGCTAACGAGTAGGAATACTCGAATTAAATTGCTCGACTAAAAGGAGTGCTTGAAAAACTATGCTCGACAACGAAAATGCTTTCTTCATCTACCCGGTTTTGCTTCGTGCACCGACAGCCGAACATGGGGGAAAAATTCGTAAAGTATCGCATACTGAAACGTTTAGGGTGTCGGACTGCTTTGCTAAGCTTTTATAGCAGTCTAATGCAAAACCATCCAAAGCAAACTGCTACCGTTACCCTATTCGAAATATTTTTTTATCCCTCGGCGACTATCGTAATGCATCTCAAAAAAATGTACTTGGCTGGTTGTGCTCGCGAGAAGGAGACTACACGCAAGTAAAAGAGTAGGCGCGTATAAGGTAGGTAATCTATTCCAACAAACTTTTTCTTTGGATCCTTAAACACGATTGTGATTTTTGTCAAAAGTCCTAACAACATTGAAACAAATAGTGTTATTGCAGATCAAACTCAAGTTCAGTAGATATTTTAGGAAGCGTTCCCGCCCTAGGTTCACACTTTGGACCGTTACTCGTTATGGTATTTTTCAATGATGAACCTTTGAATTTTAAATAGAAGCAAGGTTTAGTTCAAGCAGTGTAAAGGTTATCGTTTCTGATACAAGTTGAGTTTTTTTTTGTGAAAATTAAATATTTATGTTCATACAAAATCCCAATGTACCTAATCCATTTTATTCCTAATTTAGTCATCATCGTACGAATTGTGATAAATCTTTACTGTTGAATCTGACGGTTTGTGTTTGATGGTGTCGAAACTTCTCGAAAAGCTTTGATTGTCAGTTTAAAAACAGTCTGTTGGAAATTTGGAATTTTATCATTCCACAATAAGCTTCAAAAGAATACGTTATTTAGAGTGTACCGTTAATGAATTTCCTCCCTTTCAAACCGCATTTGAACTTAACTAAACTAGATCAACACCAAGTTGGACTAATTTGTCGTTGTTCGGCCAGACCGCTTGTTGTCGAAGCAGCTGTCGTCAGCGATTCTGCTACCATTTTGCACTACTACGCCACCAAACCTCGAACGGAATAAATCTCAACCGGGCACATATGAGAATTCCTTAGAATCGCCGAATCACGTAACTGCCGTCATGCGAAATAGACGGCAACAGAACAGAGCAACGCACCACTGGGAGCTGTCAGCAGTCGTTAGCTAGGTTAGCTGGCACCGCCGGTGAAGTTGGAGATGTTCTGCAGCGGAAGTAAAGTACATACTAGTACATGTCTAACAAACCTCTGGAAGGTAGCGAAAAGTGTTACATGTTGTGCTGCTTTTCGCTCACAGGTTGAGAGTATAAACCGAGTGGGTCATAATCGATGCAAAGAATAGTTCTTGAGAGCAATTCGAGCCACACATTTAATTTATTCTAACTTTGTCGCCTTGGAAGCCCACTGGAGCAAATTTCATCTCTGCGGTAAAGACCGGCAACGATACCCGAGTGGTGAAAAACACTGGAAAAGGATAAAGGATTTAGTAGTTTCGGGAATTCGATGCAACTGCTCTGCTTGTCTGTGTTTGTGACTGTGTATGGGTGTGCGTATGTGTGTCCTCCTAGTCCCGCTAGCTGAAGAAGCTACCCTGGCACATTCCGACTCACGGGTGTTGTATGGTTCCTTTATGGTGCGTCCCGGTGCAGTTATGGATGTTTTATGACTAGAAATTGTGCAAATTTTATTACTGCCATCCACCTCCGACCGACCGGCAATCCAACATACCATTTATAACTGAGCGGTACCATTACATAGTTCTTCTATTCAAACAAACGGCGACGGGGCCCCCGAATGGGACTGCCGAAGCTCGCTGCTACTGATGCGGTTGATGTTGAATTACTGAAATTAAATCGAGAGCGAAATAGTTTTGCCGTTTCTGCTGGCAACCGACAACCTAATCGCAAAGCTCACACACAAGGGTCGGAAAGGCATCAGGATTTGACGGTGGTGTAGAGAACCCACTTTCTGTACGTCTGTACGGTCCACGACGTTGGGTGGTGGGCACTAAAATGCAAGTGTTGGCCTTGATAAATGGGGAGCCGAATGGTGCGACCGGAGTTGCAATACCGGCTGCTGTAGTCCCACACTGGAACATACCGGTTTTTGCTCGGTTGTACGTCAGGATATGGTTCTGCTCTGAAGCCGATCCCCATGGAACAACCCGTTTCGCATCGGTTTTATTGCATTTTTGGGGTTGAAGGTTCTGAACTTATCACGAATGGATGAGTTTATTAACCCTCCACCCAAAAGTGGCAATGAGAGTGTGAAAGATTGCAAAAGTGCCGGGGCAGCAAACGATAGTTAATAATAGTTCAGCTGCTTCTATCACCCGACCGACACACAGGTGCAACAGAATTTAATTCCGCTAAAAGATGGTCCTGGAGATTCACTGGCATCACGTTGCTTCGCAATTGAATTCGAAAACGGAGGTTATTTTAACGTTCCATAAATCCGACAGGGATTAGCAAACGAGCTTTACAGGGGGAAATAAACTAACAGCGAACACCGCACAGAGTTCACGCGAATGATGAGCCGCGGGTTTGGCTGAATGATAGCGCTCTGAGCTCTACTCTAGATGAGTGCAAATAGTTCGCTGCAATGCACAGTAAAGCAAAAAAGGAGGCGAAAACTAGAGTACGGTTGTTTTTATAACCTGGCAATAACTTTAGCAGAAACTTTTACTGGTATTATGCAGAAAAAAAAACATCAGAGCATGTCAACGATCAAATTTACTTCCAATTTTTCGTTGTTGTTGCATCGAAAATTGAAAATATTGTTTTTATTTCGCTGTTGGTTAACTATGCGTGGAGTTGCTTTATGTTAGTTTTGATATCGTCAGCTCACAGAAGTTTTTGTCGTGATCGTGTCCAAGTTCTGTTTGTTGACCTTCTTGTTTGATGTCGAGTTTTTTTATGTTATTCCATTTTTTTTTTCGTTATTCGTTTTTATATTTCATTTTCCTTTTGTTATTTTTAGATTTTCCATTTCCAAACTTTTTGTTTTTATAGAAAAATTTGTAAATTTTTCTTTTACTATGCAATTTTTGTGCTATTTTTCAATGAACCATTTACTCTTGAATATTTTTTTTTTTTAAATGCTCCTTTTCTCAATTTTCTGTTCAATTTCTGGTTTCAAACTATTTTTTTATATTTACATTTATCCAATACTATGGGCACTAGGATATGTGAACAATGCAATTTAAAAATACTGCGTTCATGTACCGCAAGGCAGCAATCTTGATTTTTTGTTGATATTGTTGTTGTTAAATCATGCAAATTCAAAAAGCGGGATATCTGACCAGTTTCCGGTAAGAAGAAAATTTAGGATGTTAGTATCATCAAATTCTCACATTTTTTTACCGGCTAGGATATCAAAAATAGTGTCCACCAAAAAATCACTTTCCCTCTAAGTAGTTAGTGATCTTAAATCTGAAAAGAGGGGTAGATGTTTCATACGTTATTTACATCCATTGCTTGACGACTGACGTTTCAAAATGATACTGGACTTGACATGTATGCCATTTTCTGTTAGACCTATTGAAGAAATGTCGTAAAAAATCAATTTTTTTGAAAAAAAAACCTAAATTAATCCACCTAGCGGTCCGACTAAGCCTTTCTCATTCAAACAATTATCCAAACAATTCAAAAAGGTATATTCACTCTTTGGGTTCTAAAATATCGATGTTGTAATTAAGGTATAAAATATGAAATTTGACGTAATGTTAGTGCTTCAGAAATAGCGAAATATAAGAAATGACTCTTAATTTCGAACAATTTAATCACTAGCGATACGGGGAACGTTTAAATAGTACGATACCACATTTAAATCATGTTGAGGCCATATATATTGATCAAAGCAGCTATAGTGTTGAATAGTCTTTGAATTTCTTTTCTTTACAAAACTTTTGAACAGTATATCAAATTTTTATGAAGTTTGTTATTTGTAAGTTTGAGAGATGACTCGTTTGTATGACACTAGTTATGTTCAAATAAGTCGTGTAATACTTGAGATAATAGACTTTCGTTGTTTTACAAATTAAAACATAACGGTTGCTTAAGTTTGATTACAATCAAATGAAAAGGGAACGTATGGTGGAGCCAAACTCTGAAACCACGTGTTCAATCATAGTTCATCAGTTAACCCTTAACTATCCCGTTAATTCGATATCAATATTGTTCAAATCTGTTGTGTAGTTTCTAAGATAATGAAGTTTAGTGATTTTCACATTTCGATACATTACAGACGAAGTTACATTCCGATTACAGCAAAATTCAATAGGGTGTTATGAGGCAGCTAGACCTTTCATTTGATACTAATTCTGTGGAAATCGGGTCAACCATCACTTAGAAAAGTGAGTGAGCCCAAGTATTCTTCAGAATATGTTTCTTTTCATAGCTAGATTTCACATTTCTAAACATAACAGGCAAAGTAATAGTCCGTTCGCAAAAAAAATCATTAGGGTCTTATGGGGCAACAAGACTTCCCATATGACACTGATTTTATGAAAATCGGTCCAGCCATCTCTGAGAAACATGAGTGAGATTAAACAGTCTCCAGAACACTTTCTTTCTGTAACTTCTGAACCATATGTTCAATCTTCATTAAATTCAAAAGTTGAAGGTTTTTAGGTAGCCCGTTCATTTGAAACCAATTTTGTTCAAATCGGTTGTGTAGTTTCTGAAATATTGATGTTTCGTGATTTTTACATTTACATAACCTCTAAACTAGAAATCAGATTATAATAAAATTCAATAGGGTCTTATAGGGCAACTAGACCTTTTATTTGCAATTGATTTCATTGAAATCGATTCAGTCATCTCTGAGAGAATCGAGTGAGATTGGGAGAGCGTTACACACACACATGCAGAAAATGCTCAGCTCGTCGAACTGAGCCGAGTTGTATACGACATTCGGCCCTTTTGAGCACTTTTATACCCTTAGTTTTTGCAGTGATTGCTATACCTTTCTAGGAGAAAGGCAAAAAGTGAAATGATAGAAATGACGTTTAATTTCAACTTCAATCCCGAGCAAGGCCGCAAACATTGAAATAGTACAATATTAAATTTAAATGATATTGAGGCCACATATTTTGATCGTAGCTATAGTTTTAAACAGTCTGCGGGTTTCGTTTCTTTCTATAACTTTCAAACCACATGTTCAAACATTATGAAATTCATTGTTTAAGGGTTTGAAAGCCCATTTATTTGAATTCAACTATGTTCATAGCTTCTGAGATATAAGAGCGTTTTTCACATTCTGACGCAGCGCCAAAACTAAAAGTTTGATTACAATGAAATTCAATAGCAACCTAAGCGGCAAATAGACCCTTCATTTGACACCAAGATAGAAAGAATCGGTCAGACCATCTCTGAGAAAAGTGAGTGCGAAAGAAAGGTGCACATACACACGTACACACCCACACACAAACATATACACCTTTACATGCATATATGCAGAAAATGCTCGATTCGTCGAACTGAGTTGAGTAGTATATGACATTCGGCCATTTCAATCATTTTTCTACCGTTTAGTTAGCCAGTGATCGTTAGGAGAAAGTCAATATGTTTACTTTCATTATGTGATTTCACATTTTTATGAACAACGGACACAGTTACAATCCGATTGCAGAGAAATTCAATAGCAACCTATGGGGCAACTAGACCTTTCATTTGACACTAATTTTGTGAAAATCGGTTCAGCCATCACTGAGAAAAATGAGTGAGTTTAAACAACCTCAGAATAACTTTTCTTTACATAACTTTTGAACCATATGTTCAATCATAACGAAATTCAAAAGTTAAGGGTTCTGGGGACAGCCCAATCATTTGAAACCAATTTTATTTAAATCGGTTGTGTGGTTTCTGAGATATTGATGTTTCGTGATTTTTACATGTTGATACATAACCTCTAAACTAAAAATCCGATTACAATGAAATTCAATAGCAACCTATGGCGCAACTAGACCTTTCATTTGCAATTAATTTTATAAAAATCGGTCCAGCCATCTCTGAGAAAAGTGAGTGAGAAAAAAAGTTGCACATACACACATACACATGTGTGTACACACATACACACATACATACAGAAAATGCTCAGTTCGTCGAAAGAAGTCGAGTGGTATATGACATTCGGCCATTGGGACCACTTTTATACCTTCGGTTTTTCCAGTGATTGCTATACCTTTCTAGGAGAAAGGCAAAACTTAGACAATTTCAGAAAAACCATCCCTTGATAACATTTCTCTGATTCTTGTCATTACCGAATGGATTCTTGTCATTACCGATTATGAACTCAGGAACAAAAATTGGTAAACCACCTGAAACATGGAAAAGTTTTTACTAGTTTCTTTTTCCTCGGAGTGCCCACTGTTGTTTGTACAGGAGAGTTTAAAGCAAATCAATTGTTTTTCTAAACACTTATTTTGGCAAAAAATCTTAGAGGACCATTTTCTTTAATAGCACTTCTTGTTTTTAAAATGATTTTTTTTGCAGTGCAGGATTCCAAATTTACTATTTTTCAATAAAATTTCAGACAAGTCTCCAAAAGTCATTGTTGCGTCACACACTCCGCACTGGGCCAGGAATGACTGTGCGCGACGCCGTGAGTGACTCGGAAGCCAAGCCAAGCTAGTTGGCGCGCTTCGGTCAAAACAATTAGGCATTATCTGCGCTTCCCGCCTAAGCGTTTGCCACCAGCTATAAAGGACTGCTGAGCCTCCTCATGAGTTAGTCGATAAGCGTACGGCGGCAGCGCCGTCACGCTGCCCGTTTGTAAATAGATGTAGAAATAAATTGTACAGTATAGCGAATATGTGCGTTGCCTTCGTCGTAGGAAAGAAAACTTTTCCCTGGGCCTTAATTGCCCCATCGTGATGCCAAAGGGCGAAAAATATACACAACGTAGGGCCGTGCGCGATCAGTCATCCTTTGACTACTTTTCTCTATCTCTTTATATCAATCATAAGTAACGATTTATTAAAGAACTTTAGCACTTATCAAATGTTAGTACAGATAAATTATTAAAAAAAGTAAAGACGCCAAGGATAGTTTCACTGAATTCTGAGAGGGTGCTGGCAGCTTCTCAGTCGAGTTGACACAAAATCTTACAATAGTAAAATATGTAATTGTAAAGTAGCACGTAAACCGCAGGTAAATCCCTTGAGATTTTTGAAATAAATAAATGAAAAATTGAAAAATAAATAAAAAATAGGAATCAACAACATGAAAAATGAATACTGAAAAGTGGAGAAACGAACGACAACAAATAAAATATTTTAAACAAATAAGATGAAATTAATGAAGCGAAATAAAAAAAAATATATGTAATATGAAATATCCTCTCCGTGTCGAACAAGCGACAGCACCAAACGTGCTTGACGATCGTCTTGGTATAGTTATTTCGTGTGTTCAAGTTTTAAAGCAGTTGGCATTGTATGCCGTTATCCCTGACACCAGAAAAAGTGCTGTGTTGATCCGCTTTCAAAGTCAACGTGGTTTTGTGTGGCTCCACGATCTCTGGTGATCGCTGCAAAGCAGCAAAAAGCAAAGAAGAAAAGAGGCGTGTTTCTTGTCCCATTACGTTAGTGCGCTATTTTGAGTGCAGTAGAATAGATTTCTCACCCATCGAATCCTCCCGACCCTCCCCCTCCTTCTCACCTTTTTCCTGACACTGTTCCAGTTACCTCTCGTGTCAAACTTTGCTAGGACGGATGTTCGGGCCCACTTATTGTATATTTCCGGCCCAAAACAGGACCGAAATCGAAATCTGAGTTTTCTACAGATTTCGAAGGACCTAACCTGACACTATAAGGCCGGGACCGAAATTTCAAAGGTCAGGTCAAACAAGCCCCGTGTCGTGGTCAATGATCTGAAACAGGCCAACGGGCTCTTTACACGTGACTGTCGTGTGGTGTATGTATCCGCGCAAGTCGTGAAGATTGACGGCGTAGTAACAGATTCGAGTCTGTTTATCAAAAGCATCTTGGAAGGTGGTAAAGGCTGTTTTAAGAATGCATCTTTTTCTGATGTCTCAAAAATATGGACTTAGGAAAATTGAAAATAAAAATAAGAACCACGAAAACCGCACGAAAATTGAGTAAAATATATGAAAATTCAAATGGAAAGCCTTGAAATAGAAAGTACATAATCTAATTTTGCATTTCAATGAGAAATTGAGAACGAAATATAACAAAATAAAATAAAAAATGAACATACGAAATAAGTGCAAACTTTTCAATAATTTACAACAATACAACAATATTTTACTGATAAAAAAATGTTTGCAGTGAGAAATTGGAAACAAAAAGTGAGAATGCGAAATGGAAAAGAAACATCTTCATGTGAAAGTTGAAAATAACAGAGATTATAATTTAACAACAGCACGAGAATCAGCGGTGATTCGAATGAAATTTGCAAAAAAACCCAAAAGATGTTTGACAACACCCTCACATAATCTAACGATACTTTGTAGGTGTGCAGGCTTTACTAATCTAAACAACTTTACATATTTCAATTTAAAAAAAATATATCTAAACTAATATTTGAAAAGGGGCTTACCCCTCTAGTGCCCAAATGAATTTTTAGGCGGACTTCGAAAAAATCAGTATAAAGCTTTATAAACATTTTTTATGTTCTTATTGAAGCTTTTTAGAGGTTCAACTGAAGGCCATCTAAAGGCGGCACAGGGCACTAGAGGGTTAAATATTTTTTTATTCATTGGTATACCTGAATAATTTCAAAAGCCAGATAAAAATTGACAAGAAATGCCTTCTAGAGAATTGTCTAAATGTTCGTTTAGAGTTATAGAAAAACAAAATAGAGATTGTACACTGAAAAAAAAAAATGATTTTCAATATTTTCATCTCATTTGTTTGTTTGTCGACTGTAGCGGTTAATTTTGTAGATTTATCGGCTTAATCAGTGCGTGTATAGAAGCAAAAACAATTTTTTGTTTCTTAATCCGACAGTTTCGGTGACTTTATTTCACCTTTTTCAAGGAGTCTAAAAATATACAATACGTGTAGTTTTCCTTTTTCTGTTACTGTTTTGAGTTTTTTTGTTTTTTTTTGTTTGTGTTTGTTCCTACAGAAAAGATTATCGTTTTATTGTTGAGTGTGTTGGTGTCCAACATAGGTTGTCTGTACTCAAACTGTACTCACTGCATATGTCTCTATTTTTGTGTGCACTATACTGTAAAACAGTTAGCACTTTTTTCTAGCACTGCTTTTTCTAGCACTATATAATTTCGAGCGGTATTAATCAGAGCAATAGGTTTTGTGTCTTTTCCAGTAGTCTACTATTTCTTGACAGTTTATTGTAAGTGTGTTGGAGAGCTACGCTAAAACTTTAGGTTGTGGTTGCATATTGGTTGTCGTGTTTATCGGTTTTGTTGTGATTGATATTTCTTATTGTGTGTATAATACCAGCATATACAGTGTTGAGTCCCTCAGTGTCTGTGCGTTTGTTGATACTATTTTCTGTGTTTGCAATATGGCATACTTCTATAAACGGTGGAGCGTGTGGTTTATCGTGTCTGTCTATAATTTTCGTTTGGTGAAAATCGAATCTGTGATTTTGTCTGATGCTGTGGTACATTAGTGCTGTTTTTTCTTTTAGTGAACTAATTTGTGGATCTGTTGCGTTGTAGCCTTGCTGTAGTAGTTTGTCCCAAGTGTTGTAGTACATTCGGTGTCCGCTGGTTCTTGTTTTAAGCATGTTTGTTGTCATTCCGACGTAGCAGGCGTCGCAGTTTTTGCATGGTATCTTGTATATGACGTTGATTTGGTGCTCCTGGGGGACGGGGTCTTTAACTTTTGTGAGTAATTGTCCAACTGTTTTTATGTTGCGGTGTGCTTGTCGTATGTTTTTGTATTCGTTTTTCAGGTGTTTGTCGATTCGGTTCGACAGGTATGGAATGTATGGTATTGAACGGTAAGTATATTTCAGGTTTTCATCGGATGATTCTTGTGGTGTAATAATGTTTTCTTGCCTGCGGTTTATGAGTCTGTTCCTGAGCGATTTTGGGTAGTTGTTGAGACTGATTAAGCCGAGAAATCTACAAAATTTTCATCTCATTTTAAAGAGATTAAAATAAACGGTCATATCAGATTTTTTTCAAATTTGATTTTGAATAGAGAATATAATTGCCTAGGATTTTTCTGAACATTAGATCTTAGTTCTCCTGACGAAAATCTGTTTTTTGAGGGGACGACGTTTAGGAAACTGTGTGAATTTTATTTCAAAATACAGATAGGTTTTTTTTTAACGCGGGAAATACGTTCCAAATTTGTATGGAGCCGCGTTAGAAAATAAACGTAGAAAACCGTTCCAAAACTTTTGAACTTTGACTAAATATGACAGAGGACATTCTGAAGACACCTAAAATTGTGATTGCTTTTTAAACTGATATACCTGTGTCCCGAAACGGAAAACGTGACTTGAATTATGTTGATATCTTGTACCGTTTTTGTGTTATTGAAAAAAGCAACCAGCGTAAAAAAAACTAAGCGTATTGAAAACTTTGCATTTGAGACGGAAAAAACTGATTTTAAAACCAAAAGTGATTCATTCGAACTTAAGTTCATTAGATAGAAACTTTAGTTGCCTTAAACTATTCAGGACAAATCAAAATATGCACTGTTAAGAAAAAAAAGTTTTACTACCAAAAACACTGTTTCACATTAATAATGGGTCATACAATAAACAAGTTTTTTTTTTAAATCTACTTAAGAGTGTCCACTTTGATTCGTTCAGAAGAGTTTTAGGCAGCTCAATTGTCGATCTTGAAAAACCTATTTTGAAAAATATCAGAGATATATTTAAAATTCCCGATTTTTAAAATGCAGTTCAAGAATATTAGAAAAAAAATGAGATTCCACAAAAAAAAATAAAAAAATAAAGCAAATGTAGTTTGTTTTATTTTTAATATTTCAACATAAAAGTTTAGACAATTCCCTAAAAGCCATTCATGACCAAATTTTCTCTACCTCTCATTTTCATTAATACATACCGATTATTAAAAAAGATCTTTGATAATTTCAAATTTTTAGTCTAGATTAACTAAAAGTAAAATGTTGCTGAGTGTTCGACTGTTGAAATGTTATGTTATGTTCGTTGGTTGAAGTTTCGGCTGAACAATCACAAAAAATATGGAACGACTTTTCAATACTATCCGACATTTCGTCACTGATCAGTGACATCTTCAGGGGAAACTATATCTTGCTCGTTTCTTGTCCAGATGATGTTTTTTTGGAAACTGCTCAGCCGAAAATACAACCAACGTACATAAGATAAAAAAAAGTATGCAAAGTGGCTTAGGGTAGTAAGGCCTACACACCCGCAAAGTTTCATTAAGTTTTGAGAGGGTCTCCTCAGTCGAGTCGAGTTTAAAATATTTTTAGAGCCAGAACGGTTCGTTCGATCGATGTGATGTCTTTGGCAAAGCTGTAGATAGTAGTTTTGTCTTTCTAAAAAAATATACACCGTAAAAATATATTAAGCAAAAAAACCTAAAATTACTATAGGGTGTGAGTTCTTTTGTTGTTCTTTTGGCTTGTCCTATTATCGTCAGGGGGTTAATCAAACCATAAAGAACTAATCTATTGCAGGAAGATGCTCTGCAATATGAGCAACCATCATGCAAGAAATTGAAGCTATAAGACATAATTTACTCCCCTGACGATAATAGAACAAACCCGACGATAATAGGCCTATTCTTAAAAAAATCTTATTTTTTTCATGAAAACTATAAAATGTAAGCTAAACGTTGAGGTTGTCTGATCATGAAAACAAGTAAACAAGAACAGTTAAAATATTTAAAAATAAAATATAAAAAAAAAAAACAGAACAGTTTGATTGATTGTTAAGATATCTTCGGCAAAGTTGTCTTGCCAGAAAAAATAAAAGCTGCAAGAAATTCTTTTTAAGAATAAAACACAAATTATAAATTCAATAGGGTATCAAACGTCTTCGTCAGTGTTTTTCTTCGGTAGGTTTATGCATATGACTTCTGCCAAAAACATGCCGAAAAAAAAACACTGCCGAAGACGTTCGTTATCCTACCTACCTTGGAAAATAAACACAATTTTTATAAATTCAAATATTCGCGTCTCACCAGCTGGATTAGATTTTTCGAAAATTTCAAATTACCTATTTCCTTAGTTAGTACATTTTTCTATCGTCAACAGCTCGAAATCAAAGTAAAATTAGCTTGACTGGAATTATGGTCAATAAAATAAGAAGAATAAAGAAAATAAAAAATGGGCAAAACAAAAAATCAATGATAAAAATGAAACTGAAAGAACTGCCCAGATAAATAAGATGAGATATGTGGAAAAATTCAAGCTGGAAAATGAAAAAGGAAAGAGATTTTAATTGACAAATTTCACGAAAAACGCAGAATGATCTAATAAAATATAAAAAAATCTGAACAAAACATTTAAAAGTAAATACAAAATCGAAACTGATAAAATGACAAATTAATACTAGAAAATGAAAACTAAAAACTAACTCTTTATTATTACAATAAAGAAAAACAAAGAATAAAACGAAAAATGAAAAAAGAACGAAAAAAACAAGAAAATGGAAATATGCGATATTAAAAATTAAAATTGGTAGATGATACACAAGAAATAAAGATTAAAAAACCTCACGAAGAAAAATATAATAGAGAGTTAAATTTTCTTTTAACAAATGAAAAAGGAAAGGTGAAATGAGACATGGACAATACTACGTTTGTCACTAGCTCTGTCATGTCATGAAAAGTTGTATTTCTTGATAGAGGTCAGACTCGATTATCCGGAATTTTATTTATTTGGTGTTCGATTTCAATTTTTATTCCGAAATTTTACCTTTACTATCCCTTCTGGCATATTTGTTACCATTTATGTCACTTCCGGCATGTTTGAGATATGTTTGAACTGAGTGAAAATAATCAAAGTCAAATTTATTTTGTTTGTTTCTCAAGATTTTCATGCAGATTTTTCATAGATTTGACCGAATGAAGATTTTTTAACCTAATTTCATTGATGATTACACTGCACAGTGGTCCAATGAGGCAAAAAGTGGAACTTAATTCCATAGTGCCTTTCAACTTCATCCTAGCTTAATAGTGTCTTCAGAGCAATTGTTTGTATGAATGACCCGCATAATTGCAAATTATCAAAAAATATGAAAAGTTTACTATACTAAAACTAAAATAAATAACTTTTTTGTGTTAAGAGATAGAAGAATAGTTTATTCAGCAAAGTTGTAGAAAATTAAAAAATATGAAACTTTGTTGAACAAATGAAAATCCTATCTCTTTTCGGTACAAAGTTATAAAGTACACTACATGGAACTTATTTAAAAGTTTTTTATACTTAACTTTTGTTAGTTGCATTTTACACGAAAGTGTAGTTCGGAGGAATTATTAGGACACACAAAACACACATTTTTGCCGAAGACCATATATCTCCAGGACTTTTCCTTACAAAGTTACATCATATTTTAGCTTATTTTTTCGATAACTTCAAGAACGTATAGGTTAAAAAGGGGCAAGTGGAATCATGATGTCAATTCTTTTTCTCAAAGTTTAGCTCAAATGCTCAAAACTCCTATAAGTTACATTCGTCCCAATCCACCTAATCTTTATTCTATACGTTGTTGAAGTTATCGAAAAAATATGCTGGAATGCGCTATAACTTTGTAAGGAAAAGTCCTGGAGATGTGTGGCCTTCAACAAAAACGTGTGTTTTGTATGCCCAAATACTTCTTTAGAACAACGTTTTCTTGTAAAATGTAACCAACAAAAGTTAAATACAAAAAACTAGCTTTTAAGTAACTTTTACATGAAATACTCTGTAACTCTATTCCCAATGAAGATAGAAATTTTGTTTGTTCAACAAAGTTTCATATTTTTGTATGTTCTAAAAATTTGCCGAATAAACCATTCCTCTATCTCTTAACACAAAAGAGTTAATATATTTAATATATGAAAACCTACTGTAACATATGCTCGCCGTACTCTAAAATGAGTGGATTGGGACAAATGGAACCTGAAGAAGTTTATAGTACTTTAGCTTAACTTCAAGGAAAAGTAATGACATCATGATTCCACTTGCCCCTTTTCAACCTATACGTTCTTGAAGTTATCGAAAAAATAATCTAAAATATGATATAACTTTGTAAGGAAAAGTCCTGGAGATATATGGTCTTCGGCAAAAATGTGAGTTTTATGTGTCGTAACAATTCTTCCGAACTACACTTTCGTGTAAAATGCAACTAACAAAAGTTAAGTACAAAAAACTAACTTTTAAATAAGTTCCATGTAGTGTACTTTATAACTTTGTACCGAAAAGAGATAGGATTTTCATTTGTTCAACAAAGTTTCATATTTTTTAATTTTCTACAACTTTGCTGAATAAACTATTCTTCTATCTCTTAACACAAAAAAGTTAATTTTTTTAGTTTTAGTATAGTAAACTTTTCATATTTTTTGATAATTTGCAATTATGCGGGTCATTCATACAAACAATTGCTCCGAAGACACTATTAAGCTAGGATGAAGTTGAAAGGCGCTATGGAATTAAGTTCCACTTTTTGCCTTATTGGACCACTGTGCACTGGTCGATAAAAACAAAAAAAAAATGTTGCCCTGAAGCTCAAAATAAATGCCCTAGAAAGATTATAACTTTTCAACCAATCCTGTGAAATTTGGTGTCTCTAGCCATTGTCAAAACGCGTTAGCTTACGTCAAAGTATCGCATAATAATTGCTCGCCGAGTTCGTAACGTTCTGTTTACGAGAAATTTCACTTAAGTCTCTGAAAAAATGTTGGCAGCTGGAGGTACAGAAATGTTTAAAGAAATGGGCAAAAACTGTGTTTATCAGTGTTTTTGATAAAAAAGTAATATTTGAAGAACAAAACTATGACGTGCTGTGAAAAACATTTCACAATTGAGAAATATTTTTCCTGTAGAAAAAAAAAAACTGATGAATTTATTAAACTTTACATCGGTTGAAGTTGCAAAAAGTGGGAAATCTCCACCGACAATAGAAGATATTGAGATGACTTTTTTTTGCTGAAAATTATACAAATTTTGCGATGTAAAAATGGTGCTCAGTAAAACTATATATAACATATACGAGCGACATTATATCAGGATTTGTATTACTGTTGAGAATATTACTTCAGTTTTATCACAAAAAAATGAAGAGCTAGGCAGGTTCGATAAAATCAACAATTTTTCTTCGAGAACCTCATCGTTACATGTCAAAAAAAACTTTCTTTCTGCGCAGAACGGCAACTGTCCGATTGTTTGACAACTTAATTGTCAACTCTGGCAGTGCAAGCTGGCAATACACTGGCAACTCCATAAAAACGACTCTATAGTGCCACACAAAAAGAAAAAAAGCTCAACTAGATAAAACAAAGAAACGGATCTCCATACTTTATCCGCTAGCTTCTGAAGCTCAGTGCAAATCGAATTTGGAGAAAACAATAGCACGAATGGATGTAGTTGTCAGTCCCACTGTCCGCCTCGTTTCGTTCCCTGGAAACGAGGCAACCAGGAGGAAAAGCTGCTGTCTTCATATCCACTATTCAGTAAACAACAAGGTTAAAGTAAGAAGTTGCTGCTGTTGTTGTTGTTGCTGTTGCTGTTGCTGCCGGGGTAACTGGGCAGCAATAAAACGATGCCGATCTTTCTTCCCCTTCTTTTCCTTTTTCTGCCGAGCAGCAGTAGAACCAGCAGAAAGAAAACCAACACTTGTACCATCGGCTAAAGTAGAATTTAAGCTGACAGTGATAAATTTCGTATTATTTATGGTTACTCTTGGCGTCGTCGTCGTCGTCGTCGGAATTTCAGTGACGTCTTTATCGATGTGAATTTACGGCAGGACGAATCGGGTATTAGGTTGACTACCGTTTCCCTGTCCCGAGAGCTCCGCCCCGGTCGTCCCGGCCCATTTCCGGTTTGTGAGTTGCTCTCATCCAAAGGACAACTCCGACGGCGAACGGTATGCGACCGACTGACCTCTGATCCCGGTTTCTCATCGCATAAGCCTTTGGTAATGGCCGGTTCAGCTCAGCTCAGCAACTGCCCATGACCCATCCCTCCTGCTTTCCCTCCTCCTCGTTCGTGCGTGCCGCTCCGGTGAGTGTGGTGGACAATTGCCGAAGAGGAATGTGAGTGCTTATCAAATCGGTATTCTGCGTCTATATTGAATCAACCGTACTTCTGCTGTCGAGTGGTCTTCTGCTTGTTAGCCTGGTAGGGGTGGAGTGTGACAATGTGGGGGTGAATGTTAGGTTGTTAGATGCCATCAAATGTAGCTTTTCATGTCGTGACCTGATTCGGACCTGAATTTCACTCTGGAAAAAGCGCTTCGGTGTGCTTTTGCTTGAATTACTTGAGTGGAAAGCTTTCCAACATGGACCGGGCAGGGTGGCGTTGATGGGCTGTTATGCGAAGATTAGGTCGGATTTGCGATAACCGTGCCCGGAATAATCCCGAATGGAAACTCTGATGTTGATTCAGGAGATTAAATGGAGAGATGGATGATGGATGGAAACGTCGCTGGGGGGGTAAACAGAGCACGATTTAATATTGGTATGTCGAAGTACGCTAGCCATTCGATGGTGCATGGAGACACCATCTATCCTCTTGATGGGATGCTGAAGTGCATGGAATAATTTCGAATTGAAGCTCTGCAGTGAACTCGAGGAGAGATTATGCATAGTCCTTGAAACTGAGTAAAATCTCACACTACAATTTTCACCATGAAATGGTTGATTAATTTCAAATTGAGCAGAAAAAAGACAGTTTCTGTGGTTTGATAGAAATACGAAATCCGACATCAAATCATCCAATAAAATCGCTACCGCCTCCACCACTTTGATTAACTAACCACGCGCCTCCCTCGGATTTAATTTCTGTGGTCAAGTTTTGTCGGTGGTCTCTCGTTGTCGAACAAACTATCAATGTAATGAAATTCCATTCGATTCCATTACGCTCTTCCTCCCAATAATCGTGGCCTGGTGTCCCATTGATTTTTCCAACAGAAAGCAACAACTTTCCCATCAGTTGCCAAAATCGAATTTTCGCACCCAGCCCACACCAAACGAACCTCTCGAAAAAATAGGGAAAAAAACCGGAAACCTGCCACACAATTCCGAATTCACGACACATACCGACGCTCCCTCCTCACACGAGACAGGCGGCAGTTTCGTAGGAAATAAAACGAAAGGCTCGAATCGGAATCGACTCGCACACTCGTGAATGGGATAATATCCATTTATTATTCTATTTTATTCCTTCTCCTTCTTCTCCGGGACCGCTCGCCGCGTCGCCCCGGTGCCACAGAATCACTGCAAGCCAGGATACATTAGGACATGTTATGGTCCTTTCCGTTCCGATTCGGTCACGCTCCACCCGAACCTCATGCGACCATTGAGGAGGGTTAATCTCATGCTTTCGATTTCTAAAGGAAAACAGCAACATGAAATCGCAATGAACTGAGTGGAAAATGGCATTTTTTGTAGCATTGTTTTTTTTCTCTCTACTTTCCCCAACCGAAAGAGTGGTCAAACCGAGGCAAGGGAGTCACGGAGATTTAGGATCACAATTGATTACCTTAATGGGTGTGTGCGTATAACGGGCCGCGCGTGTGTGTTCGTATGCGCTTGGGGAATCCGGACCTGCTCCGGACGTGTTGCGCATCTTGACTGGCCGTGAAATTTCGGTATACTTATGAAAACGGTATCCATGGTGGAGCATTTATACGACGTGATTTACTTTCCCCTCCCAAATGAAATTTGATTCCAAAGTTAGCGATAAAATCGATCGAAAATGCGGTTCTCGTCGATAAGTAATAGAATTTATGACAGTTTCAAACTCTAATGTTATTGATTTCGCGTACCACTGAACTCAAATAAATTCCCAAATTTGTGCTCAGCAATTTCGCAACCCATCGATGCTTAACCCGGCAAGAAGCAACCTAAAACATGATCTGAAAGCAAATATCCCAATAAAAATCAATCACAAATATCGTCCCCTTTTCTCGTATCGAAAAAAAAGGGTTTACTTAGTCATCGAATATTTTCGGTTAATAGAATTGGATGGGCCGATGGCTTCGTCAGGTTGACGGTGTTTCATCTACTGTCTACTCGGAAGGTATCCCAAGGAGAGGACGGAAAAATAAGGGAGACAACCAACCATTATTATGACGATATCAATCTGAACGCATCCCGCAGGCCATCGTTTGGTCCGTCCTGCCGGTTTCACTCCCCACTGGAGACAAAATTTTCTCCCACTCTGATCAGATTCCGGGTAGGATTGCTAGCCCAGATGCCGCTGTCACCGATGCGATGAGCGGAATGGAAGAAAATGAAATGGCTTTCATCATTTCGATTTTCTGGTAGCACAAACGCGGCTTCTTCTTCCCTTTAGAAGGAAAAGTGCATCTTTGATGATACGCTCTCCTTGAGGATTTCTGCTCCAATTATTGGGACTAATCAACTGCAACCGAAGCGAAGCTAATGAGAGTTTTTCTCGTGTTTTGGTTTTTTGAAAAGTTATCGCCATCCTTTGGAATTTTTAAACAATCGTTTTCGCAGTTAAAGGGTGAGTTGTGTATTTCTATGAGTCTGGTGTTGTTGTTATTCTTTTGTAAGTGGAGAGGATTCGAGAAAATCTTTAGGAAGATCTAAAAATTTTAAATAGAAACAAGAGCCTACAAAACTTAAAAATTAAAATCAGCTGAAATATTTCACGCTGAATGACTGACCAACACAGATTTTGCCCTAGAGCTTAAACCGGAAAATTATGGAAAATAGTAGCTTTTTAACCATTCTTGTGAATTTTGGTGCCCCTAGCAAGCTCGGAAGTGAGAGTCTCGCCAAGTTCGTCACTTCTGTTTTTGCTTACGGGAAAACTGCATTCAAGTTTCTGAAGATTTTATGTACTTATGAGCTGACTAAGGGTACCAAGATTTACAGGAACAAATTGAAAGCTATAATCTTTCATTTATTTTCAGCTCCTCCACCTGTGAAAAATACTAAGTTTGAAACTTGGTATTTTTATTCAAACTTAAATTGGTTGTACGCATATAAAGGTTCGTTCAAATGTAAAATGGTGGATTAAATGTTTACGTATTTTCAGATCATTTAGCATGGATTTGCTCGAGTTACCTCCAATTCAAGCATGTTGTTTTTTCAAAGGCGAATCATTGAAAAATGATGAAATTTTTCAGAAATTATTTTGGTAGCACTGTTCTGAAAAAAAATCTAACATATTCTTCTGCTAATTTCTGCAGAATTTTATTTTAATATCTTCAGAAGTAAACAAGAAATGAGTTAAACTTGATAACCGTTCTGATTTAATAAAGCAATTTATCACTTTTACAGTTCCAAACGATTAATACGAAAAACCTTGCTTGAAAACAAAAATGACTTATCGAAGTTAAAATCGACGTCCAACAGCAATTCGAATATGATGAAATTAACAAAGAAACAAACATAATAAATTCTTTGCTCTTCCACTCCTGATTGAACGCCATTTTTTTTTACCTTCAAAACCTCAGTATTGCTCAATCTGCGTCACATTTTATTCGTATTATAAAATTCTAAAATGTTTTCTTTTAATTTGTGATACATTTTTCGGTTACAGTCATTTTTTCTATATTTTATAAATCACAATTTTTAACCAAGGCTCCTGATTCGTACATTGAATCTTTTTACACTATATGAGACGATTACTGCCAGACTTGGCAAAGCACGCACTGCACTCGGAGCGGAGACAAAACAGTAGCACTTGCTTCCTAAGTAACGCGTAGCATGGGAACTTCGGTCGACGATTCGGCACGCAACATATGAAGAAAATTATCACACAACGAATATCTCTTTGTTGGTGTCTTCTCAAAATTTACATGGGACGCACGTTGTGATTCCGAGTAATTTTTTGCTTGCCTTTTTTCTTCGCCGTCTCTTTTTTACTCTTCTCCTTTATCTCCATTCATCAATCCACACGTAGCACAGTAAACATCAAATGCAATGAAGCTCAATCAAAGTGGGCGAGATGGGCAACAAAATAAAATGCTCCAAGCGCCTCCCGGTGAACAAACGACGGTTATCGCACTGCATGCGTGGTTTCTTTAGCTCTTGTGCAGAGCTGATGCTTGCTATTAATGTCACATGAAAAAAATACGCCCGTTGTGCTTGTTGCCTATAAATTGGCGATATCACCGAGCAGCTCATAGCGGTGCTTTTACCAAGTCTGCTCGCCACAAGCTGCTCTTTCTGTTGAGCAATCAATCTTTTTACCGGAGGAAAAGGATGCTCAAAAGGAAGATAATAAACGATTAGGGTTATATTTTCTTCAGCTTTGAAATCGACCAGCAACTAGTCTCTAGAAAACGCTTCGAAGTCGAACAATTCGTTGGCGATTCCGATTCGTCGCGAATCGATGCGGTGAAGCTTTACCCAATGCGATAGCAAGAGGGTATCACGTTTACTTTGTTGTCAAATTTAGCGGCACTGTGTGAGCTGGTGCTCTCGCATATGAAAGTTCAAGTCTCAAATTGATTGGATGCAAACAAAATTACATATGGGTCATACTATTTCGAATGTTCATATTTTAAGTCAACTATCTTCTCAGATTTGGCAAAAAATATTGGTAAAGTGTTTGAACACTAAAGGTCCCACATTAGTCATTTACGTTTTAAAAATCTTGGAGCTTCTGGTGCTAAAAAGCCTTTCCTTGACATTCCCTGGTTTTCCAGGTTTTCGCCACTCTGTATAAAGTTACTGCGACCACGACAACAGTCTTTTCTTACTAAGCTTCTTGATATAGTTTCTTGATAGTAAACTTACGATTTCTGTAGTACTCAGATGTGAAAAACTCATTCTTCAAATAATTTATTTAATTCATTTTAATTGGTTTAGGTTTCCACATAACTAAGGACATACCTGCATGTCGACAGTGCTTCCCACATAGAATGGTGACCCAACATCTAGCACTGTGCAAGATCGCTGGCAGCGAGATATTTGAAATCGTCATTCGCTGCAACTCTGCTGGCTTTAGTGAACTTCCTCTTGCAACAGTGATCGGATATACCACTGCCACTACTGATTGCTACCTGCTTTCAGTTCTTTCCATCCATTAGTAAAATGACTGATTTGAGCAGAAGCAGGTTTTTCTACAGCCCAAGAGCACATTACCGGTTAACTAGGTATCGAATTCTGTCGACCGTGTTAGGGAAAGCAAGCAGATCAATCGAAGTCGGCGTTTCAACAAGGATTGACAATTTTCAACAGTATAATAGTTCGAATAATCAAACTACAATTTTCCGCATTTGGGCCGCATAGACGATTTTCCAAACTATTGCTATAAGAAATCGGTTGAAAACAGACTGATGGCACCGCATTCATCACCCAACGCAAGCGACGAAGAAAGAAAACAGAGATGCTTCCACGTGATTGGTTCTTCCCCCAATCACCCAAGTTCCCCACGCTGAGTGACGCTATAAAAGGACATTCCGTGTTGAGAGAAGATCATTCCCTGGTCGACCGTCGAGGCGAACAGTTCGGCTTCCCTTCGATCTGAGTTGGACCCCACCAGTGGTAATCTAATTCAGATATCGTTGTTGGAATACAGCCCGAAACTGGACGTGATCGGCACTGGGGACCATTGGAAGTCGTTGGGAGGGACCATTGGAAGACTTGTAATCCGTTTGGATGCTGCCGATTGTAATTTGTGCAGGTATAGTGTGTCGTATACCAAGTGTGTGTCTGAGTAGCGTTAGCGTGTATATATGTGTGTGTGTGAGTAGCGTGTGTATGTGTGTGTGTGTGTGTGAGTAGCGTGTGTATGTGTGTGTGTGTGTGTGTGAGAAGCGTGTGTATGTGTGTGTGTGTGTGTGTGAATAGCGTGTATATGTGTGTGTGAGTAGCGTGTGTATGTGTGTGTGTGAGTAGCATGTGTATGTGTGTGTGTGTGTGTGTGTGTGTTTGTGTGTGTGTGTGTGTGTGTGTGTGTGTGTGTGAGTAGCGTGTGTTTGTGTGTGTGTGAATATCGTGTGTATGTGTGTGTGTGAATAGCATGTGTATGTGTGTGTGAATAGCGTGTGTATGTGTGTGTGTGTGTGTTTGTGTGTGTGTGTGTGAGTAGCGTGTGAGTGTGTGTGTGAGAATGTGTGTGAGTAACGTGTGTGTATGTGTGAGCGGCGTGTGTGCGTGCCTGTGTGTAAGTGGCGTGTGCATGTAAGTGGCGTGTGTATGTATGTGGTGTGTGAGTTTGTGTTTGTGTGTGTCTGTATGTGTGTGTAGGTGTGTGTATGTAAGTAGCATGGGTGTGTCTGAGGAGCGTGTGCTTGTGAGTAGTGTGTGTGTATATAGCGTGTGTGCAGAACATGTGTGTGCAAAATGCATTCATCCTAGGTAAAATTATTTACGACAGAATACTTTTATAGGCAACAAGTTAATTATTTTTCCTATTAGTTTGTATGCTATGGTTTATGACAGGTGTATGTGTTTTTTTTTGTTCATGGATTGTTGTGTATGGTATTTGTACGTTTGGTGTGTGTTACTATGGCTATGGCAGAATGGAATCTTTACACCCACAATAGTCCCACGTCAAGCCTACGTTTTCGCACTCAAGCACATACCCTTTAACTTTTTTTGGTATAATTAGACAATTTTATCCAATATCCGTTAGGGGGGCAATGCGATGTATGGAAAAATCGAATTTAAAGAACCGACCATGTACATTTGGTTTATTTGCCCAAAACGCAAAATTTCAACCATTCAGACATGATTTAGGGGTGCCTCAAAGCACCTGATTTTTTTAGAGCTGTGTTTAAGATGTCTTAATGTTTATTAGGCATTTTAAACTAGATTTTTTATTGGTGATGTCCATTTTAAAGGGACAAAACATCAAAATTTTGAACACTTTGAGGCACCCCTAAACCATGTCTGATTGAGCCAAAATTTTACACAGATAATTTTTTCAGGTTAGTAAACAAAATGGACATGGTCGTTGACATGACTATTTTCGCTGCCACCCTAATGTTCGTATATTATATTTATTTAACATAGAGTTTTCTTGTTTTTGTTTATGTCTTGATGTTTTATTTTAATTTTTGCAAGAATTATTTGACTTATATATTTATCAAGGTCTCTGTTACCTGCAACTTTGTTAAACTTCGTATTAAATAGATCGCGCTAACAATATTTATATGAGACTAGCTGACCCGGCAAACTTCGTCCCGCCTATTTTTGTGTTTAATTTAATAAATTTCAACATTTTAAATTCATTGATTTCTCGCGATTTTGTTATATCGTTTGAAATTATTGGTTTTATCGGAACGACAACATCCTCGTCTTTTGCCTTTAGTACATCACCTTTATTCCGGAAATACTCATATTGGGTGGTATTCAGTTATTTCCAATGTTTTTCAGAAACTGAAAGTGGTCATCTTCGAATTCAAGATGGTGTCCGGGGCTTAATGCTTGGCTTTTATACATTATTTCGATTACGGAAATATTTATATGTAGTAGTATTCGGCTGTTTACCAAAAGTTGCCATCTTACAATTCAAAATGGTGTCTGAGTTAAATTTTTAGCTTCATACATCATTCTGGTTAAAGAAACAACCATAATAGGTGTTATTAAGTCATTTTCGGCTGTTTTCCAGAAACCGGAAGTCACCATCTTAGAATTCAAAATGGTGTCTGTGGTCGATTCTAGCTCCTGTGTATCAATCTGGTATCGGAGCATCTCATATTGGATGGAAATCGGCCGTTTTTGGCTGTTTTCCAGAAAGCGGAAGTCGCCATCTTGGATTTCAGAATGGTATTAGGAGACAATTTCTGGCCTCTGAGCGTCACTCTGATTGAAGAAACACTCATATTAGGAGTTATTTGGTCATTTATCCATTTGGTCTTTTATCCAGTCACCGAAAGTCGCCAACTCACAATTCAAAATGTTGTCTGAGGTCGATTTGTGGCTTCAGTGCATCATAATAATCCCCGAAATACCCATATTTGGTCATTTGCCGCTGTTTTCAGAAACCGGAAGTCGCCATCTTGGATTTCAAAAAGGCATTTGGGTACAATTTCTGGCCTCTGAGCGTCATTCTGGTTAAAAACACCCATATTAGGTGGTAGGGTAATCGCTCCATCATTCATCTCAACAGCTGGGTGCACCTATATTCATCTTATTTCTCTCATTTGTCCAATTTACCGTCAAATTTCTACAAATTTTTGAAAGTAAATCTATTTGCTTCTCGATTTTCTCAAGTGGTTGAAAGTTTTACGTTGAAAATATGGTAAAATTTGATGATAAATTGATCAAAAGGCGTGATAAAATGAATATAGGTACTGAGATGAATATAGGAGCAGTTACCCTATTTGGTCATTTTCGGCAGTTTTCCAGTGACCGGAAGTCGCCATTTTACAACTCAAATTGTTGTCGGAGGTCGATTTGTGGTTTCAATGCATCATCACGATTTCGGAAATACCCATTATGGGTGGTCATATCCCACTGTTTTCCAGAAACCGGAAGTCGCCATCTTGGATTTTAAAATGATATTTGGAGACATTTTCCGGATAGAAACCGGAAGTTTCCATCTTAAATTTAACAATGGCGTCTGGAGTCAAAAATTTTTCTTGCTCTCAGAAACCTCAACATATCAAATTTGGTTCCATTTGCTTGATTATTTCTCAAGATGTGCAGAAATTTGTGTGGAACCCCTCCTTTCAGAAGAAGGGGTGTCGAAACATAATAGACATCTTTGTTACCCCTAAAAATATTCACCTGCCGAATTTGGTTCCATTTATTTGGTTAGTTCTCGAGAAGTGCAGAAATTTGTATTTCATTTGTTTGGAACCCCTCCCTCATATAAGAGGGAGGGGTGTCAAACCATTATGGACATATTTGTTACCTCTAAAAACATTTACATGCCAAATTTGGTTCTATTTCGTGGATTGGTTCTCGAGCTGTGCGAAATTTGTGTTTCATTTGTATGGGACCCCTCCTTTTTAAAAAGAGGGAGGGGCGTCGAACTGTTATGGATATATTTGATACCCCTAAAAACATCCACCAGCCCAATGGTTCCATTTGCTTGGTTAGTTTTCGAAATGTGCATGAATTTGTGTTTCATTTGTATGGGACCCCTCCCTTCCAGAAGAGGGTGGGGTTTCAAACTATCTTAGTCACCTTTCCCGGCCCCTAAAACTCTTATATACAAAATTTCACGCCGATCGGTTCAGTAGTTTCCAAGCCTATAAGGAACAGACAGACAGACAGACAGAGCTGCATTTTTATATGTATAGATAAATTATCATAAAAATAATTATTTTATTCGTCGCATTAAAGCGTTTACATGCCAAATGATCGGAAAATTCGCAACAATTTGGGCGACCTTTTTTGATTTGAATGAAATTTCACCGTATTTGGCTAAGAAAACTGAGTACTTTTCTCAAGTGGAAGAATTTTTCAGACTCGAGACCAACTTCCTATGAGGGTGTATGTGTTTTGGCCTAGGTTTTGTTTATGGCATTGTAGCCCAGAGACCATTGGTTGTACATAAAATCTGTCTGAGAACGTTTCGTAGGAAACTCAACAGAATAAGCTTACACAATAGAAAAAAAATGGTTTTGACCAGAAAGAAATTTTTGATTAACACTTATTTGAATTTACCAATCGAGAGTTGAATTTTTTCTTATTATTTTGGAGATACTTGAAATTATAACGTAACATCTTATAGAAACGCAAGATGAGGAGATGGAGATGGATTTTTTTGTAAAAGGGTAAGTTTTTATAAACATGTTTGATATGAATATTTTTAAAACTTTTAAACAATTCAAATAGTTATTTTAAATTGAAAAGTTTATAATAATTAACTTCGTTGATGCATCCGTTTTCAAGTTATATTAAATTCAATTCGAGAAAATTAGAAAAAAAAAATCACAGGAGGGTTGTGTGCAAAGCCACGACCGCAAGGTTGAAGTAGAATACTTTTAGACAGCTCTACTTACGGCTGTACATTAACCTACGGCCGGGCGAATCGGTTCGCGCCGCTTTTCGCGTTTAGCCTGGCAGAGGCCTAATGCGCACGGCCAACACAATAGAAAGGTGTTTTCACATTGAAAATTAGACACGGATTTACTGGAGTAAGTGTTAGCAAATGCATCTACCGCTAATACCGCCGCTATCGTACGAAAGCGCATCGTTTCATGTGGGGAATAATATCAACAACGAAAAATGACGCGCATCTAAGCACACCCGAACTGTTTCGCCGTGCCGCTTCCATTTACTTCCTTATAACATCGGCCACAGGGAAGTACCGGCTGCACCTACCGCTGAGGCTGTTACAATACTGCTACTGGTACCCAAAGCTATTAACTTTTCAAATTAAGTGTTTTATTTGTCCTCAAAAGAACAATTGCTCAATTCTATATCGGATATAATGCAATCGCAACTCTGTAATTTAACCGACAGTAATATTCTTCTGAACAAAATGATCCAACTTTTTCATTAGAGGAAGTGCCGGCTGATGTACGGCAAAAATCGGACCCGATCGCTCGCGTTGGCGTTCAGCCTGGCAGAGACCTGAGACGTGGTGACCAACCACAGGGCAAGTGATTTGTTTAATTTGAAGGCAGCCACAGGCGCAACCCGCTGCTATCCTCTGTTACTGGTGAGTGCTGATATCTGCTGCTACCGCTGTCAACGTTGTGGACGGTCCATCCAGCTCACCTTCCGACTAATGAATGTAGCTAGTTTTCCCAGAAACACTCTTTTATAGCCGAAGGGTGCTACGAAATAGGCCACGCCTTTATGTTCAGTTTTACCATTTTCTAATATTCTTTAGACGAATTATTCCACAATTCGCATTTGATTTTCGTATCCAGCTAGTAAACACCGACAGTGCTCTCACACACGCAACGGTTTTACCCCTAACCGTATTGCGGTTTGTAACATCAAGCGATTTCGTTTGCTCGCTGTTGCGTGTTGCATCATGTTGCAACTTGGCAGCAGGAAGACGACGATATTATGTTCATGCTGATCGATTGAGTCGCCTTCATATTAGCTCTGCATAGTCGACTTAACTACTTCGGTTATGCTGATCGCAGCCTTTGCGCTGCCCCTACAGTGGGGGGTTTACTAAATAAAGTGAAAATTAGACAACTACAACAGAATTTGATTGCATCCTGCTTGTGTTGATGCCAGAAAATTATTAACCTTCAATTATTTGTTTATTTGCCTTGAAAAAGGCATTTTGCGGTTCAAAATCGGTTGCTGATCACAACCTTTGAGCTGCCCTAACAGTGGGGGAATTAAGATACACGGGCAACATGCACTGTGGAAGCTATTTCACATTCAGTAAATTGCTAGGATGCAACACAAAATGCTTGCTTGCGTTGTCAAATATTATTAACTTTCAATGACTTGTTTAATTGACTTGAAAAAGGCATTTTGATGTTCAAAATTGGATTTCCTGATGGCAATCTTCATGCTACCCCAACACGGGGGGAATAAGGCAGTCTTGCGACACACGCTGAGAAGAACCGCGTTGCTCCCGAGACGTGGTGACCAACCACAGGGCTAGTGCTGCTGCTAAGGAAGGACGACTGCTGTTGTAGCTGTCTAGAATTATTATGAGCGGCTTCAGCTGAAACAGGCTCTTATATAGGCCAAATAGCATGTTTTCATTTGCAAGGTATATGATTCTGTCGACCGTGCTTGGGAAGCAATCATATAACGACCAATCAGAGGTCGAATTTTTCGTTTTGACAAGGCTTGACTATTTTCAATAGTACAATAGTGTGAATAATAAAACTACAATTATCTTCTTTTGGGAAGAATCTTAGAAGATTTTCCAATCTATTGCTGCAAGAACGAAGGAAATCCATCGAATACTAACCGATTTATTAGTATTTGAAATTGGACATATTTTTCACTTTTTTCGGTTTTAGATTTTCATTTCACATCCCTATGTAGCCGAACTTCCTGAGAGAAGTATTCTACTTCAAAAATACTGAATTGTGCGTTAAACAAAAAAAGGACTTTTTTTTCACTTAAATTAGTTTTTTGTTGAGACTAGCCATGGTTACCAAGAATGTGAGACAAATTTTTACTCAATCGTTAAATTTTAAAGTGTGTTTGCAGTTTCAAGATTTTTGATTTTTTTTCCAATGATGCAATTTGGTTTTAATTGCAATTTAAAATAAAAAGTTCTCGACGACTAACTTTCTTTATGCATCCCTTTTTGAGTTATTTCAATGTTATGCATGAAAATATTTCAGTTTTTCATGAAAACATACTTTTTTGTGAATTATTTGTAGTTCTGCAGCAACAAATATAAATTAACCAGAACTCATTTTTTGACATCAAAAATTGGATGAATAATCTAGATATTATTTAGGCTCATTCATAAAGTTGTTGTAGTGAAAATAAAGTCCAGTCGTCCAAGGTTGCTGATTCTTGCAGCGACGAAAAGTTCACTGCGTATCGCACTCACCACTGCTGCAGCAACGTCGCATGACTGAGACAATCTATTCGTGTGCGAGAGCATACCATGCACGATGTATAGAGAACCTATTTTTTTTTCTTTCCTTTAGATTTTCTCGTTCTCCAATGAGTTGCTATTTGGTACAAGCCGAACAAACGTTGCTCACTACCCGAGCGTGTTCATTGCGATTAATGCGAGAGGCAAGTTTTCGATCGCCGTGAGCGTTCAGGGCGATTGTTACGTCCTGATGCTTAAACGAAATAGTTCTGTGCGCCGCCGCCAACTTTGTTGTGCTTAGTTCTCATGCCGAATTCGTTTTTGCGACGCAGTTCTGCAGTTGAAATTACACTCAGCAGATATTATATACGACATTTGACAGCATTTGTATTTGTTGCTGTATTAAACTATAGTCTTAGCCATAAAAAACTTAAAACACAACAACAACAACAACAAACTATACTCTGTTTCACTCGCGTACAAAATAGCTCAGGAAAAAACTAGTTCTAGTGTAGCTCGGATTTCAAACACAAACAGCTGCGAAGCGCACGTATAGTTCCAGTGTAGTAATATTGCAAACAACGAATGAAACATTTTTATGCAACGTAGTTGCCCGTGAATCATGTTTATTGTTATTAAAGTGTTATTTAAAAAATGACAAATAGAAAATTTGAACTTCCTTAGTACAATGACACTTATTTATGTTTTCTTCTATATATACTATATAATATACTTTTATTGGTTATTTACTTTTATCTCTTAATGTTACTGTTGACGTTCTGTCACTGTGAACTTTTCAGAGTTTGTTTGTTGAATTGGACAAAAATTCATAGCCGTGAGAACAAATGCACTAAGGTCGTTTCTCACGCGGTTTTTTACGCGGCTTTTTCATGCGAATTCCGGAATTTACGCGTTTATTTTTACGCGGATTCCGGAACTTACGCGTTTTTTTTACGCGGATTCCGGAATTTACGCGGTATTTTTATTTTTACGCGGACTTCGGTTTCTCTTCATTCGGATTGCAGAATTTACGTGGGTTTTTTTACGCGGATTCCGGAATTTACGTGGCACATATCCCCCGCGTAAAAAGCGACTTTAGTGTATTACAATAACGCCGATGCGGTATCTCTATCAAAGCAAAATTGCTTTTTATACCGCCGCTGCCGAATATTTTTGCAACTCAAGCGGAAATTGAAATGCTTCCCGAAAAAAATTTACGATGTATTTTGTGGTCAAAACAGTTAATGGACAATATTTTTTATTGTAACCATAAAAAACATGGTATTTTTACTGTAAGCTTGCGAACGTTTGTTGTTATTACCATGTTTAATTAATGTTTTTGATTGGTGAATCTACCACCGACAACAATTTTACCATGAAAAACATCGTCAGTGACTTCTAAATGTATGGGAAAAGTGCCTGAAAAAATGCTGTTAAGATACATAACAACTCCCCTTTTTCATGGTAAAAATGGAAAAAAATAACATCAGAAAAACCTTAAAAGTTACTGTAATTGTACATAGTTTTACCATAATTTAACTATGTTTTTCATTGTAAATTTATCATTTTTACATTAAATATCATTGTTCAGAACAACAAAAAACATTGTTTTTGCCTTTTTTACCATGAAAGGCAAAAACAATGTTTTTTGTTGTTCTGAACCCACCATGTTATGTATCTTAACAGCATTTTTCCTGGCACTTTTCCTATCCATTTAAAAGTCACTGACAATGTTTTTCGTGGTAAAATTATTGTCGGTGGTAAATTCAACAACAAAAAACATTGTTAAAATATTGTAATAACAAAAAACGTTCGCAAGCTTACAGTTAAAATACATTGTTTTTTATGGTTACAACAAAAAATATTGTCCATTTACTGTTTTCATCACAAAGTACATCGTATTTTTTTTTTCGGGACATTAAGTAGAGAAAACCTCAGAACTATTTTTTTACGCGGATTTCTCGTCATGTTTTATGAGGTATGCTTTTGATGTTTTTTATTCATTTTAGAATCATTTATTCAGAGTGTCAGCTGTGTCTCCAAAATTTATCAACCAAATGTTCACTCATTTGACCTTCCGTTTTTATCTATTCATTGAATTTTATTTTGGTCTGCAGTTAAAAACAATACTGCTCTTTGAGTATTTACTGATTCCAAACGTAAAAACGAATTAAGATTAAATTTAGAGAGTATAAACGTTAAAAGCTTACCTCCTACCAATCATAAATTCAGGACAGTGTTCGAAAATGTCTTATTCATTGAAAAAGCACATTGTACTGGAAACAAACGTTGTGTTTTTGTTTTGCATCTAAAAAATATATATTGGAAACTAAGTCAAGTTATAATTGTGGTAGGAGAACACCCGACAGGATGTTAACTCTATTTAGTTGTTTTAGACCAATTCAACCAAACAGTGGATCCCAGAGTCACTGGTACCAGAATCAATCAGTGAAAGATGTAAATGTTATGAAGTTCGACAGCCACACGAGCCCCTTGGTATAAATCATACACGCAAGCCTTTAAAACTTAGATCCACTCTAAACTCTGATTCTCTTCCACCGCATTATTTTCTGTTTTTTTTTTACGATTATGACCAGTTCCGCTCACGGTGAACGTTCAACAAACTGCTCACCCCGAACGTTCATCGACTATTCCATTCCTGCCTAATCACTCCGATCAATACTGAGCGATGTACAAAAAGCAATACGGAATGGAAGACAGTACGATCGCTCTTCCGAACAAATCTTTTTTTCTGCATCGTTCGGTTCGTGCGCTCGGTGGTATCGTTCGGTTCGTTCGGGAATGCATGCTATAAGAGCACTATACGAATACGTTCGCAGGTGGTGAGCGCTTTTGAGTGTTATTGAATGAATATCAGCAACCTTGCAGTCGTCACTACACTGTCACCTAGCGGTACATTTCAGAAGCCTGGCTACAATGCTTCGAACAAAAGTTAGACCAAAATGCATACGCGCTTTTGGGAAATTAGTCTTGAGTCTGAAAAGTTGCTCCACGCGCGGAAAATACTTAGTTTGCTAAGTAAAATATGTGTGTCAAATTTCATTCGAATCAGGAATGGTCGATATTCAACCGTAGCGTAGGTCATTTGTCATGCAAATGCCCATTATTGCATTTCAAATGATTTGTTATATTTTCATTCAAATTCTGTGTTCGGCTTTCATAACTTAAGTTTTTTTATAATTTTTTTGAATTCAGAAAACAAAATAATCGTGGAAATTTTGCCACTTTTCAATTTTTTTTTGTTTTCTTGTGGTTTTATTATCAAAAAAAAAACCCCGATTGTGTATTTGTATTTTATTTTTGATATGAAAAAATAAATAAAAAATTATAGTTTACCTCATTAATACTAATTTTGATGCTTTGGTATTTGACTGCGCAGTCTTTAACAGATTGGAGTGGGTGCTTACTACTGCCCGACGTTTCAGCTAGGGGTTTTGAGCTTTTTTAAGTGAAATAGTGTACACCATAGAAACAAAGCAATGACATACGTTAGAAAAAAATCATTTCGAGCATAAGCATAAGTATGATCTGAGCTAGTTAGTCAAGTTGCACAAAGAACCACCTTCAATGTACAACAACAATTTAGTAGATTTTGCTTGTCTATAGATCGATAACGGCGCCGGCTACGTCACTACGATCGCAAAGTGGCAAGTCTCTGAACAAAAGCCGGAAAAAACCTAGAGGTTTTTCGAGCTAAATTTCTATTTTTAACAACGGCTTTTTCCCGTTAACACGCAAGTTCATTAAGCAGACAACGTGTGCAGTAGGGAAAGCGAAAAATAAGCGAACTAGAAATATGATACAGATTTAGAAAAATGTACTAAATCCCGACGGGACTTAAACCCGCAATCTCCCTGTCTCCGGCATGGTGTTTTCACCAATTAAACTACGGGGGATGGTGGTACAGTTCCACAATCTATATCGTATCACATTCCACTGCCGACTTATTCTATTGCTCATCCCTAACTACACACACTGCTGTGCAAGCGTTATTTATAGACTTAAAGGAATATCTCATCGCACACAAAAGAGTTAGCTGATGCTGATAACTCTTATAGACCTGTGTGACCGAGACCAAAGTCAGTCTGCGTCGTGCTTGCAAGTGCGACACAACAACTGAAGGTGCTCCGTACGGCTTAATTTTCCGCACTAAATTTCTATTTTTAACAACGGCTTTTTCCCGTTAACACGCAAGTTCATTAAACAGACAGTATGTGAAGTCAAGAGAGCGAAAAATAAGCAAACTGGAATACAGATTTGGAAAAATATACCGCATCCCGACGGGACAAAACCAATCGACTTCCGATAAATTTAGGGTTGTTTGGGGCCCCGAATCGAACCAAAAAAACTTGGTTCCCGTCGGGATGCGGTATATTTTTCCAAATCTGTATCACATTTCCAGTTCGCTTATTTTTCGCTCTATTTACTTCACATACTGTCTGCTTAATGAACCTAGAGGTCTTTCTAAAATGATTGAAAACGACATATAATGCCAATTTTAGAGTAAATAACTCATTTCTGATGCCAGAAAATGTTATTCAACTAAGATGCCGTTAAACTTTTTCATTAACAGTTTTGATTTTTGTTCAAATCATTTTCAACTTTGGTATATTTGTTCTTAATCGAAAAATTTTAGACCCGTTTTTTTTTTTTTGTTCGGTCCCTAGGATGCTCCTTTTTAAATTAGGGTTAACTAAAACTGAACAATCTTTTATTTTTCGAAAATTTGTAACTTTTGACCGATTTAAATTCTTTTAATGACAAATTGAAAAATAAGAAATCGCACGCACGACTAACCCTTGGAGCAACGATGTGCAAACTGGGACCCGAAAATTCAAAAATACGGTAAATTTCCCATAGGCGATCGTTCTGAACTGTTCCAGAAGACTGTACGGTACACGTGAGTTCTGAAATACACGTTTTTTGGGCTTCTGGCAATAAGTTTTTGCTTGATTTCAAAATTGGTTGCTTTTCTAGAAGAATTTAAAAAATTATTAACAAATTACATAGATTTTCATAGCAAAGTTAGGAAGTATTTGAAGTTAAGCTTACACATGTGATTTTCGAACATAAAAATCATCGAAATTGCCTGACAAGGCAACATTCAAAGTGTTGCAAAAAATCGTAATTTCAACCGATTCTCATGGAATTTTTCGAAAAGGTTGTTAAGAGTGTAAGAAACCTCGGAAAAATAAAAACAAAAAAAAAATTGATACGAAAATCCTAGTTTTATCAGGGTTAGGAAAAAAAGTGTTGGAGATCGAGTAAACCTCTGCATCTCTCCACGACTGTGACGAGAGGAAAGGTTTTTGTTGCTTCTCACTGTGGTAAATGACAGATATAAATATTTTTAACCGCCTTTCTACGCTTACTACTGTTCTTCTTTACCGACTCTCGCTAGTTACTCCTGCCAGGTATCGGGAATTCCAATTCCCTGAGGAGAGATTTCACTGTGCGTTGTTCTTAATTTTAGGAATTCAGCGTGAGCGAAGAGGCATAATGGAGATTAGAGAGGAAACCTGAGAATAAACCTAAACTTTCCTTATGACATCAAACGGCCTGATTTTACTAAGATTCGAAGTCATGACCGCTTTAAAAGTGAACTCTGTAACCTTGAGCCTACGCAGCTTCATCCAGCCGACATAAACAGACATTTTTCCAAAAAAAATGATGGACTATTTTCCTTGAAAAATGCTTAGACGCCTGGTCGAAACGTCGGGTGATAGTAGATAACCATTTTAATCTGTTGTAGACTACGTAGTTAAAAACTAAAACGGAAAACACTTCCAGTCTACCTACACTAAAATAATTTTAAATTTACAATCTTTGAATTACTTTTCCTTGATTTATTTGAAAAAAAAAAAAATAGAATCTGGATGGCGAATATTCTGTTTATTATTGAGTTTCTTTTCGGATTTTTATTAGGCTTCGTTTCTAATTGATGTTCATTTCTTGTAAGATTATCAGTTAGGACTTTTTCTCCTGAATATTCTTTCGTTTTTTTAATTGTTTATTCATAATTATAATGTTGTGAGATTGTCAGAGGTTTTTATTTTTATGGTCATTTTATGTTTCTTTATACATTTATTATATGAATGCTCTATTTCATAACTAGAATTCCAAACATAATTTTCATGTTTGTAATGCTGAAATTTCAACCGTTCTCGACAATTTTTATTATCTTCGTTGGTATTTTATGACTATTTGTAATTTGAGAAGTTTTTTCGTGTGGTTGAAGTACACATTCAGTGTTGTGGGATGCCTGTGATATATTAGAACTTCAATATTACTAGTAGGCTGAGCAAAGTTTGGAACGACTGAAGCTAGAAATTTAAAGTATAGTTAACTTTCTAATTCCCCTGGTGAACCGGGCATCAACACCAGCAGAATTAGTCAAAAACAACCAATCAGCATATCCTGCAAAATAACCGGATGAAATTCGTCAAACAAGTAAGGCGCTAACAGGCCTGTCAGCTCTAGTCATCTGAGAAGAGTGATGAGGGTCAATGTTTCTTAGTAGGTTAAATTCAGTAGCCGAAGCAAACAAGCGTTCCGGAATATGGGGAAAGTGTTCCAATGAAATTTTATTACACTTTTATCTATTCGAAAAGAGTCTTAGCAAGATGCCAGCAAATCAAACCTGCATAGATTGTTATCACTTTCGGCCCAAAGTCAACCAGTATTTGATTGAAAGTATGGATAGTGATAGGTTGCTTCTTTTGTGGAATCTTTCATTATACTGAATTTTTTGATTTGATTTGTTTCAAATTTGCATATTGAAACTTTCCCTACCGAATGCTATGAAAGCACTCACAGAATACAATTCATTTTCCTGCCGTAATAAATCAAATTTTGATTGATATTTTGATCCTCTTCCTGTTGCTTGGCTATTTTCGTTGAAAGATGTTCGAAGCTCAGTTTTATTATTACTGACACTAGAGTGGTGTTTTGTTTCGGATTTAATTTTCTATTCAATTTTATATGCCCGTTACCTAAATAGTAATATTTTCAAATGTACATACCAGTTAGAAGTTGTTTAATGTTTAAATTTCAAATGATTTACCTGAAAATGAAGAGAAAAAATTGAATTATTAAACCGTCCAATTGTCTAATTTTATATTTTTTTTTTTTTCAACAAGATCAGTATATCATTTTCATAGTACGGCTGAATATTGAATAATCATCTATAAGAACGAGAAAGGCATCTGTCACACAATACAAATGTTCCTCCTACACAAGTCAGCAAAAGGCAGCAAAGGTCGACGGCGAGGGAACGCAGTGCGAGGGTTGTAATTCGGTAAGACAAATCCGTAGCGAAACATTTTATGTGCCTTATTTTATTGCAGCTCTTGGCTGAGTTTTTCAAGAAACCGAACTGACTGACCATCCAGAGTGGACCAGTTTCTCCGACTCAGATCCGTTCCCGAGCGCTCGCTCTGGGGACCAGTAAAAGTTGCAAAACTTGGGCAGTAAATCGTGTTTCGGGTTTTTTTTTATCGCTACACGCTTCTCCGACGATGGTTGATGGCACTTGGCAACAATTCGGAGGATTACAACTAGCAGCGCAAAAGTGGTCCCGGTTCATTTTTTTTTATTCCAGTGGACCGGATCATCGTTCCTGTTTCGATTCGAGAAATCGACCCCTCGGTTGATATACAAGCTGTCGCAGTGGCCAATAAAATCTGTGTCCATAGATTGGCTGGAGTCGACTGGTCAACGGGCAAGGACACCACACCCAGTGACGATGGCTGGTGGGATGAATCGCAAATTGTTCGATTTATCCAAGCTTTGCCAGTTTGCCACGTGAACGTTAAATGAATATAAATAAACTCCCCGTAGCCGTGCCGTAGAACGAGAGACTCTGTACTCATACATCTGATCCGATCCAGCAGGGACACACTGGACGTCGTATGTGACCGGTGCAACAAAATACATAATAAATAGAAGTTCATCTTCGCGAGTAAATCCCGGCTCGCAGCACCAGAGGCAGCAGGGGTGCAGTTTTCGATCAATATAAGTTCAACCATTCTGATCCTGCTGATCCAGTTTTTTCTTTGTAGAGGCGTTGGAAGCGAGCGGGTAGGGGATGGGTAGGGCGAGAAGGCACCAAACTTTAGCCTACCCGCACTCGTTAACTTTTCGCTCAAGGTCTGTCTGTGTCGGGATTCTGTTTTTTTTCTCTTGGGGAAAAGTTTCAATGCAGGCGATGCGACGGTGGCGGTGGCGTTGGCGGTAGTCGATTGTTTGCTAAAGTTGGTGCGCATATCCAACGCCGAAAGTATATGTGGACTTGGAGAATGGTCGAAAAAAGCGGTAGAACTTTGATTATGCCTCACAGGATGGTATTTTGTTTGGCCAAGCCTTGTGGTGCTTTCGACAAGTAGCCAGCATTTAGCGTTTAGGAAGCTATACTTTACGAAAGAAAAAAAAAAACTGTTATCAAGACCAGATTGTGTGCTGTTGCTTGGTCAGGTGTAAACAATCGCGAAACACTGCGAACGATTGTGAAGTTTTTCAACTTTTTCGAAGTTTATGCATGCCATGTTTTAAGCTTTTGTGTGAAATTTCTGACCCAACGCTGGCGGTGGAATCCTGACAAGATAAAATACAAGATACTTTGAAGCATTGCATAGATGTACTGATACATTTTAACATGATCGTTACTACATTACTTTCTTCAATCACGGGTTCGTTTTCACTTTTTATGACGTTTTGTCATTGTGATTTCTTATTTCGTTATTTTCGTCATTTATTTCATTTCAACAGTTTTTGTCATTCAAATGGTGCCTCCCCAGCTGGTCTCGAGGTACGATGCTGGCCTAACAAGCCAGTCGTCGTAGGTTCGAGTCTTGACTCGGGAGAGACTGTTAGTGTCAGTAGGATAGTAGCGCTAGCCCCGCAACTGTCCTGTACACTCAACGGTTGGCTGCGAAGTCTGTGTAAGAAATTTGTGTTTTATTGTTCACGTAGTTCTACGTTTTGGTTATTTGTTGATTACGCTGCTGTCCGCTAGTGGCGTTGGCTGTTTGCGGTGTTTGTGTATAGCAATACTGAGCGTGCGTTTGGGGAATATGCTAAATATCGTGATTCTTAGGAACTTAGCCAACACACTTGCATTACAGGTAGCTTAACAGGCGCAGAATAGATATGTGTAAATTTGTTGTCAAAAAGGATACCGGTAACGAAAATGTACTTTCAAAGGAAAGCAATCCAAATTCGACGGATTATTTTTCAGAACCAGTAGGAATGGCAAACAATAATTATCACTTTTTCATCACCTAGATTCGGAGAAATGTTTCAGAAATATACAAACAAATGTTCAAATAAGCTGTCGGGATCCAACTTAATGTTGCTCTTCTGTTATTTTTTCATGCATATGTGCTAACTTATGAACAAAGTAATAAAGAAGATTTCTGCTGTCCGCGTGTCTGTTAAGCTACTAGTGGCACGGCCGCACAGAGGAGTACCTAGAACAAAAATCTGGCCAAAATAAGAAAAAAAAATTATGTCGCTTTTTGGTGCCGCTATATTTTTTCTGCAGCTTAAATAAATGCTTTACAATATACCATCACTCGATTAACGTTAAACGGTTTTATCATATGCTGAGAGCGCTGTAAACATTGACAAATTTTCAAGCATTTTTTGGGAATCGAACTAAGTTGTGCCGGCCGTCAAAAAAAATGACAATTGATCAATATTATGCACCAAATAAATTCTTTATATTCAATGCTAATAAACCGGTTGATGAAAATTCCGATATTAAAAATTATAGCTACTCTTAAGAAGTTTTCGAAATTAGTGATTTTTACGTATTTTCGAGCGTTTTCTAGTTATCAAATCTCGCGGAATCCGATCATATAATCATCAGGGGAATGGAAGTTCATAACATCACATCCTCGCAAATATCTCATCCGGTAACGTTCGGATTGACATTTGCGACCCGTTTAAAAAATGTTGTTCATGACATATTTTGACGAATACCTGCCTCATGCTTAAAACAGAGATTCAGTTCAACAAAGATTAAATGAGATTAGTTAAGTGAATGAACTTCAACTAATTTAAGTTAACTTAGGTAAATAACACTACGTTCAGAAGCCTTTTTTCAACCTACGTAGGTTCCACGAGGCATTATATAATCTGTGAGCAACAAACTGAAAATTCAAAATGAAGATATTTTGCTACATCATTTTACTTGCAAATTCTTCGATTTGTTTCGCTGCCCGTTTTGCGAACACAAATTATACGAGCGTATTTCTTCATCTGTTCAATAACATTAATGACGACACATAGGCTGTAAATGTTACATCAAGTTATGTGCGTGATTATTAGAGTTACTCTTTGATACAAATCTGCGCCTGTTGGGCTACCAGTAGTAGAGCAAGTGTGTTGGCTAAGTTCCCCGAATCTCGATATTTACCATATTCCCCACACGCACGCTCAGTATAACAATGACAAACACCGCAAACAGCCAACGCCATTAGCGGCCAGTAGCGTCATCAACAAATAAATAAAACGTAGAACTACGTGAACAATAAAACACAAATTTTTGTACAAACACTGATGATTATGACGGTAAAATTAACATTTTCGTGAACCACAAATTAAGAGCTTTCGATTGATGTATATATCATCATTGTCCGATTCATTTAAAGAAAAATCATATTTCAAGATGGCTTGACTCAGTTTTTTGAAAATTTCTCAGAAACCACTTAACCACAAATTACCACAAATTGGATTTCGAACTCACAAATTAACCACTAAATATTGGTGATAAAAGAATTAAAAAGAATTACTTTGTCAAGCCTTCTTGATATATGCGTCCGTTTGTGTCCTTTTTCGTTATAAATTTTCTGTTAATTGTTTTCATGTTTTTGATGTTGTTTATTTTTTCATATTTTGGTCAAAAATATTAAAATCAACTAAAATATATAACAATTTTCATCCAAGTTGACGTTACATGTTTTGTTTATTTCTATTTCTGTCTTAATAATGTTCAAAAATTATGTGATTTAGAACGAGTTTTGTCATCTTCTATCATCTTTTTGTATATAGGACTACGACTTTTTTCTACACTAAATTACATTTTGTGAAATTGAAAATGAAATAGGCAAAACTCCTTAATGGTAAAAGAGGTAAAGAGTTCCAATGTCAAGCTTTCCCATACATTTTCCTTGCTATTCCCTTGCTTCCCGAGTACGGATAACAATAACATGGACGGAATAAATTCCACTGCCTACATATTCTGTCTCAACAAAGTGTTTTGTTCCGTTTCTCTTTCTCTAAGCTGCGTGGCCACGCCCTCATGACAAAAATAAACTCGATACAAAAGACTGCGTGTAGAAAATTCAGCTTCAGTCTAGTTTGTCACACAATAGCGAGTGGAGTATAGCTGTAAGCGGCACGCGACATTAAGAAACGAGAGCTGCATACGAGTAAACTTCCAGGCACTGCGAAACACCTTTCCCTTATATTGCATACAGCAGCACCAGTTACATAGTACGCTGCAGGATATTTTGCTGGCACAGCTACTGGAGGGCACAGCGGACAGCAAATATTATTATGCGCGTTCAAGCCAAATATTCAATGCTACCGGTGATGGTGCGATTATCAGCGTTCTGCAGCACACATTTCGAGCTGAAGATTACGAAATCGGTTCAGAACTATAAATGCTTGAAGGCCAAAAAATAAAATGATCCCAAATTAAGCTCAGAATGGCCGAAATCGCCTTCTAAAGGCCAGCAAAGGCCAAAAAAGAAAATGATCCCAAATTAAGCTCAGAATGGCCAAAATCGCCTTCTAAAGGCCAGAAAAGGCCAAACAAGAAAATGATCCCAAATCGAGCTCAGAATGGCCGAAAACGCCTCCTAAACGCAAGAAAAGGCCAAAAAAGAAAATGATCCCAAATCGAGCTCAGAATGGCCGAAATCACCTTCTGAAGGCCAAAAAAAATTGATCTCAAATTCAGCTCAGAATGGCCGAGATCGCCTTCTAAAGGCCAGAAAAGGCCAGAAAAGAAAATGATCCCAAATTGAGCTCTGAATGGCCGAAATCGCCTTCTAAAGGCCAGAAAAGGCCAAAAAAGAAAATGATCCCATATTAAGCTCAGAATGGCCAAAATCGCCTTCTAAAGGCCAGAAAAGGCCAAACAAGAAAATGATCCCAAATCGAGCTCAGAATGGCCGAAAACGCCTCCTAAACGCCAGAAAAGGCCAAAAAAGAAAATGATCCCAAATCGAGCTCAGAATGGCCGAAATCGCCTTCTGAAGGCCAAAAAAAATTGATCTCAAATTCAGCTCAGAATGGCCGAAATCGCCTTCTAAAGGCCAGAAAAGGCCAGAAAAGAAAATGATCCCAAATTGAGCTCTGAATGGCCGAAATCGCCTTCTAAAGGCCAGAAAAGGCCAAAAAAGAAAATGATCCCAAATTAAGCTCAGAATGGCCAAAATCGCCTTCTAAAGGCCAAAAAAGGCCAAACAAGAAAATGATCCCAAATCGAGCTCAAAATGGCCGAAATCGCCTTCTAAACGCCAAAAAAGGCCAAAAAAGAAAATGATCCCAAATTAAGCTCAGAATGGCCAAAATCGCCTTCTATAGGCCAGAAAAGGCCAAAAAAGAAAATGGTCCCAAATCGAGCTCAGAATGGCCGAAAAAAGTTGATCTCAAATTCAGCTCAGAATGGCCGAAATCGCCTTTTAAAGGCCAGAAAAGGCCAAAAAAGAAAATGATCCCAAATCGAGCTCAGAATGGCCGAAATCGCCTTCTAAAAGCCAGAAAAGGCCAAAAAATAAATGATCCCAAATTAAGCACAGAATGGCCAAAATCGCCTTCTAAAGGCCAGAAAAGGCCAAACAAGAAAATTATCTCAAATCGAGCTCAGAATGGCCGAAAACGCCTTCTAAACGCAAGAAAAGGCCAAAAAAGAATATGATCCCAAATCGAGCTCAGAATGGCCGAAATCACCTTCTGAAGGCCGAAAAAAATTGATCTCTAATTCAGCTCAGAATGGCCGCAATCGCCTTCTAAAGGCCAGAAAAGGCCAAAAAAGAAAATGATCCCAAATCGAGCTCAGAATGGTCGAAAACGCTTTCTAAAGGCCAGAAAAGGCCAAACAAGAAAATGATCCCAAATCGAGCTCAGAATGGCCGAAATCGCCTTCTAAAGGCCAGAAAAGGCCAAACAAGAAAATGATCCCAAATCGAGCTCAGAATGGCCGAAATCACCTTCTAAAGGCCAAAAAAAGTTGATCTCAAATTCAGCTCAGAATGGCCGAAATCGCCTTCTAAAGGCCAGAAAAGGCCAAAAAAGAAAATGATTCCAAATTAAGCTCAGAATGGCCAAAATCCCCTTCTAAAGGCCAGAAAAGGCCAAACAAGAAAATGATCCCAAATTAAGCTCAGAATGGCCAAAATCGCCTTCTAAAGGCCAGAAAAGGCCAAACAAGAAAATGATCCCAAATCGAGCTCAGAATGGCCGAAAACGCCTTCTGAACGCCAGAAAAGGCCAAAAAAGAAAATGATCCCAAATCGAGCTCAGAATGGCCGAAATCACCTTCTAAAGGCCAGAAAAGAAAATGATCCCAAATTGAGCTCTGAATGGCCGAAATCGCCTTCTAAAGGCCAGAAAAGGCCAAAAAAGAAAATGATCCCAAATCGAGCTCAGAATGGCCGAAAACGCTTTATTAAGGCCAGAAAAGGCCAAAAAAGAAAATGATCCCAAATCGAGCTCAGAATGGCCGAAATCGCCTTCTAAAGGCCAGAAAAGGCCAAAAAAGAAAATGATCCCAAATCGAGCTCAGAATGGCCGAAATCACCTTCTAAAGGCCAGAAAAGAAAATGATCCCAAATTGAGCTCTGAATGGCCGAAATCGCCTTCTGAAGGCCAGAAAAGGCCAAAAAAGAAAATGATCCCAAATTAAGCTCAGAATGGCCAAAATCGCCTTCTAAAGGCCAGAAAAGGCCAAACAAGAAAATGATCCCATATCGAGCTCAGAATGGCCGAAAACGCCTTCTAAAGGCCAGAAAAGGCCAAAAAAGAAAATGATCCCAAATCGAGCTCAGAATGGCCGAAATCACCTTCTAAAGGCCAAAAAAAATGATCTCAAATTCAGCTCAGAATGGCCGAAAACACCTTCTAAACGCCAGAAAAGGCCAAAAAAGAAAATGATCCCAAATCGAGCTCAGAATGGTCGAAAACGCCTTCTAAACGCCAGAAAAGGCCAAAAAAGAAAATGATCCCAAATCGAGCTCAGAATGACCGAAATCGCATTCTAAAGGCCAGAAAAGGCCAAACAAGAAAATGATCCCAAATCGAGCTCAGAATGGCCGAAAACGCCTTCTGAACGCCAGAAAAGGCCAAAAAAGAAAATGATCCCAAATCGAGCTCAGAATGGCCGAAATCGCCTTCTAAAGGCCAGAAAAGGCCAAAAAAGAAAATGATCTCTAATCGAGCTCAGAATGGCCGAAAACACCTTCTAAACGCCAGAAAAGGCCAAACAAGAAAATGATCCCAAATCGAGCTCAGAATGGCCGAAAACGCCTTCTAAACGCCAGAAAAGGCCAAAAAAGAAAATGATCCCAAATCGAGCTCAGAATGGCCGAAATCACCTTCTAAAAGCCAAAAAAAAGATCTCAAATTCAGCTCAGAATGGCCGAAAACGCCCTCTAAAGGCCAGAAAAGGCCAAAAAAGAAAATGATCCCAAATCGAGCTCAGAATGGCCGAATTCGCCTTCTAAAGGCCAGAAAAAGCCAAAAAAGAAAATGATCCAAAATCGAGCTCAGAATGGCCGAAATCACTTTCTAAAGGCCAAAAAAAAAAAAGATCTCAAATTCAGCTCAGAATGGCCGAAAACGCTTTCTAAACGCCAGAAAAGGCCAAAAAAGAAAATGATCCCAAATCGAGCTCAGAATGACCGAAATCACCTTCTAAAGGCCAAAAAAAAATTGATCTCAAATTCAGCTCAGAATGGCCGAAATCGCCTTCTAAAGGCCAGAAAAGGCCAAACAAGAAAATGATCCCAAATCGAGCTCAGAATGGCCGAAACCGCCTTCTAAACACCAGAAAAGGCCAAAAAATGAAATGATCCCAAATTGAGCTCAGAATAGCTGAAATCGCCTTCTAAAGGCCAGAAAAGGCCAAACAAGAAAATGATCCCAAATCGAGCTCAGAATGGCCGAAATCGCCTTCTAAACGCCAGAAAAGGCCAAAAAATGAAATGATCCCAAATTGAGCTCAGAATAGCCGAAATCGCCTTCTAAAAGCCAGAAAAAGCCAAAAAAGAAAATGATCCCAAATTAGGCTCAGAATGGCTGAAATCGCCTTCTAAAGGCCAGAAAAAGCCAAAAAAGAAAATGATCCCAAATCGAGCTCAGAATAGCCGAAATCGCCTTCTAAAAGCCAGAAAAAGCCAAAAAAGAAAATGATCCCAAATCGAGCTCAGAATGGCCGAAAACGCCTTCTAAAGGCCAGACAAGGCCAAAAAATAAAAAGTGCTTGTGAAAATCACTCAGTAGTATCGAAGGTGTTTTGTTTCGTTTCTCTTTTTCGAAACTACGTGGGCACGCCTTCAATGCAAAAATCTACGCTCACTCCGATACAAAAGAAAATTCAACTTCATTCAACTTCTTAACACGATAGCGAGTGGAGCCCTTATCCCTGTGTGAGATACACGGTGTATAACGAGAGTTAAAATCAATATTTATATTTGTCTTATGTCACCATTTCATACAACCCCTAGGGCTGTATTCCTTGTAGTATTTTTTTATATTTATATTTTTGAAATATTTTTGTTACAGAACTTTAATAACTTTTGTATTTCTGAAAGAAGTTACATATCAGGTAAAGCCTTGGTGTTACATTCCGTTTCAGAACTCGTGCTTTTGTTTTTTTTTATTATGCACAGATTTCGCAGCCAACTGTGTTAGTGTACAGAACCGGTCAGAAAGCGCTTAGATCCACGGTACTGTCAAGTGACTGAAACACGGTAGAGGTAATGTGATGGTCTGGCGATGTTTCTCTGCTGACGGACTGGCTCCAATTCATCGGAACAACGTAATGATGAATTGTTTCATGTACAACAACATCATGAGAGACATTATGTTACCTTATGCCGAATGAAATATGCCGATGGTTCCGATATTCCAGCAAGATAATGACACTAAGCACACCACCAAAGTGGTCAAACAATAGTTCAAGGACAGTGAAGTAGAGGTGATGAATTGGCCAACACAATATCCGGATCCCGATTGAGATGCTTTGGGAGATCGTGAATCGAAGAATCGTTCGCCAGTGGTACGAAATAATGACCAGTTATATGAACAAATCCGAAAGGCTTAAGAATTTATTCCACAAAGCATTATTGACAACCTGATCGAATCCTATGCCTCAATAATGCAAGATTGTAATTGAAGAAATATCAATCTAAGAAATCTAAGAAATATCAAATGCTAACATTACCTCTTAAAACGTTGTTGCAATGTTGCAATTATTTTGTGAAGGAGAATAACTGTATTCTGTATCGATGATGTTTTATTTTGTGAGAACAGTTTGATGATTTTTAACTTATGGTTTCAGTATATTTTTTTTGCATTCCTGTCATATTTTTATTAGGTTGTTTTTTGTCCGTTTTAGATTTAATTCATACACATTATTTGTTGTGTTTTTGTCCTATTTTTGTCATGATTTTTATGTAAATTTATGTATTTTTATCCTTCGAATCTTGCCAACAAATTGCGGACGCAGTAAAACGTATCTCGTTTGCATCCCATATGTCGTTACCAAAGAACAAATATGCATAAATCCACCCAAGGTTGAACTAAGACGTACATTCGGCAGCGAAAGACGTCGGGTTAAAAGTGCTTAAATTCGCTGCTAAAACGTTTACCTCCTCGTTAAATTACTAGAACAGTCGGTGTAGAGCTGCTATCCTGCGTTTCTGGCGCCATTGCGCCCCACACCGATTGCAAAAGGTAAAATCCTAAATTGGTTCGGCTTGGGGCCTTACCCCCTCTCCCGGGCGAAAACTAGAATATTTCTGCCCTAAAGTTGGAATGCTATCCGTTTTCGTTGCTCCCAAAGTACATACCTATATTTGAACGTCTGTCGTCGGCTCCAGCCCGAAGGTGAACTTTGACTATTTCTGTTCTGCTCTTTCTGCGGCAGGGTCCAATGTGGTTCGGTCTAGGTATGGCTGGCAGGTGCGAGCGAATAAATTAGTGGCTTCTACCAGAAAGTGACACTGCACATGCATATATACATATACATATATAAGAGGTATATTGCGAACAGTGATTCCCCGGTTCAAGGGGAAACTGGAAGCGATTCCAGGCTGATGACTTTTTGATTAAGCTAACGAATCGATTCAGAAACCCACCAGATGTTGTTTTATGAAACCGGCATGTGAAAAATCATTGCCAACGAACGAAGCTGACTATTTTCCCGTGGTTGGAAGCTTTTAATAACGATCGTGATCCACAATCCCGAAAAGTTAATCGCAATTATCTATACTTTTTACTCGATAATGAATTATTAATTCGAAGCTACAATCTCAAATGCAGATCTTTCGTTCGACATTCATCCAATTTCATACCCTTCAAAGTTCGCAGAAGATTCATGCCGCACCGATTATCAAAGTGCGGGGAAATTTTACCTCACTTTTCTTAATATTTTTACACCACTGATGTGCACACAAATTTTAAAGTTTATTGTAATAGCCGCCTCAAATATAGCCCTGTAGCCCAGGTTCCGCTCCGAGATGATTTATTCAGCAAATATTATTAAAACTTTATTCCCCCACGTGCCAGCAATCGACCCGTTCCATTTCCGCCTCTCCGAGTTGTTTCTGTTCGTGCCTGGAGTTTATAGGCATCTCAGGAGGGCGAAGAGTTAAATTTAAGTTCACATTTTGCGGGAAGCCAAAACGATGAAACTTTCAGCGCTTGCATTCCCACCGAAACCGAAAGCGGCGGCGAGGCGCAGCGAAGAAGGAAAAATTTGCAAAAAGAAATTAACTGACTTTTCGCTCCCGCCGACGAACGACTTCGGGTTTAATTTGGAGCCACAGTCTGCCTGCCAAGTTGCAGCCGGCTCACCTGGACCCGAAAGTGAAGCAGTTTAGTGATAAGACGAAACGTTTCTTTACACGAACCAGAACCAGAGAAATGAGTCTGAAGGATATAAATCATTTCCTGAGACTTGTCTGCTACCGTTGCAGCTTTTCGAGCAGACACCAAAAAGTGTCCCCGGACCTCACACTCACCTGGTCCGTGAATCGAACGGTGGTGAAAAACAACCCCCAGGAGCTTGGGAAATGAGCTATTTCCGGGAATTTTGCGGTTTGTGCGAGCGTCAGAGAAAAGCACGAAACTGCGGTTTTTTTTTATTTTAGTAAAAACGAATAATTTCGAGGACTGCTTCAAACACCACACCTTTTTGCCGTCCGTGTTGGAGGGTCCTTGTTGTGGCCGGCAAACCCGAGCCCCAACCGTCACTAAGGCCACACGGTACCACCACCGTGCTTCAACCAAGCACGGGACGACGACTCGTCGCAGCTCGTAGGATGCTAGGTGGGTCCTTGCCTGTTTGAAGTGGTTTTTCACTCAGTCAGGCGTTGTTTGCGTTTGTTTTGGAAACACATACTCCAAAAAGTAGATGCTGCTTGTTTGCATCGCAACTTGCAGCGGCAATGGTGCTGAGTGTGCCCTAGTCTGACCTACTAACAAGTACATTTCGGTGGTTGCGAATCGTCCGTCGAGTGCGGCTCGACTAGGGAAAATCTCACTGAAACAACGGATCGTGTTATCTATTGCTTTCTCATGAGCTGCTGCTCTACAGAAACAGTACCGAAAAACATCGAAAGTTTCAGCTTGGAGTTAACATCAACATCATCGAGGTTAGTGAATGAACTCTTTTGGTCTTTAAGTCTTGGTGAACACACAAAAAAGTGTTTGAGGCTAAAGGGCTTTAAATTGTTGAGCTAAAGAAGCTGATTTTGCTTTTTTTGAGCGGTTTGAGTTGTAAAAAGTTAACTTCGAACAATAATCTGATGATATAGTTATCTCGGATTTCAATTGATTTTTCTCGGTATGATCCAATAAAGCGATCCGTACGGCGAAGCACACGAAGAAATAGTTACAAAAATGGAAAAATAAACACAACATTAATCCAACGAAAATTAATACAAGGTGCACAACATTAGAAACTACATCAGAAATTCCTAACACAACCGTCACAAGAAAACAGAGTCTAAACACAGCCAGCTGTTCGAAATGGTATCTGATATATTCGTTTTAACCATTAAAATCAAGAAAACTGTATTCGATCGGAAAAAGCTATGAAAGGTAAATCGATAATATTCTAGATTTGGGACAAAATATAGATTGGCGTAGGATTGGTTTGGGTATGGATTTAGAGCTCAAAAGCAATAATTTGAAGAAAAAAACTTTTTTCTACGAAGTTGTTACTTGTTATTGAAAAATTATCAAAAATCTGGGTGACTTAATTTTTTGATAAAATCAAATATCTATCCTTTTTATCTTTGTAAACAGAAGAAACAGTTGTTCTACAATGTTACAGTTCCGTTAATTGTCGAAAGAAAAGTTTTTCTCTATCTTTTAAAATAGCCGATATGAAGTGTAAAATTACATTTTTCGATTTAACTTTTTTCTTTCAATTTTCACATGAAAATTGTCTCGGAACGCCTTTGAGAGCATTTTAAGACAAAACAATTTGAAATTAAACATTTGAAAAGTTATTAATGCTTCTCATTACAAATATTTTACTTTTATTTGACGTTATTTTTGGGGGCAAACATATAAAATATCTTTTAGTACCAATTTGAAGGACACATTTGACTCTATATGTGGAGAAATTAAAAAAAAATGTTTTTTTTTCATATTTGATTAAATTTATTTTGAATGTATGACAAAAATTATAATAATTTTATGTATATTGCAAGCAAAAGCACACAAAAATTTTTTTTTGGTATTTTCTTTCAAAACTAGAAATAATCCAAATGAATTTTTTCTTGAAAAAATAATTACCTTAACCCTCTAGTGCCCAACTTAATTTCTACTCTGGCCCCGGTAAAATCACTATGAATCGTTATAAACACATTTTAAGTATTTATTGAAGCGTTTCAGAACTTCGACTGAAGCCCGCCAAATGGTGGCATTGGGCACTAGAGGGGTAATGTGATCCAGAAAGATTAAAACCGATAAACTGGTTCAAAAACAATGATCTTGTGAATATAAAACACATCGTAAAAAGCCACCCAAAGTTATTCACTTGTGCTCAAAGATGCAAGGATGGATCTTCGTCGAAAATAATCAAGTTTTGAGATGGATATGGAAGCGTTGTGAAAAATGGTTTGTTTTACAAAATTCAGGATGAATCCAGCTTAGTTTACTAAATATACAATACTGGGCGATCCTATAAGAGCACGTGAGCGTATTTTGTTAATTTGTTCAATGATTTCGTGAAAATTTGGTGTTGAATTCGTGCACTCTTCGTGAATATCGGCTTAATGAGTTGAATAATGGAGCAGTTCCCCTAAAGCACATATTTAAAATTTATCAAAAATTTGGGTGACTTAAATAAACCCCGCATTCTTTCGTTTAGTCGTTAGAGTGACCAGCTCCGAAACAGGGTGACCAAAAAAACGACCTTATTCGATTTATTTAGTTTTTAAAAGTTCATAACATTTGAACCAGCTGATGGATTTTTAATCTTTCTAGATCATATTAGAGGTAATTATTTCTAGTTTTAAGAGAAAATTCAAAAAAATAAATCTGTGTGCTTTTGCATGTCGAATGTTTATGACTATTAAAATTTTTGTCATGTTTTCGAATTAATTTTAATCCAATATGAAAAATATTATGTTTTTGAAAATTTCTCCATACAGAAAAACAAATGTGCCCTTAAAATTGAGATTGAGAGACATTTTTTATGTTTGCCTTATAAAGAACGAAAAAGTTATGAGAATAAGTTGAGATATTTATTATGTTAAAATGGCAAATTGTTTCTCTTGAAAAGCCTGAAATGTGAAAATTGGAAAAAAAGCAAAACATGCATTTTTTCAACTTGAATCGGATGTTTTCAAAAATAGAGCATGACTATTCTTTACAGAGTTGTTTTTAAAATACGGAGTAAAACAATTTTTCATCTATGATTCAAAGATAGAATTCAAAGATAAAAGAATTAGATACTTGATTTCATCGAAAATTTCGGTCACCCTAACTTTTAATATTTTCTCAATAGGTTATATGTAATAATTTTATAGACCAAAGTTTTTCTCTAAAATATAGTTATCGAGATCTGTATCCAAATTTTCCCCTATATTCAGTTTCTGGACAAATGGTGATTAGATATGGATTGGATTTGAATTGGATTCTGATTTGGATTGGATTTGGATTGGATGTGGATTGGATTTGGATTGGATTTGGATTGTATTTGGATTGGATTTGGATTGGATTTGGATTTGGATTGGATTTGGATTGGATTTTGATTGGATTTGGGTTGGATTTGGATTGGATTTGGATTGGATTTGGATTGGATTTGGATTGGATTTGGATTGGATTAGGATTGGATTTGGATTGGATTTGGATTGGATTTGGATTGGATTTGGATTGGATTTGGATTGGATTTGGATTGGATTTAGATTGGATATAGATTGGATTTGGATTGGATTTGGATTGGATTCGGATTGGATTTTGATGTGTTTTGGATTGGATTTGGATTTGTTTTGGATTTGGATTGGATTTGAATTGGATTTAGATGGGATTCAAAATAGGTTCGAATTGGAATTAGACTGGATTTGAATTAGATTCTAAATGGATTTGGATTATATTTGGATTAAACTTGGATTGAATTTGGATTGGAATCGAACTGGATTTAAATTAAAATTAGGATTGGATTCGGAAAGACTAGAATAGAATGTAGATTGGATAAGATTGGATATGATTTGCGTTTCATTTAGATTGATATTGGACTGGATGTGGATTAGATTTGTATTGTATTTGGATTAATTTTGGATTGGACTTGAATTGGATTTGGATTGGACCCGACTTTTATGTGGATTGAATTTAGATTAAATTAGGATGGGAATTGAATTCAAGTTGGATGTGGATTGGATTCGAATAAAATTTTAATTTAGATTAGGTTTGAATCCGGTATGGATTAGGACTGGATTTGGATTAGATTTGGATTAGATTTAGAGTGAACTTTTATTGGATTTGAATTACATTGAAATTGGGTTTGAATTAGATTTGGATTTAATTTGGATTGGATTAATATGTCTGGATTTTTAAGGATTGGATTTTGATTGGATTCGAAATGGATTTTCGTTTAAGTTTGGATTGGTTTCGGATTCATTTGGATTTGATTTTGAATAGCTTTAAATTATATTTGGCCTGGGTTTAAGTTAGATTTGAATGAGATTTGAATTGGTTTTCGATTGGATTTGGATTGGATTTAGATTAAATTTGGAATGGATTTGAATTAGATTTGGACTGGATCTGGATTGAATTTAAATTGGATTTGAATTGGATTTGGATTGAATATAGATTGGATTTGGATTGGATTTGTATTGGATTGGATTTGGATTTGACTTGGATTTGAACTAAGATTTGGAATGGATTTGTATTCGAATTGAATTTGGATTGGATTCGAATTAGATTAAGATTTGGATTGGATTCAGGTTGGAATCGGAATGGATTTGTATTGAATTTTGATTAAAGTTGGATTAGATTTGGATAGGATTTGGATTGGATTCGAATTGGATTTGAAATTAGATTTGCATTGGATTCAGATTGGACTTGGATTGGGTTTGAATGAGATTTGGAAGAAATTTGAATTAGTTTTAAATTAAACTTCGAATAGATTTGAAATGGATTTAGATTGGATATGGATTGGATTTGGATATGACTTGGATTTGAATATGAATTGAGTTTGGATTGGATTTGGATAGGATTTGAATTTGATTTCGATTGAAAATGGATTCGATTTGGATGTGGATAGGATTTAAATAAGACTTGAATTAGATTTCGATCAGACTTGGATTCGATTCGGATTAGATTTGAATTCGATTTTGATTGGGTTTCGATTGAATTTGGATTGGATTTAAATGAAATTTGATTAGATTTAGTTTGAAACTGGATGGGTTTTGAATCAGATTTCAATTGAATTCGGATTAGATTCGAGCGGGATTTGGACTGGATTTGGTTTGGACTTAAATTGGAGTTTAGTTAAGGAACACCGCCTTATACATGCCTTTCATGCCTTATACATAGGTCTTTACGATGCTACCAATTGACTTTTTTATGTAGGGCATATTCAAGAATTGCGTTGATTTTTGCTTTTAATAGTGAACTCACGTGTACTGTATAGTACTGAGTTGTGAAAAACTCATCAACGTCATAAACCCACGTGGTAGGTAGGCAATCATGAGAAACTCGAAGAATAAATAATGTGAACGGGAAGGCAAACACGACAAGTGGGCGGAGCGACGCTAACGGTATTATGGAAGAGAATAAAAAAGGGTTGAGATGCGCTGCGCGCTGTTTTTTAGGTATTAAGAGAGTTTCCCGTCAACTGTTCAATCGTTGACAAACTTGTCATTAAGATGACATGAAGGACACAAGCGGGCCACAGACAAGCGGCAGAGCAGCCAACCCTTGCTAACACGCAGAGAATCCTGAGGAAGAATCCCCAGGATATCTTTAACTCGGTGACAGAATCGTGAAGAATCCTAGAGCCATTGCATCGAAAATCATTATCATAGAGGATTTGTCTACCTTGGCTCGACAACTTTTTTTTTTCATTAACCGTATTTAATTGCTCCGATCGGTAACGAGAACCAAACACATTCAGCATGGTCAAAACATCTGCCTCACATTCTGTGCCGAACACGCATCAGTACTGGACGTGTTTGGTGATCGGTCCGATAGAGTATAAAACAAAAGACGTGTGAACAAGTGTTGGCATTGTTTGCCTGGTCAAGTGAAATAAATCCGGGTTCAAGGTCGTGCCTTTGTGCAACTGTTTCGCATCGTGACTGCCAGCTGGTGCGTAAGCCGATTTGGCTGCTGGCTGGATTGTGCTACAGCAGTGGACGAGACACAAACGAGGAAAAAGAAGAAGCCATCAGTGTCAGCGAGTTGTATCGCTGTGTGGAGTGATCTCACACCTGGCTCGCTGCTGGTGGCTGTTTGGTGCTGCTGTATTGGTGCTGCTGGCTGTAACGGCTGCTACTTCGAACGATCGGACAACCAACCTTACTGGAAGGGAGAAATAAAAAGGTACGTGTTCTTGTCAGCGCTAGTGCGCTAGACTTAGCGCGATGGATGTAGATCCCTCGCCTCCCGCGCCACCATCCCCGAACCCCTCTGACCCTGACCCTTCTGTTACCCCCTCCCCTGTTCATTCTTCAGTCCCCCCTCGCCCCAGGCTTTACCCAGACGGAGCCCAGGGCAGCTATACTGTTTATTTTCGGCCAAAGGCAGGACCGAAATCGAAAAAGTTGAACCTCTTGCAGATTTCTAAAGACCTGACGAAGGAGTACAAGGGCGTGACCGAAATTTCCAAGGTCCGGCCTAACAAGCTCCGTGTCGTGGTCGGTAACCTGAAAGAGGCCAACGATATAGCTTGCTCTGAGCTCTTCACACGCGAGTATCGCGTTTACATACCCGCACGAGACGTGGAGATCGACGGTGTCATAACCGATTCGAGTCTGTCCGTCGAGTGTATACTGCAAAGTGCCAAAGGGTGCTTTAAGAACAAAACGTGTCCCGAAGTAAAGGTGCTCGACTGCAAGCAATTGCGGTCAGCATCGATCATCGGTGGCAAAACAGTATACACTCCGTCAGACTCGTTTCGAGTTACGTTCGCCGGGTCTGCACTACCAAGCCACGTCTCGATCCACCGGGTTCGTCTCCCTGTGAGGCTCTACGTGCCCCGCGTCATGAACTGCCTGAATTGCAAGCAGTTAGGCCATACAGCCGCCTACTGCTGCAATAAGGCACGTTGTGGCAAGTGTGGGGAGTCTCATGCGGAAGATTCTTGCAGTGTTAACGCTGAAAAGTGTATTCACTGCGGAGAAAATCTGCATGAGCTCTCGACATGTGCGGTGTACATGCAGCGCAGGGATAAAATAAAACGGTCTCTCAAAGAGCGTTCAAAGCGTTCCTACGCTGACATGCTGAAGAAGACCGTTACCACTTCTCCCGTTACTTCGAACCCCTTCGATCTGTTGTCCTCTGATGAAACCGATTCTGACGATTCACCAGCGGGAGCATCTTACGCCAATCCTGGGGAGTCTAGAAAGAGGAAAAATATTTCCTCTCCTAAACTTCCCAGAAAAGGTCCTAAGATTTCTCAAAGTGAAATGAAAGTTACAAACAAACCAAACAGTGCTGCGGAAAAACCGAAGCAAACTCCTCCTGGGCTGGCAAATTTAAAGTCCCAGAAGGAGTTCCCAGCACTGCCAGGAACATCTAAAACCCCAGTTGCTCCTTTTACACTCCCAGTTGATAAAACAAACTCTGGATTAGTGAAATTTTCTGACATTGTGGACTGGATTTTTGAAACTTTCAATGTACCCGAACCAATTAAAATTTTTCTTACAGCATTCCTCCCAACAGTTAGATCATTTTTGAAGCAGTTGACTGCCCAATGGCCTCTCCTTGCAGCGATTGTATCCTTCGATGCCTAATTCAACTGCGTATATGAAGGATTCTATCTCTGTCTTACAGTGGAATTGTAGAAGTATTTTACCAAAAATTGATTCGTTTAAAGTTTTGATAAATAAAAACAAATGCGATGCATTTTCCCTTTGTGAAACTTGGCTTACTTCAAATATTGATCTCAACTTCCATGATTTTAATATTATTCGCCTTGATCGAGACACCCCATATGGAGGAGTACTTTTAGGGATTAAAAAGTGCTATTCTTTCTATCGTATTAACCTCCCCTCGATTCCAGGCATCGAAGTTGTCGCATGTCAAATGACAATACAAGGTAAAGAGCTTTGTATTGCCTCAATATATATTCCCCCCAGAGCACAGGTTGGGCAACGGCTGCTCTTTGATTTAATAGAACTTCTTCCCTCGCCACGTTTGATTTTGGGAGACTTCAACTCTCATGGCGTGGCTTGGGGTTCCCCATACAATGATAACCGCTCCTCTTTAATCTATAACCTTTGCGATGACTTCGACATGACTATTTTAAACAACGGTGAAATGACACGTATCCCGAAACCTCCAGCGCGCCCAAGCGCTTTGGATCTATCCTTATGTTCGACGTCGCTACGGTTGGATTGCACATGGAAGGTAATCCTCGATCCTCACGGTAGCGACCATCTGCCTATTCTTATTTCATTTACTAACGGGTCAACTCGCATGCGACCAATTGACATTCCGTATGACCTCACACGAAATGTCGATTGGAAGTTATACGAGGAAATGATTTCAAAAGCGGTCGAGTCGATTCAACATCATTCACCACTTGAAGAATACAACCTCCTCGCGGGCTCGATTCTCGACGCCGCGTTGCAAGCCCAAACGAAAAAATATCCCGGCGTAACGATCAAAGAACGGCCTCCCACTCCGTGGTGGGACCAAGAGTGCTCCGATGTCTACACGCAAAGATCCGACGCGTTTAAGGCCTACCAGACGGGAGGTATACCTGGCGACTATTTACGGTATTCGGAGCTTGATACCAAGCTTAAAAGCTTGGCTAAAGCAAAGAAACGTGGATATTGGCGTCGGTTCGTGAACGAGACGTCGAGGGAGACATCGATGAGCACTCTTTGGAACACAGCCCGAAGAATGCGGAATCGCGTAACGGTCAACGAAAGCGAGGAGTCTTCAAGTAGGTGGATATTTGATTTTGCCAGGAAAGTATGTCCGGACTCTGTTCCTGAGCAAAATATTGTTCGCGATGCGTCTCCGGGCCACGACGCGATAGAATCACCTTTTACGATGGCAGAATTTTCAGTTGCCCTCCTGTCCTGTAACAATAACGCGCCTGGGTTAGATAGAATCAAATTCAACTTGTTGAATAATCTACCCGGCAATGCCAAGAGGCGCTTGTTGAACTTGTTCAATAAGTTCCTGGAGCAAAACATTGTACCGCAGGACTGGAGGCAAGTGAAGGTGATCGCCATCCAAAAACCAGGGAAACCAGCTTCTAATCACAACTCTTATAGGCCGATTGCAATGCTATCCTGTATCCGGAAATTGATGGAAAAAATGATACTCCGTCGTTTAGACCACTGGGTCGAATCAAATGGTCTACTATCAGAAACTCAATTTGGCTTCCGCCGTGCCAAAGGGACGAATGATTGTCTTGCGTTGCTTTCAACAGATATTCAGCTGGCGTATGCTCGTAAAGAACAAATGGCGTCTGCGTTCTTGGACATTAAGGGGGCTTTTGATTCCGTTTCTATTGACATTCTTTCGGGTAAACTTCACCGACAAGGATTTTCTCCAATTTTGAACAATTTTTTGCACAATTTGTTGTCCGAAAAGCACATGCATTTTACGCATGGCGATTTGGCAACTTTTCGCATTAGCTACATGGGTCTTCCCCAGGGCTCATGTTTAAGCCCCCTTCTTTACAACTTTTATGTAAATGACATCGACGAATGTCTGGCAAATTCATGCACGATAAGACAACTTGCAGACGACAGTGTAATCTCTGTTACAGGAGCCAAAGCTGCCGATTTGCAAGGACCATTGCAAGATACCTTGGACAATTTGTCTGCTTGGGCTTTACAGCTAGGTATCGAATTCTCTCCGGAGAAGACTGAGATAGTAGTTTTTTCTAGGAAGCATGAACCTGCTCAGCTTCAAACACAATTAATGGGTAAAACGATTTCTCAGGTTTTGGTACACAAATATCTTGGTGTCTGGTTCGACTCTAAAGGCACCTGGGGTTGTCACGTGAGGTATCTGATGAAAAAATGTCAACAAAGAGTGAATTTTCTTCGTACAATAACCGGACAATGGTGGGGAGCCCATCCAGGAGACCTTATAAGGCTTTACCAAACAACGATATTGTCTGTTATTGAATACGGGTGTTTCTGCTTCCGCTCCGCAGCAAACACACATTTGATCAAACTGGAGCGAATACAATATCGTTGTTTGCGTATCGCCTTAGGTTGCATGCAGTCGACCCATACGATGAGTTTGGAGGTTTTAGCTGGAGTACTACCATTGAAAAACCGCTTCTGGAGCCTGTCTTCTCGTATTCTAATCAAATGTGAGGTCTTGAACCGTCCCGTGATTGAAAATTTTGAAAGGTTAATCGAACTTCATTCTCAAACCCGTTTTATGACATTGTATTTCAATCACATGTCCCAAAATATTAACCCTTCTTCGAATATTCCAAATCGTGTCGACTTATCAAATACTTCTGATTCTACTGTGTTTTTCGATACATCCATGATAGAAGAAACTCGTGGAATCCCGGATCATTTACGCGTGCAGCAGATCCCTAAAATTTTTTCCAATAAATATCGAAACATCAACTGCGACAATATGTACTACACTGACGGATCACTTCTTGATGGGTCCACTGGCTTCGGTATCTTCAATAACAATTTAACCGTCTCCCATAAGCTCGATAATCCTGCTTCTGTTTACGTCGCAGAATTAGCTGCAATTCAGTACACCCTAGGGATTATCGAAAAAATGCCCACGGACCATTATTTCATCTTTACGGACAGTCTCAGTTCCATTGAGGCTCTCCGATCGATGAAAGATGTTAAGCACTCTCCGTATTTCCTGGGGAAAATACGGGAACATCTGAGTGCTTTATCCGAAAAATCTACTCAGATTACCTTAGCGTGGGTCCCTTCTCACTGCTCGATACCGGGTAATGAGAAAGCGGACTCTTTGGTTAAGGTGGGCGCAACAAACGGTGATATTTATGAAAGACCAATTGCCTTTAATGAATTTTTCGCACTTGTACGTCGGAATACGATCATCAGTTGGCAAAATGCTTGGACCAGAGGGGAATTGGGAAGGTGGTTACATTCCATAATCCCCAAAGTATCGACGAACCCGTGGTTCAAGGGGTTGGATGTAGGTCGGGATTTCATTTGCGTGATGTCCCGGCTTATGTCCAATCACTATAGATTTGACGCGCTCCTCCGTCGTGTTGGGCTCGGGGAAAGTGGTATCTGTGCCTGTGGTGAAGGTTATCACGACATAGAGCATGTGGTTTGGTCATGCCCTGTACACCGTGACGCCAGGTCTAAATTAATAGCTTCCCTGCAGGCCGAGGGTAGACAGCCGGCTGTTCCTGTTCGTGATGTCTTGGCGAGCCGTGACCTATCCTACATGTCCCTTATATACGTTTTCCTGAAATCCATCCACGCCCCAGTCTAGTCCCGTTCCCCTCCGTCTACACCCAACAAAACGACAAGAACACGTTTGAACCTTAAGCACAAAACCAGCAACCAGACCCCGCACAACAGAACCAGGACCCAAGGACTACGAGCCTCTGTCCCAACTCACGACATCGTGGCTCAGCAGAACGAATCCATACATGCCATTCGACGATTATCAGACGACCATTGAACAACAAAACACTGATTGGAAATCATGGGCTAGTTTTAAGTTAGACTTAATTTCAGCTCGTAGTCGGCAGCGAGGATAAAAAATTTGCTTTAGTTTTTAAGTCATCAGATATAATTGGCGCCGTTAAACATTAAATTGTATTTGTGCCGTGTCAAATAAATGTTATGTGAAGAAAAAAAAAAAAAAACATCTGCCAATATCCGTCAACGTACATATTGCATCTCATGTGGATTTCGGTCAACACCTTCTAGCGGGTAAACATGGCAAACTCCATTTTCAAAAGTTCACTCAATATTTGGTTTCACACACAAAAAAGGTCGAGTATCCCGGGCCCCGGTAGATAGGGCAAGAGAAAATCCATAGGAAAACGGCACTATCACTGCAACCGAACCACAAACAGCCGAAGGCAATATGCAGCCTTGTTTGACCATAGATATATCTGTCCGTCCCCAGACCCGGTAAAAATCCCCAAATATTTATCTTTGCAACCACATTTTTATTCCTATCATACCATGACGAACACACCCTCAAACGTCAAAGGTTGTGTAGAATCATTGAACATCGAACAACTCCTCGATTAGACTGTCCGCAAATAACTGGAAACGTACATTAGAAAGACTTCAAACGGATGACGGTCGCGGATCCCTCGAAAAAAAGGAGGAAAAAAATCCAAAAACACATATTTTGTTTCGGCAATCACACTATCCATCGCGCCTACGGAAAACGCGGCTCCGAATCATGATATGACGAGAGTAAATACGTTTTTTCTATGATTGAGTTTTCTGTTTGCTTGCCGATACCCGATTGCTCCATTGGAACGAGACGAGTAGTAGTAGTAGCAGTAGCAGTAGACATCTGATGATGGTTCTAATAACGATGACTTTGCGCTGCTGCTTCTCGGTTGGAAAACCCGGACGGTAGGCAGCGAGAGTCGGGTGAATTCCTACAAACGACTAATAAATGTGTAAGGGCTTTTGTCGAGTCAGGTCGTTCCATTTGCCAACGACCGATCGGTATTCCGATGAGAAGCTGATGGGCGATGACGACGATGGCTGAGGAGCACACAAACAGAAGAAAGGCCCCGGTTCGGATTGCGGGGCGGGTTGGGTAACGGAGCCGTGCTTCCTTTCCTGGGGAATGAAAAGTGACAACTTCAAAGGACCATCCGGCTAGTCGAACGGTATCGGTGCGGGAACGTCGACGTTGTCGACAATGGTGCGTATGCGGACAGGACAGAACGGGACTTGGGTGTGGGTAAGCAGTAAGAATGTTATGAGATGGTCTAAATTGAGAGCCTTGTCAATATTACATGGGTTGAAATGAAAATTTACTTGTTGGAATGTGTATTTAGAGGGGCATGTAAAAGGGCAACGAATTGGAAACGTGGATTGTGCTGTAACGGATTGCTCAATGATGACACTGAACGGCATTTGGAAGTTACTCAAAGTGGCGTACTTTCTTGAGGTAATGAAATAAATTTTCCCAGAGAAAAGATGAGTGCTGCCAACCAAAACAACTGGGTGAAGTAGATGCTGATTGCCTTCTGAAGCTTTGCTGGGAAGAATTATTATTTAAACGATTTGGTTGAAGCAATTTTATGCTTCAGTAGACAAGAAATTTGTGAGTTATGACATATTTAGCCACAATGAAATTTGATTTTTATCCCGTCTAATATATATAAAATATGCCACAGAAAGTCAATAGCGGAATATTGCAAAAATTTCAGAAATAAAATGGAATAAAACAAATGAGCAAGTGACTGAAATGACAAGTATGTGATTCGAAGAAATGACATCATCTTCATGGTTGAATGAAATAAAACGCAAAATGATTCTAGAATTTGTAAACATTATCCTAAATATTGCAAGTTGTACTGAATGTCAAAAATATCAGGAAAGCCTTAATTGACATGAAAGTATTATAAATATCATAAATGTCATTAATAATTATCAAAAATCTATGAGAAGCGGTCATCGAATAAATTGTTGCAACTATCGAGGCATTACATTGCTCAACTTCGCATATAAAGGGCTCTCTCGAATGCTGTTCGTCAGATTAAGACTGTTAACGGAATCCTTTGTTGATGAATACCAGGCTGGTTTTCGACAGGGGCGTTCCACGACGGATCAAATCTTCACCCTGCGACAGATCCTCGGTAAGTTCCGGGAGTATAACCTGCAGACGCACCATCTGTTTATGAATTTTAAGGTGCCATACGATCCAGTGAAAAGAAACGAGCTGTGGCAGTTCATGCTGGAACTCGGTTTACCGGCGAAACTAATTGAGCTGAGTCGTATGACGCTGGAGGGATCGAAATCATGCGTGCGGATAGCTGACGAGACATCAGCCACGTTCGTAACGTTGGATGGACTGGAGCTGGGGGATGCGCATTCTAACATACTGTTCAACATCGCCTTAGAAGGTGCAGGTGACAACGATACTCCCGGTGGCCCTTTACGGACTTGAAGCATGGACGCTAAAGGACGCTGATCAACGAGTGCTCGGAATTTTTGAGCGTAAAGTTCTGCGGTCGATACTTGGCGGTAATTTGGAAGATGGAATGTGGCGCAGACGCATGAATCACGAGTTGTACCAGGTATACAAACATGCTGATATAGTGAAGGTAATACAGCGGGGCAGGCTTCAGTGGGCTGGACATGTAGCTAGAATGCCTGACGAGAGAGCCGGCAAAACTGACTGAGTAATAAGCATTTGAAATTGGACAATTTTTGTGACGCTTTCGATGATTTCGGTATCTCAATTTGCACTGCTATCCCAGAATATTGGCATGAGACGTATTTCTACGTCAGAATGTTGAACAATTCAAGGGGTAAAATATTTCAAAACTATCAAAAATGGTAAATATATAAAAAGATATCAAAAATGTCATAAACGTAAACAATGGCAATATGACAACCAAGGGAGTTGTAGTCTTCAGCAAAGCTGTTCAAAAATTCAAGGGCTTTCAGTTGGTGCAAATTTTGATTCGAAATTTGACCGCAACGCCGTACGAGTGTGCTTGAGTATAATTAAGGGGGTATACAGTCAAAATGAAAGTAACAACATCTAGTTACAAGATATCAATTTTAGGTCTTCGGCAAATTTGTTTAACTGTAAATTTATGAATTTTTCTCGAAGACACTAAGGATCTATATTGTAAGACCATTGAGATCTGGTTAGAATTATGTTAACACCCCCTTGAAATCAATTTATTGAGTTTCTTGAGTTTGAATCGCATTTTATCGAGTAGCCATGTTCTACAAAGTTGTTGATATTGTCAAGATACATAACTCTTATTAAGTAAGTCTTATACATCCACAAAGTTTTAATTGAACTCTAAAAGGTTGCTGCCAACATCTTGTCGAGTTAGTTTAAAATCCGTCTACAAGGTCATCAGAAGTTAGTTGTTCAGGAGGACAAGGGATTCTAGTTGGTGTATCAGTTTGGTATCAGTCAGCAGCTCTTGATATTTCAAGCAACTTTGCTGAATATCGTAACGTAAGTAATCTTGGTAGTAAAAATCATGAGATGAATAAGGTCAAAATACGACGAATTTCATGCTTACTAGCGCTATAGAGCGGCAGAATTCGGCACTAAACTATTCATTGACCAAAAGTCCTTAACCTTCTGTACAACTTCGCTGATTTGATCGCAACTTTCTAGAAGGTTCTAATCGTGATAAAATAGAAGGTCAGGCGGAGGCCTAGCGTAATTGGTAACGTCTCTGTCAACCAAGCTCGACGCCTGGGTTCGCATCTCAACGCCAACATAGGTGTCGATGGTTGTGGGGTGGCGTGATCCACTCACAACCAACCCAACTGGTCTAGATTCAATCCTAGTCGACATCGGGAGATTTTATGAGGCGGAAGATCTCTGGGATCACACCTTCCGTCGCGTCTAGCAAGTAAATTCGTTGGCACCGGTCCGTTAATTAACGGGTCGTAAGTTAAGAGTCCTGGGTGGTGTCGCCTCTCCAGGCGTCGGTGATTGGCACAAACAACAGAGGCGGAACTAGACCGTCGGAAAATAAGTGAGAGTGGAAAAAAATAGAAGAACAAAATAGAAAGAAAATTGTACTCACTAGCGCTATACAGCGACAAAATTCTGCACCATTCTCAAATTCTGTCCACCATCCAGAAGTCCTTGTGTTTCTGAACAAATGTGCTGAAGACAGCAAGCTTCTTAAAAGTTTTAATCGTGATAGAATGTAGGCTTAAGATGAGAAGATTATTGTACTCACTAGCGCCACATATTTATTGACCATGTGAATAACTTTGCTAAAGAGAAGATGCTTCACTAAACTGTCCATTATGCAGGAGCCCTTGACTTCCAGAACAACTTTGCTGAAGAACGAAATTTTTTAGGATCGGAATCGGAATAATTTATCTTGATTAAGGTCAAAAAACCACAATTTTTTATATAGTAATGAAATTCAAAGCCCAAATAGGAAGAAAATTGTACTCACTAGCGCCACATAGCAGCAAAATTCGACACTTAATTATGCATCAACTAAAAGTCCTCGACTTTGTGAACAAATTTGCTGAAGATCGTAAATTTTTTGGAGGACGAAATCTCGAGCTAAGTTGGGGTCAAAATACGACGCGCCTCCATACTTACTAGGACCATATAGCAGTAAAATTCGGCACTAAGCGGTTAATCAATCAATCAAAAGGCAGTCTTCACTGAATTGTCCACCATCCAAGAGCCCTTGACTTTCCAAACAATTTTGATGAAGATCACAAATTTCGGCGAAATTTAGGCGAATTTTATGCTCACTAGCGCTACATAGCAGCAGAATTCGGCAATAAGCTGTTCATCAACCAAAAGTCTTTGACCTTCAGAACAACTTTGATGAAGATCGCAACTTTATAGAAAGCTCGAATCGTAATAAAATACAGGGTCTAAATAGGAACAACATTGTATTCACAAGCGCTTTATTGCGACAAAATTCTGCATAAGCTGTCCACCATCCAGAAGCTTGACCTCCTGAACAACTTTGCAGAAGATCGCAAATTTTTCGGAGGTCGAAATCGTTATATAAGTTAGGGTTGAAATACTGCTCACTCAGTCCTTGACCTTTTGAAGATCATAAGTTTCTAAAAGTTCTAATCGTGATAAAATTCAAGTTTTAAATAGGGGAAATATTGTACTCACTAGCACTACATAGCGACAAAGTTCTGCACCAAACTGTGCACCATCCAGAGGCGCTTGATCTTCTAAACAATTTTGCTGCAATTTGCAATTTTTTTAGAGGACGAAATAGTGAGCTAGGTTATGGTTAAAGTACGAAGAATTTCATGCTCACTAGAGCCACATAGCGGCAGAGGCTGTTCATCAACCAAAAGCCCTTGAACTTCTGAACAACTTTACTGAAGATAATAGCTTCCTAGGAAGTTCGAATCGTAATAAAATTCGAAGTCAAAATATAAAGAATATTGTACTCACTAGCACCACACAGCGGCAGAATTCTACACTAAATTTTCCGCCATCCAGGAGCCCTTAGCCTCTTGAACAACTTTACCGAAGATGAGATTGAGATAGGTTGTGGTAAAAAAACGACGAATTTCTCGCTCACTAGCGCCACATAGCAACAGAATTCTGTACTAAGCTGCCAAGCTACCAACAGCCCTGTTCTTTCTGAACAAGTTGACTGAAGACCAACACTTTCTATAATGTTGAAATCACGAGTTACAGTGAGGTCAGAATACGAAGAATTGCGTATACACTAGCGCCACGTAACGGTGAGATTTCGTATTAAACTGTTCTTATTCCAGCTATTGCTAAACTTTTTAGGGGATGCTGCAATATGTTTTAAATAAAAAATAGATGTTTTAAATCGAAAACTCTAGAAGAGCACACTATAGAAAATCAAAAGCATAGGTACTTAAGTGGCAAAATTATAATTCTTAATTCTTAATTCTTGGAAAAAAGTGCTCAAAATTAACATAAGTAAATTTTAGATAAATATAAGACACAAAACACGGTAAGGGGCCGTACCTAAACCACGTGGTCGAAAAATTACGAACGGGGGGTTTGACAGAAAACCTCGAAAGATCACACAGGGGAGTGGGGGTTTAACTAAAAGACCACGTGTTTTTTCAATTTGTCCATGGTTCTCCAGCAAAAACCATACGTTCATTGGAATGCTTGATCAAAAAAATACAATTCATTATTTGACAACAAACATTCATTATTTGACAACAAACGATTGGATAAATAACTCGTGCAACACTACCTACTTGTTTACTAATAATAACTGTTTGTAAAGTACGCAACCAATAACTACTGTTATCTGTTTTCGTTTATAAATACGATTGCACCACTCCAGATGTGTTAGTAACAGTTTGCATTTTGTGAAGATGAATAAAGTGAAAATGGAATACACCAAACCCAAATGCTGTAAACCCTTTCCTGATCATCGGTGCTCATCAAGGTTACGCAAATTAAACGAAAACGTTATTGCAAAATTAAAAATATTGAACAGTCAAGCTCATTTTAATACGTCTTTATCAATTTCTGATTCATGTAGTTATTGGAATGATAGTCAAGCCACCATTCATCGCTTCGTTGTTTACTATTCAGAATCTGGAACACTTAAGAATATCAGCTTCATCATAATATCGGAAGTACTCCATCATGATACTGTTGCGGTTCAGGTGTTCATTGCCAAATTAATGAGTTGAAAACAACAATAGAGTTGAAAAAAGTGATATCAATGTCTGATGGACAAGCATGGAAAAGTTCACTCACTAGCAATATTTCATGCAAATGTGTTCTTTGATTTTTCAGTTATCGTTCAACTATTTCCACTCGCGTACAAGTTTTCCATAGAAACGCTGCTGATTGTTTTTCGCTTCAAAGAGTTCCGAATACCATAGAAGGAGACTGAATGATTCAAACACGATAGTATTTATTGTATCCAAGATCACTTGCATTCAAATTATCGCGAGAAGCTTTGAGATATTATCGCAAGTGATACAAAATTTTGAATCCAAATGAACGTTAGATTGCGTTCAACTGTTTGCTTGCCGGAGCAAATAGGTATCATCAATGCTTACGGAAATTGTAGCATGGTGCATTAGCATCTGATACTTGAAATCACCAAGAATCATCGTGGTATATCACGGTGAAAGCACGACGTGGAGTAGCCGAATTACGCCTACAAGCAACCAACATTTGAAAGAATCATTGCGATCGCTTGAGTGCAATCGTTTACGATTCTTTCGTGAAACACTCGCTATACGTTGCTCGCTCCGCCTAAAGCAGGCAATACTGAAACAAAATCATCGAAGAAAGCTACCATATATTTCTTTGCTCTAAGTTGTCTCTTGCAAGCTTGAGAATGTGTAACTTTTAATAGCGATGGTTTGCTAGGATTGAAAGCTTATAAACAGCACGTTCATAAATGATACCCGAATGATTGTTATGCGATGCGAGTTTTTCCATCCTTGCTGATGGAGCTGCCTCACAATATAAAAATAGAAAAAAACTTTGCAAGACTGTGCAAGTTCGAAACAAAATATAACGTCGATGCAGAGTGGCATTTTTTTGCGACTTCTCATGGTAAAGGCCCATGCGATGCAATTGGTGGCATATTAAAACGAATGGTAGGAAATGCAAGTTTAGCTAAAGAACATGAACATCCCATTACAAGCGCAAAAGAATTGTATGATTGTAATAAAAATTCATCAAAAATGTCATTTAGTTGGGTATCATATGAAGAATATGAACAAGGAGTAACAGAATAGAGCAATATTTTCAAAAAATCTATAATAATAGCGTCCACACAAAAGTATTACTCTTTTGTTCCGATTTCAGAAAATAAGATACAAACAAAGCTGTTTTCAAAAGATGACGAATCATTTACTTATGATGTATATAAAATATAAGGTGAAACTAGTTCTGTAAAGTATCTATGTCATAAAAAAATATGCTCCTAAGATAATAAAACTCGAAAATAAATTTTCCTAAATAATTATAATTTTTGAGCTTAAAATAAAAATAACTCGAAAGCCAATGCCTTTAGAATGTTTACTACCAAGAGCTTTTTGATTCAAAATGACTCTCTGCATCTTTTAAAATCATCAGAATACAAATATTTTGAAAAATGTTTGAATTAGAATTTTCATAAAAAAATAAATCTACCATTAAAAAATTATTTTTCATTTCTCCATCCTGGACTTTTTTTAAAAGTTGCGTATTAACGTCAAGTTTCTTTAAATAAAAAAAAAATTAACTCTTTTTTTTTAAATTGAAATTTAATGTTTATTTTCAATTTTTTTTTTGGTCAAAAAAGTGGCAAAACTCTGCCCTAACCTGTCCACCCAGAAGTCTTTGAGTTTCTGAACAAATTTGCAAGCAAGCTCCTTAAAAGTTCTAAACATAATAAAATTTTCGGTTAAAATGAAAAGATTATTGTACTCATTAGCGACACATAGTTTAGGACCACGGAAATAACTTTGCTGAAGAGCAGTCCGCTATGCAGGAGCCCTTAACTTTCAGAACAACGCAATTTTTTTGAAGATCAGAATCGTGAGTTAAATGAAGGTCAAAATACCACGAAGTTATTGTACAGTAATTCAAGGCCAAATAGGAAGAATATTTCACTCACTAGCGCCACATGGCGGCAAAATTCACTTAACTATGCATCAACTAAAAGCCCTTGACCTTGTGAACAACTTTGCTGAAGATCGCAAATTATTTGGCGAACGAAATCGTGAGCCAAGTAGAGGTCAAAATACGGCGCCTCTTCCTGCTTACTAGAGCCACATAGCGGTAAAATTCGGCACTAAGCTGTTCATCTAATTTTTTTGAAATTATTGTCAATCGAAGTCTTCTAGCGGGAATGAAGTGTTATATTTCTACAGACCAGCAAGGTTTTATGCCTGGACGTTCGGTTACCACGAATTTATTGGAATTTACGCATAGTTGTTCTACACAACTGAAACCTGGACTTGGCAGAATGCCAAGTGGACGTACTTTATATGGATTTAAAAACCGCATTTGACAAAATTGACCATCGTATACTATTGCGCAAAATTAACCTGCTTGGTGCCTCTGACAGCTTAGTTGCATGGCTCAGTTCATACCTGTGTGACCGATCTCCGGGTGAAATTGGGAGCGTGCAGCTCAACTCCGTTCGTTAACTTGAGTGGTGTACCTCAAGGAAGTAATTTGGGACCGCTGATTTTTACAATATTTTTAAATGCTGTTATTAGTTGATATTTCGCCGTGAAGTGCACAGAAGATTGCCACCGTTTGCAGCAGTTACTGAATATGTTAGTAGAATGGTGCCATCGTAATAAGCTTATTGTCAGCATCCCTAAATGCTCTTTAATGACATTTCATCGGAACTCGCAGCCTTATGTTCAATTACCTCATCGATGGAGTCGTGCTCAACAGGGTTAAAGAGATGAATGACATGGGTGTAACAATGGATAAGAAACTCTCCTTTGCTACTCATCGATCGGCCGTCATTGCTAAGGCTAATCGTCAGCTGAGGTTTATAACCAAAATAGCCAAAGATTTTAATGATCCGTATTGCTTAAAGGATCTTTAGTGCTACCCATCTTAGAGAATGCTTCACTAGTGTGGCTTCCACATCAATTGACCTGGAGTTAACGAATTGAAAGAGTTTCAAAGAGATTTGTCCGATTTGCTTCAAGAAATCTTCCATGGCGTGACCCACAGAATTTGCCTCCATACAGTGATCAGTGCAAGCTTATCAATCTTGATACCCTAGCTCAACGACGGAAGATTTAGCAGGCAACAATTGTCGCTAAGCTCCTGAACAACTCAGTAGACCGTCCCAGACTACTATCTTTACTTAATTTTCGTGTCCCATCGCGTGCTTTGAGGACTTCTACTATTCTTCAAACATGGTTTCATCGCACAACGTTTGAATTTTATGCCCATACGTCTTCGATGATACGTGCATTTACTTCTGCTGAAGATTTATTCGAATTTGATGAGCGTTTCTCCAGTCGAGTAGCAAGATCTTTTGTTTTACATTATGACGTTGACTAATAATGATATATACATTAAGACTTTATGTTAGATGGATAAATAAACTAATAAAAAAATAAATTAATTAATCAATCAAAAGGCAGTCTTCACTAAACTGTCCACCATCCGAAAGCCCTTGACCCTCCAAACAATTTTGAGTGGAAGATCACAAATTTCCCGGAGGTCAGAATGGTGAGATAAGTGAAGGTCGTAAATTGTCAGTCGAAAGTATATTGTCCTCATTAGTAGCAGGATTCTGCACCAAACTATCCAACATCCGAAAACTCTTGACCTTCAGAACAACTTTGCTGAAGATCGCAAATCTTTTGGAGGACGAAATCGTGAGGTAAGTTATAAGTCAAAATATGACAAGTTTCACGCTCACTAGCGCCTGTTTATTAACCAAAAGTACTTGACTTGACCACTTTAGGTAACATAGCTGCAGGACTCATTACCATCACCATCCCTTCGTCAGAAGTCCTTGACTTTCTAAACTACTTTGCTGAAGTGAGATATGTTGAGAAAAAATACGACAAATCTCATGCTTACTAACGCTACATAGCAGTAAACTCCGCAATAAGCTGTCCAAAAACCAAAAGTCCTTTTCCCTCTGAACAAGTTTACTGAAGACCGCAACTTTTTAGGAGTCGTCGGAATCACGAGCTACAGTAGAATCAAAATGCGAAGAATTGCTCACACGCTAGCGCCACGTAACGGTGGGATTTCGTACTAAGCTGTTTCCATTCCAATTGAAGCTAAACTCTTTTGAGGGGCGCTGCAATATCCAAACTGGATGTAGGTTGAGGCTCCTACCAGATAACTTTTCCAAAGACTTCAAAGAATTTCTCCGTAAGCCAACATAGAAGCGAAGAAACCCTCGAGCATTTCAATCTGCGGTCTTTTGGCGCACTTCTAACCAAACTAGGGGCACCAAAATTCACAGGAATGGAAAACTACAATCTGTGTAGGATAACTTTTCTGAGCGTTAAGGAAAATTTTTTTCGTTATTATTACATTATTGTAATAAAACCATTACATTACTAGAGTACTAGGCTGATAAAAACATGTTCAGAAATGTCAGAAATTAAAAAAAAATGACAAAACACGACAATACGTCAACAACATGACGAGAATTTGACAAACATAACGAAAGAGACTAACAGTATTTGTTTATTTCGTCAAGTAAATGTAGACTACAGTTATAATAATACAATGTTTTGTTATATTCTATACATAATTTCTAGTAGTTAGTCGTTATTTGATTTGATTTCTTCCCATAGTGATGTCGATTTTTCGCAGTGCTGATCATAGTGACGCATCATGCGATTTATTGGGTCATTTTTTGAATAGTTAGTTCTGTGAAAGTTTTCCGAAAATATTTTACGATTTCTCAATTGACGACTGGGTGCATAAAAATATAGTTGCGATAATAATTTAGAACATTGCACGCGTTCAGAAATAATGTCATTGATAAAATAAAGCATTGAAAGTTCGCGGCGTTCTTTAAGTGCTTGTATGTCTATAAGCAAGCAGCGTGCTTCATATGTTGGTAAGGGAAATGCTGTTCAATTTAGCTTACGAAGCGCGCACAAAAGAAATTGTTTTTGGACAGATTCAATGCGTTCTTCATGTGTGACAATATAGGGATTCCATACGATGCTACAGTATTCCAGAATTGGTCGGACATATGTAATATATGATAGTTTGATTGTATATAAGTCTTGAAAATTATGGCCGAAGCGTTTTATTAAGCCCAGCATACTATTTGCTTTGTTGATTATTGCGTTATAATGTTCTATGAATGTAAGTTTGGAGTCCAAGACTACGCCTAGGTCCCTTACGATTTTGCAATTCTCTACTAGTTGGTTTTCTAAGAAAATATCTGTTGGTGGTGTTACTGTTTTTCTGCTGAAGGCTATTGAACATTTTTTAATGTTGAGTTGCAATAGACTTCTGTTGCACCAAGTGTAGAATACATTAATTTCATTCTGGAACATTTCGAAGTCTTCTGCATTGATTATTCCTATGAAGAGCTTCATGTCGTCAGCATATACAAGCACATGTATTGATTTAGGAAGAAAGGAAATGTCATTCACGTATAATATAAAAAGAAGAGGACCCAAGTGAGAACCTTGGGGAACCCCGGAAGTTACTTCTATTGGGTTGTGTTCGTTTTGTTAAGTATGACTACAGCCATTCCAAAAATTTTGTTTCCATTCCGTATTTTTCGAGCTTGAAGAGCAATAAAGGTATGTCGATGCTAAAGTGCCTTGCTAAAGTCCGTATCAAGAGCTTCTACGTGGTTGCCGTTGTCCATCACAGTCAAAGTGAAATTTATGAATTCCAAAAGATTTGAGGTAGTTGATCGGCCTTTATAGAAGCCGTGTAGTTGACTTGTTATTTGGTTTTTTACTTGCTGAAAGATTTTTCATTAATTATTGATTCAAATAATGGAATGCATGAAATAATGGCAATTCCACGATAATTACGAATGTCAGACTTAGCGCCAGATTTGAAAATCGGCACTGAATATGATGTTTTCCAGAGGTCAGGAAAAATTCCATTCTTCAGAGACATGTTAAAGAGGTGTAGTAAAGGTGAAGATAGTTCTTCTGCCAAGTTTTTGAGAAAAATTGGAGCTATTCTGTCAGGTCCAGGACCTTTCGTAGCGCCTAAATTTTTAAGTGCGTTCTGAATTTCGAATTCGGATATTTGATTGACAGATAAAGAATTCGAATATTGGACATGGTGGATGGACAAGCTGTGGATCCGCCAACCTTGGATGAGGTAAAAATAGCTTTCAGAGAGCCAAAGAACCACAAAGCCACTGAGAAGAACGGGTTGCTGACAGAGCGCGAATAGCAATCCACCAGATTATCCTGAGAGTATGATCTGCGAATAAACTACCTGCGGATACAGACTTGACTGCAGTCCAGTGCAGTTTTCAAGCGGGACGACCTTCAACACAGATTATCTCTTTGTGGACTTCAAGGTGGCGTACGATTCAGTGGAACGCAACGAGTTGAACATGGTTTCTCAGTAAAACTGAATAAGCTGATACGTTCGACTCTTGATGGTTTCACATCATGCATCAGGATAGCAGGCGAACTTTTGGATGTGTTCTAGACCATACTCAAGCAAGATAGGAATTTGATCGTATCTAATCTCATTCGCGGGTTTCTGATCATTTTGAGAAGAAAACATTCAGGTAAATTCCAAAAAAAAGCATAAAATAAGTTGCAAAAAAGCAAAATCAAGTTTTTTCAAGAGCATTCAATGAGTACTGAATGATTTTTATCACTGCTCATCAGTTTGTTAGTTGAAGATCCAGTTTTCGACCATTGCACAGTGGTACAGTATCGATGCGATTTGGTGGTCTAGGAGCCATAGATCCTTCTAAGAAGTTATCTCTTTTAGTTAGTCTTTTATTTATGTGGAAATAATAATCAGGGAGGTCTTAAATCAGTAAAATAAAAATACCAACTTATTTTTGCAACAATAATTGTTAAAATTCCTCGGCAAAGTTGTAGATCAACTAATTTAAGCAACTTTCTTAAAGAATTTTTCTGTGTTGATTGGCCGGTTTAGAGCAATTTTACGTAACTGGCCCAGGGTGAATCCTAAAAAAAACAGTTTATTATATTTTTCTCAGTACAAATCTAATAACCAAGTTGTCTTCGAATGATCTTAAGAGCTGATAAAAACGCAACGTCCTCCGGGAAACCTAATTGATTTTTACCATGAATGATGCCTACGTCTATTTAACGAAAATACCGGATCTGATGTTACCAGAAGCCTTTTAAAAACGTCGACGTTGCGGTTGAATTTCTTTGAGTGACGTTCCTGGAATTCTAACGAAAATCTTTGCAGATAGAGATAAACTATTTTCTACAATGTTGTAGCCGCATCAGTTTTGTATACGAAACTTTTTTCTAGCTTCCAACATAACAGACACAGAGCTATTCACTGAATCACAAGAAAAAAACTATAGGTGCGACCATAAAGCTCAAACTAAAAAAAATGAAAGCCTACAACTGTTTTTGGTGTCCGTAGCCATTTCGAAAACGCGTCAAGAGCTCCCACCCAATTCAACGAAAATTATAGCCATGCGCTTCCTTTCACTGTTGAATCGGTGGACACGCTAGGTAAATGTTGCTGCTTCTCTGTGTATTTCTTGAAAAAAAGTGGCAAAAAGACTACATATTTCATTGCTAGTATGTCCTACATTACTGTCAAGATGCATTCGTGATGGAAAGTTGTTACTTTTTAGTTTGGTTTCTACGTAATTGAATAAGTTCTTAGGGCAAGACTTGATTTGATGATATATTCGTATTCAATTCGAAACAGAAAAAAAACCTTGATAGAAACATTATCACGAATTGTTTTACCAAATAAAAAAGTTGTTATAAAAAGAAGGAGAAATAAATATAGCTCATGTTTTTTCGTTTTAAAAAGTTGAAAAAACAACAACTCTGAAACTATTCAAAAAAAAAAATTGAAAACGTTAGTAGTAAGGACTCAAGCGAAAATAAAAAAAAAGTGAAAAGCCAATAGCAGTACATTTAGGATTACGCTTGTTAATCGTAGCACGGGAATTTGTTGTGATACACCCGATTCTTTTTTGCACGGGGGATACTTGCCGTTTCGAGCGACCGTGCAAAAGTTTTTAGAAACCGTGCAAAAAAAAAACGTGTTTGTTTCGAAAAAAAAAAGTTTTTCTTTTTCGAAAAACCGTGCAAAAAAAAACGTGTTTATTTTCGAAAAAAAAAAGATTTTCTTTTTCGAAAAACCGCGCAAAAAATAGTCGTGTTATTTCGAGAAACCGTATAAAAAACCTCGTAATTTTTAAAAACCATAAAAAAAAAATAAAATAAACATGTTATTTAGAGGAATCGTGTAAAATAAACCCATGCTATTTTAAAAAATTGAACAACCATGTTATTTCGAGAAACCGCGCAAAAAATAAAAAAATCGTTCTCATTCTCAGAATTGAAAACCCTCGGGCGAACACACACGATTTGCATAGAACGAAATCGAGTGAGTTATATGTAAATTTATATAAACCGGGACGTCAGCCCTGTCGAATAGTCTGCCCTCGTTAGTTTCAGTTACTGCGGTTTGTAATTCTGTTCACATGTCTAAATAAAAAAGTCCCGTGCGCATTCTAAGCAGTTGAGTTCAGTTTAGTTCGCTAATAGATTTGTTTGATTTTTGATATCTCCAAATCATCATTCCAGCTGATAAGAAAACGTGTTAGTAAATCTAATTTTGCTGAGAAGGAATCCTTCCACAATTTTATTCAGAAAAGAAGGTAAGTTTAACATTTATCTCTTCTGATGAGTATAATATGAGTATATCATTATGTTGGTTACATTTTTCAATTTTATTTGGAAAAGTGATAGACACTTTGCGATACATTCGTTCAAGCTCAAAAGTGATAGACACTTTGCGATACGTATTCCTCAGTTACCATATATAAAAGATAATAATAACACTGTATGTGTTATAGTACTCTGTATTATCAACGTTTTATGATAAGATAATAAAAGCGCAACCACAATAATCATCATTTTTCATAAGACATCACATCCTATTTACAGTACAAATCGATTCATTAACAGATGCCGTATGTCTTACGATTAGATTCTGCCTTTATCGCGGAAACGATTCCTCTCACTTTTCCGTCACCGAGGTACTCTGGAAATTCTCACTCAGGATTCTCAGTGTGTAAGTTTGGGTAGTGGTTTTTTGTGTTGATGAATAAAATTTTCAATTGCGTTTCCGATTTTGATGCACAATATTATCACCATGATGCAATGGTTATTCGTATCGAAATCTTTCCAATCTCGAGTTCTCCATAAACATTAATCAAAAGTCTTATATAGTATGGAACCATGGCCGTTGGCCATTATCAGCGGCCAAATTGATATCGGAAGCCACGGTAGCCAATTAAGTGTTGGAAGTTTTGTCGAAAACGACAAAATAAACAGTTATTGTAACAAACATTAAAAGATAGTCGAATCAGTTGCTGCTAATAGCTAGCAAAGAAAGTCTTCACCAACAATTTCTGCCATACTCAATAAAAATAAATTCACTTAAAACTGTAAAAAAAAGCAGCAAACGTGAATCAACGGCGCCGTTTGCGAGCGCGAAGCGGGCAGAGCACTACATAACTTGCGCTAATAACTTCTGCTAATAAAATCCCAAAACAGCAGAAATTAATTGCGAACGGCATCATAAAAGCGTGAAATGAAGTGCGATCGGGGCGCCCTCGATGGGGGTGATGGCTGTGGTGGCACCGGCGATTTCCGGCTGCTGCTAAACGCAACAACACGAACGAAAGCGTTGGTGTGGGCGAATTACATTTGACTCGCGTCGTCGGAAGAGCGGAGGAAAGTCATTAAACTTTTATGCAAATATGAGGAAAATCGTTTTCGGTTTCGTTATCTGTTGTTGTCTTTTTTTTATTGTTTTCGCTAGAAACTGCGAGGGTAATTGAGAATTAGGGTGGGTTCTGATTGCTGATTGAGTTCAAGAGAAATCGAGATTTGATTTTGAAATTTCTCAACAATCGTGGCACACCCTATCGAACAACTTCCGTTCCGATTGCTCGTTCGGGAGGTTAACATCGAAAAGCAAGGATGTCGAGTACCAGTAACAGAGGCTGCGGGGTCGCCTGAAGTCTCTAAATTTGTAATCTTAATGCAAATGTTCTCGACTCCCTTAACGACTACGAATACGGCCGGCTTGCCTGTTCCGTTGATTGCGGTATTTTGTGAGAGCGGATGCGGCACTCCTTAGTAGCCCATTGTGTGCCGTATTAGGTTCGGGTTGACCAATCAAACCCGGCTGCTGTTTCCTAGATCGACTCGTTGAAACAACCATTAAAAGCGAAAATTGGTTAGAACGGAAAGGTCTGCGCAGGGGTGCAGCTTTTACGGTTCGAGTATTTTATAGCTCGCTTCACCTTTGGAGCTTTATTTCCATCAGTAAGCAACAACAAAGTGTCCTGCGTTTCAACCCTGGCTGTCTTCGGTCCTCTGGTACTGCATCCGACTTGCACACAGCCGAACACGCGGATGGCGCCTTGTCAAACGAAAGCGCCCCGATCACAATACGAAACGTTCCCAGCATCATAATAGCTATCATTTTTCTTGTTTTCCTTCGACTGGAAAAGTTGCCCAGACAGAGAGCTGCATCCTCTGGAACAAACACACAACTGCAGCAGTGGCCTTATATATCCTCACTCCGAGCTGCATTGTTGCGAAAAGTCGTTATTGCTTCTTTCATCGGGATCGGAATGAAAGAGCGAAGCAAAAAAGGGCACACAGCAGCTCGGATTGTGTTTGGAAGGCGATAACCCTCTTAATATAAATTGCATTCGATTAAGCTCCGTTGTCGTCTCCCTGCTGCTTTCACCGGCTATGCTCCTGTAACGATCGAAAGTCATTGTACTGATTTTTATATACCCACAAGGCACATCAGTTGTGGGATTCCGCATCGGGTGGGTGAAAGGACGCTTGATGCCGGGTTGGCGGTTGTGATTTATTGTTCTATTAAAATGTAACTCGACAGGGAGAGGCTCTTTTCCGGACAAGTTTGTAAGCCAATTAAAAGTCATCGAATTGATATTGAGATTGAGTGGATTTCACAGGGGAACAACCTTTAAAATAATGAAAGACCTAAAGCCTGCTCACTTTCATGTAGGCTTTTTTAGTTGGATAATAAAAGCCAACATAAAACGAGTTTCCATTGTTTTCATACATGTAGATGTCCGTTTTTCAATGGGAAGTAAAAATGTTCTGTTCTTCTAGGTATCACCAGGATTCAGTTCAATTGAAAAAGTTAGCTCGTACGAAGGCTTGAGTGCGCAACGATATGCCGGGCAGAAATCCTTCGTACCGAAAGCTCGGCTGGATGCCAACATTATCAAAACCTAGTCAGACAAAGTAAACTGCAGCTCCAGCAGACGCATCACAATGCTGATGCTGATGACGAACATGTTGGGACAAAGAACCGGAACATGGAACGGATATTGGCAAACCAAGTTTGCTTCGTCATTTTTTTACAGCATACTCTCTCCGAATTTCTACTCGATGCAAAAAAACAACACTTAAATTGTTTGCCATCAATATTGCGATTCCAATGCTTAGATAAATCGGACGATTTGCGCAGCTCCGAGTGTTGCCCTCCAACAACAATCAAGCTGACACGTCACGTCACCGTTCCGTTTCGTCCAATGCAGTTGGGGTTTTTATGCGGTGACAATGCAACACACAATTGACTAAGGCGAAAAATTAATTGATTCTTTTTGTTTTGGAGTGACCGCGATTGCTGCGCTGTCCGGCAGCTCCCGAACAGTCCCGGGATGTGGACCTTTTTCGAAGCTCTAAGCAATTCGGTACCGGACCGCCGCACAGACCGTGGGACCGGAAAATATACGACGGAAGCTTTTGTCATGTGACAAATTTCAATTAAAATGAATATTGCACCACCACCGTTGCGCTGAAATTTTCCGCTGGCTTCTGTTCTAGAAGCGGGCAGAAGACGCGGAAGAAACGGTGGCGCCAGCATCAGGCTGCTCTCGGTATGACGAACAGAATTGTATCGGCAGGGAAGCACAATGCGGTTTTGCCGGTTGTCCGTTGGACAAATTGGACGGGTTTAATGGGGGTTTTGTGCTACTGGAAAATGATCAATTTTCTTTGTTTAGGTTAATATTGTTTCAGTTGGTATTGATTGAATTTACGAATTTACGTTGATAATTTCCACCTAAACAGTTAACTATATTAGAGTCATAAGAAAACGCTCCTATATTGTAATAATTATTTGGGCTTTCATACAAAAGATTTTTCTCAGTTGATATTCGTAGTAAAATTGTTTCCAAGGTGTAAATTTTTGAAACATGGTTAACAGTAAGTTTATCAACCCTGATGAATGCTGAGATAATTTTTCAAACATCAATTCATTTCAATTATTGTAACAGTATAACGCGAAACAATGACAGATGAATAGTAACTGGTTTTAAGGTTAATATTTGTTTACGATATTTCTTAGATGTTTCATAAAATTCTAAGTAAAAAGTGTAATTTTCCCGCAACAATTTTATCTCTCAGGACATCCTTCAAACGATTTTTCAATAAATCAAATTTCTGAATTATGTAACTTTTTTTATCAGAAATAACTCACAAACAAAAGAGAGCGAATCATATGAGAATAATATTCGCAGTATCATCAAAACGTTATTTTTTATGATTTGTGCCAAATAATTATCAATTTGTATCCATCGTGAAAAATGCAGATTTCGTATCATCACACAGTGTCAGCTGCCAGCAGGACGAAGAAGATATTGTCCAAAGCAGTGGCGTAGCCAGAAATTCCTTCTGCAGCAGAGGGGGGGGGGGAGTTCTTAAAAATATGTGAATTTTTAAAATATTAGTAACCTTTAGTAACCTAAATCAATGACTATAATGTAGGAAACAGTGGCTTGGCGGGCTCGCATCACTCACTTTCAACACGGGTTGTGTTGTAGTAGAGATACGAAATTATTTCACAGGGTTATAGATCCAATAATTTTAAGCAACTTTGCAGAAAAAAGTTCTTCTCTATCTTTGAAAATAACCGATTTAAATTGAAACAACACATTTCTAGCTTTAACTTTTTCATGTAGTTTTTCACTCGAAAGTTGTCTTTAATCGACTTTTAGGGCTATTTAAAGAAACGATTTCAATGCTCACATCGTGAATATTTCAATTCCACTCGAAGTTATTAATATTTTCATAAAAAATATGCCTCTTTAATTTGTTTGTCGTTCTTTTTGGGGCAAACATAAAAAAAATATTTCTTGGTCTCAATTTGAAGGAAACATATGACTATATATTTGGCTAAATTATTTTTGAAAACATGTTATTTTTTATTTTAGTGTAAATTTAGTTTGAAAACATGACAAAAATTGCAATAATTTCAAATATTTTGCATGTAAAAGCACACAGATCTGTTTTTAGTATTTCTTCTTAAAACTAGAGAAAATATCTTTAATTTGATCTAAAAAGATCAAAAATCGATCAACTGATTCAAAAGCTATGAATGTTTAAGAATAAAATACATCGAAAAAAAAAACGTTTTTAGGGTCACCCTATTTCAGAACTGGTGACCCAGAATGCCTCAATTGTACTTATAATTGCAGGGATGGATCTTCGTCGAAAATAATATCAAACCCGTATATTTTCGTTGAGTCGTTAGGGCGACCAGCTCCGGAATAGGGTTACCCTAAAAAACAGCTTTATTCGATGTATATTTCGTTCAAAGACAGTTTTAATGTGAGAATTAAAATAAAAAAGTTCGATCGAAAAGCGTATTTTTGTCAATTTAAACCGGTAATTTTCAAAGATAGAGGAAAAATTTTCTCCGTAAAGTTGCTTTAAATTACCGGATCTATAACATTGTAGAACAACTTTTTCTGCTATCTACAAAAATAAAAAAGTTAGGTACTTGATTTCATCGAAAACTTAAGTCACTGTAATTTTTGATGTTTATTCAACAAGCGCTTTATCGTGTGTAACAACTTTGTAGAAGAAAGTTTTTCTCTAAAATAATTGCTTTCGAGCTCTAGACCAGTGTGCATTGTCACTATAATAAACTACAAATAAAAAGTTAAAGATGGATATATATTTTTGTTTCAGTTAAGTGTCAGTTTGGTTTCAATTCCTTTTCAGTGTAGGCTCAGTTCAGTTATAGTTCAATTTCGGCTTGGTTTAAGTCCAATTCTTGCTTCAATTTCAATTCAGTTTCAGTTTAGTTTCAGTTCAGTTTAATTTTAGTTTCAATTCAGCTACCATTAGACTTCTGTTCAGTTACAGAAAAGTTTAGGTTAGTTTTACATCAGTTCGAGGTCAGTATCAACTAAAATTCATTTTTGTCTGAGTTGAGTTTTGGTACAGCTTCAGTTTTAATCTCAATCTCATTCAATCTCAATTCAGTCTCAGTTGTAGTTCAGCTTAAGTTAAGTTTCAGTTCAGTTTCAGTCGAGCTTCAGTTCAGCTTTATTCAAGCATCAGTTTAGCTTGAATTAAATTTCTGTTCAGTTTTATTCCAATCCAGTTCCAGTTCAGACTCAGTTAAGTTCCAATTCACCATCAGTTGTTTTTTAAATAAATTTTTGTTCAGTTTTTGTTTGAGCTTCAATATAGTTATAGTTAAGTTTCAGATACAATTAATCAGATCTGTTCAACTTTTGTTCAGTTTTTGCCTTAGTTTTAGTTCATTTTAAATTTATTTTTTAATTTGTATTTTTTCAGTTTGATTCCAATTAAGTCTTAGTTAAGTTTTTTATTAAATTTTAGTTCAGTTTTACTTCAGCTTAAATTCAGTGATAGTTTAGTTTCAGTTAAGTTTAAGTTCAGTTTCATTTCAATTTCAATTCAGCTTAAAATTGGTTTTAGTTCGTTTTTCATTCATTTTTTTGTTCAGTTGTTGCTTCAATTCAGTTTCCGTTAAATTTTAGTCCAGTTTCAGTTTAGCTTTATGTCAGCTATAGTTCAGCTTCAATTCAACATCAGCTCATTTTTAATTCAATGTTTATTTTTTCAGCTCAAGTTCAGTTTTGTCTTCAGTTTTAATAAAGTTATAGATTCAGTGATAGCTAGTTCCGGTTTAATTTTAGTTCAGCTTTATTTCAGATCCAGTTCAATTTTTAATTTTTCAAAATTTTTGTCTAGTTGTAGCTTGAGTTCAGTTTCAGTTAAATTTCGGTTCAGTTATAGTTCAGTTTCAGCTTAGATTTATTCAGCTTTAGTTCAGCTTCAATGCAGCATCAGCTCATTCACAGTTTAATTTTTTTTTTCAACTGAAGTGCAGTTTTCACATCATTTTTAATGTCACAATAGTAGAGTTTCAGTTCGGTTTCAATTCAGTTTTAGTTAGATTTTAGTTTAATACTTTGTCCAGTTTCAGGTCAGTTTCAATTCCTGTTTCAGTTCAATTTTAGTTGATTTTTGTTCAGGTTTTGTTCAGTTTTTCCTTCAGTTTCAGTTAGGTTTCAGTTCAACTTCGGTTCAAGTTTTAGTTTAATTTTTGTTCAGTTTTTGCTTCACCTTGATTTAATTTACAATAAACTTTTAGTCCAGTTTTAATTCAGCTTAACTGCAGTTTTAATTTAATTTTTGTCCAGTTTCAATTCAGTTTAAATTTAGTTTCAGTTGAGCTTCAGTTGAGTTTCAGTTCAGTTTAGGTTCATTTTCAGTTCCTTTTCAATTCAGTTACAGTTCAGATTCGGTTCAGATGCAGTTCAGCTTCGATTCAGAATCATTTCAATTTTAGTTTATTATTTGTAAAGCTTCAGTTTAGTTTTAATTCAAATTCAGCTCAGCTTTATTTCAGATTCAGCTCAGCTTTATTTCAGCATTGTTTAATGTTTGTTTAGTTTTTTCTTCAGTTTCAACTCAGCTTCGGATCAGTTTGAGTACGTGTTTTGTTTAATTTATTGTCAGTTCATTCTCAGTCCAGATTTAGTTCAGTTTCAGTTGCGATTCAGTTTGAATTCATTCAGCTTCAATTCAACATCAGCTCATTTTTAGTTCAATGTTTATTTTTTCATCTCAAGTCCAGTTTTGTCTTCAGTTTTAATAAAGTTATAGTTTCAGTGATAGCTTGTTTGATTTTTGTCTAGTTGTAGCTTAAGTTCAGTTTCGTTTCAGTTATAATCCAGTTTCAGTTTAGATTTACTCAGCTTCAGTTCAGCTTCAATGCAGCATCAGCTTTAGTTTTAGTTTCAGTTCAGTTTCAGTTCGTTTTTTATTTAATTTTTGTTCAGTTGTAGCTTTAGTCCAGTCTCAGTTCCAATTCATTTTATGTTCAGTTTTAGTTCAGCTTCAGTTCAGTTTCAGTTTAGTTTAAGTGCTTTTTCAATTCAGTTTCAGTTCAGATTCGGTACAGATGCAGTTCAGCTTCAATTCAGCATCAGTTCATTTTGAGTATCGTTTCCGTTTAGCTTCAGTTCAACTTCAGTTCAGATTCAGTTCAGCTTAGTTTTTATTTTTTATCAGTTTTTCTTCCAGTTTGAGTTAGGTTTCAGTTCAGCTTCAGTTTAGTTTCAGTTCGTTTTTAGTTTAATTTTTGTTTAGTTGTAGCTTTAGTTCTGTTTCAGTTAAAATTCAGTTCAGTTTGAGTTCAGTTTTAGTTTAGTTTCAGTTCAGTTAAAATTCAGTTCCATGCCCCCTTTTCTGTTCCGTTTCATTATCAGTTCAGTTTTAATTTAATTTTTGTTCAGGTCTTGTTTAATTTTTCCTTCAGTTTCAGTTAGGTTCCAGTTCAACTTCAGTCCAAGTTTTAGTTTATTTTTTGTTAAATTTTGCCTTAGTTTCAATTGAGTTCCAGTTATAGTTTAGCTTTAGTACCTTTTCAATTCATTTTCAGTTCAGATTCGGTTCAGATGCAGCTTAGCTTCAATTCAACATCATTTCATTCTTAGTTTCGTTTTGGTTTAGCTTCAGTTCAGTTTAGTTGAATTTTTGTTCAGTTTTCCCTTTAGTTTCCGTTCAGATTTAGTTTAGTTTTAGTTCGTTTTTAAATTTCAGTTCAATTTTAGTTGAGATTCAGTTTAGATTCATTCAGCTTCAGCTTCAAATCAGCATCAGCTCGTTTGTAGTTAATTGTATAGTATAGTTAGTGTTAGTATAGTTCAAGTTCAGTTTTAGTTCCGTTCTAGCTTCAGATAAGTTTTATTTCAATTCTTGCTTTAGTTTCAGTTCGATTTCAGTTCAACTGCAATTTAGTGATAGTTATTTTTAGTTTTGGTTTAGTTTTTTGTTCAGTTTCAATTCAGTTTCAGTTCAGTTTCTGTAGGCCTTATATAAAGGTTACAGATCCAGGTAAGCTTCAGTCCAGTTTGAGTTCAGTTTTAGTTTATTTCTAGTTCTGTTTTAGTCAAATTCGTTAGTTCCAATGGAGGAGCAATTTGGAAGATCAATAAATGTCAAGAAAAGTAACAAATTTTCGATAGAAAAAAGCACAGTTCGAGAAAAGATAGAATTCAGTTATACGGTAATTTCATAGTTTTAAGCACTATCAGCAACGTTTTGGCGAGTTATAGAAAAAGTATCAACTACCTAAATTACATAATTTCGGGGCGCTAAAAAGTGCCATTGGTGTTTTATGATAGTGACACCGGCAAGTTTGTTTAATTTATCGTCATTTCGGATTGTCGTTTGTCTATGACCCGAGAAGATTCTAGTTCTCTAGTTATTTCTTCATAAACACTACAAAAAAAGCAAACTACGGATATGTTCGGTGGCGCCACAGGAATGCCTGTATCCGGTTTACGCTATGAAAGGCTGCGATCGAATGAACGTGTTGCAGCAAAAACCATACAAAAATATATTTGAAATCGCCGCCTGCTGCACTGCGACTTGCCACAACTCTGCTTGCTATTTGTCGTTCCATATTCATCCTTTGGCTACAGTGAGCAAATAGAAAATGGACACTAAAGCGAGCTTTCATACGTGGAGTGAATTTAATTTTTTTTTCGTAAAATTGCAGCAAATACAGAAATATTTACTGTATAAGATATAAAATAAGTTATTAAGTGAATTTCTACAACTTCAGTAGCATTTTATTCAATTGTTGAAGCTAGTTCCAAAAAAACTTCGGTTTTTTTTTCACTCGTTGAAGGTCACAACTATGTGAATTTTATTACTGGCTTCAGTAATAGTTTTAAAAAATTTATTTTTGCATAAATTTGAAATTAAAAACTTTTCCAATGCCATTATTATTAATTCTTTCCATTTTATTTCGAACAATATTCCGTTAACGGGTGCTTACTATGCATATTTTTGGCTTGAAGGAAGGTTTTATGTTCATTTTGCAATTAAGTGTTCTTTTTTTTTCAATTAAGTCTGAACTGACTGAAATTTTCTTTACATTATTGTTTGGATCACGCTTCGCTAAAGATTTAGGCTGAATTGATTTTGTGATTGTGTTCAGTCAGCATCTTGGCAATAGAATTTTGCACCTAAAACGACTAATTTTGATAACTCTTATATAGCGACAGTGACAAGTCAGCTACAAAATAGCAGCAAACTCCATTATTTTAACCCACTATCCATGGGAACAGAGCCCGTTCTCGAGCAATTTGACCAACCGCGCCGCGGTGACGACGACAGGCTGATGACGCTCTCTGAGGGAGTCATCACTCCAATAGCCTCTTCCTCGCAATGTCGAACATCGTGAACACATCCTCGAACGGTGGCCGCCGGGGGTCGCAATGTGCGCGGCGGCCGGCCACGCGAAACCGTTGTTGCAACATACGAAAATATAATAAATTTTCCGCAATCCCAGGCAGCAAATGTACGGCTTTTATGTTGCCAACGTCCGTCGCTCCGGCCATTCGCGTGGTAATCGATGAAAGCTCGCAGCGGAGGGATATAGTTTCAGTTGTTGTCCTCGTTCGAAGTTTAGGTTGCATTTTGAAACGCTTAGAGGGGTTGTTTGCTAAACTGTGTTGCGCTGTTTTGGATTTTGAGAGAAAGCATTCGCTGTCTTTCACGTTAAGTACGGGTGATGTTCATCCGCCTGGTCCCGCTGCAATTGGTTCGCCACTGTGTGCATGTAGATTGAAATTTATAGTGTGTCTGGTGTGATGCTACAGAGACGTCGAGAAGGACAGCATTATTTTGGCGCTTTTTTACAGATTATGCGGCGAGTCGCCGCATATCGTTGATATTGTTCCTATCCCCACCGTATTCGTCGTCTGGCTTTGGAAGGATAATTTTCCACTCGTCGGGGTTCGTACATGTCAGATGGAAGCACCGGAGCGAACCAGATAGGTAGCAGCTATTGGTGGTTATTTTTCGAGTCTGGCCACCGCTGCAGCAATCCAACCGAAATCAGTTTCAATTCCAACGAGTTGAAAATAATATGAATAAATTTGCTAGTGACGATGTGCGGTCAGTCTCGCACGTCCAAAAATTGCAGATATCTCTTCGATGAACATTTTTCAACTCTTACCGAACGGCGGCATCCGGGAAACTCACAGACGACGAAACAGCGAGCTGTCGCTTTTTCCGTAGGTGTTCAGAATAGATACCAGCAAAGCGCTCGGTCACCACTGGTGTTCTGCTATCTGAATAACTGAATCTTTTCACGCAAAAGCATCCCGATTGAATTTAGGGCATGATGATTTTTGTGATCCGTAATCGGTGCAAACAATTTTTTTTGCTGGCCCACAAGGATGCGGAAATGTTTACATGCGAGTGAACATTGCATTATTGCCAAACGGGGAAAGTTTGCTCATACATGCACGTTTCGATGAACAGTTGCAGGGCATCGAGTTGACGAAAAGTGGTCCCCATGGGTTTGACACTCATCATCAGTGGTGAAACCATTTTTACGAGTGTTCCAATTTAATTTTTTTGCTGGCTGCTGCAGTAAAACGAATGTTCGTTTATGATTTTCGATCCGCTGAATGTCAGATATAAAATCATATTCTTTCACTTTTACATTTTCTTTTATTGTTTCTTACGATTTTATTTTTGATTTTCTTAACCTTTTCTAGCTTAAAGTTAATATTTCTTTTCTAACTCTGTTTAGTTATTGGATTTCTCCGCATCGTAGCTTCTTTTGCTGCTTAGTATATAATATTTTATATTGCTATATTTTTTATAAACCATGAACCAACTATTCTAGAAGTCGGTGTTTCTTCAGATTCTTGGACCTACTTACTATTTGAAACCCAGATACTCACGATTTATTGTTTTCTTCAAACAAGTGCGTCAATTTGCTCACCAGTGTGAGGCAGTAGTTTTTGCAATGGAAGAAGTGGAACAACTAGCCTGCCACCAAATATTATTTTATAAGTCTGACTACAGAGTTTTTGAATGTACACCCGACAAGTGATTTCTGGTATTTATAGACGTGATCAAACCGGCGAATGTTGCTCACATAATGAGTGACAGCATTCAAAGCCAACTTTTTTTTTGTAATTTTCGTTATAGACATTTGCGGAAAGATTATTACCTTGATCGAATAGTGGGACATTGGAAACATTCGTTTCGTTTTGAATATAATTGCTAGAGTTTTTTAAGAATCCAATGCCGTTGATGTTGCTCCAATAAGTATTTTTTTCAATAGCCAAATAACTTTATCAACAAGATCATCAATCTCATCCAAGTTTCCGATGATATACAAAAAAATAACAGCGTCCCCAGAATCGATCCTTGTGGGACACCACAATGCTAAGTCAAATTAATCGTCATCAAATTCTACCTATTTTGATTTTGATTTTAGAGTGAATAATTTTCACGGCGTATTTTGAAAGGGAGAATATTTTTTTGAATTTTGTACAAAGCAGATTATGGCTCATAGAGTCAAATGATCATGTTTTAGATTTGTCAAAATCGACCAGCGCTTACTGCTTAGAAAGAACTATAAGTCGTTCTTTGTCAAGATGAAGTAATTTTTTGCGAAACCTCGTTCTTTCCGCCAATACAGCACCATAATTATTTTATTATTCTCTGAAGAGGATTATTATACGTTCCACTGGTCAGTTTTATTATAAGAGAGAATTACTTTGTCAAGAGGAAAGTCTACAGAAGTACTGTAGAATCCAGCTTGAAAATAAACCCATATTCAAGTCTGTTGACAACCACATGTCCTATTTATACTAAGCTTCGAACCCACGACCATCAGTTTGTCAAAGCGGATGGCATTAGAGTCCTGCATGATCGTGACCAGGGTTCGAAACGGTCAGCATTTTTTATTTGATCTCGCTTCCTTAGCGTGCGTCTCAGTAGAATTTCGTTCGTAAATGTAAAACAACCGTCGTCTCTCAAACAAAGTACAGGATCGTCATTCGACACTCTCGCATCAAAGAGATGCACACTGTCATTCGTTCGACGATGTCATTTTGGCCTATTTCTGTCTACTTCGTTCAATTTATGTTGAGAAATATTGTTACAAGATATATGATATAAATAATTTCCAAAATATCCGCACCCAACGTGCATAAGTCTGATACCTAGAAAAAATATCAAAATACGTTTAAGGAAATAAACGTCGTGGTGGCGGTACTCGTTTGACATGTTTGTTCAAGAAAGTATTAAGACAGCGAGCTTTGGTAGCGTCAGAGGAAGAAGAAGACGATTATCGCGTGAAAAGTAGTTCTATCGTGACCATTTCGAATCCTAATCGTGACAAACTATTTTCAACTTTCCTTTGCACGTTTCTCTATCGTGAACACGTTGTTGAAAGTTTCCCTGACTATTTCAATCCAAAACTCTATTATTTATAAATCGATCAGTTTTCAATGGATTTGGGTGTACTGGTGATTGATGGCGGTACAGCGACGGGAGAATGACATTATTTCACATTTCTTGACATGGATTCCCATTCTATTTTCTTTGCGTCAGTAGATTAGCTATATCATGTTGGAGAGCCAAACAGTCGAGAATGGAAGTAATGATCCTGTATGTACATCTTCAGGTCGTCTGCATACAACTGCTTGAAACATGATATACGAGGATACAAATGATTCACGAACAATGCGAAGTTCAGTGGCCCATAGATACTGCCTTGTGGATCGCCCGAGGTTATTGAAAAAAGACTCCGAACAAGTTGAATGTAACTTAACGAAAGCCTATCGAGTAGTTAAGTAAGAACGGACTTATTTAACCAGCCAATCAGAGAAAATCTAATATTGTAGTCAATGTAGATGGAGTCAACTTGATTGCGCAATTCAATCTCTCGGAATAGTGTATTTGTACAGCACATCAAGTTCGTCGTTGTGGAGCGACACAGGACCAATGAGTGTTGAAATTTCAAGATCAAGGATCGAACAGAATCACACAGTGCTCTATGAATCAGAGCTTCGTAGATCTTAGTGATGCAGCATAGAAGCGAAATTCCTCGCTAATTCACGTCGTTTATACGATTGCCGGACTTATGGACAGGTGTAGTAGATGCAGTTTTCCAAAGGCTAAGTAACATTCTCTCTAGCGAGAACGATTTAATATACAGGATATCGGAAGCGCAAGTGAGCGCGAACAGTGTTTTAGGAAGAGCGGAGGGATACTTCTGGTCCAGGACTCTGGGTTCGCCACAGAAGGCAGAATCACGAAAGGCAGAATCACGAAAGGCAGAATCATGAAAGGCAGAACTCTATGACCGTACACACAAAGCAGAATATTTCAAAAGGCAGAATTTCGAAGTGCACGAAAGGCAGAAACACTGGTAGCAAAACTTGACTCACGATAGCCAAGTGCGTGATGGAAAATTGGTGCGAATCTTGGTCACGGTATCAAAGCTGCTACTCTACTCTTATTGTTTAATATTATTTGGTAACCAGACATAAGAACTGGTCACAAGCAATGACCAGTTTTGATGGGGGCCTAATTATTAGATCCGAAACGCGCAAACTGGTTTGGCTCAGGTCCTTAAGACTTTTACGGCATCGCGGAGAATATTTTTTCGATGTTAGGTATAACTTACGGCTTGTTGGTTATAATTAACATAAAACAATTTATGCGGCGAAGACGCTTAATCGTGGGCAAGGAACCGAGGCGGCACAAAGCTGCCGTGGTTTCCGCGGTCCGAGTCGAACGCCGACCCGCCGTCGGAAGCGGCGGCCTCTCGCATACAAACAACTGATCTACTGGTTTTCTAGGATTATTCAAACAGGTTTTCTTTCCCTTAGTTAACTCCGAACGAGCGGTAGCGAGTAAGGACAGCATACACTTAAACAATAGAGTCGGCCAAAGGCCGCGACTGTGTGTTGTTAAAAAGAAAATAGAACATTTTTTGATTCTGCCATTCGTAATTCTGCCTTATGAAATATTCTGCCTTTCGTAATTCTGCTTTTCGTGATTCTGCCTTTTGATTTTCTGCCTTTCGTAGGAGACCCAGGACTCTTATTTGGATGGAGATTGGCAAGTCGTGTTACACGTTACCATCAACTCTGTTTGCCGCAGAAGGTGCAAATGTTTTCAGAGTCAGAACGGACATTTTACCAATCAAACAAGCAAATTTTCAAAAAATGAGCTTTATGAAATATTTTTAAAGAAAAAAATTTTTTTTTCTAGCGGTGAAATACTTTTTTCTTTTGGAAAGACAAAATTGTTATTTACAACTTTGCTGAAGACGTCACGGTGATCGAACAAACCCTTCTGGATCTATTAATCTATTTATAAGCATCTATAAAATTTCTACAAATTAGTCGTGGTTCAAAAAGAAACTTACTGATAACACTAAATGACATCTTCATCCCATAGGAACCATAGTTCGTTTGATTGTTATGATGTCTTCGACAAAGTTGTAGATATTTTCTTTCCAGGGAAATACATACACCGTAAGATAGAAAAAACATTTTCAGAAAAAACACACAGAAATATAATTATGAATTGAGAGTATTGCCTAAGCCTAGGCACAACTTAATAAAATATTTTTAGAGCCGAAACGGTTTGTTTGATCAAAACAGTGTTTTCAACAAAGTAGTTAATGCTATTTTTGTGCTTCCACACTGTGAAAAAACAAAAGTTTGAAGACAAAAAGAAATTTTTGAGGGTTTTAAATTTTTTTTTTATCTAGCTTCGAATAAATATCAACGAGTGGCTACAACAATGGGTAGTTTCCGTAAAGAAAAATTTCAGAAGTAATAAACTATCTCAAATATATTCAGTTTATAATCACATCTTTGGGTTTTTTTTATCTCAATCTGAATTTTTTGTTTACGGTGCATACATTTTCTTCAAGCACAAAATTGATTGTTTTTTAAACAAATATTGTTTGCGATAAATGGCTTTCCTGGAAAATAAAATTATTATCTATAATTTTGCTGAAGACATCACACTAGTCAATAATACGACTTCTCTCTAAAAATAGGTGTTATCAATTTTTTATAGGGGGGGATGTACTGCAATGGTTTAATTAGTTACTAATATTAATGCAGAATTTTTATTAAATGTTCTGTCACTAACGGTGACATATGAATGCTATTACATGCATTTTAAATTTTATCATATTAATACATTATAAGTAAAACAAAAAATCGAATTACATCTGCATATCACTGACTATAAAGTAAGCAAATCGTTGTAATTGGGGATTGCAACGACTTTCGTCGGAGCTCATTTTTAATTTGGTTTAACATATATTCTAATGTTTCCACATTAGTTGGCCTATGTAGTTCATTCGTGCTTAGCCAGACGTTCCAATGTCATTTTCAAAAGTTATAGCAAATAACATCGCTGGTCTGAGTTATTTTTTTTTTGTAAATTAACAGTTTGTTCTTGGGACAACTCCTGTTGATGAGAGGTTATAAACATTTTATATGTTCATTGCACTTTTTTTTGGATATTTTACGTTGACTCTTCTCAAAAATTGGTTGTGATTCAAAAAAAAAACTAATAGTTGAGCTATGACATCTCTAACCCATAGAATCATATGTGAAAAGTTTCAGCTAGATCAAAAACGGTCGATTAAAATGGACACCCAAGTAACAATTCTATAGCTACTTGGTTTTCTAACAGTTTAATCCCAGCAATGAATATTACCAACGGTTTAATGGCGGATAAACCCGTTGCCAATAAAGTTGTCTAGGCCCCAGGGATTTACCATATTTTTCTCTCATAATACAGGCATCCAACCTTTGCCGCACCTTACAACATATATATCATTGAACAAGGCTTATTGCGGCTACAATTGATACCAACTAATTACCAACCGCGCCATATTGATATTTTTGAAACTTTTTATGATTTTGGAACGAAAATCGAATCGTCGTCTGACTAACAAATAAATTGAACATCCAAAGTTTATTTTGATCTATCTCTGTATTGAAGAACACGGCTAGATTTTTTCTGAAAAGCTGAGCTGAAACAATCCAATTCATTTTTGCTAACAATGAAATCATTTTTGTAAGCCCGTACTATTTTGATGGCGCATAAATTTTAGGCGCCTATGTTCTCAAAATGCACGACAAAATTTCATGCGCATATGCTTGAGTGCTACAAAACCTACCAAAAACTCATCTTTAGGTGGGCCACCTGGCTGTAAAGCAAACTTATAGCGGTTATCAGGAGGTTCTGATAGTATTTCTAGTTTTAACAGCAGTTTTGCGAAATTGGTCATGAAAACCGCTAAAAGAAGGCAATACGACTTAAATTGTTACTTGGGCGTCCTTCTCTGTGGAATTGTGGATCTAGATACAGTCAAACCTCAATATAAGGCAAAATTATTTTTATTTTCGTTACGGTATATCGAAGCAATTTTTTTTTTTAATTTATGCAAGAATGTTAATGGTTACTCAAAGATGCGCGAAAACCTATTTTCCGTAACCTATCAGTATTTCTAAACCTTTCTTAAACCTTTCTTCGCCTTCTTTTTTCAAAGGCAAAAAAATATTTTTTTTTCAATTGATTCAAGAGATTACTCAAAGATGCGTCAAAACCACTTTCCCATCACCTATCTGTATTTTTGAACTATTCTCATGCCCATTTAGGACAATTTTCAACAAGCAAAATATTTTTTTCAATTGATGCAAGGCTTAATGATGGTTACTCAAAGATGCGCAAAAACCAACCAACCCATTTAGGGAAAATTTGAACAAGCAAAAACAAAATTGTTTAATTGATGCAGGACTGTGAATTGTTACTGAAGGATGCGTGAAAACCTATTGCCCATCACCTATCAGTATTTTTAAACCTTTCACATGTCCATTTAAGACAATTTTCGCATTGGTTTCATTGGTTTCAAAACAACAAGCATTTTTTGAAGCAATTTATAGGCCAAAAACAATTGCTGTATAATTTATTTTCAATTTCAATACTTCTTATGAAGTTACGTTATATCGAGTTACGTTATATCGAGGTTGAAGCTGCTCTTGTAAACTTTTTTAATGGATTTTCACTTATACATATGTACTTCTCTATGTTTGTGTGTGTGAAGTTATCTTGTTCAAATAACTATTTAACTTTAAGCTTTCCTTTCTATTAAGTTTTTTCGTTGTTTAATTTCTCATATTTTTTAGCTGAATTAATTTTCAGGTTGTTTCATGGAATTTTATTTCATTTCCCCAATAGTTTCCAGAGGCTTGATATTAATTTTTTTTATGCCAAATGACTTTAAAACGCATAAAACGTCGAGAATTGGTGTCATCTGGGAAATTTTTGTTATGTAAAAAACGACTCTCTGGGACTTTACGCTGCCTGCAGAAATGCATTTTGACGTAGAGCTACGTCCTACTTCAGTGGGGCTGCACGCCAAAAAATCAAGGATGGATTAAAACGACAGAATGCAAGATTTCAAATGGAAGGCGGAATTTGAAACATTTAGAATTTATCTAATGAAATTGATCGCTGATCTCTCGAAATAGCCTGTTTAATAATATACACTATAACTAGCATCGAATACATTGTGTTTCATTAGAGTGGTTCATTTATTCGACATAGAGTGGTTCATCATATTGTGTAAAAATGGGTATAAAATGAAAAAAATCACTTTTCACTGAATACCAATAGAAAAATTCCTGAAAATATAATATTTGTTATATCATTGTCGTTAAGGTGGCAATGTTGAATTGAAAAAAAAATACCATGTGAAATGACAAGATATTACAAAACAAATTTACAAAATGCATAGTGAAATATGTTGAACGAGAGTTTCATTATTTGTCCTACGTTACCTTTACGTACAACTTCTAGGGCTGTACCCAATCATCGTATGGAAAAAAAGTAACCAGAAAATTTCAAAAAGAAACCCTATACAAAATGTTCACCTACTAGAAAAAACATCCTGTGCAAAATTTCAGCTCAATCGGACTTAAATCGGGGTGGCACAAGGCGATTGAAATTGATGCCAAATGACTTAAAAACGTATGAAATGTCGAGAATTGGTGTCATCTGAAAAAAAAAAATTTTGCAGGCGTGGCCACGCAGTTTCGACGAAGAGAAACGAAACAAAATGCCTACGATACTACCGAGTGATTTTCATAAGCACCAAAAGAAAGTTTAAAGGTTAATTGTCTACACGCAGTCTTTTTATCGAGTTGAGCGTATATTTTTGCATTGAAGGCGTGGCCACGTAGTCTCGAGAAAGAGAAATGGAACAAAACATTTTGTTGAGTCAGAATATGTAGGCAGCGGAAATTATTCCGTCCATGTTATTGTTATCCGTGCTCGGGAATTTTGGCAATTGCGAGGAAAATGTATGAGAAAGTTTAACCTTGGAACTTTTCACCTTTTTTCACCATTAAGCAGTAAAGCAACAATGTTAAATATTATATCAAACAATCGTCTCACATTTTATCTATCCACCGACATATAACAATGAGTCGTTAGCTTGCTATAATCGTTTGAAATCTGACGCAACATTTGCCAGTTTAATTTCAATTTTACAAAATGTAATCTAGTATAGAAAACAAAGACGTAGTTCTACGTTAAAAATTAAAAAAAAGGGTTGTTTTCATGAGGAAGGTTTTGTTATTATCAGAAATATTAAGGAACACTTGCAAAAGCTCCACGGAGCTTTAGATTTTCAAGCAGCTTTAGTTTCCTATGTCTCTTGAAGTTCTTTTTTTAGCCAGTTTAACCAGTTGCGTCGTTAAAAGGCAAAATAAACAGTAGCAGACCGAGGTTGCTACCTTGAGGCACTTCCGATTTGTTTAAAACCGGTCATGAAACAAAACCGTCAATGTTGATGCAAAGTTCCCGCTCCGTTAAATAGGATTCCGAACCAAGACGTAAGTTGCGAAAAAACACCTAGGCGAGTCAGCTTGTGCAGAAGTATTTTTGGTCAATTTTATCAAAAGCCATTAATCTCTTTTCAAGAGATATGACGAATTCCGACGTGAAACTCAGCGAAATTGTTGATACTGATCGACCTGACAAATAGTCCCATCTAATCGATCTTTTTTCCTACCCGGGTTGTCATGACTGATTTTTTTTTTTCAAATACCATGAAATTCCGCTTGTTGCATTGACTGGTTGAAAATAGTATTCACTGGTTGCAGCATATTAAAATTGCAAGCAGACAATCGGAACCAGGTACACACTAACGCTTCAACGGCTACATCCAACACTAATAAAATTTAAAATGGTAACTAGGTTTACGGTCTCTTGATATCGTCCCGGTTCAGAACATACTCAAATGTATTCGGCCATTGTAAGTCCGTTGCCTGAAACCGAAAGTCATCATCTTGAACTTAAAAATGGTGTCTGGAATTGATTTCGGGACTCTGGGCATCTTTCTGAAATGGCAATCATGGATGCAAAATAGGGCGTTGGGAGTCAAATTTAGATCTCTGGGCATCATCGTGCTTCCGGAAGTGCTCATATTAGGTGGTTTTTAGATTGTTTTCCAGAAACTGAGCGTGTCTGTCTCGAACATCAAAATAGCGGCTGGCGTTGATTTCCGGCCTCTTGTTTTCAGCTCTGATTGGTTCAAATCTGCGTTTCTTTCAAGACTCTAAAATTTTTAACAGTATAATAGCATCATAAAATCACAAGTTTCCGCATTTTGGTTTACAATCGATTGTTGCTAAAATGATTCGAATCCGTCGAAAACTGATTGAGTTATTAGCATTTGAAATTGGACAATTTTCGAGACACTCTTGATGTTTTCGTTACTAGAAATGCTACCGTAAGACGTAATTATACGTCAAAATGAAATTTTTAGGAATCTTAACTTTAAAGATACATAATAATAGAATATTTTATATTCAAAGGCGTTACATTTAAAACGTAAACTCGAGAAAACAAATCGTGAGTAGCGCACACAGGAGGAGATTGAATTCCTATCGAGGAAAGATCCAAAGGCGCAATTTCAAGCGGTGAGAAAATATCTGTGCCATATCTTTCTCTGAGCTAAGCAAAATTATTTTTCTCAGAGTTTTTATTAGGAGGTCATGTATAAACATTGTAGTGGTAGAAAGGTTTAGTTTGAAATATAAGCATTTTGATTTTCGAATTTTTGGAAAAAAGATAATATTTACTTGTCGGAAAAAGGAATCTTTAATACGATACATAGTAATCCCCGGTGCGAAATGCTTCTCAAGTTGATAGTGATTGATTGAATAGCCTACACAGTGGTATCATTTTTCACTCTGTGCCAGCTGTACGAAGAAGATTTCTCAGAATGCAAAATTTCCACACTTCCACGCTGTTGTTAACTGAAAAGCTGTAGCCGAAAGAACGGCAAGCAGAAAGGAAAATATTCACATCATTGCACCGAAGCAATCTATTACCCACTTCCAAACGTTGGTTGAGGATGCTGTTGTTGTTGAAGGAAAACACACCCCTGCAGGTTCGTGTTCTGGGTGTATTCGCAGCTCGGTTGCTTTCAAAAGTAGCTTCGAACACAAATTGGCAACGCATTGCAGTACTAGTGGGGAGTGCAGATACGAAACATTTTTTTTTTCTCGAATGACGAGTGCTTGCTGCTTGTTCCAACGGTGGATAAAACACAAAAACTGCTGGCGCCTGACGCGTGTGTTTGTGTATGCTTGAAGCGATGGATTCGAGAGTTAGCTGAAAACAGGTTCATTCAACTGGATGCACTTTGAGATGGAAATAGGCTGCCCAGTTTGCTGCACCATCAGCTCCACGCACTGTGCAGCGTATTGAATTTTAATTAAACTCAGATTGCGACACAATCCCGGCAGTTGATATCGATAGGGACGTGTGTTCTTTGTGGTTTCATTTTGAGCCCATTCATTTGCATAGCGTCGGTGGCGGCGTCGCACGTTCATCGAGCTGTTTTTAAATTACTACATGGTCCATGGCCTGGAGTTTGCGGTGAGGTAGCCCTTACTGTAACCACTATTGCGATCCAGTAAATCCAGCTGTGAAAGGTCTGTGTGCCGAGGCTGGCTGACCGCGAGCGGTCGTAATTACCTTGAATTAATTTTACATTTCACAAACATGGTAGTAACCAGAAGCCACTGCAACTAAAATACTCACTGTGTATATTCTTCTCGGCTTACAAGTTACAGGAACCAGAGGCGTAGCTGGAGATTGCAGAGGCTAACCAAGAGGCTTCTGTTCGTGAACATGTTGTTGTACGTTGCGGAAACTGGAATATTGTTGATGGCTGAGGTTTGGACTGTGTCCGGCATGAGGCAACACAAATCATTTGATTAGATGCACGTTCTGCACCCGCCGGTGGCCACCACCACTTTTATCCGCGAGGGTGTGCGCCAAAACGGATTGTTTGTGTTTCATCAGTGGGGTTTGTTCACTAAGCGGCGTTACGATATATTGGGTTGGAATTGCACCACGCGAATGTTTTGGCCGTTCAGATAGTTCTGTTATTTTTCAAATGGGGAACGAAGTGAGAATAATTTAAGTTTTCCAATCATGCGGTCATTACCAAACAATGCTCATAAAGAGTGTAACACCAAGGAACGATTACGGATTTTTCGATTTATTCACGATTTTCATTAGTTCTAATTTTATTGAGATCATTTTTATTGCGTTTGTAGTTCCCAATTTTTGGTCTTTTAATCGTAGCTCGAATACCAAAAACAAATTGTGAGGAGCGATCGTTTATCTTTTTGAATGTTTAATAATTCAAGCTAAACCGCAATCATTAGAGTACAATGAAGAAATAATGGAGCTTCTCGGGGAACAACTATTCATGAGACTAAACGAATTACTTTAAAGCTCGATTCAATAAATCTGAGATACTGCGAATTTAGTTGTATTTGATTGCAACTCAAGCTGCTTCCGTTGCCCATCTTTAAAAGATTCTCACAAGCAGTGTTGCCATTTTTTAAAAAATCAGGAAAAGGCCAAAAAAAAAAATCTGGAAAAAATCTGGAAGTCATTTCGTGGGGTGAAAGGTAAAGTCTTCGGATAAAAGTTTTGGGGTACGTGAAATTTGAGGTGACAAAATTGCAAAATTTCGCGCCAAATTTGAAGTGATGACCTTTTTGCGGAAAAGAGAAAATAAAATCTGGATAAAATCTGGATCATTCATGGAAAATCTGGATAATCGGACATCAAATCTGTCTAACTGGATACATGTTCAAAAATCTGGATAATCCAGCTAAATCTGGATACCTGGCAACGCTGCTCACAAGCAAACCCCCTGCAGTCCTCCTAGGTTACTCAAATCACCGACTGTTGTTTCTCTCAACATCATCCGGTGCTCCTCGTGTTCAAAACCCTGCAAAGCCAGAATTCAATCTCAGCTGGTTCTGGCTGACCGAATCGGGTGGAAAATCCGCACGCCGAATGCAAACACACAAAGTAGAGGAGCACACAAAGATGACCGCGCTTAGGTTGTTTGTGATTAAAATTCCTCCGGGAGCGATCGCCGCTACCACCACTAAGGGTGAAACGTTGGCGGCTGGTTTCCGGCCTTGGTGGCTCTGAAAGCTGGCCGGTATGGAAATGAAAATGTTTCTGTTTTCTTTTGCTCCGATGCCGCCGCTCTCCGACACGCGATCAGATTGCGCTGAATGAAAAGAGTAAGAAAACTAAAACAGGTCCTTAGAGGTTGGCATTCAGTTATTTTTTTTTTTGCTTTCACTATACTCTTCTGGTGTGGTATTTCCGTGTCGGCTACAAGGACGTAGCGAGACTGAACCAAAAGCCGTTGGAATCATGCGGTTTTTTCTGCCTGAAGTTCCACGGTGGTGGCGATGACCTAAATTCCCGTCGGCGTTGGTGCTGCCCAGCGCAGCTTGAAAGCAATCCCGCATGAGGGAGCAAAAGCGAGAGAAATGCTGACATTTGCTGCCGCGTGTTGCTTTTTGCATGCCTTTTTTCTGCTTGTTCGAGCGGATAAATGATTAAGATGAATCTCTTAATTTCGTTTGTTTTTGTGCTATACGTGGTACGTAACGAGGGAACGAACGTCGTTCACGGGCAGGAAAAACAAACGTGACTCTCATTAAGTATTTTTCGGAAAACATTTCAACCGCCTTTGGCTTTCAAAAAAAAGTACGAAGATGTTCAGTAAATCTAATACTACGGTTTCACATACCTTTTGGGCAACAAAAATCTCGTAGATTGCACAGACGCCTGTGATGGTGATGCCCTGCTCTTTGCAGAGCATCGCCGTGGTGACGAAGAGCATCGCCACGGAAAGATAACGCCAACCTGGAATGAAAAGAATAAAAAAATATTGCTGAATTATAAGAATATTTGGCAGATCGAATATCAAATAGAAACATTGTCGAGAAAACCACCAACCCCAGCGAGTGTGCTTTGAATTTTATTTATTTATTTATTTTCTAACACTGCAAAAACGTCTCAAATAACCTGATTTACGAAAGCCGAACTGGCAGCCGCCATCGTTTCAGTGCGCAACTTCCCCGAAGCATGTTATGTATTCAATTAGCTTAAAACAATGTGCCCGACTTTCCACTCGCCATCTGCAAGGATAACGCAGGAACGACTCGGGAGACAATCAGTACTACACGGCTCTATGGATATATTGCTCCACGAGTGGGGGGCGACAGAGCCAAAGCAGCTGACTAAAAGCTTTTTGACATCAACATCGACCTCCTTTGGTGGCACACGAATTGTGCCCCGGTAGACACGAATCCGGCAGCGCAATGGAGTGTAAAGACGAGTCTTAAATTACCACCCCCGCTCCCTCTCCTCTCCCTCTTTCTAGCTTTAATATTAAATCGTCCGTTTGAGCCAGAGGCAAATGTTTACCAGTTTGCCGCTTCAAGACGAACAATCTAGTGCTAAAAAAATTAAAAACAACCTGAAAACATGAGTCCGAGCGAAATGATATTAACCACAAATTTGAGCTTTGAGCATAATTGAATGTTCAGTGAAATCATTTTTAAAGACAATAAATTTTTTGTCGACTTTTATTAAAAGGTTTGAATCTTACTAAAATTTTGGCCATTTATCCAATTACTTTCGCATGTTTACTCTCAGGTTTCTTATAAATTCTTCCTTAATCAGATTTGAAATGAATTTCAATCTCATTTTTCGATATTGTGCCTGTCGTAGTTTTCAAATCCGCACCAAGAATTTCACTCAAAAAAAAAAAAAAAAGAATTAATTCTATTTCCACAGAAGCCAAAAGCCCAAATAATGTTGGTCTGATCAAGACTGTTTATTAGGATTGATGTATAATCTAAATCTTACTCTAAAAATAAATCTTCTAACAACTTTGCAATGTACGCTTTCCAACTGATATTAGAATGAATGTTTTTTTTTATTTTTCTGACAAGTAAACAGTGTTTTTTATACGTTTCCTGGTTTCCTGGTAAAATCTTTCAATTTGAATGATTTTGATGCACCGTTCGCAGCGGAATGCTAAAGTTAAATGAGCCGGTGTTGTAGCAAAAAACCATACAAACATAAAATCGTCGCATGCTGCGTTGCAGCAAGTTTGCCTGCTACTGGTCGATCCGGCTTTCAGTAAATCATCCTACAGAGAGCGGATGAACAATGAAGACTAAATTCTTGTTTGCTAGCTATGTGACTAATAACAGTTATGCTTTCGGTGGGTGAGTCGTTGTGCACACGAGCGAACAAAGCTACAACAACAAAAACAAATCGTTTAAAAAGTCAAATCGTTTTTATGATTTAGTGTCGACTGTTGGGGAAGTGCTTGGATTCCACCATTGCGGGTAATCAACTGGTTGAACTATAATCAATTTCGCTTTGAATTTTTACCTCTTCGCTATGAACAAATGATACAAAAATTGATTTCCAAACAAACCATGAGTTTTTCAACACGAAATATACTTTCGAACTGATATTAGAAATGAATATTTGTTTCATGTTTCCAATAAGTAAACAGTGTTTCTATACGTTTTCAGGCATACGGAAATTTTTCAGGTATGATATATCGTTAGTTGAATTCAAAACTGGCACAACTCAGAAATATAAGTATATGTGCCTTTATTGCACAAATCTAAAATATCCCTAAAAAGACAGAAAAATGAGGTTGCAATTCTTATAACTTGCTTATTACATGCACATGATACACCCAAACAAGTTAATATGTAAATATGGGAAATCCTAAAATTGGATTTTTTTTCACGAAAATGAAAAAAGAAATTTTTGACGCAAATTTTAAAACGCGTTTTTCTCGAAACCATCAATTTTGAGCTGTGCCAGTATTGAATTCAACTGACTATATTTTATTTTCTCAAACTTTTACCCTCCAGTGCCCAAGTTAATTTCCAGACGGACTTCGAAAAAATCACCACAAGTTTTTATAAACATTTTTTAAGTGTTGATTTCATTTGAAGACCATCTAAAGGCGGCACTGGGCATAGAAGGTTAAAAGCGACGGAAAATTTTTCTCATAAAATGCACAAAAAACTACGTTCCTCGCGCCAAAAATACACATTTTTATGCGAAAAAAATTATAAAAAACCATGTATTTTCTTTGAATACAGAAATCTTTTGCTAGGTCAGCATTTGTATATAGTCGCCCCTCTGCTCTAGCTTGGAGGGGTAGTGTTGCGTGTGGCCTGTGCCAGCATGTTTTCTATCAAGACGTCAGAACCATAAGAGTTGATTTCTACCCATACCTAATAGTAAACTACCATGGATGTTCTCTAAGCGTTTTTTAGAAGGTATGGTGTACTTTGACGTAAAGGTGCTGAAATTTTATCAAATAATCAATATTATAGAATAAAATAAAATAAAAAAATTTACCATATGTTTTTTTATATTAGGGATATTGAGAAATGGCGATTGAACGTTTTTTTTCTTCAATATTGCGTGATGTAGTACAATAATACCTCCAAAAACATCTGCTAACGTTGAATCGTTTTCCACCACCTACGAATTCGCAACGGTAATGTACTAGTAGCTCCCCTTCGAAAAGTATATTGTTCGATTATGGTCGAGTCATGCAAATCCAAAATTTCGTTTATATTGATTTCAGAATCCTCGTAGCTATGTATGATCTACTAGTTACGGACAAACATACGGTGGCAAAGATTCTGATAGACTTGCAGGGTAAGCTTCGTCATCCGGGTCATCATCTTCGACCAGTACGCAGTCACAGTTGGAACCGCAAACAACCTATTTAATTTTCATTCTGAAATATACCAGATAACTGTCGTAGAGAACTTGAACTAGTTTAAATTCCTCACATACATTTCATACCTTCATTGCATCTGTTAGTAACCAACCGCAAAATTTAGTTGACTGGGCTAACAAATTCGAATCATTCGGAAACTGATCATAGAAGAAAACGTGTTGGTGGGTTTTCTTAACCCTGTCAAATTGTCTCACATTTTCAACACAAAATTCCCAGCGTTTTAAGTGTAGTTTAGTTTTTCTTTTCAAATCAACGGAACACATAACTGTTTTAAATTAAACTGATAAATAACAATCGAAATTACAACCATCACAAGCATAAAGATTTTCTTTCAATAGGACTATCAATAGAGGAACCCTTGCTTATTGGACTGAAATAATTGCTCTTTTTTTCGTACAAACAAGCAACGTAAGACAAAGCAAACAATTGAACTGTCATTGAGCTGGCGCCACTCAGGTTATTACGAACTTCGAATCATTCAAAAACGTTTCGTGTAAGCAAACGTTGACCTACTGAGACGGGAATAATTTATTTTTTGACGCTGATATAGAAAATATCACAGCACGCAGTTGGTATCTAATCATGAAGTCTGTGCCAGGAGTGCTTTAACGTGGTTGGCTCATTATTTGTGAAAATTCGACTTTGAAAATTTCCAATAATTATTATTTTTATCACAAAATTATTCATCATTTTATCAATCTGACGACATATAGATTGCACTGGTCAACACAGTTGCATTCCAAAAGCTTAAACCAAGAAAAATGGAAGAATATATATTTTTTCAACCAATCCTGTGAATTTTAGTGTCAGCCATTACCAAAACGCGTTGATTAAACATGTAAAAAATCGAGACCGAACACAAGCCACAGATTGGAAGATCGAATGAAAATAACAAATAATGGTGAGAAATCCATACAGAAACGCAAAATGAACAAGTGTTTTTGTAACATATTAAACAGGTCGACAAAAACTAAAAAATGCTTCAAAACTAGAACTGAAAAGAATTCAAAAATTATATCTTCATAAGCTCCTTATGAATTTTGGTGCTCCTAGTTAAGTCGAAAGTGCGCAAAGTTTCCAAATGACGTTGGCTCGTAAGCAACCGTAGAAACGACGAACCCAGCGGGGAATTACTCTGCGGTCCTTTGACGCACTTCTAACCAAAATAGGGCTATAATCTTTCTTTTCTTTTCCAGTTTGAACTCTGGGTCCAAATTTGTGTTGATCAATGCTTATCACAAAATTTAATTATAGAAACCAGTAGCAAACAACACCAAAAAATTAAAAACACACAAGAATATGTAAAAATTCAGTCATAATAATGTGACCAAAACATGTAAACCCACAAATAATGACATAAAAAAATGAAGAGGTAGAAAAGTATTGAACAATAGATATCAACAAAAGAAAAAAATAGTTGGAAATTGTTGATAACGCACGACAGCCTGCTTTATGCCAATGTATTTTTTGCAATAGGTTTAGAAATACACTGGATTTCTATGATGATTTTCTTTCAGCTTCAGCAGAGTTTGTTTTCAATATTTGTTGTTTTAAAACTTTATCAACGGTGCAAGAAACTGTTTTGGTCGCTTTAATGAAATTTAAAAGAATTGAGCAACATTGCGTTATTTATGTGTATCCTTCTCGTAATTCAAGACTAAAAGTTGCTTAGTAGTTTCCTGCAATCTAGTTCCAACTGTATATTTTAGGACGCTTTTAAATAACGATAATGTCACATGATATTACGTATTGTTGTTTCACAGATGTTTGATTTTAGGGAAAGCAACCTTGTGATGAAAATGTATAGCAACATCGTGTTCAATAATATATTTGTTAAAAATCCACGCAGTAATTCAGCCATATTTAATATAAAGTAATAGATACATGGTTATTGTTGGAAATATTTTTCGGTATCTTATATTTCGCATTTAAAACACTGCATATTCACAGAGCATGGTTTTCTGAACGATCTTTGTTTATACTTTGAACTTCGATATAATGAACTTTGATTATAATTTGGCGAGTTTGAATCATAAAATTTAATTTGAAGCGCTTCATAAGAGGCGCGTGAATGATTACGAAGTAAAAACATTTTCTGCACGGTAAATTTTCAATCGCAAAAAAAAAATGCGTAACTATCAGGAGTGAAAGTAGAGAATGAATTTGAATGATCCAGATTTTCTTTAATATGTGAAGTCATATGAATCTTCGCGACACAACCACCGAAGAGCAATAAGAGTACAGGAAAACAAAATTAAATTTTGGTTCTCCTCTCTTTTCCTCCTATGCTGCAGCGGTAATCGATGCTGATGATGATTTCACAAAGCACTGATAGTTGCATATAGGCTCCACCTCTTGCGCTTTTTCGGCCACATACAAGTTGAATAAAAGTAACGGATGCGAATTAATACAATCTGTGAATGTGACATTGGGAGTTGCATTTGCTTCATTGCAACAATGTGTGCTGCTTGGGAAACAAGACATAATAATCGTACATACACGCTACCTGTACACTCACAGCTATTAGCAGTGGCCAAGCGGCAAACGCGACGCGACATATCCGGGCGAAATACTAACATGTCCGGACATGTTCAGGAATGCTGTGTTGTACTGCGGTTCGTCTGCTGTGGAACGCGTCAAGCTGAGTCTTGCTGCACTAAAATCAGCTGCTGCTCTGCCGGACACGGATCCAGTTTGCAGTAAGAGTCAACCTATTGCTGCAGTAGTCCTATTGCTGCAGTAATCGATTATACAAAGAAGACTAAAATTATGCATGCTAGTTTTTATCGTGACTACTGAGAGTCACATTTTCGACAGGCGAGTCTATGTGGACTAAAGTGAATAAAACAACAACAAATAAAGTCAAATCCTCTCATACCTTGTTCAACTTTTGATTGAGTTGTAATCTTGATTATAATGAGAAATTTAATAAATTGACGGAATAAAAATTCAGCAAATCACAGAACGAGAATAAAAAATGTATGTATATATATATATTAGGGTGGGGAAAAATGATCGATTTTCCAGAGCCAAGTTTTTTTCGTTCCTTTTGGGGTCCCATACAACCCCAAACTTACTTGAAGTCGATTGGTTTTGTCTCCACTTGGCACATTGCATTTTAAATTTGTATGAAAATTCATATGGGAAAACCTACTTTTTTGCATTTACCTTTCTAGAGAGCTCAATAATGCTCTAATAATGCACTACATTTTGTTAAAGTATAGTATTTTAGATGCCTAACAACTTTGCAAAAGACACTGAAGAGCTAGAATGTCCCCAAGAAGAGCCATAGCTGTTCAAAGTTGAGTATGTCGATTTAAATGCAAAAAATCTTGTTTTCTGCCAACATTACCAATGTACCGGCGTCAGTTGGATTCCCATCAGAAGTAACCTGTCGTAACGAGTTTGTACACTCAGCTGGATCAAGCAAACAAGTTTAGGTCTATATTCTAGGCGTAAATAGAATCTACAACGTATTTCAGAGGTTACTTCTGATGGAAATCTGACTAACGCCGGTACACTGGCAGTGTTGGCAGAAAAAATGATTTGCAACATAAATTTCGACATACTCAACTTTGAACAGCTCTAGTATTTTTTTAGCACACTCCAGCTCTTTAGTGTCTTCGGCCAAGTTGTTAGGCATCAAAAAACCTACCATATGAAGTCATGAAACCTATGATTTGAGCCATTTTGAGCTCTTTGGAATGGAAAATGCAAAAAAGTTGGTTTTTCCATACAAATCTCCTATGAATTTAAAATGCAATGCGCCAAGCGGAGACAAAACCAATCGATTTCCAATAAATTCAGGATTGTTAAGGGCCCCAAATAGAACAAAAAAAAAACTCGGTTCTGGCTTTCTGCTAACAAATTTCGTTTTTTCCATATAACGATTCCCCACCCTAATATATGTATATGTAGCGAACGTGTAACAATTGTACAAATCTGAATACCTTCACATATTTTAAATAGACTAACTCTGCTATGGTTATGCTTTCTTTGTATGAATGTGTGCAATCATAAGTCTTTGAGCTATGGATAACCCTAGAACACGTACGCGGATTTCTTAAAAGTTGTAGATATTAACAAATTGTCCAGATTTTTTGTAAGTTTTTTTTTAATACGATCAGATTTATTTCTAATGGCAAACAGTTTTCAAGCCGCTCCAGATTTCTTCCTGCAACCATTTTTATGCAATCGTTGAGACATGCCAATGAAATTCTGCATTTAAAATTATCAATATCCTGTTGGATCATATAATATTAACATTGTGCTTGTAAACCATAAATCTTGCGATAAAGGGTTCCATAAGACACATGAAACGACGCCTCGATGTTTTCGGTTATTTAATTTGTACTCCACAGATGTTGCCGTAAGACGTAATGCTACGCAAAAAAAAATACAAAATAATTGAACAAACAAACCAAGATATACCAATAATAGATTGAAAATCATTTTCGATCGATCTGTAGGAATACCGAGTGATAGATATTTGCATTGAGATAAGAAAAAGTTCGCTGATTCAAGCGCTTTAGTTTACGTATTACCGTTGCTCTTACGCATGCTTTTCATGTAGAACTACGTCTTATGCCAACAATCTGAGAGTGGGTGCAAAATAAAAATCCAAGCATCCAGAGCAGCACATTTATTTATTTCTTTAACGAGGTTTTAACCATGTGTTGGTCATTCGTCTCGAAGCCAGGGCAGCACAAAAATTGTCTAGTTTCAAATTGTTATAACTCAATTGTTTTTCGACGGATTTACTTTATTCTTGTATCAATCGATTGGAAAATTAGCTACGTAACTACCGAATTGCGAAAAAAGTGATTTTATGATTTGTTTATTTGTTTACTATAATTTATCCGACAATAATCTAAATAAAAACAGAGATTTTTTTTCTGTGTGGACTCATCACTGCGACCAGAGCTCAGATCTATTGTGATATTGTCCAGGTGTTTTCTGTACTCTGCACTTCATATCATTAGCAGTATCACTATTGAAGTAAGTGATACGCTTATCATTCATATCCGTGGTTATGTGTAAGTTTTACCTTTCCGTTTCAAGCTTACTGCTTTATTACACCGAGCCTCTATCCATCCTAACAATATCGCCTAATTACAATTCCCTGGAGAGAACTTTCATGTACCTCACACCAGTTCTATTATAATAGGGACTTATTTTTGTTAGAAGGAGAGTCAACAGGGGTACTGTAGAATCCAGATTGAAGGAAGGGTACGTGGTAGGAAAAGTCCTTTGACAAACAAATGGCCTGATTCTACTAAGATTTGAATCCACGACCACCCACTTACCAAAGCGGACTCTGTAACCTTGCGGCTACGGAGCTCCCTAAAACAGAGTTCAAAGTCAAGTCTATAAAGTATTTGATTCATACAACTTGCGGGGTGATTCGCCAAACTCAAATAGTTCTTCCACGTTGAGAAGGTCCTGATTGCAGCGGTGATAGGTTCGTTAAGCCCAAACGATGTACGAGAAAATGCGGTGTTTAGCGGAAGTTTAGCTGAACAGGAGAGTCGGTGAATCTGCTTCAGTATTTCGAAATGATTGCAACTTGCTGGATTTTACGACGGCGTTCAAGCGTGTCAAGGCCAAGTAATCGACAGCGGTCTGGGTACGGTGGAAGGTTATCTGGAACACGCCAGGGTAGATCGTGTAATGCTAGTCGGACAAATCTCTTCTAAATACGTTAGATCCGCCGACACCAAGTTTACTGATGAGGGTACCAAATAAAGCTAAAATTTTCGAGTAGTGGTCGTACTAGTGTTCAAGCTTTTAAGCAGTGAGGATCTTTGAAGTTACGGCCAGTTTTTGCAATAAATTCCAGCTGTCGAGTCGCCTTTGATATCAGGCTGGCATGATGTAAGAATGCCAAGGTCGCAGACACGGTCAACTCTCCTCAGCTCAAGTCCATCAATGCGGTATTCGAAAATGATTGGGTTCAAAATGCGGTGGAATGTCATGACCTCACATTTTCCCAATGCTAATTACAAGCCAGTTCCTACAGTACCAGTCCACGAATACATTTAGCATATCTTGCAATCGACGACAGTCGTCGATTGTACGAACTACCAGATACAACATTAAATCATCAGCATATACCAACCTACAACCAACCTATAACCGCAGCATAGCATCATTGAAAAATAGCGCGAAGAGTAAAGGCTCCATATTGCTACCTTGCGGAACCCCAGATTTATTTGTGAATTGTGACGAATCACAGGAACGAAGCTTCACACGTAGTGTCCTTCCACACATATACGACCTCAACCTATCAACAAACGGACGCAATGCTCCTAGTCGTAAAATTTGACGCAATAATATGCTATGTTCAATTCGGTTGAAAACTGCCTTCAAATCGGTGTAGATGACATCAATTTACGTTTTTTGTTCGATATTTGCACTTTGAAGTAAATTCAAGCAAGTTAGTACAAACTGGTTCGGCATGAATCCATGCTGCGCGGTGGAAATGTAGTTCATAGTGGAATAAAGCACGACGTCACCAACTAAAATAATGATGCTAACTCTTCTATTATTAGAAAATTTATAGACTTGTTTTGAATGCAAATTTCACCCTATCACAGTTGAAAACAAGGCCGAATACTATGGGTATTTTCGGGATATCATCCAGAGGCCAGACTTCGACCCCTGACGCTATTTGGAAATATAAAGCATAGAGCCTGAGAATTCTTCATTGCGAGGCTACAAACTTAATTGCCAAAGTTTAACAATTTTGCCATAAATATCACTAAAAAGCTTAAATTTAACGATAAAACTTATAAATCAATTTCACTAATAACGACTTTAATTTCTTGTTGGTTATTTCTGAAAGCACATTGCTATTAATCAAATAATTAAATCACCCTTCCAAGCCTTCCTATCAGTTGGCTGTAAAACCATTACTCCGAAAGTCCTGCAAGGCACAGATGATCAATTCTCTAAGACTGTCACATTATCACACAATTACAAGACAGCACAACGACGACAAAGGCATCACATCCGGAAGTACACACATCAAACGGTTAAATACATCAAATGTTCACCGCATTGATGTCGAAGTATGGCGCAGTACCGCAGTAAGTATCACTTCTCAAATTTTATGACATCCATCCCCACCCCGGTACGAACCGAACTGGAAAAGCGCCTACATTTTACACTTCGGTTTAATCAATTTGAATCCTCGAGAATTACGTGACAAGCTTTCGGGCTTACACTTTAACGAGCATAAATTGTACAGAACTGACACAGCGCCATCACTTGCCAAACGGAACACGATGGTCCAACTGTCACAACAACCCGTCGCCGCTGCCGCCGTCGCCTCTGCATTGCAAGAACCAGGTTGAACCTTTACGATACGCTTAAATCCCCGCCGGCAGCCGGTGACTATCTAAGAGAGAGAAAAGCTACTTTGGCGCACTCAAAACAAGAAACTGAGCTCCACAGTGTACTCAAATTGACTTTCTCATAGTGCTAAACAATTCTACCCACAGAAGCTCTTCTGGAGCTCCCGCTCCCGCACTGCTCACGTGTCACTAAGTTATGTCTTTCCTGGGGTGACGGGCAGGGAGAAATTTGTCTCTTCAAGTTGCATCGAACGACATTAGCAGACGGCGCGCCCCGATCTACACAGTGATAGGTGTGCTTTCTCCTTCACTACTGGTGTCAGGGTGCGGGTGTAATTCATCGTTTTCAGATGAAATTTGCAGCGCTTAAAATAGCACAGAGTTTGAATGAGAATACACATAATCAAATTAATTTAGAGAATACCAACCATTTTCCCTTCAGCATAGTTATTGGGCTTCTACTCGCTGTCGGAACGGACAGACTTAACTGTGTATTGTTTCGAACTGCTTATGGGCATGCAGGGAATCGATTTTGTGCTTTGTTGCGTCAATTATTTTGGAGTGGAAGAAGCCCAATTTAATATTCAAAACTATCCAGCTGTGAAGTTTTTGTCCATCTTCGAACTATTTCTTGTGATTGGCTACTATTCTGGCATCCATTTGCTTCAGATGCTTGTTCAGATAAATGAAGCATGGCATTCACGCAGAAGGGTTGTTTTTTTTTTCAAAGTTCTGATAAATACATCCTTTTCGACAGCACTATTGTGAAATTGGTAAATATCGTGAACAGTAAAAAACTATTTCCTATCCTGTCGGTACAGTGTGGTAATGTTTCCATTAATAAGCTTATTTTGAATATCTTCAAAATTTATTGTGCTAACCCTTTCCACCCCCAACAAAAATCTTGAAGGAAAATTAAATTACGACAAGCTAAAAGTGCAATTTTGTCCTACTAATTCGACTACTTAAACCCTCTCGAAATGCTTGATTATCGTGTAGACAGCCCATCTCGGAAAGAATCTCCACCCAGGGTTCACTTTGCACAAATCTGGCAGCAAACATTTTTGGAATTTCACATTCCAACTAACGTTTCCCGTCTTTCGGAAGCACGGCTACGGCCGCCTGTCGAATACACGACAGCTTACCGGCTTGGCAGCAGGACCCTCGACCCAGGTTCCTCCGTCATCCACATTGGAAGATGAAAAACACATCCGCAGGCGAAGGTCTCCTCTATACACATCGTCTTACCGGGCTTCCATTGCCTCCACACAGCAGTGTGTGCGGACGTGTTTATGTTTGGTCGGTATGAAGTGTAAATGGAGCAACATTGCACTCGTTTCGGCAAGCCTTTGCACCGGCTTTGTCTCAGCCTGTCAAAGGTCCTCAAAGTGTCGAATAAACACTACTCAGTGTGTATGAAGCAATGGAAGGCTTGCTTCATGGCCCTCAAGCTGTTGCTGCTACTGCAACAAAGAAAACTGTGTGTGTGTGTGTGTGTGTGTGTGTGTGTGTGTGTGTGTGTGTGTGTGTGTGTGTGTGTGTGTGTGTGTGTGTGTGTGTGTGTGTGTGTGTGTGTGTGTGTGTGTGTGTGTGTGTGTGTGTGTGTGTGTGTGTGGACTGCGATAGTGGATGCCGGGGCTGCTTGCTGTTAACCTTCCGTTTGCTCCTGTCACAAATTCCGACCTGGTGAACAATGAAAAACCTTCCGGAACCCAGTGTAACTGTTTCCTTTACAGCGCAGCTTACAAGCGACGGCGACGACGACGACGACGACAAGAGTAGATTTAATTAAACCCGAATATCCTTTTCTATTTTTCAGTCATATTTGTACACTTATTTTTGTCGGTGTTTGACACCGTCGCTCCAAAAACCTGTTATTTTGTTTCGTTTTTTCATTTTCTCTCTCTCATAAACGTTGCTCTTATGATGTCAAGATTAGTGATGGGAAATATCGCCCAAAACGGACATCGATAACAATCGATAATTCCGGGGCTTTTATCGATATTATCGATAAGTATCGATAATTTGACAGCTTACGTTTGCGGTAAAAAAATTTTTTCAGATGATGATGAAAAAAACTATTTCAGATGGTGATGAATAAAACTATTTCAGATGGTGATGAAAAAAAAACTAGGACAGATTATTGAGTTGGATAAATTTCCCATGGAAGGTTATCATGTTAGCTTCCTCGCAAAAAAATATGACGTCCTTGCGTGCGGCCTTCCGGCAGTTAACCGGAACATTCGCCATGGCGGATGAAAACATGCGTGTAGCCATGTTTTTAAACTCTTTATTAATTCCTCCTCCGTTTTCGCGACAAAATTGTTGAAATAGATCTTGCGCTTCAAGTTTGCCCAGAAATTCTCGATTGGAAGCAGGTGGGGGACATTGGGCGGATTCGCCGACTTCGGTACCACATCGATATTCAGCCGCTCCATTTCCTCCAACGATCGCTTCGAGTAGTTGGCCGACGTCAAATCTGGCCAGAACACCGTGTCTTTGCGCTTATGGTCTTTCTTGATGAACGACGCAACTTCTGTCAGGCACTTCGTACTATAAATTTCACAGCCAGCCCGGAGCGAAAGAAGAGCAACTTTGACATCCCTTTCTCGCTGATTGTCAACCACAGCCGCACCTTCTTGGGGAACTTGGTCTGTGAAATAAACTTTACCTCCCTGCCCTGCTAGTCGTTGCCATCCAGGGTGAGATAGGTCTAGTCGTCCATCACCACTGCCACGTCGCGATTCGCCGGGAAAATCGACTTGACCATCCTATTCAACCGCTGTCGCTGCGTCATTGCCTGCAGCTCCGAGACCAGTGGATGGGACTGCCGCTTCCTGCATGTATGTCCATGTTCTCCAGATACTTTTTCACTGTTTTAGAGCATGCACCAATCTCTCGGCCAAGGGCACGCAGCGATTTAGCCACTTTTCCCTCGGTATTCCTCTTCAGCATCCTTTGAAGCTTATTGTCGCTCAGGGTCGTTGGCCGTCCGAAACCGGGCTTTCTTTCGATGCTCTGATCGTTGTCCAATAGTGTCAAAATGTTGTAGATGCCAGAACCGGCATACCCGGCGTCCACAAAGTGCCGCACGATGTTCGTTTTTGACGCGGCGGGGTACCGTTCTTTGAACGCGCACACTTCTGAACGGAGTAGCTTCACTTTTTTCGCCATCACAGTTAGAGTTTGACTGATAAAGCTGTCAATTTTTTTTAGGCCGACTCATGGGTAACTATGATTGATGATGCATGAGTAATTTCGTCAGTACGATTAAAGGTAAACCCATGAAAAATCGGCAATTTTTGTCCATTGTTTTTACCACAAACGTTATTCGACAAATGCAATTTTCGGTTTCCGTTATACTCTACTAAATTTTTGCGCATTGCGGACTGAATTTCAATATTTATTTCCAAAAAATTTAGTAGAGTATAACGGAAACCGATAACTATTTCTTTGATTGATATCAATCACTCTGCTAAGACGCTCGTTATAGATTTTCTAGATTTGAAATGCAATTTTGCTATATAAATTTGTTAAAAACAGAGACAGTGATGGCCCAAACAGAATGGATATGTTTGCGTTGCGTTGACGTCAATTTGACAGTGTATGTATGGGCTAACTGTCAAATTGCCGCAAACGCAACCGCAACGTATCCATTGTGTTAAGGCCTTGAATGACAAATTTTACGATACTGCGAATGAAAATTCAAATAACCGGACGAGTTAAACAGTTTGTTTTGGAAAGTCTTCGGGTTTTACGCCGGGAGTGCTTTCTACGGAGTAGTTTCAAGCCGAAGTTCATTTTGAAGGTTGTATAATAAGGGAAATAATTGAAGCAGGCAAAATTCTGTCAATTTTTAAATGGCCAATACTTCACGAAAAATGAATCAATTCTGACAAAACAGGTTTCATTTTACTGGAAAACTGTCCTAGTTTCCTAGTATTACTTGAGAACTGGACGTGACCAAGGGTCACTGGAAATGTTTCGGATTTCCGGAGTGTGTGTCAAAGTGTACATTTTTGCAACGCGTAGAACTTTTTCTGGCATTCTGTTTCACTTAGGTTTATATGTTGTCAATAAATCAGAATTTATTTCGGGTTTATTGGTAGCCAAAGATTGAAAATTCGCCAAGGAATCATCGAGGTATGAATTTATTAGGTATGGGTTTGGCGGTTTTTCCCTGTTGGGTACTATATTTCTTTGAGCTTGCAGTACTTTAGCAGAATTCAATCGAACATTGTGGGTGGGTAGGTCTTATTAAACCAAGCAACTTTGCAAACTTGCGTTTGAAAATTCATCTGGATTAACATTTGAAAAGGTCAGATTATTTTCACGCGGATTTTCTCTAAATGGTTATTTATGCAGATTTTCAAATTATCGTGGTATTTTGCGCGAATTTTTGAATTAAAGCGGTTTATCAAGCGGATTTCTGAATTAACAAGGTTTTTTCACGAGGCCTAACTGTATTTGAACCTTTTCCTTATGAATCAATATATCTTAGTAAAAATTATCTGAACTTTCCTTCAAAAATATAAAAAATGAGTTTAGGATCCTACTCCGACAAAAATATAACTGTAAAAACAAAAAATGTTTTTAGAAAATATCGGTGATCTCAGATTTTTTTGAATGAAGTATTTTAGATAGACAATTTAGTTGCCTAAAACGTTCAATGCGTTGCAAAAATGTACACTTTGACACACACTCTTGAAATCCGAAACATTTTCGGTGTAGGTTGGTCACACCAAGTTCCCAAGTAATACTAGTATAATACTGTTCTCCAGTAAAATGAAACCGGTTATCAAAATTGATTCATTTTTCGTAAAGTTCTGGCCATTTAAAATTCGAGAGAATTTTTTTATCTCAATTATTTTGTCTATCCCCTGTATAAATCAAGATATTTTTTTGGCGCAACAATTTCGTTGATGTGGATTTTTAGTGGAACTAAAAATTGTTTGTTGGGTAACAGATACTTCAAACTTAAACAGTTCCAAGTTAAACTAAACAATTACCAGAGAAATACCAATAGACTGCCACTATGCATGTCCATCATATCATAAGAGTTAGCAAGCCAAAGAAAATGAATTTTATTACAATTTCGTATCATTGCTTTTTATGAGATGGTGCAAAAAGTTTGGATATTTTTTTAAAGTTCTCCAGTACTAAGTTGTCGAGTTCATCTGTTCTCAGGAAGCTAAAAACTATAAGTACCTTTTTAGTTACCATTATTTTTCAGAAACTCAGTGACACCCGGGGCGAACCTTCACACCACCCCCAACAATGCTAAATCTTGTCGAATAGCAGCACCCAACAAATACCTAGCGACAAAAGCAACTCCTGGGTAAGGGTAGGTGAGGTCTCATTCTTTTGGGTCTCCTCCAGTAACCAGCCGCACTGACTTGTGCTCACCCAGAGGGGATTCACTGATGTCAAATTCCACATATGTGTGCGTTATCGCAGATCAACTCTGGTCCATGACGTTTGTTGGTCCATGATGTTGGTAACTATGAACAATAATGGGGGAAAAATCACTACACAACACATTTATGAAAGTTTCTCGCGGTTTTACGAGTTCTGATTTAAGAAGGTTCCGATTCTGTAATATTTCACATCGATCAATTTCATCACCAAAAAGAACAAAAACCAAAACAAACGCCATGTTGCCGAATATGTTGGTTACACGATGTTTGACAGATAGATCCCCCCTGTGCTCACCTTTAAAATATCGATAATTATCGTTAACGTCAAGAAATTAACGATAATATCGATGTCCTGCATCTATCGATATTATCGATAAGTATCGATAAGTTTCCCATCACTAGTCAAGATTTGCATTTGTGTCGCTGTTGCTGAAGCGGAGCATTCTGATGGTAGGAAGAGGGTGAGGTTGGTAGGCAATGTTCCAAGATGGGAAGGATAAGAACGATCGTAATGGAGTGAAACAGTTTTAAAAAACTCTATTCTATGTTGAGTTTCATAATGAAATAGACGAGAAATGGAAGTGAATTTTTCATTTTATTTTTATGCAATAGATAAAGTTGCCTTTAAACTTTTCTAAAGAAAGTATTTTAATAATTGTGAGAAGGTAAATGAATGATAAAGCTTACAGGAAACGAAAATACTATCAAATTTTAATCTCAAAAAAATTAACATTTCATGCAATATTTTAGCAAGCTTAGGTATTTTACCATAAACCATATGGAATCTATCGATTTATTTTATTCAAGAAATGATACAAAAAGTTAATGATAAGTTTTAAGTGTAACAGGAAAATTAGAGAAAATAACAGAAAGGTTGTGTTTAAAACCACCACCGCAAGATTAACGCAGAACTACATAAGATTGTTTGTTTCACTACCTATATTTCCGCATTCGAGAGTGATCGCAAATGATAAATTCGAACGAAGCAAATATGCAACACTATGTTTACGCTGTCGTGTGTTGCATATTGCGGTTATGCGGCTGGATTATCATTGACGATAAAGAGTTCGAAACGACTCGGCAAACCCGCTGCAATCGCCACCGCTGTGTAGCTGGTACTTGCCACCGCTGCTACCAAGTTACCCACAATCCCACACTGTTTCAAAAGCTGCAAAAACGTGATCCAAATTGTTTCAACCAAAAAAATTAATTTTATAACTGTAGTGTCCTCAGCAAAGTTCATCCATTAACTATTCTTCATTTCATAGAAGTAACAATTTTTTTAATAATGTGAGAAAATAACAGTGTAAAAGTGAGAAATGAATTTTACTTTTCTCATTTTTGCAAATTAAAATCCCCTTTGTTCAGCAAAGTTGTAGCACATTTTATAAGAAACAACTTTGCCAAAGACACTATACTTCTATAAGCCTTTTTAAATTGGCTTTTGTGGAGTTTTCTATAAATTGCCATTGAAAATCTCTTGTTTTTTAATATAACATTTACTAATGATTCTCTACAATTTTTCAATGTTCTACAATGTTGTTTGCTATAAAAAAAAACAAACAATTTCAGCAAATAAAGTATTATATTATATTTTATTATAATATTATATTTTTATTTCTCACATTTCTTTGGTTTTTCACGGTTCTTATCAAAATAACACACTAATTTACCAACAAATATCTATAAAATCTGTAAATCTCTGCAGACAATTTTATTTCCAGAATAAAGTTAACATTATTTTAATAAGTTGTCAATAACTAGAAAAACATGAGAGATAAAAGTGAACTTTCTTCAGTGAATTTGTGTGTTTCATTATAGTTGACAATATTTTAGACCACTTAATTTTTTTTAGAAAACCACTGTAAAATGTTACGTTTAAAAGAAATCTGTCAGGGGCATTACAAAAAAACTCAACAATAGTTCATTAAAATTGA